>NC_044305.1:83568666-84256166 GCF_007474595.2 Lynx canadensis
TCTCTCTCTCTCTTTTCCTCTCTTTCCCTCTCTCTAGCCTGGGGCTTGAATTTGCATGTCTAATTCATTTACTCACCATATTTGAATTGGCCTGAACAGATGTAAATCGGGAAGGATGGGAAAAACTGCAGTCATCAACAATGATTAATCAGCTGTTGCAGGCAGTGTCTTAAGGAGACTGGTAGGAGGAGGCATGGAAACCGAAAGGCCGTGTGTTTAGAAGCCTAATTGTCACATCAAGCATCATTGTCCCCATGCAACAACCACCACCTTATACATCACTTCCTGTTTTATGCAGCTCAAAAACATAGACTGAAGATTTATTTTTAATATGTTGACTTTATTTCTGAGCAAAGCATCGGTCATGTGTGTATTTTTCCATAGTCCCACCTTGGAGCATTTATGTAGACATTGTAAATAAATTTTGTGCAAAAAGGACTGGAAAAATGAACTGTATTATTGCAATTTTTTTTGTAAAAGTAGCAGTTTGGTATGAGTTGGCATGCATACAAGATTTACTAAGTGGGATAAGCTAATTATACTTTTTGTTGTGGATAAACAAATGCTTGTTGATAGCCTTTTTCTATCAAGAAACCAAGGAGCTAATTATTAATAACAATCATTGCACACTGAGTCTTAGCGTTTCTGACGGAAACAGTTTGGATTGTATAATAACGCCAAGCCCAGTTGTAGTAACGTTTGAGTGCAGTAATGAAATCTGAATCTAAAATAAAAACAAGATTATTTTTGTCATGCTGACTCCACTGCTTGAAAAATTTGTTTACTGCCCCCCCCAAATTTTCAGTGATCAGTGCAGTAAAGAGGAAAATTAATTTTAGCTCCCTAAGACGTATATGTACTTGAAAATTTTAACCACAAAGTAAATTATTTGATAATAGTCACTGATTTCTTTAAGCTGGTTTAATGAATTCCTAATATCAGCAAATTTAAGGCCTAAGGGCACTAAACTAACTCTAGACTCAGATTGCATCCAACAGAATTACTCACCTAGTATCGGTGACATTATTCTTGCACATAATGGTAAACCTAAGTACAGAGGTAAGTCTTTTACTAAGAACATTACCTAGGATGAGCAGTATATGCTTATTAGGAAATTAACTATGTGAATTGAAGAGACCAGACTTCAAAATCTAATTTTTATAAATATGCTCTATGTTCTCATTGGATAAAACTGGTTATTAACCAATTTTCCAGAACAGCTGTACAGAATATCTGCGTGGCAGCCAGCTAAATGGTACAAAATAACATGTTTAAGCTGGAATGGCTTATAATTTTATTTAAATAAAATCGCTGCTATAAAAAGTGCTTCCCAAAGCTAAAGAAAATATACAAATATTTTAATTAAGGCAATTTCTCTGTAAAAAAAAAAAAAATCATCCTTTTAGGAGTGATTGCTTTGTAAACAAAGGATGGGTCAGAGGAGAGAGCCTTAAACTCAAGGCTGACGTTCAGGCCCATGTCACCCTATAAACCCGCCCCGAACAATTCTATTTTCTATTTGAAAAGAGAAACCAGCTGTGGGTTGGGTTTACTAGGTGACGTGTGATTGACTGACTCACCTGCTGGAGCAGCCCCGCGCATTCTCACCTTTTGTTTATTGGGCCTTGTTTCTAAACACGTGGATGCGCGAGAGAAGCTCCACCAGCAGCAGCAGCAGCCTTCGCGCGCAGCGCCCTCCGCCCCACCCCGCCCCCACCCCATGTGTGGGATTGTTTAAATTTCTTATTTGGACCCAGTGGCAATTCTTCGGCGACATAAATACTCCATATTTAGTGAAATAATTCTCTTTTGAGAGCTGGTTAGTGGCGGTGAACAACCATTTATTTACTTTAAAAATTAATAATAAACTTTATAAACTACCCATCCATTTGCCCCTCCTCCCCAGTACAAGCTTGGGTGAGTAGGTTATTTTCAGCCTTTCTTCTCGACGGTGCTCTCGCTGGTTGGGGGAGGGAAAGAAAGGGGAGGAGGGAGGGAGGGAGACAGAGAGGGAGAGAGAGAGAGATGGGAAGGGGGGAGTGGAGAGAGGCGGGCACTAGGAGAAGGAGTAGGGTACCAGTGAAGAAGAATCAGGGAATATGGAGACTATGAAGAATCGCGACCATTAGTGTCCAGTGAATTAGAAAAAATAAAACAAACTGTGTTCTTTCCCTGTGTTCCCTGCTCTGTGTGGCGGTTTTGTGAGGGCCTTGCTCTCCGCAGATCCTTTCTCCCCTTGCCTGGACACCCCCACTCCCCCCTTAATGCGATTTTAGCTTTCCTCTTGTAAATTTCAGAGCCAGCTCGGAGGTTATGGAGGACACTTAACTGAAAGAAAGAAAGAATAGAGGTGCTGAGGGTGTTTTTGATGTTTCTTAAAAGGCAAAAACAAAACGCCCTCTTCTAAACAAGGGCACACAATTGTACCTGCTTTTTATTTTTATTGGGGGGGGTGCTGGTTGAATGAGACTTTTTAGTATGATTTAAATATTTTTTTAAAGAAAACTAAAAATATTTTACCCTATCATATTTAATCAGCTGTAATTATAACACATTCGAAATGAATAATATGCCTTGACAGTATTTTTATTGTTATTGTTCATTGCATGATGTTCGACTGCTTTAGAAGCACAGGAAAGAGAAGTAAACGCGCTACAAATGGGGAATTACCCTCGTTTAGCATTAAAATTCATTTAGATAAAATTGCCACAAACATTTAAATGGGAAGATTAGTTCCCCCTCACGCCTTATTGCACTCGCTCAATGGTTCCGTTAAGAACATTTTACACGTTGGAAATTCCGTCTTCTCAGACGGCTTGCTGTTTCCTAGTTACCCACATTCAAAGCAAAGGCAGCAGCAAAGGCAGCAGCAAAGGCGGCGGCGGCGGCGGCGGCGGCGGCGGCAGCAGCAGCAGAGAGAGAGAGAGAAAAAAAAGTTTTGGCAACTGGTCTGCAATTCATCCGCTGCCGGCCCCAGCCTCCCCTCCGCCCACGGCAGTCCGCCCCCCACCCAGCACCTTTCCCCACCCCACTTCTTCTCTCCCCATTAAGTAATTTGCCGAGTCCCGTCCCCCGAAAAACCAGTTGCTTAGGGGTGTAGTATTTGAATGTGATGTTAAAATACAAAGACATTTGTATGTCTCCCTTCTCTCGCTTCTGCTCTGAGTTGAGGCTTCCGTTTGAAAGTGCTGAGTTTCTAACGTCGCCTACTCTGAGGCCCCAAGGCACGTTTTTGGGCTTTCCTTCCTGCCAGGACATTTCCAGGAAATGCACCACTGTTTCTTGCTTGTGTTAGAAACGTGTGTAAGAATTAGTCTGAAAAGTCTTTGCAACGTCTAGTTTCTCCCTCTCCTTTTCTTCTCTCTCTCTTCGTCTCTCTCCCTCCCCTTCCCTCCTCCCTCCCACTCCCCCTCCCCCTCCCTCCCCTCGCAGAGCCGCAGGAAAAGAAGAATGTCGGCTTCGACTGCCATCTTTTGGGGATTTGGAAAAACGACTCGGTAGGAAACGGAGGGAGGCGGAGGCGCGGGGGGTGGGGGGAACCCCCTTATTATCCTGTGTCGGAACTGGCTCCCTTAATCTGATGCTTAAATATTTGATGTGGAAAAATTACCCATAAAATTAGTTACTAACAATTTCAAATTGAAATCACTTATCGAATTATAAACGCATTAAAGCTGTATGGATGGTATTAGGAGTTCCTCGGGAGGCAGCGGGTGTCTCCTTGCAGTGCGCCCGGCCGGCGAGTTTCGCCCCGGGGAGAGGCACCCCCGCGGAGCCCGGGGAGGACTGCGGGCAGGCCGGCGCGGCGCTCGGGCGCGGGGTCCGGGCCTGAGGGACCTCGCCTGCGGGACCTAGAGCGCGGCCAGGCCTGGACTGAGGCTCCGGCGAGCTGGGCTGGCGGCGGGGGGGGGGGGGGGGCGGGGAGGAGGGAGGGGAAGGAGCGGCGGTGGGAGGCTCCGACCCCAGGGCACAGGCACCTACCAGAAAACTTCGTAGTCAACTCGAAAGCTTCTGAAAAGGAAAAACGCGAGCCCAACCCGGCCCCTCCCGCGCGCGTCTCCCACGCGGCACGCAGATTTTGCGCTCGGGATCGGTTGCTGTGTGCAGCGCCCCCCCAAGTCTGCATGTCAGGGCGGGAGGCGAGACGCCGGTGGCCTGCTGCTGGGCCGACCTCCGCGGGAGAAACTCCAGCGGGCCGCCGCGGAAGCGGCCAGGAGTCCAGATTAGAACGCCGTGGCCCCCTGCGTCCTACAGTGCACAGGGTCCTGGCCTGGACCGCGTGCTTGTGAGGACGGGTCTTTGCTCAGAGCCCAGGGCACTTTGGGGGTTGGGGGGGCGGCTCCGGCACCTCCAGTAGCTTCCTATATCCTCCCCACCGCAACAAGAAAGTCAAGTGTAAGGGGACTGCTGACTTCGTCCCTGGAGACGAGGCGACCCCGGGTCTCCGCAGAAGGTTGTGGAAAGATATCTCCTGGGGCGCTCTGGACCCCCTTCCCTTGGAACCACTCGGGTGTGCTTTGTGGTGGACTAGAGGCTTCTTGATGGATTCTGTTCCCGAGCCCCTGCGCGGCTCTGGGAGCGCGGCTCCGAGAGCTTGGGGCTCGGAGGGCACTTGGGACCCGGGCAGCGACCGCCAGGCGGGTCGTGAGTGCCAGGGTCGGGGCCCGCAGCAAGGGGGCTTGGGCTGCACCCCGACGCCTTAGGCAGGAGCTCCTCGGGAAAGCTTTAAAGTCTCTGCAAACTTTCCCTTCCATTTTAGGATCCCAGCAGGCCCTTGGCCCATGTGAACGCACTAAAAACATGACTTGATTCAAGCTCCGGGGTGGGAGCTTGAACGCCGGGTGGAGTGGCATGGAACTGGGTAGTGATGTGCCCCGCTTGGCCTGGCTGGCATTTCCCCCTCGTCTCACGCCCCTCTCCCGTGCCATCCCGCACCCACTTGACTGTTAGAAGGTCCGCTGCGTTCAGGGTGGCCAGGTGCAGTTTACAGGAGGTTGGGAATCCCAGAGCGGAGGAAAGAGCGGCGAGGGAGAAACAGCGGGAGATCGCCTTTCAAGGGAGGCGGCTGCTGGCGGGGAGCGGCGAGAGTGAGTGAGTGAGTGTGTGTGTGTGTGTGTGTGTGTGTGTGTGTGTGTGTGTGTGTGTGTGTGTGTCACTTTTTGGCCCAATCTGCCCGCCAACGCGTCTGTAACATTCTCTCCCAAGGCGGAGCTGAAAGGAAAAACAAACAACATATTGAGCAATCAGTTCGCCAACATTTGAGGTTCTAAGAGTTTTTGCCCTAAAAACGAGTACCCCGGGGTCTTGGCGGGGAGATGAAGGACGTTTAGGGTCTCGGTTCTCGCGGGCCTCGCCCCGAAGTGGCCCCTCCGCGCGCTGCCCCCTGCCAGCCAGGCGCTCTCAGCCCACTGTGGGGGAAAGCCAGGCGGTGAAGCCCTGGAGAAAAGGGATTTAGTTTTAAGCCAGTCTCCCATCGATCGAGTCGGTAATTTCTACCCCTGCCCACTCGCAGACACACTCACCTCTACCCTAAAGCATTAAGTTCATTACGCGAGCAATGATCTTAATCTCCAGGCGGAAAACGAGTCCCGGGACCTCGCCGATTCGGGAAGCAGTGAATAAAGTCACCTGTTCACGCAGCAGCGCTGGCGGCTCGTCGGGGCGGGGGCCTCGAGTGGCAAGCAAGGCAAGCTGCGCAGGGGTTCCTCACTCCGCGCTTGGGCGTGCCCGGCAGGGGTCAGGAACCCTGTGTCTGCTTTCTTCGGGTTGGCGACCTTCTCGAAGGGTGGGATTGCGCTCGCAAGCTTTCCTCCACCCCTTCCTTATTCTTTTCATCTTGGGCCCCCTCACACCTCTGCGCTCCCTTTCTTCTCCCTTGCCCCAAAGTGGCGAGCTCCCCTTCTTCACGGAAGGTCCAGAGGCTGTCACCCCCATCCCACCACTACTCCCCGCAGCCCTCAGGTCCCCAAACTGCAGTCCTCCGCTCTTCCGCGCCCGCTTCCTTCACCCACCAACTTGGACATGGGTGGGTGGGGAACGCTCAGCGAGGCCCTCTTGAAGTCACTTGCTGAGGGTACCCTGGGGCTTTGAACAACCAGATTCCTCGATCTAGGGGAGATCCCTGCGTCCATTGATAATTCCAATTCAAAGAAACCCTGCAAAGCTCAAAGCTGCAAACACCCCTAGCAGACGCCGGCTCCCCATCGACCCCCACCGCGCCCCCGCCACCTTTGCTTTGAGCAGCGTCTGGCACCGCAGGGAGATGGAGGCGAGCCACGCGCCCCGTCCTTGCTGGCCGGCCCACGAGGCGCCAGCTTGTTGTGGAGACTCAGTTTCCACTGGACAGTCGTGAAAGCGGGGAAAACACAATGCAGTGGCTATGTAAACCCACGTTCCCGCACTGCTAACCCGACCCCAATCTGATTTCCAAGAGGTGCATTTTCAGGTAGTCCTAAACTGTGAACAGCGAGCTTTGTGTGTTATCTAATGGGGGTGGGGATGGGAGAGAAGGAGACTCCCACCGCCCGCTCCAGGCTTTAATGTCTGAAATAACGAAAAGCCTGTGTGGCAGCTGCTGCTGGAGCCAAAACTAACTCTTTGGAAGACGGAAAAGAGTGAAAGGCAAAGAAAGACTGTTCATTTTTTTTCCTTTGGTGCCGTTTGGGATGTCATCTGTTTCCTTGGCGACTGTGTTCAGCCCCCGGAGCCCCTGGGCTCCTGGATTGTTAGGGGGGAAAAAGCATGCTATTTCTGCACCGTCATTTATCACTGTCAGCGCATAATGATTCCCCTTGCAGCCCCTTATTGATGTTTGTAATTGCATTATCTCATAAAGGAGGATGATCAATGAAACCGAGCCGTGCATTCTGGGGTCAGAGGAAGCCAAAGTACTGTTTGTCCCCTTTAATACAACAAGTACTCATTATCTTTAGGTCTGCATTCAAAAAATGATCTGATCTGGGGCTGACCCTGTCGGACATCCCAACACTTTTTAAAACGCGGTTTGTGTAACCTTTTGCTTAAATGCTAAATCAAGTACCTGTCTTGCATTTCAACGAAACAAGATGCTAAAACTGAATGGGAAAAGCGTTTCTTCCTTTCTTTTTCTTCCTTTCCTTTCCTTTTCTTTCTTTCTTTCTTTTTCTTTCTGGGAGGGGTGCGATCATCTGTAGCCTCACGCGATTTTACACTGCAACTGCTTAGTGATATAATGTAGAAAAAGCAGCGCCCAACAGCAAGGGACCCAACTCATCTAATGCATAAAAAATTGGGGTATGCGTGGGTAAAAAGGTATCTGGGAGCATTTAACAAGGTCGGTACTAAAAGATCAGAATAAAACCACATCCGGTTTAATTAATAAGAGCTATAAACTGAGATAATTCCCCATGATTCTGCCCTTGCTTCTCTCTTTTACAGAGTCATATCTCCTCGGTTTAGATAAATGACTTTTGTGCCTGTTCGATTCTCACAACAACAATAACTAAATCAGTTGCACATTCTGTATCTAAAACCGTCTACAAACTCCAGCAAATAAAAAGAAGTTCATTTGTCTATTAAGGGAAGTGTTTAGTTGAGCAGAAGTGTCCCAGTAACATTGAATGGAGTTCATGTAATCCCATGAAAATCAAGTCATCTTGTTGCACAGAAGTAAGTGGAAAAAATACAAAGGAGGAAAGGTCCAAGTGTAATTTTAAACTAAATGCATTATTGGACTGTCACAGTGAAAACGTGATGTGTGGCTGGGATGGAGGGAGTGGACACCAACTTAGTTCACCTTTAACTTAAAGATTTTAGAAAGGAAACAAGTATCCCAGGTTTGGCTATCATTTTAATTTGTGGAAAGGAGAAATGGAGATAATTCTGGTTCATCACTTTGATAAATTAGGGTGAATAACTCCTTCAAAGATAAAATTAAAGGAAGAGCTTATTTTAAATGTTGCAAGGCGGTATTACCAAAAAGAAAAGTTCCCAATCTTTTGAAGATGAATTCTCCTTATGTCAATAACTACCAAGAAAAGAAAGAAAGAAAAAGGGAAGAAGGAAGGAAAGAAAAGCCTAAATCCATGTGTTTATTTTAAAAGTTCTACAAATAATTTTTAAATCAACAGTATAAATCAACGTTTTAAATAAAAAGGTCTGAATGAAAAGCCTTCACCATATGAGAAAATGAATAGCTGAATAAAAGAGTGTTCCCATAATTTGACACCTTGACCTAAAAACTTAAATCGAATGATAACAGCAAGAAAAGGCTGAAATATTCCCACTTGGAAAGAGAACTTTAATGATAAAGCTAAGAGTATTTTCAACTGTGTGAAACTATCACTTAATTTTTCTCTAGAAGGCAAGTTCTTCTAAAAAGTATTATTTTCCAGGAATTCTGTCAAATCACTTTGAAATAATATATGTTTTGTATTATTTAAATATTCTGGCACTTTCCTTCTTTGAAAGTGCTCAGAGTGAAATGGATATGCAGCGGCACATATATTTAATATAAATGGTATCTTGTTGTTAACATAAAATATTAAAGGGAAAATAAAACTTTGGGCTTTGTCAGTTGAGATAGAATTTTTTAGCATAATACCCCTTTTCAGAACACACAAATGAAATTCCTTGATTTTAACCAATCAACACAAGTCTTTCTCTTATTTGGTTGGGGATCTGGCATCCTGTACGTTTTCTATTTTTAATATTTAGTGTTATAGCCCACGGTTAAAATAATGAAAAATTAGTCTCGTTTCAGAAATTATTTATTTATGGAACGAACATGATTAAAACATAAACACACACACAAACTGCAGCTGCAACAGAAAAAAAAAACCTGATTTACGGTTATTAAATCTTTGATCGCCATGTTAATGTTTCTTTTTCTACCTTTCATTTGCATTTTAATCTATCGAATCTTTACAATTTTGCTGCCTCCTATTTCAGTGATGGATTACAGATCTGAAATAAGAAAAACCAAGCCTTAGCTTTTCTTTTTCCTTTCTTTTCTTCGCTTTTTTTTTTTTTTTTTTTTTTTTTTGGTGGTTGTTGTTGTTTTTCTCTCCCCACCCCTTTCCCCCGGGTGGATTTCTGAAACTTTCTCTCAATGCTAATGTAGACAGGACAAATTAATTCTGCTCTTTTAAATGTCAACGATATAAATAAAAAATGCTTTCTGTCCCAAACGTGAATATTTCCCAGCCGCTTGTTTTCGAGTGGTAAAAGACCATCCCAGCAAAACGCAATTAACAGCGAACTACACACACTCCGCGGCGTGGGTTTTGTAAAGGACGTGTTGTGAGTGAGTAAAGAAAGGTGAGAAGTTCATCGTCCCTTCACCGCCAGTAGCCTGGCCTCGCTCTCACACACACTCAGATTTGGTCCGGAGTTCTATCTGTGATCTAAGTCGAACAAACAAAAACAAGCCTGGTGGGGGCTTGCTGTGGTTAAGTTGATTTCTTGAGACAGGCAGTCTAAAGACAAAAGGAGAAGCGACGCAGGTCTGTTTGTTTTCTTTCCCCGGCTTACCACTGCCCCTTTGCCCCTTTCTCCCCCGAACCCTCCCCACTGCCCCTTCCCCCCTCCCCCCCGATTTCTCCCGCTCGGCGGCTAAGAAGGTCATTTGCTGACCGCTTTGCCTGGACGCGTCACTTTTCGCGCGGGCGTGAAAGCAAGCGTGGAGGTGCTTTGGGCAGGCGCCGGCCGGACGCAGGCTGGGTTCATTCTCCCAGCGGGGCTGAGGGCCCCTGGGGGTCTGCAAGGCTCGGGCCCCGGACAGATAGCTCCTCCCGCCCGGCTGGGGGTCGGGGGCTTGGGTGGGAGCGGGGTCCCCAACTGACGCACGGAGGAGGCCAGTCCCAGGTGCGAGAGCAGAGGTCGGGTGGGCGTGCGCGCAGACTCTCCCGCTAGCCCGCGCGTCTGGGACCCCGAAAGGAGCGCCCCTCACTTCGCCACCCCGACGTCTGCTCCCTGGGCCGGTCCCCCTCGGTGGGGTCGTAACGTCCGCAGACGCAGAGGAGCCAGCAGCTGAGCGAGGACCGACTTCTCAGGCGGGTCTAGGCTGCTGGCTCTCGCGTCCGCGTGTAGCGCGCGGTGCCTGGGTGGAGGGCGAGCCGGGAGAAGTCCGAGGGCTGGGACCCCCACCCCCGAAATCCCTAAGTGGGCACACACACCAGCAGGAATTAGGGTGAGGGCTGTGAGAGGTAGAACAAGCCCGGGCAATCTCTCCAACTGGGCCCTGGGACTCTGTGCGCACCCAGGGGCGTGCCCAGGGCGGGGGCACAGACCATCTTCTCCGGACCCTGTCACCAGAGTGTGCGCTCCTCCCTTCCTCCTAGAGACCCCATGGGTGGCTGCCGCAAGGGGGGCGATTTTTATTAACGTGGACGCACAAGGCTGTTAAAATAGAGGGGGTAGGGAAGGCATTTGATCCGGGCCGACCCTTTGTCTTGAAGCAGATTAGGCTGCCTAGAAATAGGAGGAAAAACAGAAAGTCTAGACAGGAAAACTTATTGTGTTCACAAAATATAAAAATGAACCGAGCGGTCTGGTACCTCAAGGGGTGAAGATAGATCCTTGTAGACAAGTGCGGAGACAAGACTGGGAAGATTTAAAGTGAAAGAAACGGCAGATTATTAAGAAAGTAATAGTAAGGTGTCCCATACACTACAGTTTTATTGTTGGGTAGTAACTACCCGATTTATTTATTGCCGGGGCTATATAATAGAGATAATGACCACAAACTCAAGATGAATTCTTAGGCGCCCAGCTGGACAATTCTTTTTTATTTAAGAGAGCGAGTCTGAAAGGTGAGCCTCATCTCCTCTCCTCCTTGAAGATCCGTCTTGCTTTCTACCATATTATAAGCATGACATGCAAATAAATAAGTGCTGCTGGGTTTGTGTGGGTAGGCCTGCAGGATTTATTTCAGGTAAGAGAGGAACATACGCGGAATATGAATTTGCACAGGAGCTGCGGAGTGATTCCTTCCCTCTACTCCGCCGAGTTCTCCTGCTGATCTCCCTCCCTTTCTGTGGGAGCAGAGAGCGTCCCCTGATAAAAACATTAATGTGTCATGTCTCAACTCCCTATTCCTTGACATATAGGTCTGGGGAGGGATGAGGGGCAATGAAAAATGCAAAATACATCCCCAAAGTAGGTTGACTTGCTGGGACTGCTAAACAGATTCCTACCGACAAAGGGAAGGGTGAGTTTGTAATTATGATTTACAGGAGGGGGGCGGCATAGGAAGCATGTTAATATCATTTCGAAATATGCAAAACGGTGCAAAAGTTTGCTGTCCCGGATCTGGTATGGGTCCTCACCAGCTGGATAGATCCCAAGGGGAGCCTGCAGGCTCTTGGGACCTGTCCGCCTTTCTTGGCCCTCAGTTTCTCTTCCTGGAGCCGGATAAACAATCCTATGGGCCCGTGAAGGAATTACAGATGACCTTGCTCGTTGACCGCCAAGGTCGGAAGGGAGCGGGCGGCCTCAGGTGTTGGCTCTGTCCGACGCAATGGCTGCAAAGACAGTCACCGGCTGGCCTTTAACGAGGCGGCCTCCGAGAGCTTCTCCCCTGCCACCTGTGCTCTGCGACGTCAGGCAGACCCCGAGCTTGCCGACGTGAAGTCGGCATCCTCTTCTGATACTCTTTTTTTCCTAATATTCAGAATATAGTGTTTCAGTGTCACAATAACCACTTATATTCAGAACTTCCTTTGATCTATGTTTGGCCAGGAAAAAAACAAAACAAAACAACAAAACACCTGACCGGGAACTGCAGATGAAAAAGGGAGAGGAGCTCAGAGGAAACGGGAGGGGTGGCCAGGCGGGGTGAGCGAGAAAGGTGTGCTGGTCTGGGCTAGGTGGGGGAAGATAGAGACCCACCGGCAGCAAGACCGGCGCGTGTGGTGGGGGAGGGGGTGAAGAAAGAAAGCAGAGAGTGATCGCGGGATGGAAGAGAAGAGGCTGTTTGTAATTTGGTGGTTGGTATGAGGGATGATATTATGAGGCTGAGGAGGAGGACAGTCCTCGTCAATCTTTTACAACATTGGTGTCGTTCAAGCACAACTTTATCTTTGAACCAGAATATCTGTTTCAATGATTTCCATAAGCACATAAATTATAATCTTCCGAGGCTTCAATATTTCTTTCTGTACTTTATTAAGTGTTATTGCAGAGGCCATTTATGAAGTGAATGATTCAACTTTTAATCTTTTGAACATTAAAGTGTATTCCACTGAGTTTCCTTTTCCAAATAATCTAAAATAACAAAAAGAAACTAAGCTCATTACATGAAAAAGTGACAAGCCTTTTGCTCTCAGCCTGGCAAGTTGCCCTACGCACTTCAAAGGATGATAAACTAATTGTTTCCAGAGTTTATAAGTAATTAAGCTATTATTCGGAGAATTTATGTAACAGTCTTATTCACCATAGAACTTTCTGGTTAGAATAGCCAAAGAGGAGTCTTCAAAAATACCAAGATTTTAATAATTAAAAAGTCTGTCCTTATTGATCGTGATGAAAACTTATTTTATTTTCAAAAGCATTGAGAAATGTAAACAAATATAGTTTTATTCCAGAGTATATGATCGGTGGAGGTCATTATGTATAATTAATGCCGAAAAGAAAATGAACATGTAATGACTTCCAAAGATTAAAACATCTGTAACTATCAAGTTTTTAAAAGTTAATTTTTAAAATCATTCAGCTTGATTCGTCTAAATATGTCTGATAGGGAAAAAAATATATATGCCCCCTTTAGAATTCCATATGGAAAGTTTAAAAACTTAAACATAATTTTAGTATTTTAAATCAACTTTTGGTACCTAGACAATAAGAATTAATGCCCAGGAATGTTAAGTGCTTGGTTTCTCTGATTTTGCAACAGAGAAATATACTTATTCACCCTTAGATTAAAATAAAGGGAATACTTGAAAAATCTTTTCAAATACATTAAATTCAAACATTATTTCTACATTTCAACTCATGTTTGTCATTTTTAAATAAGAAGATTTCTCCTAAATGAAACAGTGTTCATTAAGGGAAAAGTAAGAGCTAAGAGGAAGTGATGAATTGTTTTGTAAATTTCAGCAACCTATATGACACTTTAGTTTAATAGACATGTTTATATATGTAACAATGTACTATTTTAATTTATTTTTCCCCATCAAGATGGTATCACTTCTGCTTTTTTGTTTTTGGAAAATGCCTGTTTTGTTGTCAAATGAAGAATTTAGAAATTAATACAATTTTCATGTTAAAAGGAAACATCTTTGAAGAGTAATACTGAGGTATAAATGTGAAAATCCAAGGAAATGCCTATAGAAGCTTGTTTGAAGTAAGATAAATTTTCTGGAAGTTATCTGCAAAAAATTAAGAGTATGAGCTGATTCAATATCCATTCCCTTTACCACAAAAAAGTGGGAATTGGCTATAACAGTCATTACAAGGAATGGAGTCTCAGCATAGAAAGGAATATTTAAGTCCTATCTATTTGTTCCAAGAAAATTCCTCCAAAGCAAGCCTGGAGTTGACTGGAAATTGTATATAAAATGTTCAGCTTGATTCAGGGTCAGTGTTGTTTTGTGGAATTTATGTATACTGGCAATTTAGATCTGTCATTGTGTCACAATGTCTGACTCAATGTCTGTTGTACTGTTTCTTTATTCTAATAGAGCAACATTATTAAAAACAAAAACTCAAAGCAACCTGGTTAGTAGTAATGTGGTCCCATTGTCTAACACCATGCAGTAATTGACCTTCTGGACACCAGGCACACTTGGATTCGCTTTAGGACACTTAGCTGTTTAAAATGAGTTCATTACAGAAAGACAATGGTGACTTTGTTGCAACTGGTACCTGTGGTATTTCATACAACACATGGGCCACATCTTGCCAAGACAGCCACCACCATGATTCACACCAGAGCAGGAAGTCAACTCTAGGCACATTTTTTTTTTCTTTTGAGAGAGAGAGAGAGAGAGAGAGAGAGAGAGAGCAAGCAAGAAGGCATGGGGCAAAGGGAGAGGGAGAGAGAGAATCTTAAGCAGGCTCCATACCCAGTGTGCAGTGGGACTTGGGGCTTTATCTTACAAACGTGAGATCATGACCTGAACTGAAATCAAGAGTCGGACGCTTAGCTGACTGAGCCACCCAGATGCCCCTAGGCACCTTTTATAATATGAAATATGCTATTCTGATCAAGGATGAATTCTTTTTGCACATCCCTCTGCAATCTTAAGGGGATGATTAGAAGCCTCTTTTCTTGTTTCCTTGAAGTAAAAATATTGCCATATTAAGGGATGCCACAGTGACTTTATGTTAAAGTGTAATGGTTATGGATTTTATGGTATGTTTAATTCAATTTGTCCATAATAATACAGTCCAGATAGAGATATACTATTGTTCACTACCTGTACTCAAGTTGAAAAGGGTCTTCTCATGGAAAGACTTCGTGGTGGTAGGAGGTGGTGCTAAGTCAGTGACCAGACTTCCTGGCACGCTATTTGGTAATCCTGACTCTGTCACTAGAACATGATGTAATTTATCTTCAATGGATCTTTTTTCCTAATCTCTAAATGATATTAATATATTTCTGCTTTGTAAATCACTTTACATTGTAGCATGTGGTAAGGAACTGGTTTACATTCTATTGAACATAATAATAAAGTGCCTCTCTCAAAAAGCTCCAGACTTTTTCCAGAGGAGCCCTGACTCATCAGGGGTGTTCCTCTGTCATCAAAGTTCTAAGGGCCTCTTAGCATTCTGAGATGTTTTCCTTTGATTTTTCCCTGTCTGGCCACCAGAAGTAAAATGACAGTTCCTTATTGTTCCAAAGAATTTGCTGAGAAGAATTAATATATTTATTGATTTAAGTTGCTTCACAGAAATAAAAAGTGACTTGTCCCCCAATGATTGGACTGTGATCCCATAGCCTGAAAGACTCCAAAGAGTAAATAAAGCCCAACTACTAGGGCCTTCCTCTTTAGTGAAAAAAGTAAATCCACAGATATACTAGTTTTCATTTAAATTCTGTGTTATTCTGGTCAGGATCTTGCCTTACATTTTCATATATTTCTAGCATAGACTCTTTTTTAAGAATGAAAAAAGTTGTGTGTGTGTGTGTGTGTGAGAGAGAGAGAGAGAGAGAGAGAGAGAGAGAAAATCTTGAGCACCCAATGTACCCTGAGCAGTGAGCAGAACAGTGGGGGTGCTGGAATTAACAGGACATTGTCTGTGCCCTCAGAAGCTCATTGAGGGGTGGAACTGATAAGAAAACCATAATCCCCACCCCTAGGAGTATGCACAGGTGCTGTGGGAACACAAAAGTTAAACCAACAACCTGGAGAAAGGGAGCCCCCCAGAGCCTTTGTGACAGGCTGGGTAAGAAGAAGTAGAGATCAGGACATGTTTTTATATCTGAGTTTGGCCAAGAAAGCAGAAGCCATTCTGAGTGCATACAAGGGAAAGATTTTAATGCTGGGAATTGGTTATACAATAGACAGAAGAGGCTGTGAAGGCAACCAGGTGGCAGGGAGGGACCAAAAGCTGAGCACTCACAAGAAGCTGCTGTCCCACATTAACTAAAGGGACAGAGGGAACAGGTGAGTTGCCAGCCTCCACATGTCAGAGTCACCTGGTAGAAGATATGACCAGGCAGGCATGCCTAGTGGATTGGGAGCTATGGAGGAGATAGGAAAGGGAAAAATAATTCTGGAGTGTTTTCTTTCACTCTCTAATCTGTCAGCCGTACCTCCTTTTGGTGAAAGCCAGCAAGAAACTAGCTGACAAAGAACCTGGGAAACACAAGATCAAGGTCCCCATCCTGCCAGGAATAGCTTTGAAGGCAAACAGTTCCAGGAGCAACACAGCTTTCTAAACAGGTGTTATGCTCCAGGCATTCTTCTTACTTTATTTTTCCAAATGAAAAGCATTATTGTTAATTTCTGAGTTTATTTGTTTGAGAATGTTGAAAAGGGCACTGAGTTGGAAGAGAAAATGGCTTACTTAAAAATGGCAAGATTGCTAGTGTGGCTGGAGTAAAGGAGCAAGAGGAGGACATTGTAGGCATGAGTTGAAAATCATAAAGGGCGCCTGGGTGGCTCAGTTGTTTCAGGTCAGATCATGATCTCACAGTTCATGAATTCGAGCCCTGCATCAGGCTCACTGCTGTTGAGCACAGAGCCCACTTCAGATCCTCTGTCACCCTCATTCTGTGCCCCTCTCCCACTCATGCTCTCTCTCTCTCTCTCTCTCAAAAATGAATAAACATTTTTAAAAAATAAAGAAAATCATAACAGTTAACCATAAAATGACCAGTGGCATCTGTAACAGCCTGACTTGTTAGCAACCATTAACCTCCAGATGCGGGGTTTTCCTACAAAGAAGCACAGGCAGCCTCCTTGACCACCTTCAGTTAATTTATACTGTTATTTCAATCAGCCCCCAAACCAGTGGGGACACTGATCCAGCCATTTTCATGAACGTATTAGAAATTGTTCACCAGCTCCAAGGAGACATTCTTGGGGCCGCTTCAGTGTTCAGAGGGCTAACTCCAAGATTTTCTCTACTCCCACATAGTAGGAATAGCTTGGTCCATGACCTTGCAGATGTCAACCTTATGAATGACAGTTTGAAGCAGGTGGGTCTAGACTAGGGAGTTAAGAAACCAGCCAGGAGACTTGTAAGGACAGGTGGGACCAAGAGGAGAGAGTAAGAAAAGGTAATCAGGAGACAGGAGGCTAGGGGGGTGAGGCATAAAGAGAAGATGAAAACAATGACATGATGATTTGTGGTCTGGAAAACTAGGCGCATTGTGGTTCCATTTGCTGGGACAGTAACTTTAGAAGAAGGGACATATTAGAAAGATGAAAACTTTGCTTTAGGGTTTTTGAGTTTAAGATACTTAATGGGTTATCAAGATAGAGATGCTCATTAAGAGGATCAATACAAATAAATACATACAAATAAATACATACAAATAAATAAATAAAATACAATACTAAAATCTGTATTTTAGTAGAGGTCCAGAGATAAAAATTTGGGAGGAACTGCTGGAGTACATGAGGTCACTCAGGATCTCGTTCGAAAAGTTTATGGTTGCAATGAGATATCATCTCACGCCTATTAGTATGGCCAGCCGAGACAAGAAATAACCAGTGTTAGTGAGAGGGTGGAAAGAAGGGAACCCTTGTGCTCTGTCTATGGGAAAGTAAATTGGTGCGGCCACTAGGGAAAACAGTGCGGAGGTTCCTCAAAAGGCTAAAAATAGAACTACCATATGACCCAACAATTTTACTTCTGGATATTTATCTGCAGAAAACAAAAACACTAACTCAAAAAAATATCTGCACCCCCATGTTCACTGCAACATTATTTATAATAGCTAAGACCTGGAAGCAACCTAAGTGTCCAATGGCAGATGAATGGATAATGAAGATGTATATAGTGGAATACTACTCAGCCATGAAAAATAATGTAATTCTACTATTTTACACAATATGGGTGGACCTTAAGGGCATTATGCTAAGTGAAATAAGTCAGACACAGAAAGACAAATACCTTATGATCTCACTTGTATGTGGAATCTGAAAGTAGAAACAAAACAAAAAGCCAAGCTCATAGATACAGAAAACTGATTATTGATTGCCAGAGGCAGGGGGTTGGGGATTGGCAAAATGGATGAAGAGAGTTCTGAGGAACAAACTTCCAGTTATACAATAAATAAGTCATGGGGACTTAATGTACAGCATGGTGTACATTAGTCAATACTGTTGTGTGTTTGAAAGTTGTTAAGAGAGTAAATCTTACAAGTTCTCATCGCAAGAAAAAAAAGTATGTGATTGTATGTGGTGATGAATGTTAACTGGACTTATTGTGGTGATTATTTCACAATGCATACAAATATTGAATCATTATGTTGTACACCTAAAACTAACTTAATATTGCGTGTCAATTATACCTCAATTGAAAACAGGAAGTTAGGGGAGCCTGGGTGGCTCAGTCGGTTAAGCGTCCAGTTTCAGCTCAGGTCATGATCCCACGGTCCGTGGGTTCGAGCCCCGCATCGGGCTCTGTGCTGACAGCTCAAGAGCCTGGAGCCTGTTTCAGATTCTGTGTCTCCCTCTCTCTCTGCCCCTCCCCAACTCATGCTCTGTCTCGGTCTCTCTCAAAAATAAATAAACATTAAAAATTAAAAAAAAAAAAAAGAAAAAGAAAACAGGAAGTTAGTGGTGAAGAAAGGGTAAGGAGTAGGGCTGTCAATAAAGGGGAACATGGTGGGGGGGGATATGTGATTTTATAGATGGGAAAGACTTGTACACATTTGTATAGTGAGGGGGAAGGTGAGGAAATGTTGACATTGCAAGAAAGAGGTGTTAAATACAGGGAGATCCATCTTAAAGCTGGGGAATTGGGCTGTGAATCAGCCGTGGGATACCCTGGCTTCCAAGATTGAAGACAACTGGTGGGTACAGATGTATGTCCAGGTAAGGGATGGTGGAGGAAAAATTAGAGGCAGTTTATACCTGAGAGCCTTATTTTTTTTTTTTTTTTTGAGATATGAATAGTGATGTCATTAGATGAGGAATGAAGAGGTAGGAGAGTAATGAGGGTTCTGCACTGAAAGTCCCACATCCTGCCCAGGAACCCCCTCAGTCCTGGGCAAACCTGACCTTTGGTCACTCTAAGGGTAGGGGTGAAAGAAAGGGCTTGAGGGGAGGATTAAATGTTAACACCACAGTGGAAAGCGGAAAAGAGGACTGTGACCAGAGCCCAGCATCGAGGACTCAGATGGAACCAGAGAGCAAGGGGCAGCATTTTGCACGTGGCTGTGTGATTTTCTTCGGCAGTGCCTAAGCATTCTGAGTTGTGTTTCCAGGACAGTGCATGTGAATTCACTCAGAGGGAGATGCGTGGGGAGGGCTTCTTGCAGCCCCAAGTATGCAGTATCAGAGGCCTCATTCCAGGGTCAACAAAACAGTGAAACTCAGTGGCAAGGCTGCCAGAAATAGCATCACCTGTTGGTGGAAGATTTTGATGTCAGTGATGCCCAATGTCTCGGGTTCTTTACTTTTACATAATTGACAGATGGCTGAGTTACAACATTCTACAACGTATTGAGGCACCTCTGAGATACAGATGTGTATTCATAATACATCTTCATCTAGAAGAGTAACTGACTGTAGACTGCAGTCGGTAACCAGTGTCCCGAGATAAGAAGCAGAGAGCTAAAGGTCCTATCCCAGCATGAGCTCCGGGATGTCCAGTTGCGGGCTCTATCCACGTGTTCTGTGCCAAGCGTGCCATGGGAATAGTTGGCCTTTGTCATGGGCTAAATCATATACTTTTACACCTGGTAGCATTTGCCCTTGTTGTTAGTTCTGGAAACAAAGAAAGAGGGAAATATAGGGTGGTCTAGCTGGTAACGGGGCAAATTGGGCCCTGAGCTCCCATAAGCAGACTCAAGTAAATATCTGAAGTATCGCCTTTTCTTTTTGAACCAAATGCAATTAGATAGCTCCCAAATGGGTGAGAGGTGTTTTCTCTACCTTTTGTTCTATAACCAGAGCAAGCCATTGCCTCTAACTTACAGTATGGAATAGAAATAGGGCACAAGGGGAACTCAAATGACATGGGTTTGGTGAAAATCTGAAACTCGGCTTGGGTTGGGGAAGGCACTCAAATCTCATCTTGTTGGTTGCAGCTTGGGCCAAGACCTTGCACGAATAGGCTGAGGCTTCAGGCAATAGGAGTATTGCGGACTGAGTCGTGTCCTCCCATATCCGTAAGTTCTGTACCTCAGAACGTGACTGTGTTTGGAGATAGGGCCTTTAAAGAGGTAATTAAGGTTAAATGGGTGGTGGACCCCGATCCAATATGACTGATATCCTTAAAAGAGGAGGAAATTTGGACACAGAAGATACATCAGACAGGAAGGACCTTGGGGGAAGACCTAGGAAGAAGGCAGCCTTCTACAGGCTAAGGAGAGAGGACTCAGAACAAATCAGACCCACCAATTGCTCGATTTTGGACTTTAAGCCCCGGAACTGTGGGAGAATACATTTCTGTTGTTTACCCCTACTCCCACCTCCACCCAGTCTATGCTATTTTGTTACGGCAGCCCTAGCAGACTGATACAGGGAGATTTAGTTTGGATCTCTCAACTATCTAAGATATAGTAGGCACATCAGTTTGTTTTTTGTTTTTTTGTTTTTTTGTTTTTTTGTTTTTTTTAATGTTCATTTTTGAGAGAGAGACAGAGAGGGAGAGCAGGGGAGGGGCAGAGAGAGAGGGAGACACAGGATCTGAAGCAGGCTCCAGGCTCTGAGCTGTCAGCACAGAGCCTGAGGCAGGGTTTGAACTCACTTACTGTGAGTTAATGACCTGAGCCGAAGTTGAACACTTAACTGACTGAATCACCCAAGCGCCCAGTTTTTTTTTTTTTCTTTTAATGTAAAAACAAACGCAGGAGATGTCTGCTAAGAAAATCCTACATTTACCTCCATTTTATTTATTTATCAAATTTACCAAAGATTTTTGCGGTGCTTACCACAGGAGGTGACGTCATCCCACATCTCTGCTCCTGGCTGTTTCTGAACCTCCTGCACCTCAAAGTGCATCTATACCTGCATGAACTCTTTTGGAGTGATTTAAATTAAGTATTTGTCAAATGACAGTGCTGCCTTTTTTGGGAAGTTTGGGAATGGAGTCTGCAGGCAGCATTTTCATTATGTGCAGTAGGAATTAAACCTGCGTCTGAACACAAAGGTTAAGTCAATGGTTTCCCTTCCTTCATCCCTGTGGAATTTAGGCCAGTCATCCTATCTGGTTAATTCTCTTTAGTATTTAGAATATCTCAGATTGATTCTAGTGTTTGGCACTTTTAATTAAAAATGATTTTCTAAAATCCTCCTAGGCACATGAAGTTGACAAGAGACTCTCCATGGCATCAAGCTGTATGTTTCTGTGAGTAATATGTTGATATCAGATTCTACCAGAAATGTTGCAGAAGATAAAAACAGATCTGACTTTGTTTTGTGAACCTATCAGTAGCTGCTGACTTAGACCAGTCTATCCTGACTTGCAAAGTCTGCTTTAGAAACAATGACAGATAATGTACTGAACGGCAGGGGAATGTTCATTACATGTTTATCTCTCGTGAATTTTCCTGTCATTGCTCTTGGGAATAACACTGGGGATAGGGAGTTGGGAAACTAGCATTGTCATTTACTTATTATGTGCCTTTGGTGAAGTCAGTTCAAGCCTTTGGTAAGCATCAGTTTATTCACTTGTAAAATAGGGATGAATGCAGTGTTTCAAGCCTGCCTTACAGGTGTTTGTGAGAATAAAATTAAATAACGAACGTCTTTGTGGTGCTTTTTAAAACATGGTATACAATGTGTTTAAATCTTATTACTGCACTTGCCACTAAATGGTTTAACTTAATGGCCCTTTTATGTTGTTTTCTCCCATTCTAAATGAAGTTGCTCCTGGGATGCCTTCAGGGAAGAAAATCATAGTAAACAGAAGGATCTTTTGTTTGATTAGGGTTCGAAGCCAGCCAGATTCCTCCTTTCACAGAGTTTCAGGGAGTGTCTATTGAAGTTTGATGTCAACTTTTTTTTTTCTATCTTCCATTCGGCAATGACTTTTTTCCTACCAATTTCCCCAAGATTTAATTTCTTAAAGACAATATAAATGTTACCTTAGAATGAAATCTTCTAGAACTTAAGGTCAAGTTACATGTGATGTATGGGAATGGATCATCTCAAAGTGTGGTAAGAAAGGCTCCTTCCCCTATGGGCTGCCTTTCTGAAAGCTTCAAATGCCTAGGGTTTCTGATTCCAGCTGTGCTGTAGAACATTTTTTCTGAATAGAAAAATAATGAACATAAACCTCCATCACTCTATATTAATTAGTAAAGTACATTAAGAGAACCCCAGCTTGTAGTTCTCACTTCCTGTGTTGGGACATAGTTGAATGTCTATTAAATGTCAAATAATTCCCATAAAGTACTGTTTTTGAACAGAGATTATAATCTGGGAGTAGTGCAAACCACCCAGATTTTTTACCATGACTGTCAGGAGAATGGGCAAGCTGGAATGTGTGTGTGTGTGTGTGTGTGTGTGTGTGTGTGTGTGTGGGACGAGCATTGAATTATCGTTGTCATTGGTGCAGCTGCAGGATGGGCGTTAGAGGGGGTTTAAAATTTTAAAACCTCTTTATTATGGAAAATTTTCAAACATATGCAAAAGTCAAAAACTGATACAACAATCCCTATGTGTCCATCACCCAACTTCAAGAACAAGAATTATCCACATTTTGCTATTAAAAAAAAAAAAAAACCCCCACCCCATTTTTCACTTTCTCTCTCTCCTTTTTCTGGAATATTGTAAATTAAGCATTTTAAATGCTTCAGGATGTATCTTTAACTAACAAGGCCTTAGTTTTGCTGTCTTTTTTAATTTTTAAATGTTTTTAAAAATAATTTTTCGTTTTGACATAATTTGAAGCATACAGAAGACTTTCAAGAATAGTATAAGGATCTCCTGTAACCCTTAATTCTTTAACCAAATATCACTTATTGTATACATTTTGACTTTTGCTTTATCATTTTCTTTCTCTTTCAAATACTTCATATAATTTTTTTCCTGAACTATTTGAGAATGAGCTGATGACACTGTCCCCCTTTGCTACTGAATACTTCAGTTTGTATGTTCTAAGAACAAGGACACTTTCTTACATAACTGATGTCTTACATAACAGAATAATTACTAAAATCAGGAAATGTAACATAGATGCAATACTGTTATCTAATCCACAGTCCATATTAAAATTTCATCAGTTGCCACAATAACATCCTTTTTATAATTTTTTTTTTCTGGCCTAGCATCTAATCCAGGATCATATGTTACATCTTACTTGGCATCTCTCTTTAGTTTCCTTAAGTCTAGAACAAATAGTTCGTTGGTCTTTCCTGATCTTGACATTTTTGAAGAGTACAGAATAAGTATTTTGTGGAATGCCCCTCAGTTGAGGTTTGTCTGATGTTTCCTTATGACTGGATTCAGGTTATGCATTTTTGGCAGGAGCACCACAGAAGAGATGAGGTGTCCTCTGTCCATGGTATCAACAGGCATGTGATGTCTGTGCCAACATTGGTGATGGAACTTTGTTCCTTTGATTAAGGTGTTGTTCGCCAAGTGGGAGATAGTTTGAGATTCTTATGTAATATCCTGTTCCTTATACCTTTATTCACTGGTTTTCAGATCCATTGATGACCTTCTAACTCCATCATTTAATATATTAGTTGGCCTTCTATTAGAAGGAAGAACTTTTTCTCCTCCCTCCTATCTTTATTCATTTACTTATTTCTATCAGTATGGACTTATGGAACTCATATTTTATTTAATGGGTTTTGCTTCATTACTGCGTTATTTCTTTTGATGTTCAAATTTCTCAGCTGTGGCCCCCGGGAGCCCTTCCCACTTCCTCCTGTGTCTTTCCCATGTGTCCTAAAGGAGGCTTAACATGGTACCTCCCATGGTGGAGTGGAGGCTGATCTTGGCATTCCCGTTCACTTGCACAGTATCCAGTAAGGAACAATAGACTTTCTATCCAAATCCTCCTGGGTTCCAGCACATCCCTGGAGAGAGTCTGTGTGGTCAGTTGAGGAGCACAGAGGAGACTGAAATGCACTCGGTTAGGGGAAAAGCCTGCTGAGAGCCTTTTATTTTGGGTCCCTGATGGTGGCCTTTGCAGAAATGCTCCCCACTAGAAAGTTAAGCAACGGGTTTCCTAATTTCTGGCTTCTGTCTAAAACAGGTTTCTTGAGCCAGTTAATTGAACATAAATTACAATTGACCTTGGAGGGATTAACTTGCATTTTGGGGTCACTCAGCTGTATAGCTATTTGGGTGCTTTCTGACTCCTGAGCTTTTATATACTTTTCAGCGAAGTTAGAGATGAAAATGTACCACTCAGGGACATTACAGAAGTTGTTGACCTTCCCTGGTCAGTTTGAGGTCAAGGAATTAATGTAGAGAATTACCAGAAGATCCATAAATACACATATTTCTTACATGAGAGGTTTCATTAAAAAAAGTAATGTTCATCTTACTTAACTGTTTCAGAACCATGTATAACATTTGAATGACAGTCATATAAAGGACATTTTAGGTTGGGGCACGGTAAAAATAACATTTAAGTTAAAATTTAAAAAACTACTAGCAGTAGGTTTTCTAAAAATGCATTGTGACTAAACCTTTTTGACATTAAAAATAAATTGGATGATAAACCCCCATATTCAGAAGGAGACTTAACTTATGTCAAAAGTTGAAAACATTCTCTTGAGGGCAGTTCAGAGAGTACTGGAAGTAGTCATTGTAGCCTGAGTCCTAAATTTTGCTCGGCCTCTCAGTGTATCAAGAGGTTGAATTAGAAATTGGTATGCCAGCTTCTTTTCTGGTGAATGAGTAGAAAGAACATGACCTTCGGAAACACAGACCTGGGAGCAAATAATGCCGCTGTCATTGATTTGTTCTCTCTCTTGGGCAAGGGCTTTTGTGATTCCAAGTGCCGGTTTCCTCCTCTGCAAAGAAAGGTTCATAACTTGTAGGATCAATGGAAGGAATAAAAGCGATAGAAAACTTCAGTATAAAGTATAGTTCCTGGCAGAGAGGACGCTCCCAATGACTGTGACTTCTTCTTCCCACTCTCCTAACAGTGTAACAGTCACCAACGTTCACTCATTGTGTACCATGTGCCAGACTTTGACCTCAGTGCTTGACACGCACTACTTGTGAGAGAGGAATTACTTTTCCCAATTTACAGGTGAGAAAACTGAACCCTAGTGAAGTGATGGACTTTTGACCAAATGTTGGTGCTGGGATTTCAAGTTTGATGCTGGACTCCAAGATCTTAATCATTATGCTCCCCTTCTCGTAACAATGACTCTTACCACAGGTACTTTTCATAAATGAGGAGTTTGTGTAATATCGTTAAATAGATACAGTAGCGAGCCCTAATTTGTGGTAAGGGAGAATTAAAAACCTGGGCTAGAAACAGAAAGGGAGCACAGGAGAAAAAACAGGGAAAAGTTGAGACATGTACTCAGTAGATGTGTTTTACGGAATTCCCACTTTAACATTGTAAGTGACCATACGAGGCAAATCTATTCCCTTATTTTGGAAAAAAAAAAAAAAAAAAAAAAAAAAAAAACCAGGATCAGAGGGGTTAAGGAGCAAGGCAGACTTCCCATTCCACCCAAGTCTGTGTGATGTCAAAGCCCCGAGTCCTGTTGTTCTGTGCTGTTTCCTGTGATTGTTAACTTAGATGCCAATGAAATCTCTGGCACTGCCACACCCCAGTGTTCACCCCTGTAATGTCTCCAGTGAGCTGAAAGAATTGGGAACAGATGTGCATACTTATTATTCTAGCTGGAAATTGGTTTTTAGCAGACCCCAGTGAAGTCCAGCCTCTAAGGCTTTTAGCATTGTACCCATTGCTACCCATATTTCACAG
The DNA here is from genome assembly GCF_007474595.2 of Lynx canadensis. Classification (NCBI taxonomy): domain Eukaryota; kingdom Metazoa; phylum Chordata; class Mammalia; order Carnivora; family Felidae; genus Lynx; species Lynx canadensis. The sequence goes on from NC_044305.1 coordinate 83,594,173, forward strand.
TTTGGCATCAGGGGTAGCTTTCAATGGCAAGCCTCTTCCCCCTTTTGAGGGAAAAAAAGTGTTCTTGGAATAGTCCTTGAAAAATATTTCACCCCTGGTTGTTTAAGCAGAGGCTGCTTGTTGTCTATTCCAATATCTATTTTCCTCTACCTGAAGAGAACTTAAAATTTAGTCAGGTCTCTTACAACCCAGAGTTAAAGATAGTTCCCAGCCTCTCTTGCAGCTAAGTGTTGTCATGTGACTGAGCTCTGGCCAAAGAGCAGAGGTGCTCTGTGGAATTCTGGGAAAGCTGCTTAAAAGGAGTTGACCCAGCTTGGAGGAACCCTTTATCCTTCTGTTATGCCTACTTTGTTAGCGCAGCAACTGAGAAGTAATAGCTCAAGTTCCAACAGCTGTCTTGAATCATGAGTTGACCTTTAGGATGGAAACCACCTCAAGGATTGTAGGGCAGAAAGATAGGAGACTGATGACAACTTGGATTCACTTTACCAGTGACTGGGCTGCCTGTCTTTATTTTTACATGAGAAGGACATAAACTTCCTCATGCCCTCTCTCCCTTCCTTTCCTCTCTTCTCCTCTCCTCTCCTCTCTTCCCCTCCCCTCCCCTGTCCTCCCCTTCCTTCCCCTCTCCTCCCTTCTCCTCCTCTCTCCTTTTCCTTCTCTCTTTGCTCCCTTCCTCCTTTCTATTCCTTCCTTCCATACTTCCTTCCTACATTCCTTTCTTCCCTCCCTCCCTCCCTCTGTCCTCTCTCCCTCCTTTTTTCCTTCCCTTCCCTTCCTTCCCTTCCCTTCCGTTCCCTTCCCTTCCCTTCCTTCCCTTCCCTTCCCTTCTTCCCTTCCCTTCCCTTCCCTTCCCTTCCCTTCCCTTCCCTTCTTCCCTTCCCTTCCTTTCCCTTCCCTTCCCTTCCCTTCCCTTTCCTTCCTTCCTTCCTTCCTTCCTTCCTTCCTTCCTTCCTTCCTTCCTTTCCTTCCCTTCCTTCCCTTCCATTCCTGTTTGTCATTGTTATTTTGGGATTTTCTATTATATGCAACAAGGTAATTCTAATTACAGTTTCCAAAAATATGCTTAGCTTCTTTTGGGCACATTTTGATGTCCTGGGAAAGCCTGCAAAATTCTGAGCCTACTGGCTCAGCATTTAGTTGAATATGCTTACCTTACAATTTATTAAGGTATCATGGAAATATGCACAGCTGAATATTTTGGGCCTTTATATCCTTTAACATCTTTTTGAGTTAAAGCACTTTTAGCAGTGAAAACACATTAACATGTATTCACAACCCCACCCCCTCTTCTTACTGTTGAATTCAGAGAAGGATGCATTTGGAAGAAATTAGGGTCTTTGTCCTCTGAAGCTACTCCTTCAAGTCCACCAGACACTGTGCACTTTTCAGGGTCATGCTATAAACAGATTTGGAAGGGCTATGATGTTTTTGTGATAAAAATTATTGCATCAGAAAAAACTCAAACTTTACTCCAGGCGGGATTTCCCCCTCCCCATTTTATATTGACATCAAGCAAAACATTGACACAAGATAGTCCTGTCCTCCTGACATACTGAACTTCGGGCACAAATGGAAAATACATTAGGAAGACATAGTTCTGTGCTTAAGTACCAGAGTTGGTGGCAATGAGTTTCCCACTTAAATGTGATTCATTTAAAGAGAGCCAAATATCATGGTTTCCTGGTAATTATATTTCTACTTATTTTTACCTTAGCAAAATATATTGTTTTCGGTGAAAATATTTTATATATCTCTTTTGTTGACTCTTTTGAGTTAAAAATAAGTAGACCAAAATAAATCCCAAACTTCACTCCCAAAGCCTTCTAGAGACAAATATGGAGAGAATATTTAGAGATCCTAGCAAAAGGAAGTGGAAATTTGAGCAATCAACTGAAGAATTCAGGCAAAAATGGTTGAGGATATTAATTCTGTTCTTAAATCTTGATTGTCTGGCACTATCATAAATTAGATTGAACCGAATTTTCTGGACAAGAGCCATGAGGCTTCCTTTCACTTTGTCTGTGGAAACATGGTCTGTAAGTACCAACTAATCACTTCTGGTTACCATTGTTGAAAATACACCATTTGCATGGCATTGCATTAGCTTTGGAGTTAAAAATGTATACTCCACTGAGTTAAATGAGGACTGTTAATGTACTCATAAGATCATACAATTTTGAGTATTTTCAAGGAATTTAGATATGATCAACTTCACTCCTTCCTCCCCTCCCCCGCCGCCTCCCATAGCCCCATATTAAAGATGAGGAAACGGAGACACAGAGCTTTTTCAAAGTCTCACAGCTTGTACATAAATTCCACTAATAAAGGCATCATGTTTCACACTTTTTGTTAATTTTCTAAAATGATATAGTGGAGTAAAAGAAGCTTTGGCCCATCAGTTTGAATTTGGTCCTAATTATGTTTGGCATCATGATTTTCTTCCATAAAATACCCAACAAGAAGATTGTAACATCAAAACCTCCCAAGAGTAAGTCCACATCACCTTATTGAAAGTTACTGGTATTACTTACATACCTGTAAGAGACATGGGCTCAAGTGAAAGACTTACCCTATTTTAAGTGAGAGCACACTAAGCCATGTAGGAGAAGAGAAATAGCAAACTGCATATTGATTCTAAAGCAAATCAACTTAAGTACCTTCTATGGACATATAGTCAGATAATAAAACTCAGGAAAATAATGTATGCTCTCCTTTATTTTCAACAGAACTAGGGGATCTCCTTTAAACTTTGTACACAGTATGGAAATAAGGTTTCTGAAGTAATCATCACAACATGTTTTCATGAGTGTTTATTAAGAAGCCCCAAACCTTTGTTAGTAATAAATCGGGTGACATATCTATAGGCTTAAATCTTTTATTGGGTACTGATTAACTTAACTGCTCCGCCTGACAAACCTTCATAATAAATAAGCCAACCAGTGAGCACTTTGCAATCAAACCAACTTTGTTTAAAGGACTATCACTAAAACATGATTTACGTGGTAATGAATTTTGCAATCAGCATGTGGTGGTGTACAAGTTTCAACATGAATCTAAAATGTAGAAATCTGAAGACATTGAAGTTATTAAAAATCACACCACTATGCGACGACTTTTAATTAAAAAGAAATATATCACGTTCATATTTAGCAGCGGCATGATGGCATATGAGGAGGATAATTCAGGGTTACTCTTTAAACAGTTCATCACAAAACATGGCTGTGGTTGCTTTAAAGGTTAAGGATTCTTTTTTTAAGATCAAGTTACTTGCCATGATTGAATCAAGAAAAAAAATCAAAATAAGAAACTGTTTTATATATACATGTAAACCATGTAAATATCAAGGAGATTGATGATGGTATGTCAGTAAGAAAAGTTAATTGTAGATTTTTTTTTTCATTTTGACCAAATTTTTCTTAGGAAGTCTATATAAATCACTGGCTTTTCTGTCTCTATTTCAATTAATTAAATTGTTGACAGCGAAATTGTAACAAAGTAGGTTTGGTCTCAAAAATGATTCCCAGATCTTTTTCTATAAAACTTAAAAAAAAAAAAAATCTTGAAGAACTTAAGTCTTAGACATCTGTCTGGACAGATGTCAAAATGCAGAGTCTTATACCATTATGCTGTGTAAGTATCTGACACTGTGTTATTCCTCTTCAGTTAAATATTCACAGTGAGATTTTATGATCTTTTTAAAAGAAAACTTGCCGAGAGAACCACCTCATCTTGTGCGCCATAATAAGCCCCTTAAATGAAGGAACTCCAGAGCAAACAATGACAAATAACTTACCGTGCTAGTTTTTACATCTTATTTCAGTCACCTGGGATTTTTCTATGGAGATTTTACAAATCACTCAGAGTATGTAATGGGTTGTGGTTCTATTAAAAATTATATTACTAATTTTGGATATTTCCCTAGAAAGAGAATTTTAGTGAAAGTCTTATATATAAATAGTGAAGAGGATTACATCTGGTAAAAATTATGGTACTGCTGAATCCTACTTGTTGTGGAGTATGTGTTATAGCACAATAAGCCATATCTTTCAAGAAATGAAAGGTGAAAGCTATCATGATATTATAAAGGCAACAGTAATTTAGTCAGTAGGACTTCATCGAAAGGAATGTTTAGACCCAGACACTGAGATGCTGAGACGGTGTTTCATTTTGTGTTCTCCTTTGCCTCAAATCCACTAGATTAGATACAATTCATTTACTCGATGAATATTTTCTCATTAGGATTATAATTGCCTGGAAAAAAAAGTTTTTAATGGTTTTAAAGTGATTAAGAAAGCAAAACTTCTCTTTTCTCCTTAGAATTTACTAGCCCCCTCTGCACTAAGTACATTACACAGACAACCACCATTTCCTCCTATTGCCAGGAAGAATTCTTCAACAGAATAGTAAATTCTGTGTCAGAGAGACTAACAATAGCGTGAGCATCTCGCTGTTTACTTAATGAGAAGTGAATGGGAGTGTGAAGGTGCAAAGATGGATTCCGGGTTAGAGGATGGCCAGATGAGACTGCTTTTTTTAGCATATGGAAAAAGCACTGGAAACGTCAGATTTGAAATAGAGCATTCTCCTTCCCTCCCTTCCTTCCCCTCCCTTCCTTCCCCTCCCTTTCTTGCTCCACTCCCCTTCCTTCCCACCCTCCCTCCTTTCCTTCCTTCCTTCCTTCCTTCCTTCCTTCCTTCCTTCCTTCCTTCCTTCCTTCCCTCCCTCCCTCCCTCCCTCCCTCCCTCCCACTTTCCCTCCCTCCCTCTCACTTTTCCTTCCTTCCTTCCTTCCTTCCTTCCTTCCTTCCTTCCAGAATCCTCTCTATTTGCCTTAAAAATGCTGAGATGTATTAATTTGCTCTTGAAACTGTCAGATTTAGTGTCGATAAATCTTAAGTGGTTTAGCTTTGGAAAACATCAGCTTATGTTTTAATTTCCTTTGTAGCAAATGCTTAGCGATACCCTGGTCTCCAGGTCATGCTGCGTAGTCTATCTCCTATCGATATCACCAGCATTGTTTTCATCATTAAATGAAACTGAATGAAGTTGGTGATGAGTTGTCAAGAAATCTCAGGGATGACGACACGTCAGTGCCCTGTTTCTTCTAAATCCTTTGTACCTACTCATAAAGATCAAATGAGATTATGTCTATGAGCCGATTGTAAACTGTGACGCACAGACATAAGCAGATGATGCCAGTGATGATTATGATGCTGCCTGGCAATGTTATTCATTTTTAGACTAGAAATCTGATCACAGCCTTACATTTTCTGATTATTTTACAGTCTCGAATACATAGTTTGTACCTATATAAACTAGATTGAGCCGTTCCCTGGGATTCTACAGCATTCTCTTGTGATTCCCCTTCCACTATTATCTGGAATTATTTAGCTAGCCCAAGAAAAAATGATGTTTTTCAACCTTCTGAGTTTTCCAATCCATACTTCCCGGATTCATTAGAAAATTGCCCCAACACCTCTTTTTTCTTTTCTAGTATGTAGCATTTGCAGAAAGAAAACACTAATTTGATGCAGAAAGCTGCTTAAAATTAGTCAAAATAAACCCTTGTTCCAATCTTGTCTGGACTAAGTAATTCTCCCTGATCAAAATGGGAGTGGGTCTGGGAAGGAGGGAAGAGAGGAAGTTTGCAGATGGACTTTCTCTCCCTGTCTCATTGCAACCAGGTAAAACGGAGTTCGAAAGGCCCAAATTCTCAGCAGATTTGCACAGCACAGTAATAGCCTTTATGCTTGGAAATTTATGGGCCATGGACAGTTTATAAGAAACGATGTAGTTCATCAGAGAGCCAGACTGATGGAGCACATGGGAGCATTCTGCACAGGAAGTTGGGTTTTGGAATAATACTTACTTTGATAGAGTTGTTTTGTTAGCTAAGTAAAACAGTAGGGAAGCCAATGGCCACTTAGGCTTCAAACATAAATATATATTTATAAGTCACCCAGCTGCCTAATTGAGAGCCGTTGTGTTTTCACTGAGTACGTCTTCACCAGAAAGCAGTAACAACAACAATGTCATCAGCCAAACCCCAGTGTAGGTATAGATTCATTGAATCAGTCTTTGAGAGTTTGGAGATAATTAGATGCTGTCTAAATGCTTCTGTCTTAAAGAAGATGGTTAGAATGATGCTTGCGGGTGGGGTGTTCTTTGTATTTAGGGTGCAGAGAGAGAAGTTAAAGCCGCACGCTACACTCCGGGTAGTAGAGGGCGATTATCAGAGGCTTGAAATTGCGGTTCTGTGGACTCCTGATGGGGAGAGATGTAGAGCTCTGAGGAGCAAGGGTTGGGCGTACAATTGTCTGGTGCTTTCAGGTTTCACAGAAGAAGGTTAAGCAGGAGGTGGCTTGTTAAATTTGAGCAGAGAACTGGAAAATAAGATTTCACACTCTTGAGATTGGGAAAGCTGGCGAGTTTGGAGTTTGTCTGGGAGATTTGAAAAAGGTCGGGTGTGCTATAGTGTTTCTCAAATTGTATTTCAGTGCCTATGAGTGAAAAAAAAAGCAGGTGTTATGAAAAAAGCAAAGGGTCCATATACACATGCGGTCAAGTCAAGCGTCCTAGGTAAATGGGCATTTTAAAACTGAAATAATTATTTGGCGTGTGGAAATAAAATGTACAGCCTCTTCTGCTTGGCTGGACCTCCTAGAATTCTGGCTGCTCTAAAGATGTTTTGCTACCGTGTCCTGCACACATGTACCCCCTTTCTGTCCTCTGACCCTTTTCTCCTCTTTGTGGCCAAGGCTAATGATTTCTCCCTTTTGCTTTGAGACCCTGAACTAGAATTGGATTCACAGTGGCAGCATGGGAGTCCAAGACTCGGGTTCTAGTCCAAGGACTGCTTCTCTGTGTGATCTTACAGCGGGACAATTGTCTCTCTTCCAGGAGGAGTAGGAGGTCAGTTCCCCAAAGGTCTCCCCTACTTCAGACATTATATTATCTCAGATTAGGCCTTGTTATTCCAATTCTCCTCTCCAATTCTGGACCAGGTGTAGCCCTCCTTATCAATTGCTTTTTATAAAAATTATTCATTAGTGCTTTTTGACCAGTTCTTTACATCTAATTCTCTTTTTGAATTGTTTCTCTATTTTGTACTTCTAGTTTTATTTGTATTCTCTTTGCTTTTTGATTCCCTCCTTTAAAAACACTTTCTTAAAGTTTATTCATCCGTTTTGAGAGAGAGGGAGAGAGGGCGTGTGCACACAAGTGGGGAAGGGGCAGAGAGAGGAGAGAGAGAGAGAGAGAGAGAGAGAGAGAGAGAGAGAGAGAATCCCAAGCAGGCTCTGCCCTGTTAGTGAAGAGCCTGATGTGGGACTCCATCCCAGGAACCGCGAGATCATGACCTGAGCCGAAATCAAGAGTCAGCTGCTTAACTGACTGAGCCACCCAGGCGCCCCTGGCTCCCTCTTTTGAGACAAATTTTATCTTTATGTTATTATATAATATGTACTATAATGTTCTTTCTCTTCAAGTGTTTATTTTCCCCTGTTTCTCAATGTTTGATCTTTTCTTGTGTAACACATTTAGGCACTTTATAAATATTGCTTGACTGATTGGTTTAATAAGATTCCCCATGTTTCAGACCCTCCACCTCTTTCTTTTGACTTTGGACCCTGGGTTGTCTCCTGTGTTTTTGGAACATTCTTCGCCTACTATAATACGAGCACCGGGTCAAGCAAGCGGCACCTGTGCAATTTCTAGTCTTAAATCCTCTATTCTTAAGGGGGCAACTTAAAGGATGACTCAGTGTCATTTCCCCCACTCCCATCCAAAAGGAACAGGAAATATAAAGGACATTCAGTATATTGGATAACAGTCAAACTTCTAATAGTTTGGTTGTGCTGGGAAAATTAAGCCTTTTAGTGTCAGAAGCTCCCAAACCCTTTCTTTCGGTTCCAACTTGCAGGAATATAAAATGGGAGATTTCTCTACCAAGAATTACAAATGTTCTATAATAATTGCTCACTGGAGAGATCAAGATAAGAATACTTAAAAGTATAACTTCACATTAGATCCACATTTCCTTGTACCATAGAACACTAAAAGAATTTAATAGCTTGGAGAAAATGTTACTCATTGCCTATTATCTTGCTACTAATATATATTTCTGTGAAGATGTGATAAATTCTGCACTATGTTAAACACATTTTAACATACACTTAAATGGACTATTTATTTTTTTTAAATCCAAGAAGGCAAATAACTGGTCTTCATTAATTAACTTTTCTAAAAAATGGAACTCACAATAGAGTAAAATAGAAAGAAATTGCTTCTCTCCTAACTAGCACTATTGCATTTATTCAAAGATTCTCTAAGAGGCTTCATGTGTCTTTCAGTCCACCATACTTTGGTTCTCAGTTCTGTCATTTTAAATTTACCTCAAGGAGACATTAGATTTTGCTTTGAAAAGCCCAAGAATTGGTTGTTACTAGAGGCTAATGCCCTTGCCTTATGAGACCTCATAAGCAACAATCAGAATTTTCTGATAAATTAGAGGTTTGTAATTTATTAATAAAGGTTCATTATGGAATTTCCATGAAGTATTTTCTATAACATTAACAATAAGATTTATTTGACTTGCATATAACCTCAGGAACACTTATGCTTGTTGGAAATGCCATGAGGACATTATGACACCTGCAACATTAGTTTTTTGTGATTTACTCAATACTCAATGATATGAGGTTAAGTCCTCCTCAAAATAAATAGAATATTATAACCCAAAAAGGTACAGACATTATAAAACTTGTGAATGATGAAGAGTGATGGATGGAATTGCTTAAACAACCCAACTATATAGCATTACTCTTTTAGAGATACAGAATCAAAGAAAAGGAACTGGTTGAATTTTCCCTAAAGTTTGCTGATATATGTCAGTAGATGTCAATGTTATAAAGTGTAAAATAGGATATTCCCCTCCCCAAATCAGCAAACTATTGTCTAGTTTTAAACAGTTTGATGCCTACGACTTACGCATTTGTTCATGAGGAGCTATTACTTTAGAACAATGAGCCTCAAATGCTGTGAAATACTTTTTAGAGAGAGGAGGCAGAATGATGGTTACTTTTGCTGTAGGTAAAAGGAGATTATGTTGTTCTTCAACCATTTTGTGAGGAAGGTTTACACTGTGGCTCTTTCCCTTCTAATCAAGTTTGAAAGTACAATGACATTATAAGGCTTTATCACAAATAAATGTATTGTCTTGGGGCGCCTGGGTGGCTCAGTTGGTTAAGCACACGACTCTTGATTTCGGCTCAGGTCATGATCTCACGGTTTGTGGGTTCAAGCTCCGTGTCAGACTCTGTGCATTGTGGAGCCTGCTTTGGATTCTCTCTCTCCCTCTCTCTCTACCCCTCCTCTGCTTGCTCTCTCTCTGAAAATACATAAATAAACCCTTAAAAAAATAAATGTATTGTCTTAATGTAGTAGTCTGTTTAGTTTATCCTTGATGTCTACAAACACTCATTACCTTGTGGTGTTTTTTGTTTGTTTGTTTACATTTATTTATTTTTTGAGAGACAGAGAGAGGCAGGGCACAAGCAGGGGAGGGGCAGAGAGAGAATGAGACATAGAATCCGAAGCAGGCTCCAGGCTCTGAGCTTTCAGCACAGAGCCCGACGTGGGGCTTGAACTCACAAACCAGGGCTTGAACTCACAAACTGTGAGATCATGACCTGAGCTGAAGTCAAACGCTTAACTGACTGAACCACCCAGGCGCCTCTACCTTGTGGTGTTTTAAAGATAACTTAACAGCCTTTGTTAATGCGTATTCCAAAAAAAGCAGTATTAACACTAACTCTGGATAAATCTGGAAGTCTTGAAAAGTGCCTTGTCCACCAAAAGGGGATTAGAAAGTGTCCACCGGTCCAAGGAAGTGCACACGATCTTGTCATGTGCTGGGGATCCATTGGAAAAAATACGGAAGAGTCACCTGATGGAAATCAAAACACCATGACCAGGAGAGGGGTCTGAAAGCTTCCTGTTCACATGGTGTGGAGACTTCAAGTCAATAAATTATCCAAAAATAAGTCACAAAAGAGGCAATACTCTAAGGATCCTAGCAGAAGCAAATGAAAGTTGCTCTGTTAATATACTTCCTTCCTGCCAGACTCCTTAGTAAAGGAACTCCTATAAAGGGTGACCTCACATACAAAGATAGTAGCCTTTCTGGAGAAGAATCAACAGTTGTAACAAATAGGAGATTAACAGCTTTGTCAGTGGAAATTACAGAATAATCTAAATGAGTCAATATATTTGATCTGCTAATTGACTATAGATAAAAGAAATCAAAATCACGAAGACACGTTAGGAAATCATGAAAGAAAAAGAGCCACATTTGTAAAAAAGCCAAATAGAAGTTATAGAAATGAAAAACAAAACATTGAAATTTAGAAAAATCCGATGACATTATAAAGCCATTTTCATTTAAATGTTCAATAAATAGAACAGTAGGACAGAATAGAGAACCCAGAAATATGCCTAACCCTGGATGGAAATTTGCTGTTTGACAGAGGAAGCATTACAGATGAGAGGGAAAAGGATAGAGTACTTAGCAAATGCCATTATGTCAAATGATAACCATGTAGAAGAAAGAAAATTGGGTCTCTGCTTACTAAGCCCCAAATCAAATTTATCTAGATTAAGGACCCAGAAGGGAAAAAAAAAAAGATTTAACCTTTCAGGGAAGATTACAGGTAAATATTTTGTCAGGATCTAGAAAAATTTCTTAAAGTAGTTACAAAATAAAACCATTAAGGATACAACATCTGGATTCCTACATGTAAAGGAATTAAGTTGGATCTGTACCTCACACCATAACACAAAAATTAACTAAGAAATGAACCATGGGTCTAAATAGAAGAGCTAAAACTATAAAAGTCTTAGAAGAAAATATATGTACAAATCTTATTTTAAACTCACCTTGGAGTTGGCAATGATTTCTTAGATATGACATCAAAAGCATAAGTAACAAAAGAAACATAAATTGAACTTCCCCCAAATTAAAAATGTCTGTGTTTTTTATCAAAAGCACTATCACTATCAAGAAAGTGAAAAGAAAAATTTACAGAATGGGAGAAAATATTTGCAAACGTGTATCTAATAAAGTACTAGTATCCAGGATATATAATGAACTCTTAACAACTAAATAATAAAATGATGGCTAACTCAATTTTTAAAATGGGCAAAGTATTTGAATAGACGTTCCCCCCCGAAACATATGCAAATGGCCAATAAGCACATGAAAAAATATACTCAACATCATTGGCCATCAGGGAAATGCAAATCAGAGCCACAATAAGATACCATACCATTCCACACCCAGTAGCATGGCTACAATAAAAAAAAGATGGACATTTGTAGTGTTGGTGAGTATGAGGAAAAATTGGAACCCTCATACCTGGCTGGTAGAAATTCAAAATGGTACAGCCACTTTGGAAAACACTCTGGCAGCTCCTGAAAACAGACTTTCCGGAAGACCTGGGCACATGCCCAGGATAATTGAAAACATATGTCCACTGAAAACTTTCCTTGAATGTTCATTGTTGCATTATTCATAAGTGCAAATAAGCTGAATTTCCATCAATTTAATGAATGGAAAAACAAAATGTGGTATATCTATGCAACTGAATATTATTCATCCATAAAAATAAATGTAGTACTGATACATGCTACAACATGCATGAACCTTGAAACCAATAATCTCAGGGAATGAAGCCCAGTCACAAAATGCCACATATTGTATGGTTCCACTTATATATGAAACATCCAGAATAGGTAAATCCAAAGAGACAGGATAGATTAGTGGTTGCCAAGGGCTGGAGGGTGGACCAATGGGGAATGATTGCTGATGGCTATGGGATTTCTTTTGAGGTGATGAAAATTTCCTGGAATTATTTTTTTTTTCATGGAATGAAAATAGTGGTGGTGGTTGCATAACTGAATTTACTAAAAACCACTGAATTCTATACTTCAGAGGGATGAATTTTATGTTATGTGAAATGTATCATGATTAAAAAAAGAAGAACAAATTAAGGAAAAAATTAATTTTATGTTAAAATTTAAAGCAATCCCATATAAGAGCGTAGATAACTAAGAATCATTATTCTAAACATGTAAATAGCTTCTACAAATAAATAAGGCCAAATAAAATTTTCACCAAGTAATATGCATAAGCCAGGAACAAGAAATTCACAGAAGAGGAAAACCAAATAACCAATTAACACATAATAATCACTGATACAAAATTAACAATAAACAATAATGAGGGACTTTTCCATGTGTATTCAAGCATGTGCTAATAGAAGAAGCTGGAAAAATATGTATGTTTAACAAAGAAAGAATTGGTAAATAAATTATAGTATATTTGTGCAGTGGAAGACAGTAGAATTATGAAAATGAATAAAGGAGACATATATGAGAGTAAACTTCAAATTTATACTATTGAGTTTAAGGAGCAGTTCTTAAAAATATATGGACAGAATTGTAACATTTATGCGAAATTTAAATATACATTAAGAAAGGGGCAGCTCGTGGCTCAGTCAGTTAAGCGTCCTACTGTTGATTTTGGCTTAGGTCATAATCTCAGGGGTTTTGAGATTGAGCACCGAGTCAGGCTCTGAGCTGACATCATGGACCCTGCTTGAGATTCTCTCTCTGCCCATCATTCTCTCTCTCTCTCTCTCTCTCTCTCTCTCTCAATAAGTAAATAAACACACATTAAAAAATAAAATAAAAATATATTAATATGTAACTTGTTATACAGCATGTTTTTTTTTTGCTGTACTTATGTACTTATCTACTAAAAGTAGAAAAATCTAGATAAGGGGGATACACAGCGTCTTCAGGATATTGGCTAAACCAGGGGAGGAAGGGAAGTGAATGGATTAGAAAGAAGGGAAAAAGGAAAACTTCCAGTTCATCTCTTGCATTTTATTTCTTTCAAAAAAGTCAGAAGAAAATATGGCATAATAAAAATAATTGTTCAATATTGTTAATTGTTAAATATGGTATCTTAAATATTATTCTCTGTATTTTATTATCAGCATGACAGTTAAAAATAGTGTCATGTTTAGGGGTGCCTGGGTGGCTCAGTCGGTTAAGCGTCCGACTTCAGGTCATGATCTCACAGTCCGTGGGTTCGAGCCCCACATCGGGCTCTGTGCTGACAGCTCGGAGCCTGGAGCCTGCTTCGGATTCTGTGTCTCCCTCTTTCTCTGCCCCTCCCTTGCTCATGTTCTCTGTCTGTCTCAAAAATAAATAAAAACATTAAAAAATTAAAAAAAATAGTGTCATGTTTATATTTATAGAATAATGCTGATGTAATAAGTTTATCACAGACCTACCCATTGTTTGCATTTTGATGTTGTTAACTTGCCTGTTTGCATCCTTTGCATATATTTCTATCAGTGCGTGCCTAATATTGGTTGAAAATCATGTTTGGCTGTGAATAACAGAAACCTGGAAACGCAACTTAACCAAATTGAAGGTTTTATTTTTTTCTCATGGAATGAAAAGTCCAAAAGTTGGAAATCCGAAACGGGTACAGAGGCTCCATGATGCCAGGGGAAAAATGGGCTCCTTGTGTCTTTCCACCAGCCATCCTTAGCATGTTCTTGTCACCCTTGACATCACAGGGTAGCTGCTTTGCTTCCAGGATCAAGTCGGTGCTCTGTAGGAAGAAGTGGAAGAAGGACAAAATATACGTACCAACATGTCCTCCCACAAGCCCCACCTTCTTGCCCCATACATTCATGTATTTTAAGAAGTCCTCTTTAAAGTCTCAACCAAAATTGTCTTCTTTTCTCTCAGTGGCCAGAACTAGGTCAGATGATGACCTGTATTAAGGAATTCAGCTGGATTTGTCTAACCCTTCCTCCAGACTGGGGTTCTCTAGACAGGAATTAGAGAATAGATATTGAGAAGGAGCTGGTAAGCCTTCACAGGTGACAAACAGTGATGATAATGATGGTGATAATTACAACAGTTGTCATTTATTGAGCATGTGCTATATGCCAGGTGTGTGAGCTCTGTACATTTCATCTTGTTTAATCTTCACTGCAATCCTAAGAATTAAGCAGGCTGTTAACACCTATTCAAAGATGAGGAAATTGAGACCCATGAAGGTGGAGTAACATGATGAAGGTCATGTGGTGGTGGAACGAGAACTTGAGTCCAGGTCTGGCTGATTTCTGGGTTGCCTGGAGCTGTCCGGGTTTTAGCAGTGAAAGTCCCATGTCCCAGGACCCTCGTCAGTCCTGGAACAGTGGGGTTACCCACTGAAGCTCGAGCAGTATCAGGGTAGGAGTTTAATTAAAGTTTGTTGAATGGCTAATTTAATAAATATTGTTTATCCTTTCTCATAAATGTTAAAGACTTGCAATATACCAAGAACATAACCCTTTGTATTACATGTTTTTCTTTTGCCTTGTAGTTTGTAGGACTCTTTTTGGTATACAGTATTTTAAAGTTTTATGTGTCAACCTATCTATTTTCCTTAATGGTTTCTTCCTTTGCTTTTCTGTTTAGCTATTCTTCCCCACTCTACCAACAAAAAAGTTGCATTCGCTTCTGGTTCTCTGAGAGTTTACTTTGTAATTCAGAGTAAATGGGGATGTGCAGGAATGGGAAAGACTTTCATGCACGTGTTCCATTTCCCAGGTTTGGGTGAGTGTTTTAGAACTTTAAGCTTAAATGTTTGAAATGTTCATCTCAGGAACTGATTTAAAATCCATAACTTAAAGGAATGAAAACTCTTTCCAATGCATTCCCAATGTGCAGTGCACATGTATCTGATCTGCAGTCGGCAATCATGTCAAAATGTGTCAGCTCATTTCATATTCTTTTTAACTATCCTTTGATTAAGGGAGCGCTGTATCAACTTATGTAAGCCTGCAGTCAAATATACCTTCAAATTATTAGCACCTGGTGAGAAATGTCCTTCCCATTCTAAACACCAGTTCATCATGTCTTATTTGTAATTCACTTGATGATTTTGATATATCATTATAAATACTATATGTGACTAAGTCTTTATACTGAAGCTTTGTTCTTGTAAAAATGGCAGAAAATATGAATTGCATACTGTGTCCTTGATACAGATGTGTGGATCTAGACCAAACAGGTGTGGTGCTAGGCTGAGATGATAAATCACCAGCCCCAAATGTCTTTATGTTGGGAAACGTGGTATCATTAATGTTTATCTTGCACTATCGGGTCTCATTTAGTGTTTTAGCCAATGGGGTGGGACAATACTTGTGAATTCAACGCTATTGACAAATAATTATTAGAAGTTATTTTATTATAAAACAAAATGAATGCTCTGGTCCAGACATTAGCAAACATTTGTAAAGAGCCAGATGGTACATATTTTAGGTTTTGCTGGCCCTAAGATCTCTGTTGCAACTACTCAACTTTGCCTTTGTGAAGCCATAGACATAAACAAGTGGGCATGGCTGTGTTCCAAACAAGTTTTATTTGCAAAAGCAGTTGGTCTGTATGATTCCGCCCGCGGGCTATAGTTTCCCAACTCCTGTAGAGTCAAAGAATTCATTCCTTCACAACTGAGTTTTATTTGAAAGGTGGGAATCAGTTGCTATTCTGGAAAATATTAGTATTTAAAAAATATTAAGTCTTCCTATCAGTGGTACTTGAAGACTTCAACTTCAGTGTCTTAATATCAAATTGGAAAGCCTTTTGAAAATTTTTTGAAGAGGAGAAAAATCGTGATGTAAACAAGAAATTGTTTGTTAGATTGGTTATAGCAATCTCGAACACAAAATTAGTGTCTCAGAACTTCTTTGATTTAAATGGCCTATAATTTTCTTCTTAAACAAGTCTATCTTCTGCCAGAAAACTGGACACAGCTCTTAATTCCAGTGGGGTCCAGGCCAGAGGCAGAGAAGCATATGGGTACCATACATTTGTTTTTGTCTCTATGTAATCACAAAAATTAAATACTTTGGAGTTCTATGTAACAAATTTGGATGGTCTACTTTAATGCACAGAGTTTCTATATCATAAAGACAGCAAATGTATGATTTTTCCTTAGTATCATTGCTTCATGCTTTAGTAAATCAGGATGATTGACAGCAACTTTTGCTTCTGTTTTCATGGATTCTTTCATGGTACAGACTGTAATCTGTGTGTATCAGTCTCTGATTGGATGTCATTAATCATATTTCAGAGCTAAATACAATTATATAACTATATATATATAATTCTTTGTATAACTACATACAACTCTATCTCTCTCTATATATGTATGTGTGTATATATATATATGCATATATATATATATACATATATACACATATATATTTGTATATTTAAATGTGTGTGTATATATACATATGTATACATATGTATACACACACATACATATATATGTATATATACACACACATTTAAATTAGTCTCTTATGGACTCCCAAATATTCACGAATATTTATTTATTTCTGCAAAATTTTAATGTTATCAGTGCTTAAAGGAAGTTTCATGCTTTGAAAAACTTCCCAGCCTGTGATAGGGCTTTTGTGGTTGTGGTTCTTGTATTTTGTTTGTTTTTATACTTTTGGCAAGTTCTCTGTTATTCTTCGGTGTTTGGCTTATTTTTGGAGATATTCCCAAAGCAACTGGAGATGATATATAAAATAAATAAAGTGGATGTTCAAGTTGGGGGGTTATATTTTTGTTCAAAAATATGGTATAATATTAAAGAAACAGGACTGATTATTTTGTTCTGTCTTATAATGTAGCTTTAAAGGATTTTCAATCTTAAGTGGTGGAAACATCATTGAAATACATACTGCCTCCTTAAATAAATTTTTGAAGGACAACTTTCATTTGGGCATAGAAACTAAGATCTGTTTTAAAAGTCTCATTACTCTATATTCGTACTTTATAAAAATAGCCCTCTTATTCCCCCTTACAAAGATAATTTAGACAAATATAAGAAACTGTCAGAGCATTTGTAATTTGTATCTCCTTCAAGAAATCTATGGATGCTTTGCTGCTAACTTCCCTTGCCTGCCTGACATGATGAGTTTTCATGATGGGAGTTTTCCTCTTGCGTAACTATAGTCTGTATTGTCCTTTGTGGGTGCTATTCTGGTGGGGGGAGGGACCAGTGAGGGAGCAGGAAAAATATTTCTTTATTTTTCTCATCACCTAGTCAAGTGTTATAAGAGAGCAGGCTGGGGCCCATGGTGAGGAGGGGGGTGAGGTGATAGAGGCATAGTCCAGAGAGAGGGCAGTTCAAAGGGAAAATACATGGGATGATTTTTATTTCAAATAGATTTAACCTGAGGACAAAGTCTCTGACCACTAGCAACAGAAGCAACATATGTATTTTGGCACATATGTATTTTAAGAGAGAGAAAGAGGATCCCCTTTGGTATGATCCTCTTTCTCTCTCTTAAAATACATATGTGCCATCTTCATCCCTCATAAACACAAAATATTATTGTTCATTTTCTTTTTTTTTTTAAACTTTTTTTTTTTTAATTTTTTTTTCAACTTTTTTTTTTTTTTTTATTTTTTATTTATTTTTGGGACAGAGAGAGACAGAGCATGAACGGGGGAGGGGCAGAGAGAGAGGGAGCCACAGAATCGGAAGCAGGCTCCAGGCTCTGAGCCATCAGCCCAGAGCCCGACGCGGGGCTCGAACTCACGGACCGCGAGATCGTGACCTGGCTGAAGTCGGACGCTTAACCGACTGCGCCACCCAGGCGCCCCTTATTGTTCATTTTCTAATTGCAAAATAAATACATACTTAAGAGAATTTTTAAAACAAAGAAGCAAAATGATAAAAATTACCCATCATTGGCCAAGAGACACATGAAAAGATGCTCAATGTTACTAATCATTAGGGAAATGCAAATCAACCCCACAATGAGATATCACCTCACATCTGTCAGAATGGCTAGTATCAAAAAGACAAGAATTAACAAGTGACAGTGAGGATGTATAGAAAAGGGAACTGTCATACACTATTGGTAGGAATGTAAATTGGTACAATGTGAGAAACAGTATGGAGGTTCTTCAAAAAATTAAAAATAGAAATGTCATATTTCCACTATTAGACATTTAACCAAAGAAAATAAAAATACTAATTCAAAAAGATAGATGCACCCCAATGTTTATTACAGAATTATTTACAATTGATATGGAAGCAACCCAAGTGTCCATCAATAGATGAATGGATAAAGAAGATACCCACGTGTGCGCGTGTGCGCACACACACACACACACACGCAGCAGAATATTACTCAGCCATAAAAAAGAATGAGATCTTGCCATTTGTGACAACATGGATGGACCTAAAGTGTATTATGCTAAGTAAAATAAGTCAGAAAGAGAAAGACAAATACTGTATGATTTCACTTATATGTATCTAAAAAACAAAACAAATGAACAGACAAAAAACAAACAAAAAAACCCCTCCAGACTGTTAAATACAAAGAAAAAACTGGTGGTTGCCAGAGGGGAGGTGGGTGGGTAAAATAGGTGAAGGGGATTAAAAGGTACAAACTTCCAGATTTAAATAAGTCACAGAAAGGAAGAGTACAGCATAAGGAATATAGTCAGTATATTATAATAACATTATATCGACAGATGGTGACTACTCATTTTGGTGAGCATTGAGTAATGTATACAATGGTCAAATTCATATTGTATACCTGAAATTATTATAACATGGTATGAAAATGATACTACAATAATAAATTTTAAAAAACTACAATGAGATGTCACCTCACATCAATCAGAATGGCTAGTATCAAAAAGACAAGAGGTAACAAGTATTGGTGAGATGGTGGGTTAAGAGGGAACATTAAAGCACTTTGGTAGGAATGTAAATTGGTGTAGCCACTGAACAAAAATTACTTACCATTGATCACACAGAAGCATTAATGGTAAAACTTGAATGTATGTGTTCTACCAGTTATCACCTTTCCCTTCTTCCTTCCCCCCTTCTCTTTTTCCCTTTTTTTGTTTATTTCTACTAATATCTTGTTTTTATAAAAAAGAGGATCTATCACATTAAATAAGATGTTTCATAAATTGCCATGTTGTATAGCTATATATCTATCTCAGACTACATCTTTGTCGTTTTTCCCAACATAATTTAAAAAATAATTTTAAATTAAAAAAATTGTTTTGAAGTTTATTTATTTTGAAAGAGAGACTGTGCAGGTGGGGGAGGGGCAGAGAGAGAGGGAGAGAGAGAATCCTAAACAGGTTCCTCACTATCAGAGCAGAGCCCAATGCAGGGCTCAAACAAATAGAACAGTGAGATCATGACCTGAGCTGAAAGCAAGAGTTGGTCACTTAACTGACTTAGCCACCTGGGTGACCCCCAAAATAATTTCAAACAGATCTATTTTTTAGTTATAAAGCAATACATTTTTATTGCAAAATAATTTAGAAACTATACAAAAACAAGGGTAAAAATCATCTTCAATACTACTGCCAAAATTGCTGACATTTGTTCTGAAGGGTGCTTGAAAGAAGGTATTTGTGCTAAAATACATTTGGGAAATTTTGGATTAAATGCGTTTGAACAGGGTTTCTTTTGCTGTGGGACTTCTGAAAGCCTTTAATGTGCTGAAGTGTATTATGGTGCTCACAAAAGGAAGATGAAGTGTAGAATTTCTCCAACTTATTTGACCCAAGGATGCTTTATTCCAAAAGATTTTTTCCTTTGGAACATACTTTGGTAAACAACATTCTACACACACACACATACACACACACACACACACACACACACACACACACACACAGAGGCATACTCACAGTCTTGGTTTATTTACTTATTTCTAGGTGATTATTTTAATAATTAGATAATGAACTAAATATATCATGGATACCTATTTACACTAATAAATGAGGATCTACATCATCATTTTTAGTGCTGTAAAGAATACCATTGGTTTTACCCTAATGCTTTTAAATGGCCCCTTATTGAGGACGTTTAGGTATGTTCTATTTTTCTTTTTTTTTTGCACTTGTAAGTTATGCTTGTACATCTTTTTCTGTAAGCTTGCCCAATGATTTCCTTAGGATAAACTCCTAAAAAAGAGCTACCACAGGCCTTTTAATTTATCTATATTTCAAGATTAGCTTCTTTGCTCAGGAATATAAGTTTTCATTAAAAATGGTTAGGATGAGGATTTAGTTCAAGTATGTCTACTCCTGGAGTATAAACTAATAGCGGCAGAGTAGGCTATCAGAAATATAGTTTGCAAAATACTTGAAATTATTCATAAGATTAATATGCATATATAAAAAGAGAGTTATCAAGAACTACTCAGTATCGGAAACTGGCAGCTTCCCTCATTAAAAAATAAGGTAGAAAGGCAAATTCAAAATACGTTAGTTCTCTAACCCCCTTGTAGAAAATCAAAAAGCTTAGGAGGAACAATACCTTCTGAGTTTTAAATGAGAAGGAAACACAATTTAAATTCAAGTTAAGATGTAGAAATAGATCCCTACTGTTCCTATAAGTGATTTGCCTCTTCTCAGGAATTAAAGCCTGAAATACTCTATTTAGCATTTTATTAGAATTATGACTCTACATAAGATATTTCACTGGACTTTACATAACCTGGGATCTCATCCCACTTAAAATAAAAAGTAAAAAAGCACATCTGTTTGATATGATTTTCTCTAGAATTGGAGTCTGCGTTGAAGCTTTTGAACAGTTATACACAGGACTGAGCAAAGGCTATTGTTTGCTTATATGGTAGATTGAGATCAAGAATGTTAATGTTATCTCCAAGAACACTTTTTAATTTATATCAAAATTGTATAAACAGGGTCACCAGGGCTAAATGGGATGTCAATGACCTATGAAGATCAGAAAGTAAACAAAAGTTCTTAAAATAAGCATGTAACCTGAACACCTCAAGGGGTGTTGTATGTTGAAAGGCAATTGTTTACAAAAAGAAAGGGAAAATTACTTAGTGCTAATTCTGTTTGTGACAAGTGCCTTCTTCCTCAGTCCATCAGCAGGACGGTGGTGGGTTGGGGTTCACTCTGCCTATTTGGAGGGGCTGTGAGGAAAACCAACACGAATCGTCCTTTTAGGATCATTACGGCACTCAGAAGCTTACCCATTTCCTTTATGGGGCTGCCTAGTTTCAGGCTAAGTTCTTTCTTCAGGCTAGGTAGCCAGGGGATCTGAGTAAGATGAAAGGAGTAAAATATGGCTGGCAGGAAAGAGATGGGTAGATTCACTAAGGTACACGTTCAAGGGTTTCTTTGAAGCCAAATCTCCATCTTCAAAAGGAATTCCAGCCAGATGGGGAACAAATGGGAACATGTCTTTGGGTGGGTAACCCACAGAGTTTGGGTTGAAGGGTGAGGAGTGCTGAGGCCAGAAAAATTTTATGAGAAAAAGACAATGAATTAAGAAAAAGAAAGCATATTTTCATCATGGGTTGATAGACACATACAATTTCGGATCTGAAACTGAGACAAATTAAAAACTCACCAGAATAAATAGTTTCCCTCAAGAAACAAAAGATATATTAGCCCTCCAAACCAGCAAGGACATGATTCAAGGGGCAATATAGTCTAGCAATTATCATGTACATAATTCTGAGGTCACCCTGCCTAGAATTGGATCCAGGATCTCCTGGTTATACTATGTGACCCAAGGGAAGTAATTTGACCTCTCTGTGCCTGACTTTCTTCATCATTAAAATGGGAGTAATAATAGTATTTACCTGCCAGGTTACTTGTGAAGATTAAGTAAGTTAATTGTTCAGAAGAGTGCTTGACATGTAGTAAGCACTCAGTAAATGTAAACAATTAATTTCAACATTTGAAGATGCACTAAGATGGATACTCTGCTAAAAGATAACTATTCTGCTGCTGCCATTCTTCCTGAGAGCTTAATTTATTTGGTTCTTAATGACTTTTTCGTCTCTGATAAGAGTCACCTTTCAAAGTGTAAATCATTCATAGGGTCCTACCCAAAGCTGCTATCGCCTAATAACAGATAAAGAAGATGTGGCATATATACACAATGGAATATTACTCAACCATAAAAAAGCATGAAATCTTGCCACTTGCAATGGCATGAGTGGAGCTAGAGTGAAATAATGCTGAGTGAAATAAGTCACTTGGAGAAGGACAAGTACCACATGATTTCACTCAAATGTGGCACCTAAGAAAGAAATGAGCAAAGCTGAAAAGAGAGAGAGAGAGAGAGAGAGAGAGAGGCAAACCAAGAAACAGACTCTTAACTATAGAGAACAAAACTGATGGTTACCAGAGGGAAGATGTGTGGGGGGAATGGGTGAAATAGGTGATGGAGGTTGAATACATTTATTGTGATGAGCACCAGGTGACATATGGAAGTGTTGAATCACTGTATTGTACATTGAAACTAATATTACACTGTATGTTAACTAACTGGAATTTAAATAAAAACTTTAAAATAAATAAATACTACAGCAGGGATTAATTGGCCATCCATATTGCCTGGATGGGATAACACTTCAGGGAAGAGGAGGAGGGCTGGGGCAGTGGGTAGCTCCCAGGACAAACTAAACCCATCCATCCTTTATACCAAACATAGCACACCAATGACCACGTTGTTAATTTTAGTGGAATTCTCAAGCTTACAGAGTTTTGGTGCAAAGCACCAGGAAAAGAATGTGCCCATGAGACAAAACAGATGGCTGGGATACCTTCCATTGGAAGGAAGTCATGAAAGGGGAGGGACTCATGAAAGACTAGTGTAGGTTGATTGTGAAAAAGCCCATGTGAAGGAGGTCAGGAACCTTTGCTTTGGAGGCAGGCTGTGGAAAGCCAAGGCAGCACATGGCTGAAGCCACAGGCTGGCCAAACACGTGCTTTAGGCATCAAAAGACAGGAGAGACAGGAAGGAAAGGACAGACAGACACACATACACATGATCAAAGGAGAAGCTATTTTATAAATATAGATCTTACTGAAATATCAAATTATATTTTATTATTCAGTATTTTGGTTTTGAATTACATATGACTGAGTAGGACATTATAATCTTCTCAGTGTTTGACCCAGTCTCAACTGTGAGATTTGTTCAGTGGACTAAGACACGCATCTTTAAAGTCAAAGGCAGTTGAAACATTGTTTTACCAGTACAGTGATTTTTAAACTTTTGGTCTCGGTATCCCTATGCACTCTTATAAATCATTGAAGGCTTTTGTTTTGTCATTATAGCCGTGCATATTTACTGTATTGGAAACTAAAACTGAGAAAAAAAGTGACTATTAATGTATCTAAATAACAATAATAAATTCATTTCATATTTCCATAAATAATATTATTTTTTATGAAAATTCATTTCCAAAACAAAAAAATAACTTCGTAAAAAGGATGGCAAGATGTTCAGCCTAACAGACCACAGATTCTCATATCTGCTTTTGTGTTCAATTTGTTGTGGTGTTTCACGTCACGGAGCCTCTGGAAAACTCCATTGTATTTGATGGAAGAGTGAACATGCAAAACACATTTTAGTATTATTGTGAAAATAGGTTTGAATTCACACACTTCCTGAAAATATCTCAGGTCTCCAGACCACACTTAGAGAATATTCTAGCACAAAGGCTTAGGTTTGGTCAGGACTGCTTAATCTGATACTATTGTTGTTTCATTACCGTAGTTTATTGATTCTACAAGGCCTAGTTCTTTACACCCTGAGTTCGGAATACGTCTTACATTGATAGCGTCTTACAATAGCTGTTGTGACATAGTTGTCATTGCCTGTGCAGGCATGAATTTGATCATGGTTATTCATGTTGTCACCATCTTGGTTGAATTACGTGCATTGTTGCTATTATGTGTTGAGTTTAATTGCTGTTTAAAATTTTTCTTTTCAGAATTTACAGTATAATTTGGAGTTGAAATAAAGAGTTACTATACATGTAGAAAGGCAAAGATACAGAGTAGGGGGGCATAAATTTGATATTAGTGAAGCAATTTTGGAAGGATGAATAGAATCATGTATTTTCTTGCACAAAAGTGAGAGTGCTTTACGGTACATAATAAGGGAATAAACCCATAAGTAGCTGTGGCTGTATTGTATGTTGTTACTGAGAACTGTGCAAAATGATTACCTAACTCATGCCAAGCAATGCACTTGGAGACACAAGAAATCGCCAAATCTCTTGGTATGGAGGAAAGATGTTGCACCACATTGAGAGGATGATGTGACCAATTTATGCATCATGTGAGATTATCATTAAGGAGAGGGGGTCATGGTTTAACTGGCAGTATTTTTTTCTTTCTCACACATCCATGAAATAATTCCTATCTTACCATTGATGTAATAATCTTAGATTCAGTAAAAATTTCATAACAATATTCTTGACTAGTATACTGGTCTCTTAGATCTATAATAACAAGGCAACACAAAGTAGGTGGATTAAAACAACAGAATTGTTTTCCTTCGTTATTCTGGAGGCTAGAAGCCTGAAGTCATATGTGTCAGCAAGGTCACGTGCCCTGTGAGACTTTGGTAGAATTCCCCCTTGCCCCTTTCTGGTTACTGGTGGTAGCCATCAATTCTTGGCATTTCTTCGCCTATAGGCGTATCATTCCAATCTCTGCCTCTGCCAAACACAGGGTATTCTGTGTGTCTCTTCTTCACATGGTACTTTCCTCTTCTTATTCATGAAGACACCAGTCATATTGAATTAAGCACTTCCCACTCCAGTATGACCTCATCTTAACAAATTACATCTACAATGACCCTATTTCCAAATAGACCCACATTTTGAGGTAGTGGGGGTTAGAATTTCAACATATCTTTTGGGGGGGGACACAATTCAACCCATAACAAGGGGGAAAGGATAAAACTTCTGTGTGTTCACAAATTCTGTTTCATACTCTTCCCTTCTGGGCACAATACAATTTGTATTTCCTAGTCCCCTGGTGGTAACGCAAGACCACATGACTAACTACGGACAGTGAAATCCGTGACTGAGAGACATATGTGACTTCTGGGCGAGGAGGGAAAAGCTCCTGGGTGACTTGAGGTCTCTGGACCCCCCTCAGGTAAGTGAGTGTGAGAGCAATGTGTTGAGATGGAGCAGCCCGCATCCGTGAGTCACCATGTGGATGGCAAAGCGCTCTACCGCGGAGAGTTGTCTGACCAACAGTGATCTTCATGTCAGTGAGAAACAAGTTTCTATGGATTAAACCACTGAGACTTTACAGTCCTTTGTCATGACAGCATGATCTAGCCTATCCTGGTTAATACAAGAGGATGAAGCAAGAGGTGGGGTATGTCATGAGACCATGAATTTCCAAATCACTCTCTGTAAATGAAACACTCCTTTCAATATTTAAAAATCAATTAATGTAACAAACCATATTAATAAAGGGCAAAAAACACATCACCATTTCAACAGATGCAGAGGAACTATTTGAAAAAAAAATCCAACACCCTTTTATGATAAAAAACACTCAACAGACTAGGAGAAATGAACTTCTTCAATCTAGTAAAGGACATTTATGAAAACTCCTAATAAGATAAAAATATAATTCAACTTGAGGTCCTAAAGGGCAAGGTATTTCTTTTGCTTTTTACTATTTATCTCCATGGCCCCAAATAGTGACAGGCTCACACACACTGCTTTTCAGAAGAGCAACGTCTCTATTGTAAAGATAAAATTAATAAATGCTTACTTGTACCAGTCAGGATAGACTGGGTTATTCTTTGCGGACAATTTCCAAATCTTAGAGGTTTATAAACAGCAAGAGTTTATGTTTTGCTCTTATGCTATGCCATGTGGGTTGACTAGGGGCCCTATTCCACCGACAGCTTCTCAATTAGGACCTAGGCTGCAGCCACTGTCTCAAATATTGCTGGGTTTTATGACAGAAGAAAAGTGCTCAGGAGCAATAGAAAGTTCCAGCTTAGAATTGACATACTCCATTTTTGCCTACAATTCATTAGATAGAACCAATCATATGGTACCACCCAACCACAAGTGTCCTGGGTGTGTAATTCTTCTATGGGCTCCAAAGACAATGAACTTCAACTATGTGATGAACAGATTAATGGATTAGCTTATTGTAAAAAGTTCAAATAGTAGAAAAGTACATCCCTGAATGATACTCAGAGATAGCCACTGTTAACAAGTTGAGATATATTTCTAGACTCTTATAGACATATACATATGTGCCCACACATACATATAATTTAATTTAAAAGCATCCCGCTAGAAATGCTATTCTACAATCTGCTTCTCCCTGCCCTTACCTGTATAGCAAGATCAGATTTCTCCATGTCCACACATTATAAAGTCCACTTCACATCTTTTAACTGATGTATATTATGCCACTTTATGGGTGGACCATGGTTTGTTTAACTCCCTATGGAGGAACATTTAGTTTTGTTTTTTTTTTTAGCTTTTGATATTAGTGAAATTTTGCAATCAACATTTTTTTTTGCAACCAATATTCTTGAACATACATCTTAGCCAGGAATAAATGTTTATGACAACTGAATGAAGAAGACAAGAAAAAAAAAAAAGGGAGGGGTGAGCCTGGGTGGCTCAGTCGGTTAAGCATCCAACTTCTGCTCAGGTCATGATCTCACATGAGTGAGATCGAGCCCCACGTCAGGTTCTGTGCTGACAGCTCAGAGCCTGGAGCCTGTTTCAGATTCTGTGTTTCCCTCTCTATGCCCCTCCCCCACTCACGCTCTGTCTCTCTATGCCTCTCAAAAATAAAGGAACGTAATAAAAAAAAATGTTTTTTAAAAGTGAATGAATGAGGCTAACCAATCACCAGTGATTTGACTCCAAACACATGGGGACTTAAGAACAAAATACATTATTCAAACCCTTTCGCATGGTTCCGCGTATTTCAGAATGGCAATAAAGACACAGGAGTTCCTGACCATGTTAATGTTGCAGGTCATTCACATTACATGCCGAGAGCTCCTTGAAACTCCTGGTAAGTAAAACATTTTGATTATAAAATTTAACATCCCCTTTCTGTACATTGCAATATTCTTGCCCTATGTGAGAAGTCTGAAGCTCCTGAGACACGATCATGATGGTAATGTGACTCCTCATTTATTTTTATCTTCAGTGCCAATCCTTTAACTTTAACTATATATATATAATGACTAGTGATTTAAGAGAGAAATCTGAATCTAAAGGTAGTCAGGGTTTTAACAGTTTAAACCAATCTTGAGTATGCTAGCTTGAAAAGCTTAGTGATTGTGGAGGTGTTTACAGTCCTAGGAGGAGAGTGGCTTTGGCCAGATCTCCATTTTGATGGGGTAAGTAGTTTGTAGTTGGTTGAGGGGATGGGGGAGGGTCCTGTGGAAGGTAAATGAGTTCCTCCATGTATGAACTTACTCCCCAGGCTGCTCAACTCAGCTCAGCTCAGCTGCCTGCGGGGGCCCTCACGGTGAGACAGTCAGCACCAGCTTGGAACCCTGCAGGAGAAATAAACCCCACTGATCCAGCCAAAATACTGGGAGGGGCTTGAGGAGCTTTAGTAAATTCTGAGTCAGGAGGAAAAAGTAGAGGGGGGGAGTGTTAAAGATGGGCTGGTACCCTTGTACATCTTTATCGTCATGACTTTATAAGGACTCATCACAAAAGACAACTGAAAGCAACCAAAAAACAAAATTACTCAGGCTGATCTATTTCCTTTTCAATTCAAGCTGTATATGGTATGCGTAGCATATTTTAAAAACCTGTTCTATTTTAGCAATTTTATTTATGTAGTTATTTTCTTAACTTCTGTGTGTGTGTGTGAGAAGAGAGAGAGAGAGAGGGAGGGAGGAAAGAACAAGGGGGAGGGGAATTAATATAATCAGAATTATAGCAAATTCTGATTTAGGAATATAGAGTAGAGGTATATTAGCTCAGGCTGCATAACACAATATCATAGACTGGGTGGCTTAAACAATGGAATTTTACTTCTCATAGTTCTTGAGCTTGGGAAGTCCAATATCATGGTACAGGTCAAGTAGGTTTCATTCTGCGTTTTCTTCTCTCGGCTGGTAGGAGCCTGCCATCCTGTTGTGTGCTTACCTGACCTTTCCTTTGTGTGTACAGAGACAGTGAGAGAGAGTGTGAGGGTAGGAGTGAGTGTCTGGGGCCGCTAATCCCATCATGAAGGCCACCCCCTCATGACCTCATCTAACCTGAATTACCTCCCAAAGGTGCCATCTCTAAATACAGTCACATTGGGGTTAGACTGTCAACCTACGAATTTGGGAGAGACACAAATGTTTAGTCCATAATAAGGGGTGTTAAATTCATTGTTTGCTATTTAGTCCCCAAGAAGTTCCTGGAAAATTGAACTCAAAAGAATTTCTTTTTGGTACTCTCTAACCTAAAAACCTCCGCCACTCTAAATACGATGAACATGTAAACATTTCTCCTTTGCCCCTTCCTCTTGCACCGGATAGAACTTCCCTACCTTCATCTGCACCTTCATCCCTCATATAAAATCCTTGCAGGTTGTTTTTTTTTTTTTAAATGGTGGGTTCAGGTGAAGATGAAAGGCAGAAGCAACAAGCAAGACGCAGTGAACACTACATTTGCCCACCCCTAGATACCCTTTGGTTTGCCAATTATCCTTCTTCCTCTACTACCCAAATCTTTAATTTGACTTCATTTTGTTATCTACATGAAGTTCCACAATTAGAGGACCATTTAGGCTAACAAGCATTAGCTTTTAAAATGCAAATGTGTGTGTGTGTGTGTGTGTGTGTGTGTGTGTGTAGGAGGAGAATACTGTGTTAACAGACTGTTAATTATTCAGACAATAGAGGAATATTGGTCGTCCAAGTCCCTTCCTTGCTGGCAGATGGCTGAGGCTAATTCCACTGAGAGCACAGAAGTTGTTTGAAGGGGGAAGAGTTGGAACGTGGTGTAGTGGGTGTGGGAAGAGATCAGATGTGGCCCTGATGTGTTCGCCAGAGAACACCTAGCAACTTGAAAGGTGTTTGTCCCATAATGGGCATTCTAAATTGTTGGGTGAGTGAAAGGAAGAAAGACTCTTGAAGTGTCTTTGTGGAGGATACTAGAAGGTGGGTCTCGAGTCTTGTAAAAGGATGCTAGCATAGCATAATAACTTGCTCTCGCCTTTCCCAAGACTATCCGAGTGTGACTCTGGTTTTTCTTTTCTTCTTTGTCAGTCCTTGCTGGTCTCACTCTTGGAGGCCACCTGATCTGTTGCTGTCACTGTAGATAAACTGTTGCACCCAGCAACCTGTACTGGAAAACTAACAAGGGAATCTCTTGAAGAAAAGGGGTGCAATTTTAGGAATATAGGGAGGGCAACTACTTACTGATGCCTGGAATCTTACATAGACCTTCATTCCTTAGCTCAAGGTTCATCATGTTTGGAAATATAGCAAAGGAGCCCTGGACACTTGGGCTCTACTCTGCTTTGCCCTAAATTATGGAGTGATATCGCACCAAGTACTATTTGTACGTCGCATTTCTTAGAATATTCCATTTGTCCCTTTTGAACCTAGTGACAGTACTTTCTGTACAAAGCAGACATTCAGAACCTTGAATTATCTTTATGTAGAAAGATTTCAAGTGATGTCATTCCAGACTAGATTTACTATAAACATTAGTAACAGTGTTATATTGTTTATTTTGGAAGTAAGAGGCAAATATGAGTAGCCTGTTTATTCCATGTCTTTTTCTTTAAGCTTGGTGATCCATTAAATTAGAATAATTATAAGTATGCTTGGAGAGGAAGTTAAGAAGAACTAATAATTTTGATCAAACAAGGAGTTACTTATGACCTTACCCAACAAAGAGAAGAAGGATTTGAGGAGTGGCCCGTTCTCACCCTCAATGCTGCCACATTCTGATTTTGTGGCGGAGAAAAGCCATTCAGTCTCTCAGGGTTTCAGTGTCTTCATCTGTAAAATAACAGGTTAGGAGTGACTGATTTCTAAAGTCAATTTTTTTTCTTTCCTCTAACTTATTCACTTATTCAAAACAAAATTATTGAAGGCATATCACGTGCCATGCATTTTTCTAAGCACTGAGTATAGAGCAGTAAGCAAAACAGACAAAAATGCCTGCCCCTGTGGAGTTTACATTCTAGATGGAGAAAGACAAACACCAAATACATAATAGAAAATATAATTAAATAGACATGCACACACATGTATATGTATGTGTATATTTCAGAGAATGTATCCGCGTGATCTAGAGGTTTGCCCATGATGCTTTGTGTAGCAGTATTTTGTACCTTTTTATTTTGGATTAGCATTGCACGTATAAACCTCCTTGGTTTTTAAATGGGGGTCTTGCAGAAATGAGAGCCTTTTTTTTTTTTTTAATTTTTTTTCAACGTTTATTTTATTTTTTGGGGGACAGAGAGAGACAGAGCATGAATGGGGGAGGGGCAGAGAGAGAGGGAGACACAGAATCGGAAACAGGCTCCAGGCTCCGAGCCATCAGCCCAGAGCCTGATGCGGGGCTCAAACTCACGGACCGCGAGATCATGACCTGGCTGAAGTCGGACGCTTAACCGACTGCGCCACCCAGGCGCCCCGAAATGAGAGCCTTTTTAAAAAATATGGATCCGAATCTTGCTACTGAAAGGAAAGTGTAGAATCCTAAAAGATCAGATAGCCTGTGTGGTGGCCTCATTGCCGATTACCTAACACATTTCTCTTGCTTCAGGGACACGCCTTTTGTTAGTGTCAGTGGGTTTCTTCCTCCCTCTGGGTGTCAACAAGAGGCCCCACCCTTGGCAGTGCTTTGGTCTTGCCCTGCAGACACTATTAATTCCAGGCTCCTATTCCTGTGGGCTGGACCCACTGGCCCTTCCTATCACCACTGTGTAGACAGACCATCCTCCAGCCAGGTCTTTTGCCTGATATCCTCTGAGATTCACTGGAGTGGGTGAGGTTCCCCCGCTCCTCTGTCAGCTCACTGCTCTTTTCCCCACTCTCCCACTTGTTGGTTTGAATGTCCAGAATGGCAGGGTTGGGTGTCTGTGGCTGGGGGGGGGGGGCAGGAAAGCTGCTTATGTTGGGGCCTGTCTTTGAGAAGCAACCTATCTTCCTTTCAATCCATTATTAAACAAAGCAACCCTGGATAATCCAGGGAAGTGTTTAGGATAGGAAAAGAGCATGCTTTACGGTTGTTTTGGGAATGCATAACTCCAAGTACACGGTATTAGTGAAGTGATATGATAAAATAAATGATTTTCCTAGAGAAACAGACGCTGCATTCTGAAGGCTGACTTGGCAGGGTGTGTCCAGTTGGTTGATCTGTGGCCCGTTATACGTATTACTTGGCATCCCTGGTGCCATTGACACTGGGGAGAGGCATGGGATTAGTAAGTGGTACTTGCCTGTCACCACCTGTCTTACACTCTGCTCGTGAGTTTCCTTAACAATTCTGCCTTAGCATTCCTGAGCTGCAAGGAGAAAAGACTCATGACCAAGCCCTGGTTTAGAACACGATGTGTACAACTGAAGGGCCCGTTTTACGTGATTGTCCTTTTCTTCCCCATGATACAAAGATTTCTTCTCCTCTTTTGAAAATCAGGCATTCAATGGATGACTATACTATATTACTCATGTGGTAGAATAATATGTGACAGTGAAAAATGAAGAAATTAGAACAACATGTATCAGTGCAGATATATTTTTTAAAAATATACCACAGTGTAAAACATGCAAAATGCTTCTGTATGTTGGCGAGAGAAATTTACATATGCATACAAGTATAAAGATATGCTTTAGGATGACAACCACAGCTGTGCTTGTAATATTTAACTTTTTAAACCTTCATGGCAAGCCCAAAAGAATTCTATATTGTTTTTCATACCAATTTCTATTTTCAAAAGCACTTTACAATAAGTGAATTAAAAATTATTAAAATAAGGAGTGCCTGGGTTGCTTAGTCGGTTAAGCGTCCAACTCTTGATTTCAGGTTGGGTCATGATCTCGCATTGTGAGATCAAGCCCAGCATCAGGCTATGTGCTGGGGGTGGAACCTGATTGGGATTCTCTTTCTCTCCCTCTCCCCCTGCCTCTCCCCCACTTGTGCTCTCTCTCGGTCTGTCTCTCAAAAAAAAATTATAATGAGATTATTACTGGGTTTTTTTTTTATTCCCTGACTCATTATATTTCTAAAGGTTTAAAGTTCACTCATTTTCACTAGTTGCCAAATTTCATAATTTGGCAAAGAAATGAACCTTAGGAGGAATGTTTTTTTTATTTCAAAACTTCTAAATGTGAATGAATTTTTCTTAGAAGTCAGTTTTACCCTCTGAAACAAATAGATGGTATTTTGTCAACCTAATTAATGATGTGAAACACAGGATTTTAAGTAAATATTGTTGTAACCCCTTCTCTCAAAGAATTCCATAATTCATGTATTCACTGATGAAGCATGTTACCTAGACTGCTATGTCTATTGCACTGGAGTAGGTATCACAGGGTTTGGGAGTAGAAACAATAAACAATTTCACTTTACAAAGTATGGAATACAAAATGGAAAAAACCACAGTGAATTCTAGCTGGTTTCCAAAGAGGATAATGCAGCAAAGTCCAATGGACATAAACCCATTTGGAGCATCTGTACCAGAATGAACGAGTGGGGTTTGCTGGGTCATTTCAGCCTTATACCCATTTGGAATGGGGTGGCAGGAGCTGAATTTGGGTCAGGGGCTTCTGCAGCTGAGATCGAACCTCTCAAACTCTGTCCAGAACCATCTGTCCAGATGGTTCTGTCCAGAACCATCTGTATCTTCCTTCCTTGTATTCCCAAGGTCCTGTGGCTGACATCCTATGAGAAGAGCCCTTTGTCCCATGAAAATCTCTGAAAGCCACTCAGAAGCGGGGCCCCCGCCAGCCCGGTCCTGACTGTGGGCAGTGCCGACATCCAGCACACTTGGGGATGCGTGTGGTGCCCTACCAGAATGGAGACGTAAAGGCAGAGGAGGACGGATGATGCAATTTCTTCCCCAGCTAGGGAGAAGGATAGCAGAAATGAACGAGATCTGTGAGGAAATTTATATTAGGGGATAAACAAATGAGTTTTGTGCCCGCCTCTTTAAGTCTCTTCAATGCCATGTTCATTTCTCTTTTTTGATTACCAGGTAGTGCTGTCCTCAGTCTCTTGGGGCATACTTCTTTCCCGATCTGGCACAAACTACCCCTCAGGGCTTAAAGACAAGCGGATGACAGATGATCAAGGCATGCGTCTCTTCATCAGGCTGCTGCATTCGCCCATCTAAAGAGCTGTTTAAAAAACACATCTAGCAGATCTCAGCCTCCAATGCTCTCACATCTTATTTAGTCCAACTTTCACTTTTGAAAAATCTAAAGAAATTCTCATGCCGTCTGTGACCAAAGGAGAGGGCAAGATAAAAATTTCCTATGCAGGGGAAGGACATTTCTTTATTTTAAATTCAGTTGCTGGGTTTATTAGCTGCTGTCTTGACCTTCTAGCCAACTTAAGGATTGTTTAGGTTAACACTGAAAATGCAAACTTGCATGGCCAGAGTGCTTTTCTAGAGGGTGCTATTCAGATGGCTTTTCGTTTGTTGGATGACAATGACTATTGTCTCTTTCTACTTCAAGCAGAAGGAAAACGCAATGGCACATTTTCATTCTCTGTTTACTTACTGAGCACCTACTGTGTGTCTGGCCCTGGGCTGGGCCCTTGCTACCCAATCCATACCCCTCTACCGAGAGAACAAAGATCACATTTCGACAATGTTATTTGTACATATCTGCAGACAGAAGAGACTAGTTAGTTATTGGAGATCATGTCAACACAAAACACCTTGAGTCCTGACATTTTATAAGCTTCAACTTGTTTTACTTTTGCTGACGTTTCCCTTTGGGAGAAGTAATTTCACAGTGAAATGCTATGGGTGTAGGATGGGACTCCACAAGTAGGAGGCAGGCCCACAGGTTAAAGACAGCAACAGGCCTTACCTAGCAAAGTTCCAGGTATGTCCCTCTAGAAGCATCCTGGGTGGGGGTGGTTGTGCTCTGTGGAACTTCTCCCTCACATATTCCCCTGCCAGATTGATCCCCACCTCTGGAAGCCACTGTGGGCTCCCTTTCCCACTCTGCGCTCCTGGGAAATGCAAAGTAGCTGTTCATCTTCCACCCAAGGTTAGGAGATCTCACTTAGGAATAGGAACATGGCACAAAATGAGGTATTTGACCATTACCTCCCATTCTTTTTTTGTTTAATATTAATCCTTTTATTTGAGTGTAGTTGACGCACAATGTCACATTAGTTTCAAGTGTACAACATAGTGATTGGACAAGTTTAAACCTTGTGCTGTGCTCACCCCACGTGTAGCTACCATCTAACTAGGAGCCTGGACCTTCCTCTCCCCTTCATGCATTTTGCCTGTCCCGCCAGCTACTTCCCCTCTGGCTGTCATCAGTTTGTTCTCTATGCTTACAGGTCTGATTCTGCTTTTTGTTTGTTTATTTATTTGGTTTTTAGATTCCACATGTGAGGGAAGTCATATGGTATCTGTCTCTCTCCTGCCATTCTTCCCAGTTGGAAAATTCAGATCTTCCTTCAACTGTTCATAGTGATGAGATGCCATAGTAATCTAGCTCACTTGGTGTTATGCATAATGTGCCTTACTGAGTGTTACAGAATCACTAATATATGCACCAAACTCTCCATCCAAAGCACATTAATTATCTAATGAGACTAAGATCGAGTGATCTGCTCCATCAAAAATCATTCACATCCTTGGAAAATAAAATTTACTGGTTTTTTAAAAAAATTTTTTTTAATGTTTATTTATCTTTGAGACAGAGAGAGACAGAGCATGAATGGGGGAGGGGCAGAGAGAGAGGGAGACACAGAATCGGAAGCAGGCTCCAGGTTCTGAGCCATCAGCTCAGAGCCTGACGCGGGGCTTGAACTCATGAACCGTGAAATCGTGACCTGAGCTGAAGTCAGACGCTCAACCGACTGAGCCACCCAGGCGCCCCAGATTTACTGCTTTTTTTAAAAAAATGTTTATTATGAGAGAGAGGGAGACAGATAAAGAGAGCGTGAGCAAGGTAGGGGCAGAGAGAAAGGGAGAGAGAGAATCCAAACCAGGCTCCAGTCTGTCAGTGCAGAGCCCAACGTGGGGCTCGAGCCCACGAACTGTGAGATCATGACCCGAGCTGAAATCAAGAGTCAGCCATTTAATGGACTGAGCCACCCAGGTGCCCCCAAATTTACCGTTTTAAACAATTTATAATAATTCTCTTTTTTTGGAGTAGTTGATATGTGTCAGGCCCTTACCAGGTGTTTTTCATATATTATTGCTAACTATTCCAACAATCTGGAGAGGTGGGCATTATCTATTCACAGATGAAGAAACTGAAGAGGAGAAACCTTAACGAACCTTCTCAAACTTTCGTAGACAGCAGCAGCACTGGGGTGAAATTGCATTTTTTATCTAATGCTGGAGTCAGTTCTCTGTCTTCTGCCATGTTCAAAACCTTCAACATGGTCAGCGGGTGCCTGGCTGCACGTGGCTGCTGAATCCTCTTGCCTCCTTTAGAACAACCAGAGAACAGACACACATTCCATTGCCTTGGCGAAGGATGAGTGCATTACAATAGATGCCTTTTATGTAAACGGGCCTTCTCTTCAGAGAGCATCTTTTCAAGGAAACTGGCTTTTTCTATAAAGCATAGGATATGAGAGGTATTCTGCCAAAATAATATACTTTCTAGTATTTACCCTTTGCGGAGAGTTTTTGTTTATTTCTCTTAAAATAACATGGGATATCAACCTGGAGACTTTGCTCTCTTAGCTAATGAATGCTTGGGCATTGTGAAGTTTTACTTTTCGGGCTCATCCGAGATGAAGGTGTGACAATTAGACCCATAAACGTTACACCTAACCCCTGTGGCACTTTCACTGGCAGAAGCAAATTGCTTCTTTGTGGTACAAGAGACTTCTATCTGCCACTTGGAAAACTTGTATAAAATAAGCCCCGATTTGGGGTTGTTTTTGGAGGGCAAAGGGTTATGCTGCCTATCTGATTGCACTTAGTGATACATTTTAATCTATGATTTATGCAACCTGACATTGACATTCATTTAGCTCAGATTACAAGTAAAGTAATTCACTCCTTAATGAACTGTACCCTGCATGACATATTGACCATGTGAGCTGACAATCATTGCTTTAAAACAGACCTAGGTTACATTTTCTTTTGCATTTGAAAGTAGGTTGTCAGTTAATAAACTTAAAACAAGGCCTGCTGACCTACTATTCTTCCAGAAGTATTTTATTGGACCATCAGAGAAGCACATATTAAAACCAACTACTGTAATGTAGGGAAAGAGTAAAATATGCATGTATTCAGTGTCATTCAGATGAAGAGCTTTTCCGTGCATTTAAACAAGTTTCCCTCAACTTAAGTTTTTTTTTTAATGTTTATTTATTTTTGAGAGAGAGAGCGAGAGCGTGTGCACATGAGCAGGGGAGGGGCAGAGAGAGAGGGAGACAGAGGATCCTCTGCAGGTTCTATGCTGACAGCAGACAACCCAACGAGGGGCCAGAACTCATGAACTATGAGATCATGATCTGAGCCCAAGGCAGGTGCTTAACTGACTGAGCCACCCAGGCGCCTCACATTTTACTCTAAGTTGGTGGCCATGTGGAAGTATCATCACCTATTCATAATTTTAAAAACTTCAATCTCATAGAACTATGATATGCTTTACCCTGTGGTTTCAGAACATTTGGAGGATTCAAGCCCCAAACCTAGAGGATTCATTCCAGCTCCACTCGCAAAGGGAAAAGAACAATGAACTTTCCTGCTTTGAGCACAGTTTTTCAGCAATATGTTTAGAATGAATTCTAAGTTTCAGATAATTGAGTTTCCTTCTAATTTAGACTTCTACTTATTCCTTTGAAAGCAAAATGTGTTATAATTAAAAATGGAAAGAAAAATTAATTTCAAAGCACATTCACTGGGGCAAATGATAGTTTTATTACTGCCGCGGACATTTGGAGATCAAGTTTAAGGGAATGTGGTTGAATTCAGTGTTGCAAATGCACTTCTCTTCTATAATTGTACGTTCCTAAGGTCTTGTAAAGTGGCTGTATAATTGCTTTAGAGTTGTGTTTAAAGGGAATATTGAGAGGCTGCATTTTGTGAATTACAGTTTGTGTGGATCATAGTACCCTATTTCATGTTGTGTTTTCATTAGCAGTGCAAAAGCTATTGCAGAAAATGGAAGAGGGAAACTGTGACCTTTTATGTTCACTTTGTGGAAGACAGCAACTTTGTTTTTAAAGGAGTAAAACAATATTCTCCTCTTTCTTTTTATTTTTTAATGTTTACTTATTTTTGAGAGAGAGAGAGAGAACGAGTTGGGGGGGAGGGGTAGAGAGAGAGGGAGACACAGAATCCAAAGCAGGCTCCAGGCTCCGAGTTGTCAGCACAGAGCCTGATATGGGGCTCGAACTCCCGAACTGTGAGATCATGACCTGAGTTGAAGTCAGACATTCAACCAACTGAACCACCCAGGAGCCCCTCTCCTCTTTCATATTAAATCATAAAAAGGCTTATGACAAATACAATGTATTTAACAACAACATCAACCCCACCTCCCCCAAAGGAATCCTTGTCAATTGGTGATTGCTATTGAGTTTTAAAATCAGCTGGAGGTTTCTTCCCACATTTTTTTTTTTTTTGATAGTAGGTAAAACATGTATTTTCAGCACACCTAAGACACATTTTTTACCCTTTTTTTTTTTAATTTTTTTTAACGTTTATTTATTTTTGAGACAGAGACAGAGCATGAACGGGGGAGGGGCAGAGAGAGAGGGAGACACAGAATCTGAAACAGGCTCCAGGCTCTGAGCTGTCAGCACAGAGCCGGACGCGGGGCTCGAACTCACGGAACGCGAGATCATGACCTGAGCCGAAGTCAGCCGCTCAACCGACTGAGCCACCCAGGCGCCCCATTTTTTACCCTTTAATACCTGAAATAAAGCCGCTTCTTAAAAGAGATGCTGTAAAATTTTTTAAATTAGGAGGTTTTCCCCCCCGTTCTTAGTGATATTACATAAAATCATTGTGCTTCTCATATGCCAGCAAAATAAGTCAGATAGAGAAAGGCAGTGCATGGTAACACTTATATGTGGAATATAAAAAGGTCAAACCTGTAAAAAACAGAGAGTAAAATGGTGGTTACCAGGGGGTGGGGATGGGCAAGATTGATGGTATTTCAGGGTATAACCCTGTGACGAGTAGTAGATAAGCCCTAGTGATCTAATGCACAGTATATGAATATAGGAAATAGTATTGTAGTTATGTAATTATCAATTAATTTTACAATGTAATAAATATTGCTACAATGCAATCATATTAGAAAGTATAAATTCATTAAAGTAACGCATTGTACAATCATGCACAGTGTTACGTGTCAAATTTGTTCAATGAAAAAAGAAAAAAATAGTAATTGTGCTTCTCAGAGTTGATGGCTTCTTAGTTTCAGTGACATGTAATACTGAACAATACAATATTATGCTATACTGTTATATACCCACCTATGTGTAATCCATAACAGAGGGGACATAGTTTTTTATAAGGGTTCCAGATCCGAGTAGTTGTACAATTGAGAAATTAGAATGTGGTCTTAAAGAACGTATATCACAAAGCATGGGATATCTTTGGATAAATCAACACACATTAAACTGGATTTACTCAAAAATATCAGTGGCTGATTTATCCAGTGCCTTTTTTGAGGAATATAATTTAATGGTTTTAATCTAGTCTGCTTCCGCATTTCTCTTTCTGGCTTTATTGGATTTATTAGAGAGCAGCAAGTTGCCATTCAGAGTGTCAGCCAGTTCTACTATCAGAAATAATGATTTCAAAGTCCAGGCAGTGTGGATGTCAGCCCGGTATCTACTTAGAGAGGATTGTTTCTGTAGACAAACCATTTTGCTACTGAGAGCAATCTTAATACTGGAAGAAATAATGTGTAGATTACTCTGAAGATAGTAAATTTGTCATCACAGCATTTCTTTCTACTTAAGAATGTTAAGACAAGCTGAATTCTCCTATTGGAAAATATGTAGCGGTTCAAGGAAAACAGCTGTTTCAATATTGTGGTTGATTCGGGTCACCCAGGATAACTTAGTGCTGCTACAGATAGTGGATGAGTTTTGTCGTGGGGTCTCCCCACCTGTTCTGGTCCATGGGTCTTCCACGGGTCCTGGTAACTAGGCACATGTCTCATGGAGTTGAGGGTTATTCTGACTTCTCAAATGAAAATTCTGTGTTTAAGATAGAGCTTCAACGTGCTGCATTGTCATTAACAGAACGGCAAAATTCTCACACGGCTCAGGTCAGCCTCGCCGAATCAGGTCGCGGCTCAGGAATTTTCAGCACACGCAGAGAACCTTAATCATTTCATGAGACACCAGCATTGTCCACACAATTTTTCTATCATGAATCCAGATCCTCCCAGAGAAACGTTTGCCCCAGACTCCTGGACTCTAAGGCTTGTATGTCAGAGGCTTCACTTGGTAAGAGAATTCGGATCTCTTTATTTTCAAGTAACTTTTCTCGAAGTATACCTATATACAGAGAAATATATAAATTATGTGGCTAGTGAATTTTCACACACTGAGTGTATCTGCATAATCAGCATCTAGCTCCAAACCCAGAACATTTCCAGCACCCTCCCTCATGTCAATCATTCAACTCGATCATCCTTCGGACATTACTGATTTTATTACCCATGAATGAGCTTGCTCTACATTTTGCTAGTCCCGTGAATCAAATGGCCACATGCTCTTCATTTCTAGTAACATCCTAAATACAGAAGGCATTTCCTCTGCACCCCAGCATTTCTCCAGGCTGTGTTCAAGGAGTTGGTAGATACGGCGATGCCTCAGTTTTTTCACAGAAAATTCTCAGATGCACATGTGGTTTTTCACCTTCGTGCTTGCCAGGAACTGCTACTTCATACTCTCGTTTCAGAAAGGGACCACGGAGAAAAAATGAAATACGATGTTTGGGGGCATCTCCCCGAAGAATTGTAATAGAGGCAGAAGGAACGGTCCTGGGGCAAGTACACTGTTGTATGGATGGAAGAATCTTAGTGATGGCAGAGGAAAAGCTAGGGTTTTCTGAGTTGAGTATGCAGAGTATTTAAGAGCATTAAATGCTGGGGAAATCTACAGTCAGGAGGAGACCTTGGATCATTAACTCTTTAAATGTGCAAAGGTAATGGGGACCACTTTCTGTATCCACTAGCTTATTGTCTACATGAGCTCCCGAATATGATCAGTGCTAGGATCAGAAGAATCACTCTGTGAAATAGCTGGGGTTCTCTTTCTTCCTATTAATGGGACAGCAGGACAGGTGGGGAGGCGGAGGGAATAGAGAGGTCAGTTAGTCTCAGCTCCGCATGCTGAAGTTGGTGATGTGGACGGAGGTGGACCGGAACCATCAATTGCTTGCCACGGGCTTATCAATACAAATTTTAGAAAAATAATTCTAGGGATGTTAATATTTGACTCCGGGGCTTTTGATTGTGTATGGCCTGGGAAGGGGGGTGGGTTGGGCATGTCACTGAAATTTGCCGTGGGTGCATGGCCACCGTTCTGAGAACTGTATCTCCTGGCTGTATGATTTAGCATGACAACCAGATTACATTTATACAATTAATTAATGTTTGCTTGACCACTTTTATCCAATTTCTTTCCATAGCACATAAAAGAGAACCTGACATAAATTTCTCTTTCAAAACAATTGACTTAGCAACTGCTGACCTTCTGTTCTGTCATTCTAAGGATTGATTGGATATTGTTGAATTGTTTCATTCTACAGTAATTAAACATAAAATTAATTATGCTAGTAACCCATTATTTCTCTGAACCAAGGACTAAGTCATTTGTTTTCGCTTGGTTACTCTGAGAATCTGCCATCAGATGAACAGGGGAAAAAAATCATACTGTTGCAAACAGAAGCTAAATATTTTAAGGCACATTTTAATGGCTAAAATATAATCTAAAAGCTTCTAATTTCCATATGCACAGCATATTGAATTTGTTTAATGTAATTTAGGCCATAAATCTTTTACCTTATGATGTGCTCATTTAAATATTTTCTCAGGTGGCTAATCATTTAGAAAACATGTCAAAGAAGAATATATGTTAAGAAAGAGAGACGGATGGATAAAACCACCAGCATCAGTAATGTCATCACGAATATATAATTCTTGATTTGGTTTGCTGCTCAACCGAAGTGAAATTTAGTTCACAAGTCATTTTCTTTGTTAGTTTTGTATAGAAAATGCTTACAATTACCCTGGTATTATGAACATTGAATCTGGGACTCGTGTGAACCGAGAGGCACACAAGTCTGACAGGACTAAATTATCAAAATGTATGTGCTGATAGAAACCAAAATAGGTTTTTGCGGTTTTCATTAGTGCAAGTCATATTAATTTAATTAACATGATTGAAGATAATATCACTGGATGAGGCAGCAGATACCTAGCCTTGACCTATTACTCACCCGTAGGCCATAAAATGATGCACCTGACAAATGGGTATGCAATCTCATATATTTCATATTTGGAATCGGCCTTTTGCTATGGGTTTCCCTGTGGCTTTGGGATACATTTTGAACTTCATCTGAGGAAATTCTTGGTGCTTTTCATGTTTATGATCGGTATTTTAAATATTGAACAGATTCTTGGATACAGTCTTGGATATAGCTGGTGCAATTTGGACTGTCATGATTTCTGTGGTTTCCCCTGCTGAGCTTCTGTCCTTTTTACCTGGCAACTGTACCTCCTCATTATGTCAAAAATCTTCTCCTAACCTTACTGTGGTTCTAGCCGGGGCTGTGAATCATGATATCCCACCACCCTGATCTCAAGGGTGGGTCTGGGGCCCAAGAGAGCCAATTAATGGCCCTTTTCAGGATTTGTCTAGTTGGAAATAAGGAATGTTCTGTGGTAAACAAGTTGCCTGCTCCATATCTAGTTTCCCCTCTTTTATTTTTAAGGATTTATTTATTTTTTAAAGTTTATTTATTTTGAGAGAGAGAGAGAGTGTGTGTGTGTGTGTGTCTGTGTGTGTGTATCTATGTGTGTGTGTGTGTGTAAGCAGGGGAGGTGCAGAGAGAGAGGGAAAGAAAGATATGTTGTCATTGCAGAGCCCAAAGGGGGCTCGATCCCATGAACCATGAGATCGTGACCTGAGGGGAAATCAGGAGTCAGACACTTAACCGACTGAGCCATCCAGGTGCCCCTCCACTCTTTTCTTACGAATAAAATTCTACCATTGTTAATTCATTGGTTGATTGATTTGAGTAGGAATGTTCCCAGTTGAAAATATCCATCTCCTCACACTCTCCTGGAGCCAAAGGTGACCTTGTCCCCCATTTCCAGCCAATGTGATATAGATGAAAGTCTACTGTGTGGGACTTCTGGAAAGTCATTGTCCTGAATAAAAGGGTCACACTCATCTGACAGGCGACTTTTAACCTTACTCCTTTCCCTTCTTCTGCTTGAAACATGGCCTGTCTGAAGCCTAAGAATGATAGAGTAGGAATAGGGAGAGCATTGAATCACTGAGACTGTCTTGAGTAGCTGTTCCAGCCTTAATCTGTTCAACTTCATAATTCTTGCTATGTGAGAAAAGTAACACCTGTATTCAGTTATGTTCCTGTGTGTGGGTTGCTGTTATATTCAGAATCACATGGTTATATCTGTGTAGTTTTTTCCCTATATTAGGGTAGCTTTATTGAGAAGGTCAGTCTGAGAAAGCAGAGTCAATCCACAAAAAAAGAGTCAAGAGACCAATAACAAGGCATGGTCTTCTAGTCTCTGGCATCCAGAATTTCTGTGCAGCCTGGGGCTGTATTATATGAGCCAATGGAAACCTGTTCCGTTCAAGTTTCCTAAATTTGTGTTTCTGTCATTTGCAGAGAAAAGAATTCCTGGGGATAGGAAAATAAAAAATGGCATACTTTCCATGCAACAAATATCCAAAACCTATTAGTGCTTCCCTTAACTCCCTATCTACTGGGATAGGAAGGAGGAAAGTTGGGTTCTTGGTGTGAAAAAAAAAAAAAACTAGTTTGGGGGCTTTGAGAGGTCACTTCACATTATGAATCTCAGTTCTCTCATCTTCAAAATAACAAGAGTGGGTTAGATGACCGCTAGGGTCCCTTCAGTTACAAATGATTATGATTCCACATTCATTTTCTGAAATGTGGGCTGGGAGGGCAAGTGTGGGAGACATAAGTCAGTTATGAAAGAAAAGTATTTAGGGATTTTCCATAAATGCCCACTCTTACAAATTAATGATAAAGAAAGAAGTTATGGCACAAGTAGGAATTTGCTATGGATATGGTCACATAGGCCCTACGTGTTATCTGTCTTGGAAGGTGGTAGGCATAGAGTAAAGGAAAGAAACAGGCTTTCCTGAGGATTAAATTACTTCTAAGCATCTAATTTTAGATCTGAAGAGGACTTTCATCATCACATACTCAAAACCATGATAATAATAACAATAATTACAGATAACTATGTCCTATGAACTCTGCGAGGTATTTTGCATGCATTATCCCATTTTATCCTCATAATAATGCTTTGAGATATATAATCATACTATTCCCATTTTGTAGCTATTGTGTGG
The DNA here is from genome assembly GCF_007474595.2 of Lynx canadensis. Classification (NCBI taxonomy): domain Eukaryota; kingdom Metazoa; phylum Chordata; class Mammalia; order Carnivora; family Felidae; genus Lynx; species Lynx canadensis. The sequence goes on from NC_044305.1 coordinate 83,637,857, forward strand.
GGTTTTTTTTGTTGGTTTTTTTTTTTTTTGGTTATAATCTGAATAAGTCCCCATTTGAAAATAGTTGGAGCTTAGTTAGTATTTGCTTTTTTTAATAAAGCGGAGAAATCTGAATACCAATGTTGACTCCAAAGCTATGTCTCCATTTTCTCACTGCATATTAAAAGAAATAATGGGCTCCAAAGGAAATGTTGATTAGGAGTTAATTACATAATTGCATCCAAAACAATTTAGTATATTAATGTACCAGTGCAGGAGAGGCTTTTTCTACCACATGGGTCAGTGAAAATTCAGAGGCATTCATTGAAGCAAAGTTGTGTTGACCTGGGAGAAAGATAAGAAGTAGACAGAATCTGTATACAAAATTGTCTTTGTAACAAGTGTTGAATCAGACTTAAGAGCCATCAGATGGCTCCTATCCAGACCATTTTCCCCTCATGGACTGGGTCTTGAAGGGAAACACAACTAACATTTGTTAATCTCCACCTGTGAGACAGGCACTGGGCTTGGTCCTCTGGACACCACATCTCATTTAATCTCCAAGGGAAATATTATTGACTCCATTTTATGGAGGAGGAACAGAGAGATTAACTACCTTGCTCAAGGTCACACAGGCAGGAAATGTGGATAGGGCTGTGAATCCAAGTTTTTCACCCACCAGAGCCCAAGGTCTTGAAATGCAGTGAGAGAGTGGTATGTCCATTTTCCCAGTTGCATGATGGGAACCATGGGAAAGTCCACATGTGTAATAAGTGAAGGGAAACGTAGGATGTAGCTTGAGATTTGTTTTATTCTGTGAGCTGGCCAACAGCTGAGAACGAAGAGTTTAACCTGAAGAAAATTAGTTGAGTAGGCTATATGACTAATCCTATTTTCATTCTCCAAAGGTTTTCTCAGGAAGCACTGGACCCATGTTGAAATCAACCTTTTGTAAATTTTACTGTGCTGATATCTGGGCTTTTTCCTCAAAGGAGATAGATGTAAACCTCTTGATTTGGTGCTTTGTAGCATAGGCAATAGAAAGTCAGATAAGAAAGATGCCTTGGTTGATCTTTCCATATCAAGGAAAGGGTATAAATTAAACTATTTCAATGTGATGTGGATCAGAACACTCTCCTTGAAGTGAGAGAAGACACAGAGAACAACTGCACATCACTCTGATTGGGGTGCAGAGGAAGAAAAAATATTTAGTTATCCCAGTTCACCAAAAGGTAGTGGAATGGGTTTGGGTTCACCTGAAAATAACTAGTGTCTCTTATGTCAACTCTTCTTCCTTCCCCTCCATTCAAGTTAGGTCTGTAAATTCTGAAAAATCTCCAGGGATGCTGATAACAAAAACTTCCTCTTAGTAACCCTCTAAGCCCATCTCAGGGCTTAATAACCCTTAAGTAAGGATGTTTTCCCTCTAGAGCAAACCTAAATCATTATGCTGCACGTTAATTCCATTTCCTCTCTTCTCTCTAGTGAGGAGAAAAAACAGCTGTTTACCATCTTCCCGAGAGTAGAATTGAAGACACTGAACAAAGAGGCACCAAATCACTCAGACTTCCATCATTTAGGCAAAATAGCATCGATATGTCGGTAGTTTTCAAGGTGGTTCTTTGACCATTGGCATCAGCATCTCCTGGAACCTGCTAGACATGTAGATTCTCAGGGCCCACACCAGACCTACTGAATCAGAAACTCTGAGTGTGGGTCCACCAGTAATTGGTGTTCTAATAAGCCTTCCAAGGGATTTTCATGCTCCCTGAAGTTTGAGAACGGCTGATACGGTAGCCATTTTGACAGATGTGGGTGATTATTATTAATAGTAATCTTAATTCAAAAGACATGTGATATAACAATGCATATATTTCTGTATTTATTTATGTCAGACTTTCTGGCTGGCAGTAGTTCAAAGATTTCTGTGTAATCTGACAGATGTATACGAAGGTACCCTCTGTCTAGGTGCAAACGTTTGGAACTGATAGTTTGGTTGCACCTATCTGGGTTTAAATAATGAAACACTAGCTGGGTCTCAACTTATGAAAATGAGAGAAAATATAGGTGGGAAAATAGAATGTAATGAGAAAGGAAAACCCCCTGAACAGATAACCATTATTCCCTTTTTTGTATTCTCTCTCGGACTTTTATTTTTTATGAAAACAGATGTGTTTTCCCAAATGGGGTCATACTATGCATATGGTCTTCCCACCTGCATTTTTAAGGTAAGAATATGGCACGAATGCCAATAAGACAAAATACACACACACACACACACACACACACACACACAGAGTCATTTTTAATAATTGTGTGACCAATTGCCTATTGACAGCAGTTTTTCTTTTTAACCATTATAGAAAACTGAAATTCTGTTAAGCACTGAATAAAGTGGAGATAAACATCAATATCCTTAGACTCGTGTGGCCAGGCCCTCACTGTTCTGTACCAGTTTTAGGAAAGTTAGAAAACCAGGTGTTATCTGGGCTTCCATTTCATTATAAGATCTTCCATTTCATGAGGGGTTTCCTTCAGGTTTTCTTTGGGCTTGTAATTAGATATGATTGGAAAGACTTTTCTTAGGGAATAATAATATGTGGTACATTCTACACACTGGCAGATCCTAAAGAATGTGTTTTGAAAGCTTTTTCAATTGATATGTAAGTTGATTTATTGGTATCTTTCCCTTGACTAGCGGTGACTGCAAATATATCATTTCAGAAAGATTATTTAGGTTTAGCATGAGTTGATAGCTTTGAGATATGGAAAAACTAACTAGACCAGTTTATACTTGTGAGATATGGCAAAACCAACCAGTTTATAGCTGTGAGATATGGCAGAAGCAGCTGGAGAGCATGAGAATTGCATCACTGACTTCCGTTTCATGAGTATGTGATTGGTGCCATCTTTTTTTTTTAATGTTTATTTATTTTATTTTCGAGACAGAGAGAGAGAGAGTGAGCATGAGCAAGGGAGGGGCAGAGAAAGAGGGAGGCAGAGAATCCCAAGCAGGCCCTGCACTGTCGCAGAGCCTGACGCGGGGCTCAAATTGACGAAGATCAATTTGCAAGATGGTGGCCTGCACCTAAATCAAGAGTTGGATGCTTAACTGACTGAGCCGCCCAGGTGTCCCTGATTGGCACCATCTTTAATGATTTCAGTTGCAGTACAACCTGTGAAGAAGAGTTATGGCCTGAGAGAAGTTTGGAGACTCTCCTGAACTTTCTAAATACTGTTGCTACAGTACATGTGCAGCTGGTAACACCCCCATTTTGATCCTTATCCTTTACAGAAATTTTCTCGATACCTTGATCGACAAAATGTTTAGCTGTTCTTGTACCACAGCCATACTTTATCTTTCTCTCTAACCCTCATTAGAATTGAGCTGTATTAAAGGACTCCCTCACTGTTTTTCATTCAAGCTTAGCCTTGGGAACTTGGTTATACTAAAGTGAGATTAATGTCTTGAAATGTTACCCAAATCTCCTAGTCAGAGTCCTCGAATACTCACAGATTGTGTTGCTCAGTCATCATAACCCGTATTCTTGAAGAGGCTGAGAAAACACATCCAGGCTGGAAGACTAGTGACAAGAAAGCTTTCCAATATTCTCATATGGGTGTATGTAGGGAATCTTTGCCAATCGTATGCTTGTGGGCATGGATTATGTCTATGTGGTTCACTGCTGTATAATAATATCTAGTGCAGGGCCTAGCACAGGTAGAGATTCAATGAATACTTGCTGAAAGAGGGAACGAAAGAAAATATTTTCATGACTATTTCAATGGGGCAACTGGGAGTGCTGGTTTAAATGATAGCTGGAAGGGTATATGAGAAAGCTTATGAAAACTTTATAGAAACTTCCACCCAGGTGCCATTTTATGTAATGCTTAAAATGATCATGTCCGTTAGGAAAAAAAAAAGCTACTAAGAATATTTGTTTTGGGATCTCAACTTAGGTTGTTAAGATGTCCCAAAATATGGCATTTATTTGCTCAAGCCCAGCTTCTAGTAATAAATATTTGCCAAAGTAGATATAGCCTAAATATACAACAGCTTATTTAACAAAATAACTTGCCTAGAATAATCAAGAGTTCTCAAAGCACTATTGGTTATGACTGAGGTAGGCTATTAGGACATGCAACACATCAGATCCTTTTCCGAATCCTTTGAACACTTAAAGATATATTTTTCATGTATTTCACATATTCACATTTTTTGGCTTACATATTCTTCCCTCTTCTGAGCAGAAAAAAAAATCTTCTCCCACTGTTTTATTTCTCTTCTTTCTATGTTGTCACCTTAGGATGTAGAGTGGTTTTCTTGGAGTAGAGTAGAAAAAGAGAGATCATATTTTCAAACTGACCCGGTAAGGTGTAATTTTTTTAAAAAAATCAAACATTCTGATAACAAACAGTGCTGTATTTAACAACTATTAATGCATTTAATATTCATATAAGTTGGGTATGACCGTTATTCTCATTTTGTAGGAGACATTGAGGCACAGAGAGATCAAGTAACTTTCCCAAGGTCACACAGCTAGCAAACAAAAGAACTGCGATTCAAGTACAGAGAGTTTGGCTATAGTTCTTGCTCTTACCCATACTATGTTGTATTACTGCTCTTACTTAGGTCATCTGAGGTCATTGCCTTCAACCTTAGGGTTAGGGTGGAAAGGTTCATGTTTGAGGATCTATGGATTAGGAGGCTGCAACAACTGCCCAGATTTTCTATTTTTCTTATATTAAAAGTGATGAGCTTAAAAACCTGAAAATTGTAAAAGATAATCATTTCTGAACTGGGGAGGGAGCCTTTTTTTTTCTTCACTGTTTAAGTGGGAATTATATGAGGATAAATGAATTTACTGAAAGAAATGTGATGTTTTGTAGCTGAATTCCAATTATATTTTTTTTTCCTAATAAAGGTTAACATTTCAAAGGGATGGTTGGCAACGAAGGCTTGAACTAGAATGATGATGTTTGCAGGTCCCTTTTCTTTTGCTTTTTCCCTTCACCCATCCCTGTAGAAAGTAAAAATGCCAGGAAGAAAAATGGGGAAAGAGATAGTATTAAATATAGTACAGGTGCTATTTTCATAGGTGTTTGAAAGTTTTAGGTTTCTTACTTTTGCATTCTCTATAAAACTTTACTGCCAGTTTTCACATACATATATATATATACTACAACAGAGCCCAAGATTTCTGGGGGAAAGCGGTTTTATTCACTTCACTTGTTTTAGGGAGGAGAACATTATGAAAGAGGAGGAAAAAAAGAGTGAGAATCTACTAGGTCAGAATCTTCTTTTTAATGTTTATTTATTTTTGAGTGCGAGAGAGAGCGAAAGAACAGGGAAGGGGCAGAGAGAAGGAGGGACAGAAGATCTGAAGCAGGCTCTGTGCTGACAGTATCGAGTCTGATGTAGGGCTTGAACTCATGAACTGTGAGATCATGAGTGAGCCGAAGTTGGACGCTTAACCTAACTAGCCACCCAGGCACTCCCAGAATCTATCTTGGCACTCAACTGAATGAAATTTTTGGAGTGAAGGGGTAGAGTTTTCTGATTTTATTATTATTTTTTTATGGTGACTCTTGTTCAACTTTCCTATAGGAAAAAAAAAAAAAAAAAGATAACTGCCATGAGTTAGTTTCAGCTTCCCTAAGACCAGAACTTAATTTGGCAGCTCTCTGGAAAATCCCCCATAGAAAAATTTAGTGATTCAATTTTCAACTAAAATTAGTAAAAGAAAGATCTCATGAAGTGTTGAAATAGGGTTTCATGTGATTCAACGTGCAGACTTGAATGCTTTGCAAATTCAGGCAGCAAAAAGTTGAAGCCTTTCAACTGTAGTTGATGGATAAAGTCTTCATCCTTAATATGTAATGAACATATGCAAATAATGTGAACTATTTTCTGAATGCTGATTCTCTTTTAACTGCGGCATGCATGTTAACGAAGACTGTTTCACAGTTTCAAACCAGTCATTGAAATTGGTTTTGCTTCCTTCTCTTACCTTAGTGAAAATATCCTGGGTTTGTGTGCAAAATCCCCATATCCTTTTGACTTCTGACTGAGAGTTGACAAATATTGCAAACAAGCAATTAAATCCTGTCCATTAAACTTTTTCAGGATACTGTTTGTGTACCTAAAACCTTCAAGGGTATGTGAGGGGGGTTAATCAGTCCCTCTGTTATGATCTTTATTTTTTCCCTTCACTTTTAAAAAGGAAGCTGACAAGGAATAGAGATGACTACAACCAGCATGATCGTGGACCAAGTTACCTGAATTTCCAACTGGCTAATATTCTGTTGAAGAATCATTTACAAGGGGGAGTCAAATGCACATGTTAATGGCAGTGTTGAGGAGGAGGTGGTCAGGAATGGGGAAGGGGGGTGGGTGGAGAGGAGAAGCAACACAAAAAGAGACCACAGTGTCCTACCATGCCTGATGGTGTTTTCAGATTAAGATGGGGGATTAAGGAATTTTACTCAGCAATTTGAGATGCTTTGTTAGGGACTGAGGAGATTTGAGCTGCTTTGTTCTCAAACCACATGTTAGTGAAAAAGCAAACAGGCACTTAATCCTGACAGACAGCAGAACTTGACATCAATTTGCCCCTTGGGAGGTGACCAGGAGTTCTAGCTGACGGGCTAAAATGGCCAGCCCTGGTTTTCCTGGAGCCTAATGCCAACATTCCATCCTAACCTGTATTTCCCAGCTGAGTAGCCATAACATAGATGGTTGAATGACCAAGAGTTTCTAGATATTAGAGACTCTTACATGTTTTCTAAAAAACAAAACAAAAAGCCTTTTAAATGCAAATAATCTATAAGGTACCAAATATTTAAATAGATTTCAAACAGGTCTAGTATTTTGGTCACTCAGTTTTGAAATGAAATATAGAGAGGCTGAGATTCTTTCCTTTTGAAAATAATGGATGGTTTCCTCTAACAATAAAATCGCAAGGCAACATATCAATTTTCGAGCCTATACATGATTGTGAAATAAACATCAATTCTTATGTAGATCTTTGAGGGAAATTCTACTGAATAACCAATTATATTTTAAGGTCATGTCCTTCAAAGTCACTGAAGTAGGACAAAAGCAAACAAAATGAAAAGGAAAGAAATTAATGGCTTCTTGAATTGGATTTGATACATTAGTAAACTTAAGTGTACCCAGTCATACAGTCTGGCACATAATCTGAAACTGTGGTGTAAAGGCTAATTTTGCCATCTTGAATTTAAGCCACCCTCAATTCGTTGACCTAAAATGCACTTTTAGTAGGCTCTTGATTTACTAAACTTTGGCATATGTAGGGAAACCATTTGAAAATCAGAATTGAAGCAGAAAATTTATAAAGCATATTTCAGAACAAATCTTATTACATTATAAAGATTTTCTGGTTGAATATTCAGCTAATCAATAGCTCCTGTACTCTGGTAGGATATAAAAATCTGCTACATCTTAACAACGAAGAAACAAGTTTTGTCACCAGTGCAAGGTTGTTTCATTTTTGCACTGTTTACTCCTCTGCTCCCACAGCTCCTACCCACTGCCCACCCCACAGGAAACTCAGGAAAACCTACGTCTTCATTAACCAACTACTAACTACTAAACCCACCTCTCCACTAACAATGTAGGTGTTTTTCTCCATTCTGCTATGAGTTCAAAAATTTATTCTTACGTAGACATGGATTTATTATTCAAATAGTCTTTCTCTTAGGAATGGTGAGACCCTCTATTATGTTTAAGTAGCACCAAACTCATTTTCAAATGATCGTGAACACATGATGATAGAACTTCTTGCAGAAGGAAGTTAATATCACTTCAGAGCACCAAATCTGGTTGTTTACAATTTTGAAACCTTAATTTGAAGGAATGATGTCTGCGCATTGGCCAATGGAATAAACATATAAAGGTGTTTGTATGCTTAGTTGCTAGTTCTGAAGGAGAGAGACCATTTCCACTACTCTGTATGTCCTTAATTATTTATTACAAACACCAATAGGAGAGAAATTCGAAATTTAAAATACTTCAGGGGGATGCATATTCATTCATTTCATTTAAAACAATATATACTAGCCTTTAGATGGCCTTTGAGTTCTCTGTTTTTATGAAGGTTTACCAGGCATATTATAAGGATCAAATGCAGGGTGAACTAAAATCAGAAACATGGTATTCATTCATTTAACTCTGGTACAGTAGAGCAAATTCAGGGTGACTCAAGGGACACAATGTCTTGTAAAACATATGTACTTAATATAAGGGTCATAAAACTTATTAAATTAAAAGCTAGGTTAAAAATAGGAAGAAAATTTATGCTGCTGTCTAAAATAGCAATAATTTCCTTTTGGCCTTTCTCTTTTCAAGTAATATGGATTCTGGTCAGGAGGGGGGAAAAAAAGCCAACTTATGAAATCTTCATTTTTGTAGGACCAAATGCAAATCTCTTTTAACTGCTGCATGTATTGTAATGGACAAGTGATATGGCTGAAAATAGAGGGGAAGGGAGATAAGATGTTAAATGTTGAAAGTGCACTTGTGTCTAGGTTTCAAGGTGACATTGTCCCTGAGCCTGAACAACAAACCCTGTTAGTGTTAGCAGGTGTCCGGGAAGAATAAAGGGTTATGAGTGCAATAGAATCAACAGCTTTTCCATGGTCCTGCTCTTTTCTGGCCATGGGGCAAGCAGTACAGTGAAGGAGCATGGAACATAGATGATCTATGGTTACTCAGTTGGGATGCAGCAAAGCATCCTGAATAAAACCTTCCATCTTTGTTCAAGCAACGTCTGGGTTGTACAAAGTCTATGAGACCAGAAAACTTGAAGTCGAGAATGACCTTCTGTTTGCACCTCACGCTGCCACTGGTAGGCCACACTGGGGTAGAAAATGACATAGATGGGGTAGAAATAACCCTGACAAACAACTTCAGGGGTTTGGGATTGAGGGTGCCCTCAACCTTTTAAGCACCTGTATCGCCTTTTAATCCACACAGGTGAAATATACTGAGTTTGCTCAGTGTTTAACCTCAATATGAGCTGTTTTCCTAGTGGGCACTCCTAGATATAGCACATTGGGAATTTGAAAACAAAATAAATATCAATGTTCTTCTACCGAATTCACACCGGGATTCATTTGGAATTTTATCTTCACACAAAAGTCTTGTTGAGAAGGAACATGCTTTGGGGCATGTATCTGTTTGCTCTTAGACCCATTCCTGCTCTTTCCTTGCTCTTTCATAGTCTAGGGGGCTCAGCCCTGCAAAGTACATTGCCATCTAGCTTCTACAAAGGTTCTGCAAAAGGACCCTCTGAGTAGGGTGGATGAGAGAGCTGGAATAGTCCACCCTCTGCCCCCATGTGCTTTGGAGGTGGTTCTGGCAATAGCTGGATATCCTCTGAGGTCCTGGAACCTGTTCCCTTCCTTCTGTCCCTTCCATCTAGGGATGGCAGTGGATTCCTGCTATTACCAAACTCTTGGTGGCTTCCATTTGACCTTTCAGTTCTTTCAACACCTTTGTAACTAGTTCCCTAGTTTAAATCCCTCTGTTGACTGGTGGTGATTCTATTTTCCTGAGTAGATCCTGACAATTACAACAAACAACTGTTTTTTTCCTTATAGGTTCTGGGTTCAAAAGGTAAGTGATTCTTTTTGAAGTTTTTTTTTTTTTTTTTGGGGGGGGGGGTCTTTATTTGTTGACCAATGGGTAGTCTGCCAGGTCCCAGTGATCACTTTGACAATTGTCATTCTCGTTGGTAGAAGTGGAACAAACATGTTGGAAGCAAAATGAGGAACTAAGAACCTCTAGGAACCTTATAACATGGATATTTTAGGGGTACAAGAGAAGGCACATTGAAGGGGACATGTGGACCTGTTGTTGACCTTGGCTAACTCTCCTGAGCTGGATAGCACTGAAAATGAAGGCTACCTATGGCCCTTGAAAAAGTCTCTTAACCCCTACAATACATTTTTCATTTGTCCTTGAATCTTTTTTTTTTTAATTCTGCAAGTATCCTGCCAGTGTAAAAATAGCCTCATTTGAACTAAAATGGGCAACACACACCTGCACACTCAGAGTCTCCTCTAACTTCCTCCAATCAATAAAGAAAAGCTCAAAATCACAAACCAGATTCTCTCACTCTTTTTGTTCCCCCTCTTTCTCTATTTGGTCACACTCCTAACAGAACTAAAAGTTGGTTTCCGTGATAAACTTCATAGGCTGCTATCTGAAATGAGTTTGCCCAAAATAGTTCTAACTGCTGGGGGAGAAAAATACCCAAACCCCAAACCAAACAGATTTGACATTCAAAATACCTTCTTGAAGATGGACATTTGCAGGGACCTTGGGAATATAGTATATAGGGATTTTAATCCTGTTTCTCCAGTGACAGCTGGGCCTGGACCAAACAGTTTTGCCACTAACATTGTCATTGGGTGGGATGAGTGGAGCTAGGGGAGACCATTATTTTTGCTTTTAACTTCAGAGCCTTTGGGCATCCATTCACCATTCACGGAACTCACACTGGCCTGAACTGTATTTTCACTGGGCTCTCAGTAAGGCTTGGGAAAGCTTGAAAATGGAATGCTTATTTTTTTTTTTGAAGTCTTTCTTTTGAACCCACTAATTTTATGAAATTTAAGCACATTGTTCATTGTGTAATTATAGATGAAATATTAGAGAAGTGGACTAATTATACACAATGCACTCAAGCCCAATTAAACTAGCATCTGTGGTGAATGTAAGGGTATTCTCTTTCACTAATAAGAAATACTTTCTGAACAACAGAGAATAAAATCGTTAAATTGGATATGCTGTGGAGATTATAAATATCCTATTAGCATATAAAATGAGGGTTAACCTTATTTAATCACTGCATGCCAGATCATCAAAAGTCATATTGAACCCCTGTAATGTTACTGTATCTGTTCTGGAAAATAATAATAAAAAACCCACTATTAATAAACATAGCTCATAGATGCTATTCTTGTGTACTAAATTAAACTGTTGGAGAAACTCAAGTATTCCCTTAATTGCTTAACAAAATGGCAAAACTACTTTTATCTATTCATTGCGATATTATGTCTGAATCAGATATCTGTCATCCCAGTGGCCAGAAAGGTGTGCAAGGTAGGCAAATTAGCCTACTTCAAAATAAGTAAAATATATAGTCGCTTCCAGCGAGCACCACAAGTGACCTTTTGAAAATGTAAATTAAGTGATTGCACACACCAGGGTGTGTTCAAAATGAAAATGTATGTGCTTGAGACATAGCGCTACCATTGCTTCAGGTATTAATTGGCAGACTATGAACCCAGGGATATTTGTGTTTTAATCTGGGTCACAGGACGTTCCGTGACTTCTGCTTTTGTGATAAATCATCAGATTGCTCTGCCCAGAGCAACCTCTGTAGTTCAGCAAGAACCAGGAGTTATCCAAATTTAAGCTACAGCTTATTAGAACTATTGGTTGTGTGTAGTAACCAGAAAATCATGGGGCGTCTGGGTGGCTCAGTCTGCTGAGTGTCCCAGTCTTGATTTGGGCTCAGGTCGTGATCTCGTGGTTTGTGGCATCAAGCTGTGTGTGAGAGCACGGACCCTATTTGGGATTCTCTCTCTCTCCCTCTCTCGCTGCCCTTCCTCTGCTCTCTCTCTCCCTCTCTCTCTCTCTCAAGTAAATAACTAAACATTTAAAAAGCAAGAAATTCATGACAGCAGAATTGAAGGCAGTATGGGTCACTGCCTACCACTCGCATGGGTTGTAACGTTCACAGTTGAAGGATAGAAATCAGTGAACAGGGATGGACACCTTGGGAGCAGGTCCTCGCTGGGACAGAAAGAACTGAAATCCATCTTCCTTTCTCGTCTTTCCTTCCCTGTGTTTTTCCTCTTCCCTTCCTTCCCTCTCTTCCTTCCAAAGAGTTCTTGTTTATATCCCTCTCAAGATCTGAAGACTGTTTGCCTTTAATTCTTGTGAAAATCATAAGGAGCCTGGAATATAAGCATATTTATAAATATTGAGAATGATTGTGGCTATTACATTATATTCCTAATTAGGTGCATTTTTTATTATTTTTTTAAATCACGTATACTTTTTTTTTTTAAGCGGGGCCCTGTCCTGCTTACTCTGCCTATGTCTTCTCCCTGAGAAAACAAGTTCAGCCCAAACTTCCGTGTAAAGCTCAGATGGAATTCCTAAAAAACTGAGAAGAAACTGGAGGTAAGGGGTCTGCAGGGGGCAGGGCAGCACATCCTGTAATGTCCCTCCGACAGGGACAGAACCCAGAAGCCCAGAAAGGTCTGCATGGGAAGTTGAAATTTGAAAAAGCAGAACAAAAACAAATCCAATGTGATTTGATCACATTGTGTTTCAGGATGCCTATGCAAAGAAAGCCAGGTGTATGTGCAAGAGAAACTATAGGGAACTCCTTTTGTGTCCTCGGGACCAAAGTCTGCTGGCCGAGGAAGGAGCTTTTCTTTCGGTTCAGTGCCATGCACTGGTGGAGTTTTTCTCCAGGTTCCTTGGCTTCTAAGGCCACTTGCACAATAAAAAAATATATATGTATTTATCTAGAAAAATATTCTCTGGCTCCTTTCTGCTACATAGAGGGCAATATAGAGTGAATAACAGCTACTTTGGCCCTTTTTGAGCAAACGGAGTAAGAATTTCAGCTTTTATTTTTGTTCCTCTTAAACCCAATGAAAAGGTGCTCTGCCTTTCAGGAGCCATTTTTACAATTCATTGGCAGTGCTGGGTGAATTAAAGCCGGTCCTGTGCCTACACGTTTTAGGTGAGGTTGGGGGTCTGTCATGATAAAATCACTTTAAATTGACCTTTTTCCTTCTTTTTTTCTCTCTTCAGGTCCAGCTTGCATAGCAATGTAGCCAGACCTCAGCCTCATCACATTATGGGTAAATGGTTTGGTTGTGGCACAGGATCGTTTTGACTTCAGAAAAGCAGTAGTCAGTGTGTAGAAGGGGGGAGGAGCTCTTTATTGAGAAGATCAAAAGGGACTTAAAGGCAAAAACTGACTTTCACTGCAACAGGACTGAGGACCAGGCCTCCAGTGTCCTTATTGTAATTCATTGCTTGTTTCTAGGCCCCATGATAGAATTCTTCCATAACAGACAGAGGACTTTGTGAAATTGTAAATGAGTATGACTTCAAGCACTCTGTGGAAATATATTCTCCCCCTATAGCCCATACATTATTTCTGCTTAGTTATGGTGGCTCACATTTCCCGTAACTATCAGAGAGAACTTAATTCAACTCACACCACATCACTTTAAAATTGTGCAGCTCTCTTAATCAACCTTTGTATCAGCCACAAATGTGCAGTATGACCTAATTTGAAAATGTCTCAAAGTGCTGACTCAAACTGTTAGTGAATAAAGGCTAGTCATTACCATTATGACACTAATGTGATGCAATATAAAATTGAGGGGCATCAGCTGAACATTAGTTTGCAAAAATATTAGTGATTGAAGCCATTTTCTGTTCATATTTTATTTATACTTACATGTATGTATATATACATACATATGCATATATTTATTTTTTGTTTTTCTGAAGCAGCCTTGCAACACAATTTTCAAGTATAGAGGAAGGAAGCCACGTTTTTAACACGGACAAAGCCGCTAGATTAAAGGTAGATCATGTGTACATCATGAGCTCCCCTCTATAAGATGAAGACAGATCATTGCTGAATTCTTATTTGAATATTTATATACATATAAGCATTAACATATGAAAATTATCTTCTTCCCTGTACTTTGGAGCCAGATTCTAAGATTTCCAACAGCTCTGGTCCTACTTATTCCTTACTACTTTGTATCACTCACAAATTCTCTGACTTTTATGTTTTGTAATAACAAGGACTCGAACTGGTTCCTTTTATGGACTCTCTTTCCCATTCCTTTACTTGACCAAAAAAATTGAGATAGAAATACTCTTAATAAATATTGTCATTAATTACTTTTGAACAAAATAAAGTAGGATACAGGGCTGGAAATTATTTAGCCTCACCCCTCTTGATAATAATTTAAGGAAGGCAACCTAAACTATCTCTTTTCTTCTACCGTTTAGCTGGTTTTAAAGAAAAGTCCATGTGCTTATTTAATACTTAAACATCCTAGAGCTAGTATTGGTTTCAGTCTGTAAACTGATCATTAGTAGTTGAAAAGAAATCAGCACGAATCTTTCCTAAGTTAGAGAAATTGTCCCAGCGATCACTCAGAAGGTCCACTCTGCATCCCAGTTTGGGTCTCTTGAATTCTGAAAAATCTGAGCAGAAAGTTATGTGTTAGTGATCAAGTACTCCTGATTTTATTCATTTAACAGTGAGAATAAGCCAACCACATAAACACAAAGGAGATAGGTTATTCTTTAAAATTTTCAAGGATAAGGAGTTTTGGCTATCAAGAAATTATTTAACCTGGTAGAGTGGCGAAACACACACTCTCTTCGTAATATATCACTACCAGCAATTGGTAGAAAATACAACTAAATTAGAAGGCTGACAAGCTTAGTTTATCCACTTTTTAGAAAAACAGGTCAAGCCTTCAAGCAAGATGTGTAGAAATTCGCTACTATGTGATGACTTTAGTATTTCAGTCCTTTTTACATTATGTAATATGTGGTTTGGGCTGTTTTTATGACCTATGTTTTATTTCCACATTAAGATAATCCAGATTTTAAAAAAGTAAGTTTGAAAGATCTCAAAGCAGACTTGCCAAAACCAGCATTCAGAAGCGCGGGTGCTTCCAAGCACACACACACACACACACACACACACACGCAGGCACACTTTCAATTTACCTAAAAAGGAGGAGCGCCTTTTTTTTTTTTTTAAACTAAAATACAATTGTTCTTACTTTTAGGTTCCAGGGGAAAAAGGGATGTGGGTGTGATCGCTGTAAATGGATTGCCAGCCTCTTAACAGTTCATCATTCTTAAATGATAGAAGTAGAGCAGTACCCTCTGAGAAAAATCTTTCCTGTGGATTTGACTTTGTCCACGCTAGGACAAATTGCGTGCAAAGTTGGAATAATTCTGAGATGTAAGACACCTCCATGACTGTCCTTGGCATACTGAGGAGCTGACAGTCCTCTCTGGAAGATGAGGCGAGAATGGCCCCTGCCCTCTTAATTGATGATTTACTGTGCTCTCCCCTGGGGCCACAACTGATGATCTGTAAGCTTGTTGAATTTTGAAGCAAATACTAAATATAATCAATATATAAAAATAAAAAAAAGAGAGAGAAAAAATGCAATGAAAATTTATGACCTTAACATTCCTTCAGGGTCAAGCAATTTATCAAATTCTCTCACTTTCTGGTTTCAATTACACAGCCATTGTGGAAGGAACTTATTTTAGCAGGTTCATTTGCCTCAGTGGGGAATACAGGACTTTGGCCTAATGCTTCACCTTTAGTGCAGGCCATTTGAGCCTTAGAACAAATACCAATCATCACTCTTTGGGAAAAAAGAATCTGCATCGGCGTGGCCTATTGGAATGGGGTTTCTGTCAAGGTAAACGGTTGTCGGCAATGACTGTGGTAGAGTGGCGATAAATCCCATTTTATTGCTGAAAAATTCCAGCTTCTCTCCATGCCTGACAGCTCCCCACATTCTCATACCCATTTGGGCAATTTCTGTGCTATGTCCATCTGGTTCTCATTACCTCTCAACCTGCCTGCGTCTGATCCAGAAAAAGTGCAGGTCAGAAACAAGGGAAAAGAACTGAGGTGATGGACAAAACAGAAAGCAGGGGGGTGGCCCTTGGGGGTCGGGGTGGAGGTGAGAGAACAACAGAGAAGTGGGGATCCCAGCTTAGCCTTAGACCAGTTGCTGTAAGGGGCCATTTAGATACATTACAGAATGATAATGACGGAGCCCCAGTCAGGAGGCCAGAGGAACCTGTATTTTTAAATTCAGGTTTTTAAAAAGCACCTGTTTTAAGGTGGTGGAGGGAGAGAGGATGTGGTGCGTGGACAGGGCAGATTAAGAGAAGCAGAGAAGCAGGCCCATGGCCTCTACCAAGGGCACTGTGTCGTGGAGTGGAGGACCTAGTCTAGAAGGAAAAAAAGCATCAAGGAGCTTGGATCGCCATACTCACAGTTGGCATGCTTCTAAATATGGGGATAAAATCCTGCTGAAGATTCAATTTTTGTTCAAGAGTATAATTTTTTGAAGAAGGAAACTCCAGGGCCTTCTATGGCGTTGTCTCCCTTCATTTTTTTTTATGAGAAAATTAATATTTAGATTGATTGTCCTCCTCACTGCCTTTAGGATAGAGTCATTCATGGAATGACAGGACTAGCACTGAGTCACTTGGGTATTGATAACCCTACACACAATCACTTTCAGAATTGCTGTGCCTTTATGCTTTCAGAAAGTTGGCCTCATTCTCTGAAGCTCAAGTCCTGTTGATCATAATTGCTTCTGACTTAAAATTACCTATAGTCACCATAAGATGCCTCCTGGGGACAAAAGAGAAATAAATACCGTAAATATCTGACAATAGGTATTAACAATAAACCCACTTAAAGATTAACTGACATTAGACTAAGACGAAGCTGCATATCTATATATGAATAAATATAAAATGTAATTATTGTGCTGGGATAATTATAATTAATACTAAAATAAAATTTATGGCCAGTATACTGAAGTATAAATGATGAAGATCTGCGAACTTTTAATCAAGGAAAAATAGAATTAGCTGAATGGTGAGATGGATTGTAGTTATTTCACCACCTGTTCCAAAAGCAAATTCTACATGCAAATATTTTAAAACCAAATTGGTGGTGTTTTCTGAAACACGTTGGAAAGTTATGGCTATGGGTTGAAGACCGTCTACTGTGCTAGGTGTGTTTGGACAGACAATACCTCTTAGGCACCTTCTGCATCTCAGAGGTGCAGGGTACATTCCAGGTCCTCAAAATGCACTTTCTGGATAGTAAGACCCCTAAGTGTGGCCATGAATAATCTCGGTTTTATTGGCTGAATTCTAATATCAAAATTACATTAAAATTTTAGTGGCTGAGCTGGACCTTATAGACCAGAAACACTGGCTTCCAAAATTTGAGATTTAATTTCTAAAATTTTAAGCCATGCATGCTCAGAAGAAAGTCTATAAAATGTACCCGAAGTTGGAAGTGAACGCCACGTGGGACATTTAAGTGGAGAAAGAGATTGTTTTTAAACAAGATTTAAAATTCAAGTAACTGGCTAATTTGGTCTGAAGTCAATTACAGGTGATCAAAGATGGAAGTTTGTTATTTGGCAGCTTTCAAATGAATAGCTTTAGTCAACAAATACAATTCGAAAACATTTTCATGTGTACGTATTGAAAGGCATAAACCTTTGGCTAGTACCATGTAGCCATTGAAATGGCCATAACAAACGGCACCTTTAATTTGCCAAGTAATTTCAGATTCTTAGTCAAAAAGAATCTCTCTTGCTTGAACTTTACTTCTCTGGACTGTACATGTATCAGAGATGTGATCATTGAAACTCTAAAAGATTATTTGTTTCTTTTAGTAGCATAGCAGAAAATTAATGGCGTGGGGGAGGGGGAAGTGACAACTTAAGTTGATGCTTGATAGCTGTTTACTTATAAATGTGTGTCCAGATTTCAGTGTCCTGTAAAAGAAAGGGAAAATAAAGAAACCAAAGCATTCATGTGGCTTTTATGCAACTTAGGACACATGGAAGAAAGTGCTTAGAAGGCTAGTGAAATATTTACTAAACAAATCATTTACATTAAACTTTTGTATATGCAAAACCCAGAGCACCTACAAAAAGAGAAACAACTTTAGCCATAAGGAATATTTCGGCATCAAAATGGTTAATAGTATTATAGCTTCAAAAGAGCCTATTGGCTCACCCTCAAGGATGCCCTGCAGTTGTTGTGAAAGTCATCAGATGAAGCTAGCCTTCTCAGCTAGCCTTTAGATTTGTCTGCTAACAGTAAAAATACTATAATAAATCGGTAACATATGTTGCCAGGCAAGGAAAAGTGATATAAATAAAGAGACTAGGAGACCCAAACCAAGTACAATGTGAAAAGAATTTAACTTTCAATCTATGCATTGGCTAATTATCATTTGAAAAGTAATTTGAAAGTGTTACAGTTATTTGCTTATATTCTTCCTCATTTTTCTTTTTTTCTCTTCAGATTGCATTCTTACCCAAATACTCTTCGTGATTGCCTGCTTTGCGGCTTTGGGGTAAGTCCCAGTTTTCCACAACCTTAAAGAAAAAAAAAATGCATAACATAAAAGATGCCAAAAAGACTTATGTGTCCTGATGTGCGGGTTTTGTGAAATATACATGGGTTTGTTTTTTTTTTGGGGGGGGTGGCGGGGAACGATGTTGGTAATGAAATAAAGAGAAGGGGTTTGTTTCTGCAAGGATCAAGAGTGTGTGAAAGTGTGCATTGCAAACGAGGCTCCCATCAAGAAAGCCACCTCTGGAATGGAAATGACAAAGCTTGGAACACACACAATCAATTATTTTCACTAGCATTTAAAATATAGAAAACAAAATCTGCTTTGGGAATTGACTGAATATTTTATTTAGCTTTTTTATTGAGACATCCTTTGAAAAATGGCATAATATAAATAGTTTTACAAAGCAACAATATAATCAATCTCTAAACTAGAATATAAATCAAGGATTTCATTAACTGCTAGTAGCCAGTTTAAATTGTAGTCTTGTCCATAATGTCTATCTATCTATGTATGTCCAAGTTATATTAAAAACCTTTAAATGGCTTTGTAATATCAGCTACATCTAGCTATTATAATAATTAATGGTACTGTTTTATAAATCAATACATGTATTCTTGATAAATTCATATCCAGTTAATGGTGTAATTTAAATAAAAAATTAATGTAATAAAGGACATACAGAAACAGGCAGGAAATCTTTAAAGGTTAAGAGACAAATTTGTCTAAATTCATTTTTAAGCCGTTTTGAAAAAGTTTATACTTAAAATCAGCTGAGATTTACCTTGTTTCTGTAAAACTAATTTTGCTGTGTCTGTTGGTATCCAGTAATGAATCTGTGCATTATTTTCTTTTTTAACTGTTAAGTTTTAATTACATACTTATGATACTATGAGATATGTTACTACCGTTATACTCTTTTGCAATTATTGAATATTCTTTAAAAAAATAGAACAAAACTAAAAATCTCAAGCCAGTAATTTATTTTTAATACATGAATGAAATGTAAATGCTCTCTCTCTATTTTTTATATCTATAAGCGAACGGTTCTGAGAATCTCCAAAGCTATATACAAATTTTATTTAAGGTGAAAAAGGACTGATTAGCTCAATAAATTTGCATGCGCAAAAGCGCAGCGTTTTTACTGCTTTCACTGAATGAACATCCTAGGAATTTGAGAAAGAAAAGAAAAATGCTTTGAAGAGTCTGAAATGTATTTTAACGCTGCACACGGGTGGAGAAACATGTTACAAAGAGAAGAGTGTATTATTGTTCTGATTTAAAAAATACATACCAAAGGCATCTTAAGGAATAACAGGATCTAGAAAAACAACTGAATGTTGTATGTTATCAAATACAATCTTAAATCTTTCCAAATAAAATTTCATTTGGTTTATAGAGTAAGCATTTTACACGAGATATCTTTCAGAATTATGCAGACCAGTCTGCCCTGCCATTCTCCGTGACATGGTGCAGAAATGTTACTTTAATCCACTGAGCTTTTTCTGACATTTTTCTTAACATTGCTGAGCCTTATTTAGAGCAGCAAAGGAGACGTGTGCAGTTTCCTTTGACACTGATGGGTGTTTCAAAATGTTACGAGAGAGAGAGAGAGAGAGAGAGAGAGAGAAAGAGACAGAGACAGAGACGGAGAGAGAGCGCGAGAGAGAAAAGATTTGCTGCCAGTCACTTTATCAATAGAGCTACAGGAGCAATTACTATTTGTTAAAAGTTTACATTTCAAATGAAGCTAAATTTTAAAGAAGGCTCATCCTTTTAAAAGCCTGCTGCTTGGAAGAGGGGGGAAGAGAATGCACGGTAGTGATCACATGTTAAAGTGCGCTCAAGTACTGGAACCATTTAAAATGTATTGTGTTTTTAGACGAAGCCTACAGCAAAACCACTCCTAAGAGGCTTAATTTAGGTTTTATAGGAGGAACATAAAAAAGACCAGGTTACAGCAACACGCTGAAATATGGGGTACATTTTAAATATCTTCATTTAAAAACGTATGTTTATTTTCCCTCCTGGGATCACTAACATGTGTCTCGACAGAGAAAGCAAGGACATGCTACATTCTTAAAAATTATCTGTTAAAGGGATCACATTCCAAGACAGGTTTGAGCATTTTTATTACTACCGATAACCTCTTAATTATGTCACTGCCTTCCACTTGTTAATCAGGGACATTCAACATGGTTAACCAGTGAGCGGTTGCCTTTCGTCGACTTCATTATTATTAGGAATTAAAAACTCATTCTATTCCCATCATCATGTTTTTGCATCTATGAGTTTAGCACTGCTAGAAACTTACCTGCTTTAAATACAGAACACCTAAGAAAAGGTCTAGATGCCCATAACAATGTTGTTAATTACTTCTAGGTGCAGCTCATGGAAAGCTTTAAGAGATGGATAATTTTACTTTTCCTGTCTTGCCCCCCTCCCCCAACCCCGCTGCCTCCCCCACATCTCCCACAATTCCTATTTGAACCAATTTTAGGTTCCTTGTGCAGCCACCAGCGCCTGAGATACTCAGAGACTTTTTTCAGAGAGCACGGTGTAAGTGGAGTAAATAAAATCATGTTTCACTGTTGCTTTATCAACCCTCCTAGGTAGTTTTCCTGCCAGCCAACCTGCACTGTTAAGACCCAGAAAATTATGCAATAGTGACTTCTTTGAGGTTCTCTAATCAGATGATGGCCAGTGTTAGGAGGGGAAGGGCCCAAGGCAATGTTGCTGGCACTTAATGCTGGGCTTGGTCATTACTTGTCTGGTAGAGACCAATAAACAGATGATTACTATCCTATAAGGAGCCAATATTTTACATTTATCCTAGTTATATCTTTTCTTTTCAACGTCTTATAACAGAAAGTATTTGTCAAGATCTATGAGGAATAACCTCACAGGCCCCTTAAAAATAAGAATTTTCCTAGCGTGAAATGATGCTTTTTGTGCAATGGTGAGAATGATTTTGGTTTTTATAAGAGCAAAGGTTTGATTACTTTAAAGTAGTTCTCTTTCAGATGTGGACAGTCCCAGACCCCATCCCCCACTCTCATGTCCCCCTCTCTCCTCTATGACAGGTTCACAGGCTGCAACCAAGGGGTTTTAAAATGCAAATATTTATATTGGAGCTCTGGCAATAACAGAGTCGTTTTGCTTCCTCTGTTAGCCTGTGATAATTGATGCTTCATACCTGGAACTACGTTTCATTTATCTCTTTACACATGAAGATATTACATAAATAAAAGATAATTTATGGAAAGGAAACAGCCATTTGAAATAATAATCCTAAATTTCATTGTATAATCTTGAAAGGCTTTAAGAGTCAAAGATGCAGATTTCTACAGTTTTAAAGAAAACTTGATCGCACCTGGGAAATTTGTGCATTTTTGCACACTTACTGAATTTGAATGCCTGCGTGGATCAAAAACAAAAAAGAGGGATAAAAGGAAGGCAGGAGAGAAAAGGTGCGGATTTCACATGTGCTTTAAACTAATGCATTCGCCCACACGTCCACAGACTTCTTGTTACAATTTTATTGACTTTTTCTTTATATCCGAAAATAATTTCTAAATAGCTAATGCAAATTGCAAAATAGTGAGTCTTCTGAAGGGCCTTCTCTTCCCGGGGATCCTCATCTTAGAATGAACAGAGGTATTCCCAGAACCGGACCCTGATCTCACAACCTCATACAAAGCCAGGCAATTCTTGAGCCAAACAAACAAAGGGTGTGTAAGCGATTTCATTTATTTTGATAATCCTCCTCTTGCACAGGAGCATCTTGCTGTCTTTGTCAAAGTGAATGACAACAATTTGGCTAACTCTCTCTGAGCTGCGCTCAACAGTGACAGGCAAATTATCAGAGGCCCTGCACTTCTTATTATCAGAGGAGAAGCCATCAGGGGGACGCATGGAGGATACCTCTCCCTTGTCACTATTTGTCAGTGGGACAAGGGCCACTGCTATGGGTAGCTGACAGGTAATTTCAACAATAACAATTACTCCTATTACTGGTGTCATAAACAATTCGCCCAAGGCATGACAATAGCAAAGCTTTATAATTCAATGCCATATAAATAAATGCCAGCAGGTAACAAGTAATTTAGCTCCAATCAAGCTTTCACCCCGGCATTAATATTGTTATTGCAAGAAAGTAGAAAATTGAAAAAACTCGATATGTTAATGAATTAAGAGAGGTTCAAGGGCTAGACAGAGGGGTTGAAAAAGGGAAACCAAAATTATTATGGGATCATATTTGGTGCCATCCTGAGGGCCAAAGAGCAGCATCATTACTATTAGGTAAGAAGGGGGACCAGAGATGCTGTTGCCCTCCACTTCAGACCTGGGAAAAATGTGACATGGCCTTTCAAAATCCCCTTTCTCTGATTTCTGAAGACTGTAAGTAGAAATATGAGAAGGTGTCTATAATGCAGCATTTCACTGGTTTTTTTTCTTCCCACCTGAAATATTTCATATGCAGCAGAGGCATGAGTATCAAAGGAACATTTCCGCCTGTTTAAGAAAATCGCATCAGCACCTACTTCCTTTACATTAAGTCTTGTAACAGAAACTGTTTTAACAAGCCTATTTTTATCTTTGGTGAAGGTAATGCCGAAAACCCCTCTTTGCTCTCCAGCTGTCCACCTTTTGGAAGTAGACTAGAGGACACGGTCCAATCTTCCTCCATAAAACTTCCCGATGAAACGAATCTGCAATTTCAGTATTTGTCCAGCAAGACAATGTGCCATCATGGTGACAGCAGTAAAAGAATTTGAAAATCTCTAATTAGGAGAGCTGTGGAGCAATTAACGCATGTCAAATTTTACTTCATCAAGTGCCACTCTAATTTTCCTCTAAAAATTAATGGATTTTTTTTTCTTTTGGTATGTGTGTGTGTCCCCTTAAGGCAATGTTGATTCAAATCTGCTCAAGATGCAGTGTTGCACAGCTAAGCATCTTCTTGATTACAATCCGCCACCCTTCTAACTGCGCTCATTCTCACTGCCACGGATACTTTGTCAACAGTCAAATTACACCACGCTGATAACAATGCATAATGGTGTTCCTCCTCTGAGGCCCCTGGCAGGAGATGGGGTTCATAAAAATGTGATGTTTTCTTCTCAACTGTTTCTGAAGGAAGTTTGTATGACCAGGTCAAAGTCAGGCGTTAATTTTTTGAAATTAATTTGTTAATTTCAAGAAAGGGAAGATAATGATAGAATATGAAAATACCTCACTGAAAAAAAATCAGAGGAAGAATGAGGAATTGAGAATATCTGTGGCCAAAGTTTTGCTTAAACACTTTGTTCGGAGACATTTTCAAGAGCACTACTCTTGGTAAAATACCAGAGTTTTTTTTTTTTTTTTCTTTACTTATGAGCTATAAACATTGGAAGCCTCTCTTGAACAGACAGTATTTAGATTGTGAGAGAAGTTTGTTTAACTGCCATATTTGCCAGAATCTTCAAAACATCACAGGACACAGAAGATAAATGACTCTTTTTTTTTTCTTTTTTTTAAGGGTCAGGACTGTATCTTCCAGATAAATGTTGATTCATTTTAACTATTTTTTATCCTACTTGCTTGTTGCCGATTCGTGTGCTTGAGTCATCAGCACATATGAGGATTGTTTCTCACTGGAAAATGAGAGAAACAGCAATTAGATGATTTTACATTCAGTGTAAAATCATTTACAGATCAGTCAGATTTCATATTTCTAAAACAATCAGATCCAAAACAAAAATGGACATTTAGCATTAAACAAAATGCTAAATGAATCTCTTTGCAGATTCTTTCAGGGAATGGAGACCATTCACATGGATTGACATGCCAATTTTCTCATCGTGTAAGTATATTTTTGATCGGTTTCTTTAATCCAATTTATTTAGTAAAAAAAAAGAAAATCTAAATTCATGGTGTATACGCTTCCTTTTTTCTTTTAATTCACAGGTTGAATGTGGTCTTTTCACTTACCTACAACTAACTCAAAAATCTTACATTTGATATTTTGAGGTTTGTATTTCCAAATATTAAAAAACTCTTCCCTTCCTTATGGCCACTCCCCAGCATGTTCTGAAGTGGTCTCTTTCAGACAAAAGAGAATGACATCCCCCTTTCAACTAGCAAATGTTGGATTCCCTAAACCAACTGGGGGTAAACTGGAAGTTTTGCAATTAGATTCACACAAGCTGAATATGTTCATTATCTCCAAACATTCTCCTTCGAACTTTACAAATATAACACTACTGAGTTTAGAGTTTCCTGTGGCTTGTTTACAAATAAAGGTATCTTGATAAAAACCAAGCCCTGTGTATTTCTGAAAAACAAAAAACCATGCAACAATCTCATATGAAAACACTACAAAAGGATTGTGAAGGGAAATTTAAAAGGAGAAAACTTGATTATATAATGCAATCCAGCAGTAATCAATTTTACCTTCAATATCTTGCTTTTGTTTTCAAAATGCTAAATAAACAATACATAATGCATCCCTCATCAGCCAAACCATGGAGGCTCTGTGCTCAAATAACAGGAAACATATTCAATTTTCCTAACAGAAGACAGTTCATTAAGCTGTGCCACATCAAATAAAACTTTAATTTCTCCAGCATCAGAGTCGCAATGAAAGCAATTGAAGAAGATGAGCCATATGGTACTTCTATCAGCAAACACATATTGCTCATTCCCCCAAAGTTTTCTAATTCTGCTCCCCAGACCTGTGTAATATAGATAATGTGCTCCGAGAGCAGCAACCATGAGCTATCCAGTGTATGCTTCTAATACTGTATTTAATGGGAAATAATGAATCATAAAAGCCTGGAGAAGACGGCTTTTGCTAACCTAAATCTCAGCTGTAATTTCATTGTTCTGTGCCTAAGATGCTGTTCGCCCTTTCCAAACAACAGCAGTTGAACATAATTATGCTGCTTCAAACCTGGGCTTGGAAAAGCATCCCTAATATAACCAAGTTTCTATTAACTCCTGAAATCCTGAATTTAATGATGCACTGATGCAGACATTGATAGAACCAAGCATGTGTCATTTTAAAACCCAAATAAGCATTTTTCTCCTTCTTCTTTTGGTCAGACTGCTCAATGCATTTATGTTCCGTCCTCCACCCCCTTTTCCACCCCCCCACCCCCATGCAACAGGAGTGGCATGATTAAAAATGAGGAGATTTTCTTGTTATTAGCAAATTTGACATTTGCCTGATGAAATGCACATAAAATGTGAAAGCTACACAGTACTCAGAAGAAATGTCTCTACTCCAGTGCAAGCAACCGAGATGAAATAATTTAGGCAAAGGAAATGTAAAGACCCTCGTACATCTCTACCGCAGAATGCTAGGATTGTATTATAAATGAAAGAACCAAATCTTGCCGAGCTTTTAGGGCAATAGTGTTTTGACACATGTGAAGTGTATAGATAGTGTTTCTTCTCTCACCTTCACCGCTTTGATTATTAACCTAAACGTAATACGTATGCTCGAACGCAGCAATTTCCGTGTCATGGTCCAGCCTCTCTCTGGCAAGATCCTGGGGCTGGGGCTTAATTCCTTTTTAGAGGAAAAATGTTCCTTTTTCCCCCAAATAGGTTGATGATTTTAGCTCTTCCATTTTTAAAGCTCATCAAATCAATATTTTACCAACACAATGCTAATTTAAAACACTATCAAATAACACTGCGGATACATATTGAAAACATATTTTAATGGTTTTGTTTGTTTTGGCATCGTATGAACCAAGGACGATTAAATTAAAAAGAGACTTTTAAAAGTTAGAGATTGCCTTTTGAAAGCTTATTAAAATCAGCATGTTCCATGCCTGTCTCTGAATTAGCTCTACACACTTGATTGCCATCATTAAAACGAGTTGTTTGGGTGCTGCTCCGTGATGGTTCAAACCCTTCCTCAAAGCCGATTCTTACTAGTTATTAACTTGAAATCTCTTTCCATTGAAATAAAAAAAAAAAAAGTCATTCTAGCCAGTGGAGGGAACAGTCACCGAAAAGTGAAATAGCATAGCGAGACAGCAGCGTTAAACCCCGAAAAGACCAACAGGTAAAATAACTACAGCAACATCTAAAACACACTCAGAAAAAAAAAAAAAAAATCACAACAACAACAGAGAAGCAGTCCATTGATTATATTTCATGAATGCCTTAAAACAAATGTTTAAACAGTTTTCTGAAACAGTGCAGAAAACCTCTGCATGCTCCACTGGGTTGCAATGACAATGGTCTATTGCAATGTAAAACACGCTGGAGGATAAAAAGGTGCTTTTTGTTACCATTTTATCAAAGCTGTTCATCTTCGAGCTGCAGGCAGCATTTTGCTGGAATTGCAGATATTTCTCTGTCCAGGCTCCTTTGTTTGTGCATCTCATTTGCATATATTTATCTCCAGCTGAGGGTGCTTTCTGCTCATTAAGGCCTCCCTTCACATTATTTCATAAGCCAGCTGCTAAGAGGGATTTCACCTGTGGTGACTGAGAAAAGAGGGGTGAAAAACTAAATTCTTCATAAAAAGGAAATCTTCTGAGTCTCTTCCCCTATAAATGGGCACCATTTGTGTTAAACAGCCTCTTGTCATGATAGATGCCTCCAGAGGTCAGGGGTTAAAGTTGATTTGAAGGTCAGCAGTAAAACAACAGACAAACCAGACGCCAAACTGGTTCCTTAGCTGTCGGTGGGAGCTGTGGTACAAACAGGTCTTGAACCTTTTTCAACCTCTAATAAAACAGGGGATGAATCTGAAGTGGATCAACCAGGCCCCTGAGGCAGCAGCACAGAAAAACACAAATAATATCAATATCAGGCAGCCACAGGAAACAATGGGGCATTTCTCCGTTCTACGTGCATGCTGCTATTGTTTCAAGGGCTGGGGAATTAATTCCACTTATTTATTTAAGGCGTGTCAACTCACTGCCTAAACCTGTTTCAGTGTCAAGATGAATAAAACTTTTATGGCTCATAAAATAGAGCCATTCATCTCAATGTTCTTTGTGGTGCGTGTTTTTTTTTTTTTTTTTTTTTTTTCTGGCATACTGAGCTAGGCCTCTGCTCCTAAATGGTTACATCTGAACCCACTGTTGCTATGATCCACACCATATTAGAGAAAAAATTATTTCACCAGCAAATGGATCTCAACAGAAATGACAAGGAAAGGATTTTAGCTGTGATGTAATTGTCCCAAAATTCCTCCTAAATATGCCTCATGTGATTGCATCTGTTTTGAGCATGCGTTATTTACAAAGCAGAAGTTTCATTATTTAAAGAAAAGTTCAGACACAATAGCAATAAAATATTAGTTTCCTAGACTATTATGTATTTCATTTTACTTTAGAAATGCAACCTGGTTAGGGTAGTCCTTCCCATTCATCTTTTTTTTTTTTTTCCCAAGTTTTCACTGTTACATAGTCGGCTTGCACCCAGGTAATAATCAATAGTTACCCAAGTAATAATCAAATACCTTCTTTAGCTCCAGTGCTTTGACTATTATGTGTAATTTTTCAACATTAAATGCCAAACATCAATGGAAAGGAAAATGCATCGAAGTGCCTTTTGTGTGAGTTTTTTCAAAGTTCAGTTTTAGAATTTACTTTGGATATCTGACTGGTGATTTTAATAATCATAGAGAACGTTAGAATTATATGAGATAACAAACACGTTAACTTTCATGAAGTGCCACACACAGTGCTAAGTACATGCATTTTCTCATGCAGTTATTAGTGATAATTCAGTCCAAATCACAGAAACCTATGTAGAGTGGGCTGTAAGAATAACCCTCTTCATTACCCAGAGCATAACTTAGTTAAAGCAAAAAATTCCAAACAGTATCATCATTCCTGCAGACGCGTTAATAGGTAACATCACGGAAGAACGATTGAAAAGACATCAAAAGTGATGATGAGCAGAAAGACACAGTTTGAGGACATTTCACAAATTCTCCAATCACAGCAGCTTAATTCATGTCTGTGACAGCCCTTTGCACCATCCCAGTGTAAACTGATTTGTAGAGGAGTCACTTACTCTGTTGTCCCAGTCGCTTTGCTCTTGGGGGCCTCCCACGAATATGATACTTTACTTAGGATGCCATAGTATTTCTAATTTAGTCGCCTTGTGGGTCAGTTTTTCCACGTGAACTCAAGTTTTTCAGCAAGTAAATTATTTGGGAATAGCCCAAACACAAGTTGTGCCTTCACATTTTGCCCGGGCACAAAGATGTGGCCCTGGGGAAGGAGGGGCAGTTTTTGGGCGCCAAAGGCTGCTCAGGATTCAACCGATCTGTACTTCCTATTTGAACTGGTGTGTGTGCCAGCGGCTTTGCACAGGGATGGCCCATTTACCAGGCGGCCCTGTCTGAAAATGGAATTGCTTTCAAGTGGCCACCAGGCGCTGAGAAAAATATTTCAACTCAAAATTGATTGGGTTTTGGTAATCTATGGCAATGTGTTCTCATTTAAGCACGGAGTGGGAGATTTTTCTTCTCTAACCAATTACAGTGTAAAAAATGCAAGCAGCCCTGCTTCGCACAAGGAGTGCAACTTGTGGTTGGAGACATTTTCCAACTTATTAAATGTTGTTTATATCCTCATTTTTGTAGACTCTCTGTCTTCCCAAAGCATTTTATAGCTCCCTCTGTATCTGACGTATCCATTTTCTTTCGGACCTTCCACATTAAATCCAACCCCACTCCTATCCACCCCCTCCCCCCACCCAGCCTAGAACCTCCAAGTAGCCAGA
Organism: Lynx canadensis; assembly: GCF_007474595.2. Classification (NCBI taxonomy): domain Eukaryota; kingdom Metazoa; phylum Chordata; class Mammalia; order Carnivora; family Felidae; genus Lynx; species Lynx canadensis. Next base: position 83,666,815 of record NC_044305.1, read on the forward strand.
CTAAAGCAAAAATACACAATTGACTCCCCCCAACGTCTGCACCCATATCTCTGGGTTTTCTTGCTAATCTAATCGCTAATTCTTAAGCTTGGCCAAATAGTTAAAAATGTTAAGTGCTAGCAAAGCCTTTTACCTCCCCCTCCTATCTGTCTCTGTTTATGGAATGGGCCCAGTTTCCTCCTCTTCTCTTTCAGCCCAGGGTCCTCAGGTCAGAACACTGTAAATACACACAGCCCTGGCCCGACCCATAAATCTGAGCAAAGGGCAGGCTTATATATTCAGATAAGCGTGGGTGAGGGCGGGGGCATGGAAGGTGCGAGAACCAGTGGAATCTGATGCTCCACAGCCGTGTTCAGAAAAGAGAACTAAAAAGGCCAAACATCTTTAGTGGGGAAAGAAGAAAGATTTTTGTCTCAAACTATCTCTCCTTATTTCTAATAGAAGAGGTTGGCACTTCTTTTCTCTTTTTTCTTTTTTTCACTTTTTCTACATTGCTTATCTTCATGTCCTTACCAAACATATTATCTTAGACACAAACAAATTAAACAATAAATTTCATTTATTTTGTATGTCCTTTTTTTCTTCTTCAGTGTATTTGTTTGTGTTTTGAACTTTGTGGGGTGTGTGTGTGTGTCTGAGAGAGAGAGATGTGAATTGGAGTCATTTTACCAGAAATTCTTTTCTACTGTAATTTTTCAAACCCAAGGTCTTTGACTTAAATAACCATGTTGTTAGTCACCACATTGAATCCCAAAGAAAAACATGTCTGACGAAGTTGGAAATGACAAAGTGATAAATAAATGGTTACGAATCCTTCAGTCTTCAAGGCTTCTACTTTATTCCCAAGTCCAAATCTTTTCTGCTGGATTTTTAAATCTCAAAATTGTCTGTGACTCCTGAAGGACCGTCCTCTGTGGGAGATGTGGCCCTTGTGAACATGGATATTGTCACAATAGAAAATCCTGGGCAAAGGGTGCCTGGGTGGCCCTGTCGGTCTGATTTTGGCTCAGTTCATGATCTCCCTTGTTCGTGAGTTCGAGCCCCGCATGTGGCTTGCTGCTCTGCCCCCCGTCCCCTGCTCCTCCCCACCGGTTCTCTCTCTCTCCTCTCTCTCTCTCTCTCTCAAAAAACAAATAAACTAAAAAAAAAATCCTGAGCAAGGTGACCATGGCTGACAATGTACTTTCTATCACTCCTGTCCCAATTCTCCATTATATGCAATGAAATGCACCACGAATTCGCCTGTCATTTAAGACACTAGGAAAATGTGGCTCTTGATTTGTTTTCAATCAATATTTTTATATTTTATCACATAAACATATATGTCATCCTTAGCTGATTTTTCCAGGTTTTTCTTTTGGCTAATAGAGAACTGGTTTTTCAAAAAAAGGCCGACTCATGTTCCTCAAAAGAGCTTCTTGGGTGGAAAAATTAGTGAAAATTCCATATAGGTAGGAGAATTTTATGGGAAAAATTATCAAGAGAGTAATTGGGCTGGCAGCCCAGAGCATTTTCTATAGCCTCCTCTTTAACAAACCCTTTAAATAATAATGATGACAACCATCACATTACCATTACTTGGGAACTTACTTTTGGAAAGCAATTGTACTAGGTGCTTTAGATACATATTACTTTTAATCCTACAACAAGGTGGCAAATTAAATATTGGCAGGCAGTCTTTATTTATAACTGAAAATCTCCGGTTTGAAAAGTGAAGAAACTTGTCCCAGAACATGCATCTAAGGCCAGAATTTGAGCGCGAGACTGGCCCCAGAGCTGTTTCTTCTGAGTTGCTTCTTGGGGGCTCAGGTTCTCTGTCTTCATGGTGAGGATCTTGCGTGGAATGGTGTCTCTTTAGTGGTGCTCTGTGTCTGGGTTGGTTTTCTCCGGCCCACGCCCTTCCTGATGCCTGGGCCTGGTGTCTTCCACAGTCCCGGCATCTCGGCTTACCTCTCCCAGTCCTTCTGGGCCACACGACTGACGCTAGACTCATTGGTCCCTCACCCGACCTACTTCTCCTCTGTGGTACACCTGCTGTTTAACTGGGAGCACCGTCACTCCACACAGCATTCTGGGCTGAGGGCTTTCTGCCTGCCTCCACTCTCTCCCACCTCATCTACCTCGATGGCCACCCAGCCTGGCAGAGCAGAGACGGGTGCAGGGGTGTTACATTCCCACCCTCTGGGTGTGAATCCTGGCTCCTGTTTGCCAGCTGTTTGCAGCCCTGGAGAAGTGACTTTACTCCTCTGTGCCCTGATGTTCTCATCTGTAAAATGGGGCTGGAAATATCACTTATTTTATAAGGTAGCCTAGTTCAGACTCCTGGTTTTGCTTGACTGAACTATAGCCGGGCTCTCCCTTCTGTAATCCAGCCTCCTTTCTTCACCAGAGTTATCATTAATAAGTAATAAACATGATTCTTTTCTGGTTAAAACTCTTTAAGACTCCCTGTTACCCTCAAGTCCAACCACTTAGGCAAATGCCCTGCTGATTGGTCTTTTCCATCATGTCCCCCTAAGCAATTTGCACTCTGGCAGCAAAAAATTATACAGGTGATACTCTCATATGCCTCCAGACTTTTGACGTGCTGTGCTCTCTACTGGGAATGCCCTTCCCTTCCTTTCCCACCTGGTGAGTACACTTATCTTGCATGGTTCAGTTCAAGTCACCTGTTTTTTAGGGCAGCGTAAATGGAGTTGGTCACTTCTAGAGTACATTCCCCTGTTTGAGAACCTCAGATGTTGAATGGTCATTATATGCACTGTAATTATTTGTCTCCCGCTAGTGTGGACCCCTGTGGGCAGAGATACTGTCTTTTTCAACCTGATATCTTTTGTTTGAGAGCTTTACATATAGGTTAGATTTAGACTAATATATAAAATATCATTCTCCACTCCTAAAAAAAGTGACTTAAAGTACATGAGCATGACATGCCTGTGGATGCTAACTAGTTGAATTAACTCTTGTTAGCTTTAGATGTGTTAAAGACAGTGAACTTGTAACAAAATTAAATTAAAAACTCAAGCGCAGTTATATTGTTCTTACCACCTCTGAGATGAAACCGTCATGTTTTTTTCTTAATACACTAGTACATGTTACAATTTTCTGACACCTTAAGAAAATCTGATAATGGAAATTCTTTAGAACATCACTGAGGTCTCTCTATTTGATACAATGTTTCTTTAGAAAAGGAGCCAATTTTTTCCCCCTTATTTGCCTTTGCCCGAAGCATAGTATTTCATGGGAGGCAGTGTATTAGTGAGTAGGATCATAGGCTCTGGAGCCAGAATGCCTGGGTTTGAATCCTGGTGCTGCCACTTAAAAGCTATTGTAACTATTGGCTCATTGTCTCGGAGCCTGTTTTCTCATCTGTAAAACGGGTATCATAGGAACATCTACCACAGGCAGTGGTTGCGAGGCTCCAATGAGTTAATGTATCTATGAACTTAGACGAGTTATAGTAGGTGACTTCGAGTAGATGCTCAGTAAATGTGCCCTATGACTTGGTTGGTGTTTACAAGAGAGCCATCTGGAACCCTTGTAGGAAGGCGAGGGGTATTTCATCATCAGGGAACAGTAGAGAGAGATGGGAGAGCCTTGAGGGGTCGTGAGGGTGGGCCCATTCACCGGTGCAAGGATGAGCTATCCATTCAGAGGTCATTCCAACACGTAAGCAAGTTAGCAGTGCATTTCATCATTTTATACATGGAGTTAAATCTAGGAGCAAAGCTCAGTTTTTAAAACTGTTTTGTAATGTTTATTTTGAGAGAGAGAGAAAGAGAGAGAGAGAGATCAGAGGACAGGCACAGAGAGAGGAAGAGAGAGAATCCCAAGCAGGCTCTATGCTGTCAGCCCAGAGCCCGACCCAGGGCTTGAGCTCACAAACCTGAGCCGAAATCAAGAGTTGGATGCTTAACCGACTGAGCCACGCCAGTGCCCCATAAAGCCTAGTTTTAATGTAGCGCTTAGGGTGGCTGGCTCTAGAACTGTCCTGCCTGGGTTTGAATCAATCCCAGCTCCACGACATGCTGGTTGTGTAACTTTGGTCAAATGTTTTCATTTCCATAACTTCCAAGTTTTCTCATTTGGCAAGTGAGGGGAAAAAGGAATAAAGTTTACCTTCCACCTGTTGTGAGCATCAAAGTGAAAACAAAATCACACAACAGGCTTATCACAGTGCTTATTACATAGTAAGTGCTTAGTAGGGATTAACTACTACTTTCTTGTTGGAAGTATTCTTGAAATATTTTTACTACACAATGTGATTCAAAAACTTACTTTATTGTAAAATATATCATGCCTATGGAAGAGTGTAAAAACATTTCTGCAGATTAAAAAAAATAGGGTGAACACCTATATTCTCAGCACCCCAGACTAAAAACTAGAACACTGCCAGTATCTTAGAGTTCCCTGTAAGCCTTCCTAAGCACATTCCTGTCCCTCCCCTCAGGAGGTTACTGCTCTCCTGACCTTTGGATCATTATATACTTGCTTCACTTCATCATTTCAGTTCTTATAAATGGACCTCTTCACCATATGTTACTTGTTTTTATCTTTCAGGAATTTTACATTAATGGATTGTAGTATAATATATTCTGTGTCTTGCTTTTTGCATTCAACAGATGCAACTAACTGTAGTGAGGTGGGCAGCTCTTGTCCATTCAGTGTCACTGCTGTATAGCATTTTATTATATCAATACCCCACCATTTATTTTATTTTATTTTTTCTATTACGGGAATCTGGACTGTTATTGATTGATTGCTATTGCAAGCACTGCTGCCCAGAACATTCTTCTACATGAGCCCTGGCGGACACACGAAAGACTGAAAGGCTCTAGTAAGTCAAAACCAGGACTAGAGTTGCTCAGTTGTAGGATATTCGGATATCCAAATTTACCACGTAATGGTAAACTCTTTTCTTTTTTTAATTTTTTAATGTTTATTTATTTTTGAGACAGTGAGAGAGAGAGAGAGAGAGAGAGAGAGAGACTGCAAGCAGGGGGAGGGGCAGAGAGAGAGGGGGACACAGAATCCGAAGCAGGCTCCAGGCTCTGGGCTGTCAGCACAGAGCCCGAAGCGGGGCTCGAACCCACAAACTGTGAGATCACGGCCTGAGCCAAAGTCGGTCGCTTAACTGACTGAGCCACTCGGGCACCCCCCCCCCCAAACTCTTTTGTAAGTAGAGGCACATGAAGACAGTTTTGACAAAAGATTATTGCATACACATTTTGGGTCCTCACAAAAATTGCTCTATGTGGTAGTCAGTCTCCAAGATTTTTTGGTTTCACCATAAAACCCAAATGACCCCATTCCCTGGTATTCACACCTTTGTGTGGTCCTCTCCCACACTGTACTGAGGTTAGCCTGTGTGACCAAGAGAAGAGAGTAAAAGTGATGATATGGTTAAGTTACACAAGACTGTAGCTTCTGTTTGGGGTATCTTCTATCTTTATGTCTCTTTTGGATCTCTCATTCTGGGGAAAGCAGTTGTCATGTCATGAGGACCTCTTTGGAGAGGCCCACAAGGTGAGAAACCAAGGCCTCCACCCAACAGCCAGCAAGGAACTGTGGTGTGCCAACTACAATTTTAGTGAGCTTAGAAGTGAATTTGAGACACTAACTGCCAGTTGATAGCCTGGCAAGAACCTCGTGAGACACCTCCAACCAGAATTGCCCAGTAGTCTGTACCTGGACACCTGGCCCACACAAATTGTGGGAGACTATACATGTTAGTCTAAGCTAAGTTTGGGGATAATTTGTTACGCAGCAAATAGAACTAATACATATTCTAGTAAAGAAGCAAAAACTTTAAGCTCCCTTAAAGAATTTATGAAATAAAGCAGGCAGGATATCAAAACAAATAGATTGATGTAGGTGTTATTAAATTAGTTGGTCGTGTGAAAAACACCATAAAGGTGGGAAACCAAAGATGATTTGTCATTCATAACCTGTAAAAACATGTATCAGTGTCTTCAAACTTTTTCCTTGATCTTGATTTATGACTATTGAGTCCTTTAGATGTTTATATAAGCTATTCTTAATGTAAAACATTCATTATAACATAATAGTAAAATAATAGAAGTCATCTAAATATACAGAAATAAGAAACATTGCTAAGTGATATATTCACTCGATAGAGTATTATAGTCATGAAAAAAAAATTTTTTTAAATAATGACATGGGGCACCTGGGTGGCTCAGTCGGTTGAGCATCTGATTCTTGATTTTTGGCTCTGGTCATGATCTCACAGTTCGTGAGTTCAAGCCCTACCTCTGGCTTTGCTCTGACTGTGGAGTCTGCTTGGGATTCTCTTTCTCCTTCTCTTTCTGTCTCTGTCTCTCTCTCAAAGTAAATAAATAAATAAATAAATAAATAAATAAACAAACATAGGGGCGCCTGGGTGGCTCAGTTGGTTAGGCGACCAACTTCAGCTCAGGTCATGATCTCACAGTTTGCAAGTCTGAGCCCTGTGTCGGGCTCTGTGCTGACAGCTCAGAGCCTGGAGCCTACTTCAGATTCTGTGTCTCCCCCTCTCTCTACCTCTCCCCTGCTCACACTCTGTGTCTCTCTGTCTCTCAATAATAAATAAACGTTAAAAAAAAATAAACATAAATAAATAAATAAATACATACATAAACATAGGGGCGCCTGGGTGGCTCAGTTGGTTAGGCGGCCGACTTCGGCTCAGGTCATGATCTCACAGTTTGCAAGTTCCAGCCCCGTGTCGGGCTCTGTGCTGACAGCTCAGAGCCTGGAGCCTACTTCAGATTCTGTATCTCTCCCTCTCTCTACCTCTCCCCTGCTCACACTCTGTGTCTGTCTCTCAATAATAAATAAACGTTAAAAAAAGGTAAACATTAAAAAAAAAAGTAATGACATGCTTCCAAAACACTGTTAAATGAAAAGCTCAGGATACACTACAATGAGGATAAAACCAACTATACAGGGACTTAACAGTAAAAGTGGGCATTTCTCAGCTGGATTATGTGGGATTTTGTTTTCTTTATTAAACTTTTTCTGGACTTTAAGTTCTAACAAGCATGTGTTATTATTTTATTACTAGGAAACGTATTTAACACATGAAAAAATTATTCTTGATTAACTTTTAGCACTGCAAAGAAACGAGAACTATAATTTTTTCCTTCACATTGGAAAAAAATACTCTACCAAACAGACACCAATAACAGAGCATCTGCAAAGGTTCTGGTTGTTGCTTCAGGTTGGTTTCCATCTAAATCATCTTGGTCTTTAGACATAATCATGATTTTCTATTTTGTTATAATTGCTGATGCTTTTGATTTTTCTTAGACAAATGAATGTAATCTGTCGTTTTGTTGACATCAGAGGTTCTGGGGAAGGAATCAGAGGATAAATTTATGGAATCTCTAAAATTTCATGTGACTCCAGCTTATATTCTTTGGTTTCTGCCCATGAAGTTGAGAGCTGGAAGGAGTTAGATGAGATCTCATGGTCGGGGGCGGGGGGCGGGGGGCAACATGGAGGTGAGAGCTGCCTGAGACCTTTTTAAATTCAGAAGGGTGTTTTGGGGCGCCTGGGTGGCGCAGTCGGTTAAGCGTCCGACTTCAGCCAGGTCACGATCTCGCGGTCCGTGAGTTCGAGCCCCGCGTCGGGCTCTGGGCTGATGGCTCAGAGCCTGGAGCCTGTTTCGGATTCTGTGTCTCCCTCTCTCTCTGCCCCCTCCCCCATTCATGCTCTGTCTCTCTCTGTCCCAAAAATAAATAAACGTTGAAAAAAAAAATGAAAATTTATTTTGATATACAAAATATTTTTATCTATTTAAAATATCTTAAAACTTAGCGTAGGAATAGACTAAAAATATATTTTCTTTTTAGAATTCCCTTTATAAAAATATTTTTGGCCATTAAATAAAACTTGGAAAAGACCTTGAAATGCAAGATTTAACTGCAAAGAGTTAACTGAAGTCCCACCACTTAGGCAGAACTGCTCCAACATTTTGATGTGTTTTCCTGGTATTTACACTCTTTATGCATTTCCATTGCATTCTGGGCTTCTATCTTTTATGCTTTATTGTTACTGCATCTTCTCATGAGGACTAACCATCCTTTTCTCAGTCCTTAGAGCACAGTATTTAACAAACACTTGTCGAATGGCTAAGTTGTTTGGACAATACAAGGAAAAGAGAAGATCTGTAATAATTGAAGCTCCAGGATTCGGCAGAAAGACATCATGGCTTCTAGGTTTCTTTGAACCATAGTACTGGATCGCATTTGCTTCCCAAAAGAAGGAATTATTTTGTTTTATCATGTACAAAATACTGATCACAAATATTTCAGGCGATAAGAAAAAAATATTACCAGTTACGGCAAGTGCTGGAAATTTATAATTTGGTGACTTCATAAAGATCTAATCAATCCAATATCACGTTCCCAAGCATTATTTTACTAAGCACTCCATTTATAGGGAATCTTGTAGCCAGGATTTATTGTTTGTTTAGATTTTTCCAATGCCCTCATCACTGAGGTCCTTGGTTGCATGTGTAGAAGATTAAGAGATACAATAAACTCTGAAGAATAGACCGAGCGACACATACTAGATGTAGGCCAAACTAAATAAATATGTCTATTTCTAAGTCCTGGAGTTCAGCAAGAATAAAAACAAATTCGTACATGTAAAATAAGTAAAATTTTCATAAGGAAGATACTTCAGCCTTAAATTGATTTGAATTTGCCCAAGTAAGCAATTGTTTAATCTTTAAATCAGTATTCATAACTATTTATATCTTACAATTACACTTTTCAAAACAATATGGGCCACAAGGAAGTACAACCAAGAAATTATAAATTCCCCAAGGTATAGATTAAGGACAAGGCATTTCTTTCTAACTCAGAACAAATGATTTTAACAATCCTGTTCGAATCAGCTGTTAGGAAGTTGACAAGAACAAAACACAGCTAAGTGCAATTCCTCCTAATGTCAGGTTAAAAGCCAAACTCCCTATGTTCAATCTCTAGGTGTATGATGGTGGCTGACTTGCTCAATCTCTTTGTGCCTCAGTTTCCTCACCTATAAGGTGGGACAATAATAGTATCCATCTCAATGTGTTGCCGTGAGAATCCCGAGTTAATGCGCGTTAAGTTCTAAGGACAATGACTGCACATGGTAAGTGGTACATAATTATGAGCTGCAATTATTATTAGAAAGTGAAACAAACCACTTGCCTGTTGTCATCTTTATATTTGGTGAGAGAACGCCTTGGTCCAGCTCTCCAGCTTTGATCCTTCACTCATTCTTTTTTTTGTTTTGTTTTGTTTTTAAGTTTATGTATTTGAGAGAGTCAGGGAGAGTGCGAGTGAGGGAAGGGCAGAGACGGAGAATCCCAAGCAGCTTCATGTGGTCAGTATGCAGAGCCTGATGAGGGCCTTGAATCTGTGAAACTGCAAGATCATGACGTGGGCCGAAATCAAGAGTTGGACACTTAACCGACTGAGCCAGTGAAGTGTTCTAGTCTCACTCATTCTTATCTTAGTTTCCTCCTTCCCTCCTTTACAAGAATGCTTCCCTTGTTCCCCTGTTGACCAGATCCCATCTTTTTCGACTTGCCACTTATAAGGTAGAATGCTACAATATGCTGCTAGGGCCAGAATGGCTCAAGGCTCATTCCTTTGGGAATTTGTCTTTGTATTTCCTGACATTCTAGAATGAGGCATGGTGCTTGAGAAGACCCAATATGCTTAAGAAATCTGTAAGAAAATGTAAGTGATTTCTTAAAATGCTTCTCTTCTTAAAGTAAACCTCTTCAAATTTGTTGTTGTTACAGAGTGCAGGTGACTACCTCATTAGGCTATTATTTCAAAATGGAGAATAAAACAAAAATTTTCTGTGTGAGGATCATCGTCGACATGTCTGTGCATGAAGAAACCAAATATAGTTTTTCTTTCCTGGGAGATCTGACGTGAGAAGCCAGTTGTCCATTTCACTGCCTCTTCACTTGTGGCCACCTCCGTGGTGACAGTCCACGGTGGACAGAGAATGGCAGGTACATCAGGAGCTGACACCCTGGCGTTCTACCCACGATTGCAGATTGTATTACGTGGACCAGTCACTTCTCAAGCCTCAGCTGTCATGGCTACCTTATGCCAGATGTACAACGATGCCTGCATCGAAGCAGGGACCCGGTCTAGGTGGCAGTGTGATGTCCCACCCAATTCTTAGGTGCATGACTCAGTTCGCTTACTTTACTGGGAGGGCATTGTAACCTCTCCTATCAGTTGCAAAATCTTTAACATCCAGCAACAAAGAAATGTGCTGTGGACTGTCTTCTGGATTTTGTGCCTTCATATATAGGACTGCAAAGCCTATTAAAGAAGAACATTTCTCTCCTCCCACCAAGGCCCTAGGTATCTTTTTAAATGCCATTTGGATCATGTTACTTCTCTGCATAAAATCTTTCAATTGCTCTTCCTTGTGTATGGGATAATAACAACAGTATTTGCGGGGCACCCATGACCGTTTGTGGTGGGTCCCTGGGTCCACTGCCCCCATGGGTACGCTGGCCTCTGACCCTAACAAGATTGACGTTCCTCTTGTTTGCCATCCTCTTTCTTCCCCATGCCTTGCTCTTCAATGGACCATTTCCTCTGAAGTTAAGGTGCTTCTTTGCTTTCTCTGCTTTTTATACATTCAGCTGAGGCATCTTGTCCTCTAAGAAGCCTGTTATGAACCTCCAAGGCCCTTGTGATGGCCCTCTTCTGTGCCCATCTGACCCTCATTGCTTCCCATGGCAGCCTTAGCTGTGCTGCGTTGTGTTGGCCTTTGGTGGTTTGTCTTGCCCACTAGTCTGGAAGCTTTTGAAGACAGGGACTGGACCTTTCATTTTGGCAGTTTCTGCACTCAACCCAGAGCCTAGTACATGGGTAACAGGGTCAACATGTGTTTACCAAACAAGTAAATGAAGAAAGCCTACATTTGACAAGATCTCCTGTATGATAATTAGGGATACCATAAACCTAGAGATTATAATTAGGTTGATATATGGCTGGTAGAAAACTGTCTCTAAAGAACTTAGAGCAGGCCTAAATCAGACAATAAATGTGTGATGATTTATAAGAAGGAGGAAGGGTGTGAGCTGAGAAGCAGAGGCTACCAAACCTGAGTGGGATTTCTTCAACAGGTAACACCCAAATGATTCAGCTCTGAAACCAATCAGGTATAAAATTCTGCTTTTTGTACTAAGAAGTTCATTAAACTAATGCAAGTTGTGGGAGGAGAACTTATCTGAAAGTGACTCAAAATGAGCCACTATTTATTGAGCACCTGCTATCTCTTGGGCTTTTTCATTGGATGCTCTAAATTCATAGCCTCATTTAATTCAACCCTCACAATATCTCTATGAAGCAGGTAAAAATAGCCTTATTTTGTGAACAAGAAGACTGAGGCTAAGGAGGATTGATCAATGTGCCACAGGCCACACTGCTTTGAACAGACAGCACTGACTGGGCTGTTCCAAAGGCCGTGAATCAAAGGAGGAGCACCTCAGTTATTCTGTACTGAGTGCTGATTTTAAGGTGCTTAAATCAGCTAGACTTACAAGCTAGAATACATTCTGAGAGGCGAAGCCGTTGAGGATTTAGAGGTGATAATTAGTCACATCTTCATCTGTTCCAATTTCTGAATCAACCAAGGAATATGCAAAGAAGTCAGATAGATATCCAGATGTCAGGGGTGCCTGGGTGGCCCAGTCAGCTGAGCGTCTGACTCTTGATTTCGGCTCAGGTCACGATCCCAGGGTCATGGGAATCCTGTCTGTTTAACCCAACCAAACCAAGTGCCAAGTGCAGCTTCCAGAACCACAGCCCTCAGCCTGGAAGGGGCCTGCCCCCGGAGCTCACCACAGGCAGGAAGAAGTCGGACTCGGCAGACAGGCGATTCTAAAGTAGAAGGTCTTGTGTGGACTTAGCCTCAAATGTTCAGTGAAGCCTCCTGGATTCATCACTCAAGCCAGTCAGTGTGACTCTACATCTCTTCAGAGAAACGTAAAGCCAAAGAGCCAAGTCTTTGCCCCTTCACAGGCCAGAATGCTAATTGACATATCAATGTGACCAAAGCAGGGGACGACCGGTATGATGGTTCATTTTATGTGTCAACCTGGCCAGGCTATGGTGCCCAGCTGTTTGATTAAACACTAGTCCAGACATTGCTGTGAAGGTATATTTTAGATGTAATTAACATTTAAATCAATAGGCTCTGAGTAAAACGGAATATCCTCCCTAATGTGGGTGAGGCTTATCCAATCAGTTGAAGGCCTTAAGAGCAAAGACAGGTTTCCCGAAGAACAAATTTTCCTCAATACTGCAACATCAACTCTTACCTGAATTTCCAGCCTGCCAGTCGGTCTTATAGATTTCAGACTTGCCAGCCTCCACAACTGTGTGAACCAATTCCTTGAAATTAATCTTTCTCTCAATCTCTCCCTTTAAGCGTGTGTGTGTGTGTGTGTGTGTGTGTGTGTACTTAGGTATATACACATACATAAAAAAGGATTCTGCTAATACAACTGGAATTGTTGAAAGTGCATCTGAGGTGTTAGGGTGGAGGCCATGAAAGCTGTGTTCACGTTTCTATGGGTTTCCATTGGATGAGGTATTGGCCTTATTCAGTGTATCCCATCAGTATGGACTATCTGGAGATGTTTTGAGCATGTGAGCTGGTTTAAATAGCCCCTAATGATGCTTGTCAGTGGTGCTGTGGAAAAGATGCTCATGTCATAAGAAGGCTGACTCAGGTGGCTTGCTGTTGGGAGTACTAAAACTATTTTGAGAGCAGCAACATTATTGTATGCTTCTATTAAATAATAATGCAATTTTTTCATATTTTAAAATTTGTGAGGTTCTTTCATGTCTATTTATTGGTTTTCCCATAGGGCCTAGCACACAACTAGGCAATTCTGGAATTGAGTTGAGAGTGTAATAATGGCAAATTAAGAACGAAATTTCAACTTTAACCTGTATTTCTCTGTTTTCTTTACAATATCTTGTCCCTATGAGTTTTTTTACAGTAGTCATTTTTTAAGACCAGCGTATTAGTAATATTCTATTATTACTTGGTTATTTAATTATAAATTAAAATGCATAGCTCATAGGATTTTTGACCAGAACTAAGCAAGAAATTAAAATACAAATGAGAAAATTACCTAATTTGTAAATAACATTTCTCTGAAATCAATTATCTTATTTTCATAGGCAGCACAATTGGAAGAGAAATCTGTCTGTTAAATTCACCCAAAAGAATAAAAGAGTTATTGGAATATAAAAAAAATACTGCCTCTTTAAATGTTAATGAACACCAGCTTTATCATTTCTGAAGAGGATTTTGCTTTTTGTTTTCTCTTCCGGTGAAGAATTTTACTGCCTCCTGTCTGTCAAAGGGACACGGGCTTGAACCTGAGATTTGAGATCGTATAAATAGCTGATCTGGAAATTTCAAGACAAAACCATCCGTTACCCCTCAAGTGCCATTAAATTTTCTCCTTGAATTATTCTGTCAACATTCTTGGTCTTGCCAGCGTCGATATAGTCACCATGTCATGCCCAGCTGCTTAACTTTGAACTCTATGAGGAAGAGATGAGTCTTTTTGGAGCCGATACCAGTTCCCTGTTTGGATCATTTGCAGAGCAGAGAACATGAGCCTGGGCAGACGGTATCACAGGAAGGCAGAGGCTGAGGGTATTAACAAGCCTTGTTCTTAATATTTCATGTGGAAGACAACTCAGGCAGAGCACCAAGGTGAGACATCATCTCTTTGGAAGGGGTGTTAAGCCCTGTTGCATTGTGAAGGCGTGCTTAACGGAGCCAAGATTTCCTAGACATAGTTTATTGCAGAGGCCAAGTGCTGTCCTTGGGCCTGCAGCATCAGCACACTTGGAACTTGAAAGAGATGCAAATTCTCGGGGCACCTGGGTGGCTCTGACTCTTGATTTCAGCTCAGGTCATGATCCCATGGTTCGTGGGTTTGAGCCTTGTGCCTGGCTCTGGGCTGACAGTGTGGAGCCTGCATGGGATTCTTTGTCTCCTGTATACCTCTCTGCCCCTCCCCTGCTCTCTCTCTCTCTCTCTCCCCCTCAAAAGTCAATAAATAAACATTAAAAAAAAAAAGAAATGCAAATTTTCAGGCTCCACCCCAGACTGACTGAATCAGAATCTCTGGGAATGGGGCCCAGCAACCTGTGTAACAAGCCTCCAGGGGATTCTGATGGACCCTCAAGTTTGAGAACCCCTAGTGCTTAGCACTTAAGCTCTCACAAACTCAGATATGTGCATGTTTGGGGTTTTCAAAATAAGATGAAAATCACATTTTCATGGAATAGTTTCTTAGTAAAGAAGGCTCTGGTCACATAAAAAATAATGAAATAGAGAGAGACAGTGTGTGTGTTGCTCAGGGAATAGAAGTGATCATCTGGAAGGCCCAGTTCAGAGATCTTTGAGGCCCTGACTGCAGTGACTCAGGGAGCATGGGCAGAAGCAATTTGTAAGAACAGTTTTCATCAATTTATGGACTTATGCCTGGAATATCTTCGTTCTGGATCCCTATGGCTTCATAGAGCAAGGATGGCTCAGGCTAGGCCTTGGCACAGTGTGGCCTCAGGGTGCCAGGCTGAGGGTGAGATGGGTGGCCTGCTCCTGCTTGGCTGGGACTGGGGACACTGATATACTCCTGCCCCTTCCCCATCAGGAAGGACTGGGCTGGGGCTAGAGGCCTGAGTGGGAGTCCCATACCCACAACCACTGAGCTGGGCAAATCCCATCCTGTCTGCACCATCTTGGGTAAGTCGGCCAGATGAGAGCCCATGTTGGGGAAGGGGTCATGATGGTGCTCAGTGCACTGGCCTCCCCTCTGCCCTTCATTTCCTGTATGCATTGAGGACTTCAGCAGAAGATATCTGTCCCCCTAGGACCTCTCCTACCAGAAAAGAGGTTTCTGAGGTGAGTGATTTCTAGGTTCACTTCCAGCTGTAGAAATCGACAGGCCGGCCTTGGCTCCGCATCCTAACTTTGAAGCCCTGTGGTGATAGGTTTTATGTATTGTTTCAAAGGGCTGGAGCCCTCCTCTGAAGGTTTGTTTTCTGGTGGTGGGCTTAGCAGCTCTATTTCTTTTTTCTTAATCTACTTTCTTTTACAAAGAACAAATGCCCCAAGTACAATTTGCACCCAGATTACTAGACTCTCAACTTAAACATTACCAAAAGCTATAATTTAGAAATTCTTTTATCTATCCCAAGCTAATAGCAGTTTTGCATGTCTTTATATTGTTTTCATCTGTTTCCTCAAACTCCCTCCCCTTTGGTTATTGTCTCTGGAATATGTGCGGGCTTGTTTAATTTTCGTGCTGAATTTGGGATATGGAAAAGATTACTCTTAATTATATTACTTATTTATTGGAATGTAATACTTTTTATATGGACCTTCTGTGCTACGGAAGCAGTGTGCTCTTGAGGACATTGGAGGAAGGTTACTGAGGCGAGGATCTTAATTAAATACGGTCTGAACTAAAGCAATTCAGGAATGATCTAGTCTTCCTACCTGCAGACCAACTTCTCAAATGCTTCCTTCATCATGAAGCATTCACCCTGGCCTAGTAGCCAGCCAGTTCAGTGCTGTGTTTCTCCCAACTCAGTGAACCAGTTACGGCCCTTCTAAAAAAATCACCCCAGGGCCTAACCAAGATTTCCCTCCCAGGAAGGTTAATGCATATTGAATTGGGTTGAGTTGATGGGGCATTTTCCCTGTTGTTGGCCTAGTGATTACAATCCGGTCTCTTAAATTGCACCAAGTCAAACCACAGCCACAATGGCTTTTAGAAAAAGATAGAATTCCAGTAAAGAATAGAGAATAAATCCTTGTCAGGCTATTACCAAGAAGAAAAAATATTCTATCTCACTGCATTTCTTAGTTAATGAAAGTATCTACCTCGACTTTCTCCATATTTCTTTGAGCCTGCTGGTAAGTCAGGAGCCAGAAATCATCAGCTTTGGACATGGCGACAGGGTCCAGACGCTGTATGCTGTTCTGTAGGAGAGCAGGACTGGCTACCTGATTTGTGGGGCTCAGTGCAAAATGAAAAGGTGAGGCCCTGTGTTCAAAACTTATTAAGGATTTCAAGGTGGTGACAGTAGAGCGTTAAGCCAAACCAGGGCCCATCTGAGCTTGGTGCCTGTAAGACCACATAGGTCATGCGTTCGGGAAGGTGGCTCTGGCTCAGGGGGACACCCAGTTCAGGAGGGGAAGCGGTCGGTCGTCTCCTGCTCTCCCTGTGTTCAGTGCAAGCCACTTGGGTTTGGGTGAGTCTGCACTCAGTTCTCCCAGCTCAGTTAGCTGCCTCTCTCTACCTCGACTCCACGCTTGACATGGATCTCTGAGCTACGTGTATATTGCTGGCCGAGCAAATCACGTTGCCAAGGAGTCCTCAAAGGCCTGATGAAAGCAGTCAGAGGGTGGCGTGGAAGGGCAGCCTCACGGCTCCCCACCATGGCTGCTCTGCTCTCCCTGAGGCAATCGGTTCGAAGAGCCTCAACTACATCTCCAACTATGGAGTTTTCTCTCCCTTTGAGTCTGACAAAATCCTTTGTAATACTCTTTAAATATTCCAGGCTTTTTTGTTTTTTTTCAAGTAATTGTTGTCAATGCCTGCCAAACGCCTTAGATCTTCCCCTCCTTGTCTTTACTGTAAATACTTCCCTTACTCTGTAGCAGCAACATTATGGCTATACATAGTAGCAAAATCTGTACAGCTATCTGTTTTTCTTTATCCTTATGTTCTCAAAGAATTCCAAGTCTTGCTCTATTGGTGTTTACGTAATTGTTCTAAGATGAATCCTCTCCGAAGGGAGCCTGATATGCACTCATAATCTCTCCTGGAAAAGGTTACCTGCCATTCCCACTGCTAATTGTATTTCTGGTTTCTGCTCATACAAACAAAACAAAACAAAACAATATTGTGATGTTCTAAACAGGGACTCACCGTTGGCCTCGTGATACTTTGCCAAAAAATGACAGCATTTGGAAATTGCAACTTCTAAACCAAAGTGCTACTACGTGCCCTGCAAACTGGAGGTTGCCAGGGGAGAGGGGTGAGAGGCACTTTTATACGATATTCCTGCTGGTGGTAGTGGCCATGAGGCAATGAAGATCACAGACATTAGCAAATGGGTAGTTTAACTAAAATCATTCATAAATCAGGCTCAGGACTTCGAGAAGACCTCACCAAAGACAAATTGACAGACGCACTGAAAATGAACATGCCAGGGCCGTGCGGGCTGTGTCTCTGTGTTCTGTTGAGTGCAACCACTTATCTGGAGTATACCTGGAATTTCCATTTCTGCAAGTGGGGCCCACCTCTCTCTGGGCCATACTTCCTCTTACTGGCCAACCAGTGTGCTGGCAGCTGTAGTCCGGTGCAGGAGGATCAGAACACTTGGGTCCACTTCTCTTAAACTTTCTTGGCCCTTTAATTCCCCTGTGACTGATTTCATGGCCCTTTAATTCCCCTGTGACCCCTTGATTTCCCTATTGTAACAATGATAATTGTATCTGTAATAGTGGGCGATTTTTTTTTTTCTTTGCAGGGAGGCGACTTACATGGATGTAGGAAATATCTGAGAACATTAATCAGTACTTGAAATTACTCTTCCTTCAAATGTGTTTTTTCCCACTGGTTTCTTTGTTCTTTTGAAGCCCAAGGCAGTGGGAGTCACTGCTTTGAATATTTTCTCAATGTGTGTAAGGAAATTTGGACTTAGAATTTGGATCCACGGCTTCTGGAAGAAGTGTCCTGGTAGTCTTGGAGGTTGAGTTCTCAGTCTAGGAAGCCTCCTCTTTGGTGTTGTGATTCTGGTATAAGAATGTCTAGCTGCCACCTTGATTTATTCTTCTTCTGGAGTGTGCTTCATTTCCTTCTACAGGTGCCCTAGGTGTGGGCCTGTGTGCTTCATTAAAAAGTGAGCCGATGGAGTTGAGGCCACTGGACTTTTATATAGATTGTTCTCTCATGCCTCATCATTGTTATGCAATTTATGCTTGATATCAAAGTTGTTCTTCTTAATGAAATGATATCGGAAGGAAATGGCCCTTTCTGCGAGGCTATACGCGTCAACAGCCTCCTACCGTTTGTGTTCCATGGTTCTCCAGAGCATCAGTGCTCTCCAGAGCCCTGCAGAGCAGGCCTCCCTCGGCCAGACCTTCCTTCACCCCATCGCGCCACCAAATACATTGTGCTAAAGCGGGGCAGTTTCAGTTTGTTTCACCAGAAAATAAATCTTTGCTTCAAAGCTTCACAGTGTTTCATCCTTTCCATGTTACGCCAAACACATGTTCACGGGGTTTCCATAGGCTCATCAAATAATTTCTTGCAGACTCTTTCCACTTCGTAAGATTGCTCTTTCCTGTCTTCCTTGACATCTCTTTCTTAAGCTCTTTTTGGACTTATGGAAATACTCGCTTCCTGGGAGAAAGGACTGTGTAGTAAAAAAAAAGCATGCATGCGATTGGGAATTTTTAGGTTCTGGTATTACCAGCTTCTGGAACTCACTTGCTGTGAAGATGTAAGCAATCTCTCAGTCTCTGATTCCTTCGGTGCAAATGGGCATAACAAATGGCACTTTCCCCGCAGAGGCACTGTGAGAGTAACTTGAAATAATACGGGTTGAAGTTGTTTTTGAGTATTTTTAAGTGTGTGTTTTGTGTTGTTTTTATTTTGATTTTTACTGTGATAGAATGTCCCAATTTAAGAAAATAATACATAACTTGTTTGTAGTTTAAATTTAAATTGTTGATTCACAAAACATGTATTTACTTTCTTTTGACATTAATTGCTGTTATCAGGCCAGGTTTTGACTTTTTTTTACCCAAGGAATTTAGAGTTGGAAATAAAAGGAAAAATTATAAGGAAGAGACTTAAGTATAGTTCAAGCCCTAAAGTATGCTAATTAACACATCTGTTTGCCTTTGGAACATCTGGGACAACAACTACATACTAATTCTCTTAAAAATGATTTATTTAAACATTTGTGGAAGATTCAGGTGTGTGACTTTAATTGCACAATTAATTAATTATTGGTAAGGTCCTTTTATTCCGTCCTAGTAATCAACATAATAAAACACTGCAGTGTAAATTATGGCAGAAAATAAAATTAATAAACATAATTACAGTTTTCATTTTTATTCCGAAAGTCTGTTTAAACAATTTATTTTTGGTATTTCCTTTCCTTCGATTTCTTCCTCCTCTCTCCCTTCCTCCGTCTCTTCCTTCCTCCCTCCCTTCCTACCTTCTTTCCTTCCTTCCTTTTTTCCTTCTTTTCTTCCTTCCTTTGGTTTCTATAAACAAAAGACAACAATGAGAACAGTATTATATGGAAGAACTTAATCTAAAAGTATCTAAGCTGTGAAAAGATGAAAACAAAGGAATGGATACCAATGAGCTCTACAAATTAATCTGAGCTCTACAAATTAATCAGGTGAACAGGAAAAAAAAAGGATGCTTCTATTGTATATATGTGATATATATATGTATATGCATTTGTTTGGTTATTTATAGATAATCTGGCACATTCATACCCAAAGAAAGGTTCATTCCTTCTTGACATTTTTGTTGACTGAAATGTGATTCTGTTACTAGTTATTTCTTATCTTTTTAGATCAGCTATTTTCTTCTTTTTTTTTTCTTCTTGATTTTTGCCACACTTTGAATGAACTTATCAATTTTCAGTCAATAAAATGTGAGCTTTATGTTATTATAATCTGGCTGGTGGTAAAAGTCATCCAAAGAGAACTATTTGAAAATTACATCTACTCATTTTCCAATGTACCCGGTACCTTTAGAGTCCTCCCTTAGCTTTTCACTCGAGTGAAGACTTCAAAGGTTTCTGGTAAAATGCAGCTATGCTCTTGGAGAAAAGCATATCATGAAAACATGTTTGCCCATTCATAATTTAGCTTGAATGGGTATCCAGCAGCAGAAGAGTGGGATGCGAATCCAATAAACGTGAGACTACAAGAAGCTCAGAGATAAAGACATGGCTGCCATTTGGACCCAGTTCCTCTACCTTAGGTGGGGAGGGAGTTTTAGTTGAGGGCCTGTGTACCTCTATGGGAAGAGGGTTCTGGTAGTGCAAGGCACTAGAGACAAGTCTCACCCTCCACAATGTTGTTTAAAGTGATGGTAGGCTCAATAAACATGTTTATTTGAATTGAAGCTAGAGGAGCTATGTACTTCTAAGCAAGAGTTTGGAGCTATGCCATCGCACCTCCCCTGTGGATTAACTGCATAACCTGGACAGTTACTTAACATTTCTGAAGCTGTTTTCTCATCTGCCAGATGTATGTGGTAGTATCCATTTCGATGGGTTGCCATGAGGATTACAGGGGGTGATGCTTATAAAGCACAGTACCTGGCCAGTATTCAAGAAACATCAATAAACTGTGCATTTACCTGAGTATCTATTGTTTATATCTAATTCTGTGTTTCTTAAGATGCCTTAAGGAACGCCTGGGTGGCTCAGTTGGTTGGGCGGCCGACTCTTGGTTTCTGCTCAGATCATGATCTCATAGTTTGTGGGATCGAACCCCTTGTTGGGCTCTGCGTGGACAGCCTGGAGCCTGCTTGGGATTTCTCTCTCTCCCTCTCTCTCTGCCTCTCTCTTGCTCGTGCTCTCTCTCTCTCTCTCTCAAAATATATAAGTAAACATTAAGAAAAGAATAGTTTTAAAAAAATACCTTAAATTGCATGCAACAGAAAAATATGATTCAAACTTAAGACTTAAAACCATAAGGTGACTTATTGGCCAACCTAAATAGAAAGCAAAGTTGGGCAGGCCTTCAGGTTGGATTGTTTCAGTGGTTTAAAAATATCATTGAGGACCCTCAAACCATCTTTCTCTCCATCCTTCCTTTCTGGTGTTAACTTTATCCAAAGGCTGGCATTTCTTTGGGATTGGGAGATGGCCACAAACACTTCTTGGGTTTGCATGTTTCCCCCCCCAGGAAAGCCTCTCAAAAGAGTGAGAAATCTCTTTCACAGAGCTTTTGTGTCTTTGTGATCCAACTTGGTTTGTACCTATCCCAGACCTGAAAACTGTGACCAGGGCAAGGGATTATATTGATGAAGTTAGGTGTGAGGCCACATTTAGACCTTGATATCAGCTTCCCCTAGAACAAAGAAGTTGTAAAGGGGTGATGTGGATATCCAAGAAAGGGGGCATGGATGAGGAGCAACCATGGTGTCCATTACTGTGTTAATTACATTGAAAGCACTACCAGTACATCCAATGACTGGAGAATATTATCTCCCCTATAGACGTTTTTGGAGGAGGTAGGAGGTCTCTGAGATCATTTAGACTTTGAGAGACTTCATTATCACAGATCTTGTTAAGACCAGAACCCAAGTGTCCTAATGTGACACTGGATCTCTTCCCAACACACAGTCCTACCTCTTTAGATCTTCCTACAGTGTCATTTTCTAATTTTACATTCATTTCAGCATTGGTTATAATGTCAAATTCCTAGAAGCTACTTAAATGACCGCTAAAGGGGAAATGGTAACATACCTTATATTTGCAAAATTTAATACAATGATGTAGATCTATATGTGATGGAAAGCTTTATACAAATACTCACCCAGCCACAGGTTATTCAAAGGAAAGCTTTGATCAGAAGAACATGGTATCATGCCCCACTTGTGTGTGTGTTTGTGTGTATGCTCATATATACATCTTAAAATTTTTAAAGAATACTAAAGAAACTAGACAAAGGGCTGCTGGGTGGCTCAGTTGGTTGTGTCTGACTTCAGCTCAGGTCATGATCTCATGGTTTGTGAGTTTGAGCCCTGTGTTGGCTCTGTGCTGACAGCTCAGAGTCTGCAGCGTGCTCCGGATTCTGTGTCTCCCTCTCTCTCTGCCCCTCTCCCATTCATGCTTGATCTCTCTATCTCTGTCTCTCAAAAATAAATAAACATTAAAATATTAAAAAAAAAGAAACTAGACAATAGTTGTCTTGAGGATGGAAATCAGGGATCTGATTGAGACAAAGACATTTTCACTATGTGATTTTTAAAAATACAACTTAAGAAAGGGCTCAATCTCTTTGGTTTCAGAACTTGGATATCAATCCAGGATCTATGATTTTTATCATTGTGATTTTAGGCAAGGCACTTCATTTCTCTGAACCGTAGTTTCCCCTTCTGCCAAATGAAGATGATGGGTTTATCACACAAGATTTTTATGCAGATTAACTGAAAAAAAGGTCTTTGAAAGTGCTGTTTAAGCTCTCATGGGCCATCCAATTACTAGCAATTACCATGTTGCATTTTTCCTGATGATCATTTCCCTCTGCTTTTCATCCTACTGCTTCAAGGATGATACCTTTGGCATCCAAGGGTAAATAATCTCCTTAGAGTTTCTGACCAGCCAGGAGTACTTGCTGAGAAGAGAGATTGAGGAATTCAGGGAAGGTCTAATTAGAGTCTATCAGCCTTTCCCCTTCTGCCACAACTTGATGAGCATTTTATTTATAGGTAACTGAACCCAGTTTTCCTGGATCCTCACTCTTTTCACCTATCCAGAAAAGATGGAGGAGAAGTTTAACTCCACTTCAGTTATTTGTTCAAATCAATAATTAGTGAGCACCGATTATGTACTAGGCACCAGGCTGGGTGCACCCCTGGAATTTATAGTAGAGTAGACTTGACAAATACTTATTTGTACTTAGTATGCACAACTATTGTGCATAGTCACAAGCATTTATTTTAAAGAGAGATGAACAGAAACACTGATATCCAGGAACTTCTGGGGCTGCAGTTACAATAATACCCAGGAACGCCAATTTCCAGCTCTTCATTGCTAATACGAAAACAAAGCACCTTCCAGCTCAGAGTTTGTACCCACCTATACATTCATCCTGGACATAGTTTTCCAAAATGCAACAATGGTCAAGAGGCCAGTAGGAGCCAGACATGTATTAGGTATTCCAAGGGTTTCATCATGCCTTCTAACCTGGGTCTAGAAGTTTGATCTGATCCTTGCATCTTCAAGTAGAGGGCTGTGAAAGCTAATAAGAGAAGCAGAACAAGTAGAGACCACTCAGAGACAAGAAAGACATCTTTTCAGGACTCAACATTATTGATGAGAACCTGAGAGGAGCAATGGACCGTGAATCAAGTTTGGATCTTCTTTCATAAAAAGATTGTGATTCATGTACAGGCACTTCCTTCCTTCCCGAGCCCTCCGCCACTCATCCTCCCCCACAAACTTTCCTACTTCGCAATAGAACTTCCCAATCAGAGAGCTTGAATTCAAATAATTCAGGTCTGAAAAAGAAACCTCTTGTTAGAACACAGACATCATTGACAATTAGCCAGGATTCCAAGGAGAAAAAAAGGGAGGCCCAGGCAAGGTAAATGCATTTGTGTTTATATAGTGTGTGATGTGTTCTGAAGTTTTCCCCAAGGAGAAAGGCCCTCTCTCCTACTTCAAAAGCCATTTTCATGTTTTTGAAATTACTAGAAATTATGGGCTAAACCCCCTTCACACGTAATTTATTTCACCCAGTATCTCATATTTTGTGATAACATGCAAATACCATATGTTGCACTTTCTCTTTATGGATGGAGGAGGGAAGGAGGGAGGACTGGCAGAATTATCACTAGGCACTGCAAAACCTTCCATTGAAATCCACATTCACCATAGTGACGTTTACTAGTTATGGCAGAGTTGATCAAGTGCAGATTTTCCTGCTGCTGGAGCTAAATTGCAAGCTGCTCATAATGCCATCAGATGCTGCTGGGTTTTCAGCCAATGAGGACTTCAAGAGTGCTTCTCTCCCTCCCTACTTTCTGTTGCAGCCGAGGCCCCATGCCTGGCCCACTCTCTACCGTGTTTGAACTTGACTGACCTCATGCAGTACTCGCCTGGAATAAATGCACCTCCCATCATCCTATGGGTTCCAAATACTCAAACCAGAAATCCGAATGCATTCCCAGGGCCTTCATTTTTATTTTCCCTAACAGATACTTATTTTCTTAAATGAAATGGTCAGTATTTGGAGTATATATTATTCATAAGACTGAAAGAGGGAAAAAACAACACATTATGTATTTTCCTATTCTATTTCATCGGAGGCAAAATGTTTTACGCCAGGCCAAGTGAGTCAAAAACACGAAGCTATTATTCAACTCATAGCTGCTTCAATCATTTCTCTACCAACAATGGTGTAAAGATGTGATTTTACAAGCAAACAGGAAGAAAAAGCTTGAACACACCCTGGGAGTGTGTTTAAGAAGTTGATTTATGTTTCATGCTGAGTCTTACACCTGCAGTTCAAGCAAAACCCAACTTGGCTGCCCCAAAGAGTCTGGTTTATTAGGTATCAAGGAGTCGCAAGAAGCCATGTAATTAAAACTGCAATTAACTGGAAAAGGAAAGTGCCACCTGAGTTTTGAGAGGCTGTCAATTTTATTTCCATTACAGCCCTCCTGGTTCTCTCTCCGACTCCCCCATTCCCACCCCCTTTGCTTGATAAGAAAACAATGTATACATACACACTACATACATACATGTTTTTAAATATATTAAAACATGTATATAGGGCTGTTGCTTCTGGAAAAAGTCACAAGATTTATTACCTATTTCAGCTTTTCTAGATCAACTTCTTCATCAGGGAAACGTTCTAGAAGTGCACTACCCAGTACGACAGCCACCAGCCACAGGTACCTATTGAACACTTGAACTGTGGCTAGTTCGAATTAAGATGAGCCATTAACATAAAGCGCCTGTCAGATTTTGAAGATGGAGTGCAAAAAAAAAAAATGCGAGATTTCAGTGATATTTTTAATATTGGTTACTTGTTGAATGGTATTGTTTCGGATACATTCGGTTGTGTAAAATAGTATTGTTTCATTTCAGCCGTTTCTTTTTGCTCTTTTGAGAGTGGCTACTAAAAAATTTAGCATTATGTACGTGGTTCACACGGTATTTCTCTTGCACAGCGCCGTTGTAGTGGTTGGGCACTGAGTTTCCTGCAGAAGCGTGGAAGAGTGCAATGGAAATGTCTCTTCTGGTCCTTCCTGCCATCCCTAGGGCCGTGAGGGCTGGCGGGCTAGGAGAAATGGGAGCACTTGGTGGCAATGTACAAGGGTGCTGGAACAAGTTATTAAGGCACATGTTTGTGATTGCCAAATTGTTCAACTCAATTTCTCAATAAAGAGCTCAAAGGGAGATGTCTGAGCAGCATAAATGGAACTTCAAGGGTCCTTTCTTCTCTCACTGCCCCTTGGCCAACGGAGGTTCAAACGCACTGTGAAACGTGTTAGCGCCAGAACGAGGAGCGCCGCGAACTTCAAATGAAGGTACTGAAAGCGAGTTCAAAACCAACACGTGTGCCTTAATTTGTGAATTCAAGTGCTGATAAAACAGTCTTTTGAAAAAGGTCAATCCATTTACATTAGATTCCGTAAACATCCATCTCATGGTATTACACCATCTTTCTGAACCACATCCTTTGAGGGTAATAAAGAGGATTTGTAATAAAGACACAATTATGTAACAATGTTGAAGGTGGCTAGGGACAGAGGCTTTTTGGCACTTTATATCAGAAACAGGCACAAAATTTTAGATGCCTTAGCCTTCTTTTAGATTTTAGTAATTTTGGAAGTAGGGTGGTTAGCAGAGATACTTAGTTTGGACGACTTCAGAAAGGAAAGCAATGTCTTGTCTCTCCGTTAGCACAGTAGTGACAAACATCTTGATGGAAGCTGCCCAAGGAAGGGAAGAGACTGACAGTATCTTTCTTTGGCTGGATGGGGAAAAAAATGACTCTTCCCAGCCCGTGTTTTTCCACCTTTGCTCCAGTTGCGTATTTTTAAAGTTGCATTCGTTGCAAGGTAAGGGTCTGTGGAATCTTCCAGTTCAGAACAGAAATGTGTTGGCGCGTAATTTTGGGAAGTGAGCCTGAGATACCCAGAGCAGATGACACACGGGGCTTAGGTCCTGATTCAGCTACAAGTCAGCGGGGCACCCCAGGACCATCTGCGTCCTATAAATTACAGTAATGCCGGCACATGCAGGCTGTAAATCACTGGCGAACAGGCTTCACCTTGTGACACACGACATGAACCCTGTTGTATATTCCAATAAACTCCCATAAACCATCTGATATAAACTCCGGATTATATTTCTTTAGGGGTTGGAATACTTAGGCTTTTCTTTGCTGCTCTGATTCCCCTTCAGCATGTGAATTGAATGCATACAGGGTGTTCCCTTCTCTTTCCCCCACACTAGGCATTTTTCTGTTTTTCAAGTCCAGAATCTTACTTAGTGGCTGACATGTGCAATTTGGTGAACTTTAAAGGACAGATTTTTTTTCCCCTTCGCCTTCTTTAATAAACTTGTTTCTTTCAACACGACTGTGAATGTCAAAGTCTTGTGGTTACTATACAGGGAAAATACGATTTATAAACAGCAAATTAATGGCCAAATTGTCAGTAACCTACCTCACTGAATATAAATAAACGCGTATCATAAAGGGTCATGTCGCTAATATGGCTTTGCTGGGTTTCTGGCAACATATACAACTGCCTTCTACAATAGTTGTTTTGTGTGCAGGAGTATGAAGAGGAAGAAAAATGCGAGTGGAGATAGCATTCAACTCCATTTATGGCTCATCCATAAACGTCTCCAAGCAATTGGGTTTATTTGGAACACAGTGTTAACCCTAGTCACCGAGCTCTTCCTCCATCTGTAGGGAAACCCCTTCTGAGCAGTCACTTCTTAGGGTTGTGATAGCTGACTTGCTGGCCCACAATATGGACCCAATATGGAGTCCTTCAGAAGATGCCAAGCTTTGCCTCTATTAGGAGAGATGGTAATTTTTTTTAAAACAGTAACAACAAAAATCGAAATTTTCAGTTTTCATTATGAACGTATTTTGTCTCTTAAGAAAGTTCTTTCAGTTCAGTGTCTTTGATGCAACATTAAATTATTTCCTCTATATCGCTTTTTATAGATGTACAGGTATAAACAAAAAAGGTAGAGCATAACTACTCTGTGTGGAATTTAAACTAAACATAAAAAAATTCAAACATTTCAGTAGCTTCTAAGGAGTTAAAGTGCAAGATAATTAAGAATTAATTTTATTGGTCTGACATATCCTACTCAAATTTAGCTGAAAGTTAGGTTAAATTTCCACGTTCATTGCCCGAAAAATGCTTTAACTATTATTTTATATACATACAAGCCTGCATAAAGAAAACACAGTGCTATTTTTATTTATGGTTGAGTCCGGGTTTATAGAGGATTCATGTACTCAATGGAAATTAGATAAATTGCATCAAAGTTTATGGGAATTTCTTCACATATAAACATACTGAATGTGCATAAAGTTTAAATATTCAGTTTCTGCTGAGAGAGTGCCCCTGAAGCTGAACACAATTACCTTGGTGGAAAAGAGGTAAAACTAAATTTTGCTAAGATGCACAGCATTACTACTGGGAATTCAAAAATACAACTTTCAGGAACTTCTACATACATAGAAACATTCTTTAATTAATACAGTTTATCCTGTCATTTCAGGGATTTATTGATATTGGCAGAAACATTTGCAAATAACTCAGAAAATTTCATGACATATTATGCATCTCAAAGGCCTTCATTCATTTTTTTTCTTTTTTAGCTGCAATCAATAATTTCTTTCAAAACTCTTAATATGCTAAGACAGCATAGTTAAAAGATTGTTGGAAATTCTTGAAAGAAGGATTTACGAAAATAAATATGAACAATGATGAACTTTGTAGCATTATGTTATTTTCTTTCATTCATGTAATTTTTGAACAAGTTCTGCCTCTGTTTTCCATTACACCTAAATAGTTCTCATTTTTATTCAACATCGAGATATTAATGTGGGTGCATCAAATCAGAGTTTGGGTTCTTTGAACCTATCAAACTATTTTTTTTCCAAATATCTGGGGTTTGATAAAACCCCAAATGCATACTAGAAGCACTTTTTCCATTAATTATTAAACCCATGTGCATTTTGAGGAAAATTTGATCCATATGGGTTCTGGTTCATTTATGCTTTACTCATCAAAATACTTTTTCTTAAAGTCCATGTCCAAGAAATCTTTTGAGCCCCGTTAAGTTTTTTTGAGGTTTGCCAAGAACAAACAAAGTCGAACACCAAAAGATTCAAGTTGGTTTGTAACCTTATACCTATGAAACATTAGTGGGTTCTAAACTTGGAGTAAACACATGCTCTCATCCCTAGTAAGTAGTTGGATGTACCTCCAGAGGGAAGCTGGCAGCTTGGTACAGAAAGCAAAAGTTAGACATACTTCAACACAGACACCAGATAACCCCAGAATGCATCACAATTCATTAAAAAATTACTTTGATTATATAATTTTTGGTACACATATGCACAGATGTTCCCTGAAATTTGAGCTGGAAGGTTAAGAGGCATCCCAAGTAGGTAACAAAAAAATGTATTATTATCTAAAATGTGAAACCCTAGGTTTTGAATAACAATTCCTAAATTATGGGACTTGATTAAAAATAAATAATGGAGAACACACAATTGCCTTTTGGTAGGGAGAAATGGGAAGAGAGCCCATGATTTTTTTAAATTTTTATATCTCTTCCTTTTCAAGTGTCTAATTAAGAGGTGAGTTTTTGTTGTTTGTTTCGTTGTCATTGCATGTTTTTTGTCTTCTGCCTTTTTGCCTTTTTCTCCCGCTGGAACCAACAGGCCAAGTCAAACTGAAGCCTTAAGTAAATGTAGATTGGATTTTAAGGTACCGGTCTTTGATTAGACTGGATTGTTAATCTCAAAAATCCAGAAAAGGACAAAGATGATTACAAGTAAAATAATATCCTATTTCAAGATATTAGGGAAAATAAAATCTAAGGCTTGGAGTTATGTTAAAAAAGAGTCTTCATCTTCTAGAGATCCCCACTGAAATACGTGTAGATGACATGACATGATTTCTGGGATTTACTTCAAAATTCAATGGGAGTTAAAGAAATAGGGGAGATACAGATAAAACAAGATAATTGTCGATGCTGGATGCTGGCGTATTGGTGTTTATAACACCATTCTGTTTTCTTTAGTTTATGCATTGGGCATCTCCTATGCTACCATGCATGCTCTGGGTCCACATTAGCCATTGTAGTAGGAGTCCCTGGAGTAGTACCTGGCCCTGTTTGCACCATGCATCTCTCCTGTCACAGAAACATCTACAGAAATCTTGGATGTCATTCTGCTGCCTGAACAAATTTGAAAGTGTGAGAAAGTTAACACTCCATGGGACAATTCTTTATTTGTGGGGGACAAAATCTGCTGGACAATTCTGGGGTGCATCTTACACAGAGATCGGAGGGTTCCCTGGGGAACCCCTAGTGTGAGCAACTTGATAACGTACCCTTGGTGGGTCTTTCCTTCTTGCTTGTTACACTTTTTTTGGACTTCTTCTCCTGTTCTTTAGGATTACTTCCTTAAAGAACTACCTGCATCAAATCCTTACAATAATTTCTAAACATACATGATCTTATAGCCCAAGCCCTTATCTCAGACTAAGGCTATGGATGTTTGACATTTTTCAAAATAAGTTTTAAATAAGTTTTTACACTTTCTCTCTATATAATAAAATCTAAAATTTATTTTAAAAGGCATGAATAAGCTCTTTAACAGCTGGAATCTTATATTGCTACTGTATTATGATTTAAAACCTTTTATTGATTATTCAGTCATAATTCTGTCACAAAAATATACATATAAATTGAGGCTTTGTTATTGTCTTTTCAAATGTCCTACAACTATAGGGCTTGAGGCATTAGAATATTCTGAATTGAGTTAACATTACAAATACCTATAGCACTCAAGTAATCAAATATAATTGAAAAGCATTTCAAAGTTTAAAATATTATTAAAGAGTAAAATTTATTAGAGACACATCTATTAATGAAATGGATATAGCTTTTTTTCAATTAGTTCATGTATTGTAGAAAAATATTATTATAGAATGAGGAAGATTTCAGCATCAATTTTATTCCTACTTTTCACTGTAATAGATGTAAATTCCAACAAAATTTGTTCACCTATATAAGTAGGTGCAAATAGAAAGAATTTTGTAATGGTGTCATTCAGTTCTTTGAAATTATTCTGAGTTACATTAAAAATTATATTGTGATTTATCATCAAAACTAGTTTTTACCTGAAGATTTGATTAGTTGTTCCTGCAATTTCCTTAATAGCAAAAAGTTAGAAATCAACTTTCTCACAAAGGGATTTGTTAGGGTCATTCCGTGTATTAGGAAAATACAGTATTTTGAATCATTCCTCTGTTTGGCAATGCACCCAAGAATGCACTGTAGAAGAAGAGAATGGATGAGAGAGATGCCATTCCTTTATAAAATAAGAGAGAAGGACCACCTGGGTGGCTCATTCGGTTAAGCGTCCTTCAGCTCAGGTCACAATCTCACAGTTCGTAGGTTCCAGCCCTGTGTCAGACTCTGCTGACAGCTCAGTGCCTGGAGCCTGAGTCGGATTCTGTGTCTCCCTCTCTCTCTGCCCCTCTCCTGCTCATACTCTGTTTCTCTCAAAAATAAATAAACATTAAAACATTTTTAAAAAATAATAAGAGAGAAGCAATTTTAAAAGAGGAGATTGTTTTTTTGTCATACAAGTTTTTATTTAAATTGAGATATAATTCATGTACCATAAAATTCACTCTTTTAAAGAGTATAATTCAGTGGGTTTTTGTAAATTCACAAAGTTTCACAGCCATTATAACTCTATAATTCCAGAATATTTTCATCACTCCCAGAAGAAACTCTGTAACCATTAGCAGCCACACCCATTCCCCCCTCTACCAAGCCCCTGAAAGTCACTAATCTGCTTCCTGTCTATATGAGCTGTTTATTCTAGCCATTTCATGTAAATGCAATCATACAATATGTGGTTTCTTGCATCTGGCTTCTTAAACTTATTATAAAATGTTCAAGGTTCATCTAACTTGTGCCATGTGTCAGTATTTCATTCATTTTTATGCTAAATTATATTCCACTATCTGTATACACAATATTTTCTTTATTCACTCATTAGTTGATTGGCATTTGCATTGTTTCCACTTTCTGGCTATTTTAAAAAATGTTGCTATGGACATTCATGTACAAGCTTTGTGCAGACATGTTTCAGTGCTCTTCAGTGTATGCTTGGGAGTGGAATTGCTGGGTAATATGGTAATATTATGCTTAACTTTTTGCAGAACTGACAAACTGTTTCCAAAGTGGCAGTAGCATTTTACAATCCTACCAGCCATGTCTGAGGATACCAGTTCTCCATATCCTTGCCAACACTTGTTATTTTCTGGGTGCCTTTTTTTTTTTTTTAAGTATAGTCATCCTAGTAGGTGAGAAGTGCTTTCTTACTGTGTTTTTGATTTGCATTTCCTTAATGGCTGGTGATATTAAACATCTTTTCATGTGCTTATTGGTCATTTCCATATCATCTTTTGAGAATTATCTATTCAAATCCTTTGCCCATTTTTAGTTGGATTATTTGTATTTTTTATTGTTGAGTTGTAAGTATTCTTTATATATTATGGATAATAGTCATTTATCGGATATATAATTTGCAAATATTTTCTCCCCTTCTGTGAATCTTCTTTTTTTTTTCATTTTATTCATAGGGTCTTTTGATGTACAAAAATTTTTAATTATGATAAAGTCTAGTTTATCTATTATTTTTAGTTGTTGCTTGTCATGTGTAAGAAACTATTCTCTAATCCATAGTCATCTAATCCATAGTCATAAAGATTTATACCTATATTTTCTTCTAAGAGTTATATAGTTTTAGCTCTTACATTTTAAGCTTTGATACATTTTGGTGTATATGGTGTGAGGTAGGAGTCCAAATTTATTCTTTCACATGTGGATATCCAGTTGTCCCAGAAAGGGGACAACTTGTTGAACATGCAATTTTATGTCCCATTGAATTGTCTGGTCAACAATTGACCATATATGTATGGTTTATTTCTAGATGTAAATTCTATTCCATTGATCTACATATCTAAACCCATTCCACTAACACATATTCTTGATTACTGTGGCATTATAGGAAGTTTTGAAGTTGGGAAGAAACCCAACTTTGTCCTTTTTCACGATTATTTTGGTTATTCTGCATTGCTTACATTTCTATATAAAATTTTTGGTTCAGTTTTTCAGTTTCTGCAAAAGGGTAGCTGGGATTTATAGGGATTAGATAAAATATGTAGATGAATTTAGAAAGCATTGCTGTCTTAACAATATTGAGTCTTCCAATCCATGAACATAGGATGTCTTTTTACTTATTTAGATCTTGTCTAATTTCTTTCAACATGTTTGTAGTTTCATTGTACATGTATTGCACTTTTTTGTTGAATTTATCCTTAAATATGTTATCCTTTTTGATGCTATTTTATCTTTTAAATGTTTCAAATTATTTGTTTTTTTATTTTAGAGAGAGAGGTCACACAAGTGGGAAGGAGGAACAGAGAGAGGGAGAAAGAGAGAATCTTAAGCAGGCTCCATGTTCAGCCCAGAGCCTGATGCTGGGCTCATTCCCACGACCCTGAGATCATGATCTGAGCTGAGATTTTTGATGCTATTTTCAATGGAATTGTTTTTTAATTCCATTTTCATATTGTTCATTGCTAGCATATAGAAACACAGCTTACTTTTGTATATTTATGTTATACTCTGCAAACTTTCTGAACTCATTTATTAGTTCTACTACTTGTCTTGTGAATTTCTTAGGATTTTCAATAGACACGATATGTCATAGAGATATACAGAGATATATTCCCCCCCCTCCCCATTTTTCCAATCTGGATTTTTCTTTTCCTTCTTTTCTCTCTCTTCTTTCTCTCTCTCTTTCTTTTGATTCCTTCCTTCCTTCCTTCCTTCCTTCCTTAATTGCGCTGGGTTGAATCTCTCATACGATGATAAATACAAGTGGTGAGAGAAGACATCCTTGTCTTATTCACGATCTTTGGGGGAAAGCTTTTGGTCTTTTACAATTAAGTATGATGTTCACTGTAGGTTTTTTTGTAGGTGACCTTTATCAGGTTGAGGAAGTTCTCTTTTATTCTTAGTTTGTTGAATTTTTTTTTAATCACAGAAGTGTGTTGGATTTTGTCAAATGCTTTTTCTGCATTAATTGAGATAATCATGTGGTTTTGTCCTTTATTAATATGGTATGCTACATTGATTGATTTTCATATGTTGAATCAACCTTGTATTCTTGAATTAACCCCATTTAATCATACTGTATATTCCTTTTTACATGTTAATGGATTTGGTTTGCTTGCATTGCATTGAGAATTTCTGTATCTATATTAGGTTATATTGGCTTTTAGTTTTCCTTTCTTGGGATGTCTTTTCTTAGTTTTGGTATCAGGGGAACACTGACCTCATAGAATGAGTTAAGAAGTGTTCCCTCCTCTTCTATTTTTTGGATGAGTTTGTGAAGGGTTGGTTCTTTCTTTCTTTTTTAAATATTCTCCCTATTTTATTTTTTTGATTATTATTATTAAGTAAGCTCTACACCCAACATGGGGCTTGAATTCATGACCCTGAGATCAAGAATCATGTGCTTTACTGACTGAGCCAGCCAGGCACTACAGGTTCAGTTCTTTCTTAGGCAGATCATTTTTATAGAAGGCATGTGAACAACGTGGTTGTATGGCACTTATTACTTAATGCCAAACTTTTAAATATTTGCATATGCATCCTTTTTTCCCTACCATGTTATAAACTCATTTATCTGTGAAATACATATTCACTGAGCATCTATTATGTGCTAGGCATTGCGGAAGGAGCTACAGGTATAAGAGTGAAAAACATGATCCCTGCTTTGTTGGAGTTTATCGTCCTGTGATGATGAAGGACAAGAAACAGGTAAACAACAAACAAATACTATTGGCAGGGATGATATCCTGTACATCTCCATAAATACCCTTTTTAATATTTGGTATAATGTCAAATGCATTCAACAGACAATGAAGGTAGAATAATTTATTTTGATATGGTTGCTGTCCTATAACTTGGGTGGGAAGATTAGGTTATGCACACAGTAATGTGAGAATTATAGAAGACAAAAAAATAATTTTATAGTTTTCCTACTTTAGTAAGGGAAAAGGATACATGGGAGTTTGAAAACCTAGCCTCAAAGCCTGATGTTGTGTAAAGACAGAAAAAAACCTCAAGCCTTAATGATAAAGCTGCCTGTTGTACATATTTATGTCTCTTACACCAGCAGCTGTCATATGTAGAAAAATCACTTGTATATCTTTAAAAAAATTTTTTTTAATGTTTATTTTTGAGAGAGAGAGAGAGAGAGAGACAGAGCTCGAGTGGGGGAGGAGCAGAAAGTGAGGGGGACACAGAATCTGGAGCAGGCTCCAGGCTCTGAGCTGTCAGCACAGAGCTCAAGGTGGGGCTCGAAATCATGAACCATGAGATCATGACCTGAGCCTAAGTCATACGCTTACGCTTAATAGATTGAGTCACCCAGGTGCCCCTTTGGATCTTTTTTTAAAAATTTTTATTTATTTTTAAAAAATTTTCTGATGTTTGTTTACTATTGAGAGACAGAGCATGAGCATGGGAGGGGCAGAGAGAGGGGGAGACAGAGGATCTGAAGCAGGCTCCAGGCTCTGTGCAGAGAGCCTGACGTGGGGCTCAAACTCACAAAACACGAGATCATGACCTAAGCTGAAGTCAGAAGCTTAACCGACTGAGCCACCCAGGCGCCCTCCTTTGAACCTTTTTAAATTTTTTTTTTGTTTCAACGTTTATTTATTTTTGGGACAGAGAGAGACAGAGCATGAACGGGGGAGGGGCAGAGAGAGAGGGAGACACAGCATCGGAAACAGGCTCCAGGCTCTGAGCCATCAGCCCAGAGCCCGACGCGGGGCTCGAACTCACGGACCGCGAGATCGTGACCTGGCTGAAGTCGGACGCTTAACCGACTGCGCCACCCAGGCGCCCCTTTCCTTTGAACCTTTTTAAAATGCAGATTTAGATTCCACAGGTCTGCGGGACCACGAGATCCTCCATTTCTAGCAAACATCCAGGTGATGTCTATGCTGTATCATAACGTCAGGTGATAAGGCTCTACACCCTTCCTTTCCCAAAAGCAAAGAACCAAGAGATAGCTGATGAATTAGGGAAAATTTCCTCCAGATTTTCAGAGGTAACTGAGTTGCTGCAGTACTGTTTGCTAATGAGAAGGCAGAGAAAAATCATCAGAATCTTCAGACAGCCCACAGTATCCTATGAGAAAACCAGCAGAGAGGGAATAAGGGAACTCTTATCTTCCTGAATGATGTCATTTATGCTGAAACTTAATTATAAGCGGACATCCATCTTCCCTGTCAAACAATGCAGTGTACATAGGCCAAATCATTTTTAACGTAAATATAAATGGTTCTTGTGTGTAGCCACTGGGGAGATGGTTAATGTGGGGAGGGAGGAGGATGGAAAGCTAATTCTACTTTGTAAAGGAAAAATTGCCTCAGTGCCTTGATATTCTGTAACAATGAGGGAAAAAGCCCCATAAATGTTGGTGATAGGGAATCGGCTTGCTAGTGCCCAAAATGCAAGGATTTACCTTGAATATTTTTACTGTCTTTCTGCTTTCCAGTCCGATATTCACCCTATAAATATGTGCGTTTCCTATCAGCATGATGGTTTGTTTCTTTTTTCGTTTATATGGTTGAGTTTTCTGGCACATTTCTGTTCCCACGAACAGTTCTCTAGAGTTTTATATATAAAGAAGCTTTAAGTAAAAGACAAATTTGGTAAAAACCAAAAATTACTCATTGAAACTAGTATACTGTGTTGTGAAACCAGAAAATATAGAAACCATAAGCTCCTCTTATTGGTACATAAACTCATGTATTTGGGACTGTTGCATAGCTGAAATTGTCCAATTTCAACTGCTTGTAAAATACCAGATACCTCTGTGAATCTTGATGGGAAAAATAGACAACCAGAGCCACACAGTGTATTGAGCAGGAGACTGGAAGGAGAATGTTCCAGGGAAATAAGAGTGTGTATACTAACCAAGCAGTGCAATGGGGATGAAAGATAACTGCATATGGCACATAGATGTATGTGGAACATGGTGCATGTATATGGTACAATTTTATACATTATAGGCAAAAATACACAAGCAATTTTGGAATTGAATTCTAAAATCAACATTTATTAACATGCATTTTTATGCCCGCTAATGTGCTTAGGACTGTATTAGGTGATGTAAAGGGTATAGGTAAAGGTATAGGGCATTGGTCCCACGTTCAGGAAACTACAAGCAAACCCTGACAAGGATACTCCTACACATGCCCCAAAATATCACTAACGTTGTAAAGTGGTGACCATCCCAAAAGGGGATGGAAGAAACAGAGAGAGAATTCCCTTCTGTCTGTGATGCCAAGGAGACTTCTAGACCGTGATATGGGCACTTGGGACTCTGGAACTGCCCATTCCAATGAATCCCGGGCTGTGCAGGCGTGCGCATCTTGTTGCTGCAGATGGGCTACCTCACTGTTCTTCATTTGCAAGGCCAATGCCCATGAGCCCATAAGGCCACCTTACGTGGCTTCGTGATCCCAAGATGATTTCTGACAAGTGCTGTGAGGCCACATGGAGGCAGCTGTGTGCTCATTACAAAAGGGGATATCGTGTTGCCCAGGGTATACTTAGGTTTAAAAAAGCCTACATCAATATACTTCTAAGTTGTGATGGAAAATTGGAATTGGACCTCAAACATAGGACCCTTACTCCAGTATCTTTCCCCTTTTCTTCACTGTATATTTTCATTTTTTCCCCCAAAATAAAATTTTTAGGTTTTTTTTTTTTTTTCTTTTTGGAACAAGCACTAATGTAGAAAAAAAGAACTGGGACAACTGTCCTTCCACCGACTCTGACCATTTGTCTCAAACTCTTAATGCCATTTCTTCCCCTACATTTTTAGTTTAGAGAGAATCAGAGAGGAGGGAAGAGACAGGGAACAAGAGAGGGAAAAAGAGGGGCAAAGAGAGAAGTTTTCTCTGGAGTTGCTTGTTACTGCCAAGGAGTAGAGGTAGAGTTGCTTGATGGAACAGAAATGGGAGAAGGATACACCTAATATCTATTATATAGAAATGGAGGCACAATAATTAACTGTCTATCTATCTGTCTATTCATCTATATATCTGGCTCTTCATCCTTGCTTCCTCTAACCTCCAGAGCTGACCTAGAATTAAGATAATCTCTTTTTTAAATTGTTTTTAAGTTTATTTTTTGAGAGAGAGAGAGAAAGAGAGAGAGAGAGCACAAGAGGAGGAGGGGGAGAGAGAGAGGGAGAGAGGGAATCCAAAGCAGGCTCCACACTGCCAGTGTAGGTGGGTTCGAACTCACAGACAGTGAGATCATGACCTAAGCTGAAACCAAGAGCTGGACGCTTGACCAACGGAGCACCCAGGTGCCCCAGGATAATCTCCTTTTTAATCCAGTGCCTGAGGCAGAAACTGGTGGCAGTAGCCGACACTTCAAGTTGGGTACATGTTCTCTGACCGTACGACATGTCTGACATGTCGGTTTTGTAGTTTGGAAAAAAATCCTTCTTCAATGACTTTCTAGATGCGACTTCCTGAAAGAAAAAGCTTCAATTGTTTCCACAGTGGCCCTTTGCTGGCACCAATGCCCACACAGATGCCAGCAGCTAATGAGCTTGGTGAATAGGTGAGGAGGTGGCAGGGGTCACCTTCCTTTGTGATCTGTCATGTTTCTACCATTATTAGCTGTGTGTCAGAAGCTACTGTTTTGGTTTTTATTACCCTGTTTTGTGTATCTGTCGGGTTTCTAGTTGAAAATGTCTTTCTTGTTCTTTTGTTATGAATCCACAAAATCTCAACTCAATGTCCTCTCCATAAGGATAGGCTTTCTCCAGCATTGCCAAGGTGGCCTTGTGAGAGGAGACATATTTTGGACGAAATAACCTAGGTATCCTTCAAGAATTCATTAGTCCAGTTCTCTTAGACCCTAGAGGAGCATAATATTAATAGACATTTTTAAAAGAAGGAAGATAAAAACCTGTATTTTCAGGGCATCTCTTTTAAGGGAAATTTCAACAGCACATGAATTGTACCAGCTAGTCAGTAAAACATAACCGTCTTTAAAAAAGCTGCTTAGGCTTGGGGTAAGTTAAGAAAGAAACATAGGGTGAGGTCACTCCCCACATGGAGGCGGGAGTTGTGGTGAGAGTTGTCATAGACAAGCTACCAAAAGTGAAAGTGTTTTACCAGTTGGAGAAGTAAAATGTCTGTATGTTAGAGGAATTCTGGGAGATTTTGAGGGCCAATGTGTGATCTGTAGCTTTATTCAAATGTAAAATTTCTTGAGCATAGAACCATTAATGTGTGTGCTACGGGAAATTACCGATGGTAGAATGAATGGAATGGGAAGTATGCTGTTGTATTTCACAGAATCTAAGAAACCTGTGATTGTAAGATGCACCATTATTTTATGTACTACTAAGAAAGGAAAGCACTGTTAATTAAATGATGTCATGCCATTGATTGGAAGATGCAGCCCAATTTCACAGATGTTAGAGTGTAAAAAACAAAGGTACATCTTAGCCTCGATAGCATTCAGTATATCTCCCCTTTTAGATTTACAACACATTTTAATAGCTCTGAAAAGCCCCACAGGAAAAAAAAAACCTGTTTGACTCAGCTTTCCCCTTTCTAACATAAAATGCTTTTATTGGGCAAATATCTTTATGAGCTCATGTGTTAAACTATATGTGAGGGAGTTTAATTCATTGTGATTCTAACTATTGAACTTCAACTTGTTGAATCTTTGGCCATGAGATCCTCCTCCAGCCGTGTTCTGAGTCCTTTGGACATGGCCTGCTAATTATTGAGAATTTTCTGGTATATCAAGAATTTCTAACCTAATCTTCTGTATTTCCTTCCCCATTCCCGGAATCAGTCATCTTAAATATAGTTTAGTTTTATGATTAAAAAATTTTTTTCCTAGGTTTTCCTTGAATTTATCATCTCATTTCTGAGTTTTTATTTTGGCTTATGTTTTTCTTTCATGTCTTGTATCATTTCCTTAATGTCTTTTAACTCATTAAGTTATTCATTAACTTAGTTAAGTTCATGAGTTCATTGAGTAACTCATTAACTCATCCTATTTTGGAATAGGATGCTACAGTTCTTTTTTTTTTTTTTTATTCTTAAAGTTTATTTATTTTGAGAGAGACAGAGAAAGCATGTGTGGGGGGGGGAGGGGCAGAGAGGGAGAGAGAGAATCCCAAGTAGGCTCCATGCTGCCAGTGGAGAGCCTGATGCTGGGCTCCAATCCATGAAACCATGAGATCATGACCTGAGCCAAAACTAAGAGTCGGACACTTAACTGACTGAGCCACCAGTGCCCCAGGATGCTACAGTTCTAATCTATATTTTGACTATGTCTTTCTGGCACACTCTTGTTTTCTACAACAGTAATATTCTGCTCTTTATTCTCTTTTTTCCAATACTAACTTTCTATGGAATTCTTTTCTGTGGATCTTTTTAACATGAAATTAGTTTTCTTGAACTTTTATAAGAAGCCTTGATTCAGATAGCTTTTCAAACTTCATGGACCTATCTTTTCTGTTGCTTTTACACAGTGTTAAAAAATAAATATGGTGGCTTGTTTTCAGAGATTCCCGACTCTGTTTCCCTCCCCTATTTTTATCTATACCTACTTTTCCTCATCTCTCTCATCCCTAACATGCTCTAATTTGATCCCACTCCTAGCCCTTTCAGTGTGGAGCTCTGTCTGGGAAGCAAGTTATGAAAAGTCAGTTTCAACACTTTATGGTGGCCAGACTGTTTAAGTGGGCAAAATCCTTCCTAGATTCAGCTGCTGTTCTCATATTAGCCTCGAGCTTTTCTGTGAATACCTATTCGCCATTTTGGCTTTCTCCTCACCTCATTGCTTCCTTCTGCTTTTACCTGCACAGATGTGATAGCATGCTGTTCTTCAGGGTATTGGTGGTTTATCTCCACCTGCTTATATTTTGAGAATTACGGGAATACTTTGCTATGGAGTTTTGTTCTAAATTTGTCTATGAGTTTTGGTTTTGCTATTTAATTGGTCTGCCAATTTTTATGTAGGGATCCTGGGAGATCTAGCAACTGTGCTGCTACTACCACTGCCATATTTCCAGAGTCCCTTGGAAAACCTTTTTAATGGCATCACTATTAAGATCTTCCGGAGTAGTAATCTGTGGAGCCTTGGTTTGATAAATGTTATCCTGATCTATTAGGAGCTTAATACTGGTTTAGGAGTATGCTACTCAGTGCTTGAGACAAAAACATTATCTTCCAGTTTGATTAAAATTTCTAATGTCAATCATAATAGTAATTATAACTTCTTCATATTGTTAATAGCGTTTCAATTTATAGAATACTTGTACAACCATTATTTTAGTTAATCCTACTAACAATCCTGTACAGTTGGTAGATCAAGTAATAATGCTTATTTTGGAGATGAGATTCGGAAACACAGAAAAGTTAACTACCTTCTCCAAGATGGCACAGCTGAGAGGTGGGGTGGCTGAGAAATCTCTCTACAGTTCAGTGTCATAGCCACACTGCATATTAACCTGATCAAGCAAACATGCTGAGGTTTTCTTCCTTGTGTATGAACATATCTGTGTAAAACAGGGATCTTTGATCTTTGCCCTGTTTCTGAGAGAAAAAGGAAAGAAACTTCTGCTCAAGAGAAATGTTCTGGGGGAGACTCTAGACAAAAACTCATCAATTAAATATCATATTAGTCTGTTCAGGCTGCTATAACAAAAATACCACAGACTGGGTGACTTAACCAACAAATATTAATTTCTCATAGTTCCGGAGACTGGGAAGTCCAAGATCAAGGTGTGGGCAGATTCAGTGTCTGGTGAGAACCGGCTTCCTGATTCATAGATGGCTGTGTTCTTTCTGTGTCCCTAGATGGCAGGAGGGGAGCAAGAGAGTTCTCTGAGGTCTTTTTCATAAGGGCACTAATCACTTCCCAAAGGTCCTACCTCCAAATGCTATCACACTGGGGATTAGGCTTCAACATAAGAATTTTGGCAGAGGTATAAAAATTCAGTCTGTAGCAGATATGCAAACTTTTGCCCTAAACCACGCACTGCATGGAACCTCTCATCTTGGTGTGTTGGACTGTCCCACGTGAGTCTCAGATGATCTTTGATAGAGAGTAATACAGACTTAATGACAAGACCACTGCCTTTATTTTCCTGGATCTTAACCTGAACAGAGGTTAGAGTTGCCTTCTTAAATATGGAAGAAATCCTGTGCCCTTCCTATCACATTAGCGTCATGGGAGAAAGAAAGGCAGGGGCCCAAAGAATAATAGCCAAATGTGAGATTTTAATGGGAGTGTGCCTCAGGTACACTTGAGATGTAACATCCTTTTCAGTCACACTGGAAGACTCTCCACCCCACCCTTATCTTCCACTCCCAACCCTGGCTTGGTGGTAGGACATACTAGTGCCATCGGTCTGGAGCCACATCAGGGATTTTCCTCTGTAGAGTTGGGGTGGAGGCAGTGAGGAGGTTGGAGAGTGGTGAGGCAATAGAGGGAAGTTTAAGTTGACCTTTGCCTATTATTCAAAGGAAGTCAGACTAATTGGAAAATAATTTAGAAGTGGGAAGAAGTCATGTCCTCTTCTTTTTAGATGTCTGTGCTTCCTTCTCCATACGAGTCTTTCTTGCCCAGGCTCTCCAGTGACCTTCCAGCCTTTGAACTTTCCTAGTGCTCATGGACACCTTCCTAACTCCAGACACCTATTTGCTGTTTGTCTTCTCTCACTTGTTCTTATATACCCACTCATGTTTCTGTCAAAGAAATGCAAAGTTACCTCTTCTCATGACACTTCTAATAAAAATCTTAGCTCCTTGAGGCAAAGGCTGATTGCTACTTTCCTTTTTATTGGCTCAAGACCTAATAAAGAGCTTTTCACACATTACTAGCTAATAAGTGATATTGGTTGATGAGACTTATAGGTAAATATACATCAGGGGGCTAATTTTTATTTCCTGAAATTTCACCTACAGGACTCAACAGCTATCATGGTTCTGAAAGGAAAGAAATATTTGAAGGGAGAAGCTAGGTGCAGGTTTGATTAAGAAAAAAAAAAAAGGTAGTAAGGTGACAGAACACAAGAAGCCAGGCAGACCGATGGCCATATCTAAGATTCAAACATTAGGCTGTATTTCTTACCAAGAGCAAGGATCAGCAAACTGATCCCATGGGCCAAATACAACCAGTCTCCAGTTTTTATAAATAAAGTTTTATTGAAACAGAGCCATGCTCAGTTGTTTACGTATTGTTATGCCTGCTTTCATACTACAATGGCTGAACTGAATATTTGCAATAGAGACCTCATGGCTTGCACAGCAACTAATTAACCATCTAGCTCTTTACAGAAGTTTGCTAAGCCCTGCCCTAGATTGAGGGCACTTGTGTAGTAGTAAAGCTGGAGGGGGTCTTCACAGGGATTAACTTCTTTTCTTTCTCTGCTGCCTGCTTTTAATGCCAAGGAGAGGTTATAATACTTCATGGGCTTTAGTGCTCTTCCTTCTCTCCTGGAAAATCAAGTATTACATAAGAAAAAGAAGAAAGAAGGGGAGGAAGTTCATAGTGAACCTTCCCACTCCTTGAAAACTCACATAGGCTATTGCCCCTAATTCCCTGGCAAGTGGAATGTGAAGGTGATGCTAGAATAATATATTCAATGTATCTTCTTTTTCTGGAGAAACAGCTTTTTAGGTATATCACTGCTCATACCCATTGTACATATATCTCATTAAAGGTTATATTGCTTTAAAATGAGCTTCTGGTTGAGATAATAGTATTGGATCAAGATTTAGTTTATATTGAAATGGTTTGATTGGAATATCATAGTATGAGGAAGCAAGGAAAAGGCCAAATGTGCTTACATTAGATGTAATTTAGTAAAAATGGAAAGTTCAGGCGTTTCTGGCATATAGAGAACATTTATAGCATTTTGGCTTTTCACATTCATCTTTTAAAGTTCCCAGTTACAACATTTTCTTTTCTTGGCTCCTTAAAAATAATGAATAATTTTGCTCTGTAGCCATAGCTTGAAATATTTTGGTATATGTTAATTCAGAAGATAAAATTTCTTTTGGAAATGTTCACTTTTAGTCTGCATATTAAAAATGGAAAATCTACTAGCTACAGTTCTAAAATTACCAGTATCATTGGGTGCATACCATTAAACTGTTTTGAGAACCTTATTCAGGTTCCAGGGTCTGGAAGTAACAGCCATCCATTTGGAATATCAACTCCAGCCTGGGGTTCTGATTCAAAGAGTTTCTCCATCCGGGAACCCTCTTGCACTGTTGGTGGGAATGCAAATTGGTGCAGCCACTCTGGAAAGCAGTGTGGAGGTTCCTCAGAAAGTTAAAAATAGACCTACCCTATGACCCAGCAATAGCACTGCTAGGAATTTACCCAAGGGATACAGGAGTACTGATGCATAGGGGCACTTGTACCCCAATGTTTATAGCAGCACTCTCAACAATAGCCAAATTATGGAAAGAGCCTAAACGTCCATCAACTGATGAATGGATAAAGAAATTGTGGTTTATATACACAATGGAGTACTACATGCCAATGAGAAAGAACGAAATATGGCCCTTTGTAGCAACGTGGATGGAACTGGAGAGTGTGATGCTGAGTGAAATAAGCCATACAGAGAAAGATACCATATGTTTTCACTCTTATGTGGATCCTGAGAAACTTAACAGAAACCCATGGAGGAGGGGAAGGAAAAAAAAAAAAAGAGGTTAGAGTGGGAGAGAGCCAAAGCATAAGAGACTCTTAAAAACTGAGAACTGAGGGTTGATGGGGGGTGGGAGGGAGGGGAGGGTGGGTGATGGGTATTGAGGAGGGCACCTTTTGGGATGAGCACTGGGTGTTGTATGGAAACCAATTTGACAATAAATTTCATATATTGAAAAAAAAAAAAAAAGAAATGTGTTGTGAAACTTGTGATTTACCAGAGAGAACAGGTTTCTTTTTTTTTTTTTTTCTGTAAGACTTAATAAAACAGGAGCAAAATTGAAAAAAAAAAAAAAAAAGAGTTTCTCCGTCTGCCCATACGTTTTCATCAGCATTAGCCCTGTGCTTTAGTAAGCATTAAAAGTTAAACTGTTTGAAAAATCATGCCCAGGAGCTTTTGGAAGATGGCGGCGTAGGAGGACGCTGGGCTCACCGCGTGTCCTGCTGATCACTTAGATTCCACCTACACCTGCCTAAATAACCCAGAAAACCGCCAGAGGATTAGCAGAACGGAGTCACCAGACCCAAGTGCAGACGAGAGGCCCACGGAA
This sequence comes from Lynx canadensis, assembly GCF_007474595.2. Taxonomy (NCBI): domain Eukaryota; kingdom Metazoa; phylum Chordata; class Mammalia; order Carnivora; family Felidae; genus Lynx; species Lynx canadensis. Next base: position 83,711,276 of record NC_044305.1, read on the forward strand.
GAGGGTAGGAAGGGCGGCGAGGCGGTGCGCGCTCCACGGACTGGCGGGAGGGAGCCTGGGCGGAGGGGCGGCTCGCCGGCCAAGCAGAGCCCCCGAGTCCGGCTTGCAAAAGCGGAGGGGCCTGACGGACTGTGTTCCGACAGCAAGCGCGACTTAGCGTCTGGGAGGTCATAAGTTAACAGCTCTGCTCGGAAAGCGGGAAGGCTGGAGGACAAAGGGAGGGTGAGCTGCGGAGCCCCCGGACGACCGAGCTCAGTTTGGCGGGGAACAAAGGCGCTCGCCAGCGCCATCTCCCCCGCCCATCCCCCAGCCAAAATCCCAAAGGGAACCGGTTCCGGCCAGGGAAATTGCTCGCTCCGCGCAAACACCCAACTCTGTGCTTCTGCGGAGCCAAACCTCCGGCAGCGGATCTGACTCCCTCCGGCTGCCACAGGGCCCCTCCTGAAGTGGATCACCTAAGGAGAAGCGAGCTAAGCCTGCCCCCCGGGCCGCCGTGCACCTTGCCTTCCCACCCCAGCAAATACGCCAGATCCCCAGCATCACAAGCCTGGCAGTGTGCAAGTAGCCCAGACGGGCCACGCCACCCCACAGTGAATCCCGCCCCTAGGAGAGGGGAAGAGAAGGCACACACCAGTCTGACTGTGGCCCCAGCGGTGGGCTGGGGGCAGACATCAGGACTGACTGCGGCCCCGCCCACCAACTCCAGTTATACACCACAGCACAGGGGAAGTGCCCTGCAGGTCCTCACCACACCAGGGACTATCCAAAATGACCAAGCGGAAGAATTCCGCTCAGAAGAATCTCCAGGAAATAACAACAGCTAATGAGCTGATCAAAAAGGATTTAAATAATATAACAGAAAGTGAATTTAGAATAATAGTCATAAAATTAATCGCTGGGCTGGAAAACAGTATACAGGACAGCAGAGAATCTCTTGCTACAGAGATCAAGGGACTAAGGAACAGTCACGAGGAGCTGAAAAACGCTTTAAATGAAATGCAAAACAAAATGCAAACCACCACGGCTCGGATGGAAGAGGCAGAGGAGAGAATAGGTGAACTAGAAGATAAAGTTATGGAAAAAGAGGAAGCTGAGAAAAAGAGAGATAAAAAAATCCAGGAGTATGAGGGGAAAATTAGAGAACTAAATGATACACTAAAAAGAAATAATATACGCATAATTGGTATCCCAGAGGAGGAAGAGAGAGGGAAAGGTGCTGAAGGGGTACTTGAAGAAATAATAGCTGAGAACTTCCCTGAACTGGGGAAGGAAAAAAGCATTGAAATCCAGAGGCACAGAGAACTCCCTTCAGACGTAACTTGAATCGATCTTCTGCACGACATATCATAGTGAAACTGGCAAAATACAAGGATAAAGAGAAAATCCTGAAAGCAGCAAGGGGTAAACGTGCCCTCACATATAAAGGGAGACCTATAAGACTCGTGACTGATCTCTCTTTTGAAACTTGGCAGGCCAGAAAGAATTGGCACGAGATTTTCAGTGTGCTAGACAGAAAAAATATGCAGCCGAGAATCCTTTATCCAGCAAGTCTGTCATTTAGAATAGAAGGAGAGATAAAGGTCTTCCCAAACAAACAAAAACTGAAGGAATTTGTCACCCCTAAACCAGCCCTACAAGAGATCCTAAGGGGGACCCTGTGAGACAAAGTACCAGAGACATCACTACAAGCATAAAACATACAGACATCACAATGACTCTAAACCCGTATCTTTCTATAATAACACTGAATGTAAATGGATTAAATGCGCCAACCAAAGACATAGGGTATCAGAATGGATAAAAAAACAAGACCCATCTATTTGCTGTCTACAAGAGACTCATTTTAGACCTGAGGACACCTTCAGATTGAGAGTGAGGGGATGGAGAACTATTTATCATGCTACTGGAAGCCAAAAGAAAGCTGGAGTAGCCATACTTATATCAGACAAACTAGACTTTAAATTAAAGGCTGTAACAAGAGATGAAGAAGGACATTATATAATAGTTACAGGGTCTATCCATCAGGAAGAGCTAACAATTATAAATGTCTATGCGCCGAATACCAGAGCCCCCAAATATATAAAACAATTACTCATAAACATAAGCAACCTTATTGATAAGAATGTGGTAATTGCTGGGGACTTTAACACCCCACTTACAGAAATGGATAGATCATCTAGACACACGGTCAATAAAGAAACAAGGGCCCTGAATGAGACACTGGATCAGATGGACTTGACAGATATATTTAGAACTCTGCATCCCAAAGCAACAGAATATACTTTCTTCTCGAGTGCACATGGAACATTCTCCAAGATAGATCATATACTGGGTCACAAAACAGCCCTTCATAAGTTTACAAGAATTGAAATTATACATGCATACTTTCAGACCACAATGCTATGAAGCTTGAAATCAACCACAGGAAAAAGTGTGGAAAACCTCCAAAAGCATGGAGGTTAAAGAACACCCTACTAACGAATGAGTGGGTCAACCAGGCAATTAGAGAAGAAATCAAAAAATATATGGAAACAAACGAAATGAAAATACAACAATCCAAACGCTTTGGGACGCAGCGAAGGCAGTCCTGAGAGGAAATACATTGCAATCCAGGCCTATCTCAAGAAACAAGAAAATCCCAAATACAAAATCTAACAGCACACCTAAAGGAAATAGAAGCAGAACAGCATAGGCAGCCTAAACCCAGCAGAAGAAGAGAAATAATAAAGATCAGAGCAGAATAAACAATATAGAATCTAAAAAAACTGTAGAGCAGATCAACGAAACCAGGAGTTGGTTTTTTGAAAAATAAACAAAATTGACAAACCTCTAGCCAGGCTTCTCAAAAAGAAAAGGGAGATGACCCAAATAGATAAAATCATGAATGAAAATGGAATTATTACAACCAATCCCTCAGAGATACAAACAATTATCAGGGAATACTATGAAAATTATATGCCAACAAATTGGACAACCTGGAAGAAATGGACACATTCCTGAACACCCACACTCTTCCAAAACTCAATCAGGAGGAAATAGAAAGCTTGAACAGACCCATAACCAGCGAAGAAATTGAATCGGTTATCAAAAATCTCCCAACAAATAAGAGTCCAGGACCAGATGGCTTCCCAGGGGAGTTCTACCAGACGTTTAAAGCAGAGATAATACCTATCCTTCTCAAGCTATTCCAAGAAATAGAAAGGGAAGGAAAACTTCCAGACTCATTCTATGAAGCCAGTATTACTTTGATTCCTAAACCAGACAGAGACCCAGTAAAAAAAGAGAACTACAGGCCAATATCCCTGATGAATATGGATGCAAAAATTCTCAATAAGATACTAGCAAATCGAATTCAACAGCATATAAAAAGAATTATTCACCATGATCAAGTGGGATTCATTCCTGGGATGCAGGGCTGGTTCAACATTCGCAAATCAATCAACGTGATACATCACATTAACAAAAAAAAAAGAGAAGAACCATATGATCCTGTCAATTGATGCAGAAAAGGCCTTTGACAAAATCCAGCACCCTTTCTTAATAAAAACCCTTGAGAAAGTCGGGGTAGAAGGAACATACTTAAAGATCATAAAAGCCATTTATGAAAAGCCCACAGCTAACATCATCCTCAACGGGGAAAAACTGAGAGCTTTTTCCCTGAGATCAGGAACACGACAGGGATGCCCACTCTCACCGCTGTTGTTTAACATAGTGCTGGAAGTTCTAGCATCAGCAATCAGACAACAAAAGGAAATCAAAGGCATCAAAATTGGCAAAGATGAAGTCAAGCTTTCGCTTTTTGCAGATGACATGATATTATACATGGAAAATCCGATAGACTCCACCAAAAGTCTGCTAGAACTGATACATGAATTCAGCAAAGTTGCAGGATACAAAATCAATGTACAGAAATCAGTTGCATTCTTATACACTAACAATGAAGCAACAGAAAGACAAATAAAGAAACTGATCCCATTCACAATTGCACCAAGAAGCATAAAATACCTAGGAATAAATCTAACCAAAGATGTAAAGGATCTGTATGCTGAAAACTATAGAAAGCTTATGAAGGTAATTGAAGAAGATTTAAAGAAATGGAAAGACATTCCCTGCTCATGGATTGGAAAAATAAATATTGTCAAAATGTCAATACTACCCAAAGCTATCTACACATTCAATGCAATCCCAATCAAAATTGCACCAGCATTCTTCTCGAAACTAGAACAAGCAATCCTAAAATTCATATGGAACCACAAAAGGCCCCGAATAGCCAAAGGAATTTTGAAGAAGAAGACCAAAGCAGGAGGCATCACAATTCCAGACTTTAGCCTCTACTACAAAGCTGTAATCATCAAGACAGCATGGTATTGGCACAAAAACAGACACACAGACCAATGGAATAGAATAGAAACCCCAGAACTCGACCCACAAACGTATGGCCAACTCATCTTTGACAAAGCAGGAAAGAACATCCAATGGAAAAAAGACAGCCTCTTTAACAAATGGTGCTGGGAGAACTGGACAGCAACATGCAGAAGGTTGAAACTAGACCATTTTCTCACACCATTTACAAAAATAAACTCAAAATGGATAAAGGACCTAAATGTGAGACAGGAAACTATCAAAACCTTAGAGGAGAAAGCAGGAAAAGACCTCTCTGACCTCAGCCGTAGCAATCTCTTACTCGACACATCCCCAAAGGCAAGGGAATTAAAAACAAAAGTGAATTACTGGGACCTTATGAAGATAAAAAGCTTCTGCACAGCAAAGGAAACAACCAACAAAACTAAAAGGCAACCAACGGAATGGGAAAAGATATTTGCAAATGACATATCGGACAAAGGGCTAGTATCTAAAATCTATAAAGAGCTCACCAAACTCCACACCCGAAAAACAAAGAACCCAGTGAAGAAATGGGCAGAAAACATGAATAGACACTTCTCTAAAGAAGACATCCAGATGGCCAACAGGCACATGAAAAGATGTTCAGCGTCGCTCCTTATCAGGGAAATACAAATCAAAACCACACTCAGGTATCACCTCACGCCAGTCAGAGTGGCCAAAATGAACAAATCAGGAGACTATAGATGCTGGAGAGGATGTGGAGAAACGGGAACCCTCTTGCACTGTTGGTGGGAATGCAAATTGGTGCAGCCGCTCTGGAAAGCAGTGTGGAGGTTCCTCAGAAAATTAAAAATAGACCTACCCTATGACCCAGCAATAGCACTGCTAGGAATTTATCCAAGGGATACAGGAGTGCTGATGCATAGGGGCACTTGTACCCCAATGTTCATAGCAGCACTCTCAACAATAGCCAAATTATGGAAAGAGCCTAAATGTCCATCAACTGATGAATGGATAAAGAAATTGTGGTATATATACACAATGGAATACTATGTGGCAATGAGAAAAATGAAATATGGCCTTTTGTAGCAACGTGGATGGAACTGGAGAGTGTAATGTTAAGTGAAATAAGCCATACAGAGAAAGACAGATACCATATGGTTTCACTCTTATGTGGATCCTGAGAAACTTAACAGGAACCCATGGGGGAGGGGAAGGAAAAAAAAAAAAAAAGAGGTTAGAGTGGGAGAGAGCCAAAGCATAAGAGACTGTTAAAAACTGAGAACAAACTGAGGGTTGATGGGGGGTGGGAGGGAGGGGAAGGTGGGTGATGGGTATTGAGGAGGGCACCTTTTGGGATGAGCACTGGGTGTTGTATGGAAACCAATTTGTCAATAAATTTCATATATATATACAAAAAAAAAAAAAAAAAAGAAAAATCATGCCCACCCTTCAGCCTGGGAGGAATATATTTCTGATGACTGTTAAGAAGATCTATTTCAATGTCTACTGTCTGCAAAATCGTTGTCTTTTTCTACTTCTAGGCAGCTGGTAGGATGCTTCCTTGCCTCCTTTATGTTAGGAATGGCCTTTGCTCTAACCACTGAAATGTGAGAGGAGATTTTGAAAGTCACTTCTGGTTGTAAGCTTTAAGAGTATGCACATGAATCACCACTATCACTTTCTCTTTTCCTGAGCCTTAGCAATCAGCAACATTTAATATAGTGTGGGCTTTACACATCTGGGTTCCAGAGTCAGATAATGTGGAGACAAGTGTTCAGTCAGCCTGTGCAGGATAGATAGTCAGTGCAAGAATTACACCTTTGTGTTTAAGCCACTGGGATATGTGGTCTCTTTTGTTACTGCAGCATAACCTGGACTTTCCTGATTGATTCAGTATGTCTGGGATAGCTTTAAAAAAGGATTTGAATTCTCTGTGGTGAGGGTTGGTTCTATGGAGAAATAATCAATTGTTTTCCAAAAATAACTTAACGTGAATGTTTGGCATAGTGTTGTAGTCAATGATTTTATATTAGCATGCCTCTGTGATACAATCTGAATATACTTCATCCTGTCTGCTCACTTTTGTTTTGCTGTTGCTCCCTATTCATGTTATTCCCAAGGAAGAAGACATTTGAAGTCTAGCTCTCCATCAGGATTCCTTGAAGAAAGCAACCCTAAGATACAATTAAATGGTACTAGACCTGGGGGAAATTCAGCTAGAGAATTGGGTTGCTTTAAACATAACATAACATAACATAACATAACATAACATAACATAACATAAAACATAACATAACATAACATAAAACATAACATAACATAACATAAAACATAACATAAAACATAACATAACATAACAAACATAACATAACATATCATGATAATATAAATATGGATTAGTATTCCAATCCAAGTTTTTATTGCAAAAGGTACAGATGATATGAGTGGAGGAGTAACTGAAACAAAGCATTAGCCAGAAAACCACATTTTTTTGTGTATGCCACACCACTGAATCCATTTCTGCATTCATTTTTAAGCCTGGGCACATAATTGTTAACAATTTGTCACCTTTTAAAACTCAGAGTGACTAAGATTAAGACTAAGATTAAGATTTTTCCCATACCCTGATCATACACTTGAACCATGTTAGTTGTAGTAGCCTTAGACAGAGATCTCTTTCTCTACTTCTCTTTAGTGGGCAAAAATCTCCTCCAAAGACCTTCTATTAGACCTAGGCATATCCAGATCTTTGAGAAGGCAGCTGCCAAAGGAAGGAAGCCACTTAAACTGGTCAATGTAGGTTTATGACTTCATAGAACAAAGCAATGTTCTTTGCCTATTGTTCCATCTATAGCCACATGCACATATTAGCAGCAATAATAAAATATTGCTGCATTATCCCCAAAGCATCAGCCTCTGATAAGATAAAAGCTTTTTTCCCAGAGGGGTTGGTTAGTGTCTGGGGGTGGGAGATGGGAAAGGAAAGAATACATTAACCCCGTGGTTCTGATAGAAATGGTCTCTTCTGTTATGAAGAAAATGTACACGTTAAGCATGTGTGACTAGCAAAATTATAAGAGATCGGTTACTCTCTCACTCTGCTTATCTCAGTTTATAGGACTTGTAAGTGGTTAGAATGCTGCAGACTGCTCCCTGGGAAGTGGTCTATGAAAAACATATGAGTTAGATACAGAAAAAGAGAGGCAGAGCAGGAGAGGTTATTGAGGTATTGAGTGGGAACTCAGAATATATACCAGATATCTTCGGTGTTGCTCTAGGCTCTTACAATGCTCTTCGATGAAGCTATTACTTCTGGCTTCTTTTTCTTTATCGCATTCTTCAGTGTGGGGATATATGTAACATAACATACACGTAAGGAATGAAGCAGAATAGTAAAATGAATGGTTGTGGATTCACCACTCAATTTTAGAACCCAAACATGGTTGTAATTGCTTGTATGCTCCTCCCGCATCATATGCCTCTGCCTCCTCCAAGTCTGGAGATGAACTTTGTGTTGAACATTGCTTGTTGTACTAAAAATCATCCTCTCTCTTTTTGTCTGACTTTCCCTATAGAGTGTTGCTTGACTTTGATGGATTTTTGAGCTTTATAAAAATGATACACCTTGCATTAGTCTGCTGGGACTTGCTATTTTTACTCAATATTTAAGATGCACCCATGTTGTTTGTGAAATTCTATTTATTTTTCTTGCTTTGTAATTTTCTACTATGTGACTATAGTACAATTTGTTCACTCATTTTTCTGCTGGTGGATATTTGTTTCCCAGATTTTTTTGGCTGCTGTGAACACAACTGCTCTGAATACTTTTATTCATGTCTCCTGGGACACATGGGCAAAAGGTTCTTTGATTATTGCCCTGGGTTGTAGTGCATTTGAATATCCCACTTAACAACACACTGCCACACTTTTTCCCAGTGGTCCTACCAGTTTGCATTCCTTTCAGCAGCAAATATGAATATAAGTTCCCATAAATCCACATTTTCAATCTTTGATATTATGTCTTAATTTATGCCAATCTAGTGTATAAACTGTCTCTCACTGTGGTCCTAATTTGCATCTCCATGATTGCTAATGAGTTTGAACATCTTTGCAAATATTTATTAGCAATTTGTGTCACCCCTGCCTTTTTTTTTTAAGCTAGAAAGGTAACTATCTATCCAGTTCTCATTAGGAAAGAAAGAGAAGTCAGTTGATTAAAGTCTTTTATAATTAAATCCACAACTGGTAGATGACAGATGACCAGAAACCAAGAGGAATGGAATAGCTTCTCTTCGTGAAAGCAGAACCGTGCTACAGTGCCCTTGGGAATTCCTTAAATCCTATACTTGTAAAATAATTGGTTCCTAATAAAGAACAATGAATTACATCTATAAATAATGATACATGATAATTGGGGATTTTCCATATTCCCACAGATAAGTTTATATTTTGTGGTCATAAGCAACAGAAACCCCCTCTGACTAACTTCAGCCCCAAAAGAATATTCATAGCCATTCTGTTCTCAATAGAAAAAAAACTGGAATAACTGAAATGTCCATCCAGAGGAGAATGGATGAGTGAGTTGTTGGTAGTTATGGCATGTTGTGTGATGAGGCCACTGAGACTGCACATGATCCCCAAAAGAAATTTGGGCATTGTTACCAAAAGAAAGGGGAGCATGGATGCTGGGAGGAAAATACCAGCTCCCAAACCCCTTGACTCACTGGACTTTTTCTTACGTAGAAAGACTGAAAGGAGTTGCTCATTTCCAAAGAAGAGAAATGGAATTTGAATGGGGGGGGGGGGGGGAATAGGTGTTTTTAACATCATCCATCATAAGAAAATATTGTTAGATTATTTTTCTAACTATACTGATGTTCCTTTTGGCTGAGGTTTTCTAGGCTAAGCTAATAGCCAATAAGATAATAATTTGTGCCAAGATGTGATGATGGTAATGACTTCGCTGGGGAAGGGGGTAGGCTGCAACTCCAGTGCCTGCTGGGACCCACTCATAAGCACTTTCATGTCCCATCTTAGAAACTGTGAACCACTGGGAAAGGAACAATCTCCCTACTCACCAAGGGGATGGCTAGCTGCTACGATTTCTTTGGGTCCTGTCACTAACAGGAACCATCTCTAAATCCCATCTCTCCCTCAACGTTTGAGTTGGCACCAATTTTAAACAAACATTAAATCCTGAATCTAGAGGGTACTTTGGTTTCAGCAAGATCCCAAGAAGCTTGGGAAGCAAGAGGGGCTAAAGTTGTGAACTCCAGTTCCATACATACGGAGCAATGAGAGAAGAACAGTGACATTTTGAAATCCAAAGGACTTGTGACCCACAACAAAGTAGTAGGTGGTTAGGGCCACTTTGCTTTAACTTTTATGTCCAGAAGGAAACATACCAAAGCACATGGCAACATAATTAAGACATATAAGTGATAACAGAATTTTAAATATGAAAAGTGTCAATAATAATGATTCCTCGTTTTGCTAGTTTGGATTATACCCCTTTGCTTTTATGAAGGACCTGCATTAGTACCTATTTTTGCTGACTGAAAGAAATACAAAGAGGATCTTTGTTTTTATGAAAAAGTAGCATTCAACATTTGTTTTTCGCAAACTTAGACAGTGTGCACTGTGAGCAGCAAGAGCGGCACCACCAAGCTCCTTCCCCAGGAACCACACTCAGCATCTCAGCATCCAGCCACCATAGCTTTGAACTGCATCTGTATGTATGTGTGCTTTATCTGGATTTATTTTGTGCATCCATTAGCGATGTGCATCCTAAGGTATCAGAAAAGCCTAAGAGAGATTATTTTTGGGGTCTGGAAAAACAGAAGTTTTTTCTATATAAATTAATGGTAATAGCTTTTTCACTTTGCGTCATTTTGGTTCATGAAAATTTTCATAGGAATGCTCTAGTTTCAGATAGCAGAGAAACCTGTAATAGTTGCCATTTATTTATTTTTCTCCTCTGCATCTTGCAAAGTGTCCTTTGTATTTTATTTCTGACCTTCATAATAATGCTTTCAGTAGGTTTCTTATTCCTATTTTACAGGTAAGGAAACTGAAGCTCAGATCACTTAAGTAATGTAGGTAAAGTAGCAAGCAACAGTTCCAGGATGTTGCCACATTTGAAATTAGAATTAGAATGATGAGGGGCACCTGGGTGGCTCAGTCAGTTAGGCCTCTGACTCTTGATTTCAGCTCAGGTCATGATCTCATGAATGGTGAGATCGAGCCCTGTGTGGGGCTCTGTGCTGACAGCACAGAGCCTGCTTGGGATTCTCTCTCTCCCTCTCTCTCTGTCCCTCCCCTGCCAGTGCATGCATGCTCTCTCTCTCTCTCTCTCTCAAAAATAAATAAACTTACAAAAAAAGAATTAGAATTATGAATAAAATTAATTTTTGACTTCTTGCAAAGGGAGATACGGTATTTGATAATATGTAGTATTTGATGACTATGCTTGCTATTACTGTGCAGGATTACATCAATGTACCCTGATGGTAATTGTTTATGAAACAGAACTGGAACAGTTTATTTTAAATTGGTAAAGGAAAATTATGGAACACTGGATGCTTTCTCTCTATGATAAATACCTTTTGACATTTAGCATCCCACTTGTGAAATGGCTTTAGCCAACTCCCTCTTTCCTCTTCTTTAAATGATATTGAGAAGTAGGGGGAAGCTCAGATGAGGCCCACCTTTTGAATGGGTAGAGAAAAGGGGCTAGAAAAATGTTAAGTTTTTTGGGCAACAGAGTCTATGTTTGGGTCTCTTGTCATCTTCAGTCTTGGGGCAGCAGAAAATTTGACCCATTTGGAGAGTAGCACCATAACACTGTATTACAACTCTGGTTTTCACTTAAGCAAAATATCTCCACTTAATAGATTCTAATCCTTTTATATGCGAGGCAGTCTTATAATGCTATACAGAATCCATTCTTTCCCCCATTAGTTTCCTCAATGTATTATTTGTTGGCCAGCAACACGCCCATCTGGGTCACCAGGCCTGGGCATGTCACTCTGCTTCATCCACAATGGACTAGAGCTCAATGTCTCATGCAGCCATTATCTTTCTGCTCTAACTATAATCAGCAGTCTTGCACAGCTTGATATCCCCTTTAATTTAGAATTTGTCTTATTTCTTGGCTGCTGGCTGCCTTCAGAAAGGAATGAGCATTCTCAGTGAGTAAATGTAACTAACTCCCCAACCCTCACCCTTTCCCACCCCAGCAATCATTAGTTGGAACATCTGTTCACTCTGTGTTTAGAACATGATAGAGCTCATACTGGGATTTTTGGTTAGGATCTTTCAACATCAATTATTTACTAGACTGAAAGCTTCTAAAAAGAAAAAAACTGTGTCCTGCACTCAACTGGATTTCTGAGCCTGAGCATAAAGCCTGGTACGTATTAGGGCCAAAGAAATATTTGTTTAATTGCGTTGAATATTTACATTTGAGACACTAACTCAAAGTGGTCGGTAGAAGAGGGGAATCGGGAAGCCACATTTTGTCATAGAGATTTATGTTATGACTTATCCTTGATTGGAAAAGAACCATGTTAATGATCTTATTCTTATTGCATCATTCTGCTTACACATTTGTCTTTTTAACTCTGAAAGGCAGTAGTGAGTGTTAGGCTCTTGAGCCAGACAGACTTGGGACAGATCCTGATGTCTCTGCTTCATATCTTGGTGCCCTTGGGCAGGTTACTTAAACATTTCAAGCCTCAATGTTCTCTTCTGTAAAATGGGTATAAATAACCACACCTACCTGAATATAGTATTTTGAGGTAATATATTGGTAAAGTACTGTTGTATGTGCTCAATGAATGACAATTGTAATGATTAGTATTCTACAGCTAATAACAAAACTGATAATTAAGCCACCATGGACTATAGCCAATTTTTCCATTCAGCTTCAAAGATATAGAATTTTTCACCATCTAAAATAGTTATTCAGAGAAATAATTATTTACTTTACTTATATATACACTAATAATAGACATTCAATAATGACTGTAACAGCATGATTATTTTGTAGCATAAAATGGATTTTTCACCCTAGCAACTCATTTCAAAAAAATATTTTGAATTAGCCATAAGTAGTTTATTCCAAAACCATTATTTTTTCTCTCTGTGGGTTCTTATTTATTCAACACCAAGTCTTATGGTGAATATCAGTCAGCTATTGCTGTATAACAAACCATGCCAAATACAAGGTGGCTTAAAATAAAAATCATTTATTCTCACCCATACAATTGTGGGTTGTGTGGGAGTTGGCTAATCTAATCTGGGCTTAGCTGGGTGATTCTGATTCATGGCTGTAGGTCTGGCTAGGCTGAGTTCCTTATTGCTGGCTGGGGTTAGGTCTGCTCCATATGCATCCACTCATTCTGGGCCCAAACTCTTCTCTTATGGATGACAGAGGCACAAGAGGGCAAGTGCATTTGTACAAGCACATTTTAAGCCATCATTTGCATCATACCTGCTAATATCTCATTGGCAAAGAAAGTCACATGACTTAATCCAAATTTAGGGAAATATATTTCTCCTATAGAAATAAGCAGTCAGGAGTAAATATTTTTGAGCAATAATCAATCTAACCCTAAGTATAACAACACAAGAAATTCTAAATTGAGGCCAGCAGATCTGTGAATAATTTCTTCCCCAGGGACTCACATAGCAATAGTGATTGATAAAAGAACTCATTTTTCTAAGAGTACATCTTCAACCAACCTTGCATCACTAAGTGCTCAGAATTTAGAATGTTCAGTTCAGTATGTCTAAGAGGGAGGTATGCAACAGAGCTTTAAAAATACAGCACTTAAGAAAATAGACTGAAGTGAGTCCTAAGGGATATAGCTAAAGAGATTGCTATTACTTCTAGCAATACAATTTATGCTTCCTGCAAGAATACTATTTTGGGCCCTTTTTTTTTTCTTTAGAAAGAAAAACTAAATTGTCCTTGTGCTGAGTTTGGTAATTAGGCTCCTAAAATTTCAGGTAAGGCTTTGTCTATTTGGCTGAGTAGAAACTTTTATTTTGGGGGGGTATGTCAGTCTCAAGGTTGTAGGGAAAAAGAAAGCATTAACACATCCTGCTCTAACACACTCTACACTTCCAAGTTTGTGGGGTAGGGGGGTGGGCTGAGGCATGCCATGCTCTTACACTCTTGCTGGCTTTTGGTGAAGTCTTATAAAGAAGTCTTGTCTTGATGTCCACTGCTGGCCTTAGCCAGGGGCGCCTTATGCCACAAAATCTGGTGATTGAAATAGGTCCATTTAGATGTTTACCACTTGCATGGAAAAGAAAGTATTTGGACAAGGAATTTGTAGTTTTTAACAGTACGGCTGCGCTAAACTGAACACTTCTGGAGCTGGTTTTCCTCTTCATCCTCCTCACTTCATCCTCAAGGTTAGCAAGCCGAGGAGTTCTCATCTTTTGCACTTTGGAAAAACAAACACCATGATCTCAAGCAGGGGTTTCCAACCTCAGCTGCACTGTGAACTTATCTGGGGAACTTTAAACATACTGATCTGGGTCCTATGTCAGAGAGGCTGATTTAGTTGGTCAGGGATGTGGCCTGAGCATCAGGATTTAAATGTTCCCGGTGAATTAATTGTACAGCCAGGGTTGTGACTCTCTAATCTTTCTTATATTTTTATCAAAAAATTTTAATGTTTATTTATTTTTGAGAGAGACAGCAGCATAAGCTGGGAAGGAGTGGGGCATGGGGGACAGAGGCTCCCAGGAGGGTTCTGTGTTGACAGCAGAGAGCCCTATGTGGGGATCGAACCCATGAACCATGAGATCACAGCCTGAACTGAAGTCAGGTGCTTAACCCACTGAGCTACCCAGGCACCCCAGGATCTCTAATGTAAAGCCTTGCTAGCTTCAGCTTTGTCATTAGAATAGCTTGCTACCTGTAAATGTACTGTGCAAAATGGGAAGGTGGCTATTAACGAATTGAATATTGTCAGTGTTCCTGGAGCTTGGCATATTATCTCACTGAACTTAATCTTCACAAAAATCCCATGAGGTGGGTATTGCTGTCCTTGCTCTACAGATGAGGAAACAGAGCTTTAGAGAGCTTGCCCTCAAACACCGAGTTTTAATTTATTTATTCATTATATTTTACTATTTTATTTTATTTTATTTTATTTTATTTTATTTTATTTTAGTGTTTATTTGCTTTTGAGAGAGAGAGTGCAAGTAGGGGAGGAGCAGGGAGAGGGACAGAGGATCCAAAGCCTGCTCTGCACGGACAGCAGAGAGCCTGACGTGGGGCACCAACTCAGGAACCTCGAGATCATGACCTGAGCCGAAGTTGGACACTTAACTGACTGAACCACTCAGGTGCCCTAACACAGAGTTTTTAATCACAAAGTTGGATTCTGATCTTAACTCTCAGCCTCAAAGCCCTAAGCCCTCTCTTACTCTGAAATAGAGTTGAGTGGGCCCTGTTTTTGTCATCTTCCAACATGCCTCCTATGATGGAGAAGAGTTTTCCATGGGGCCGTGTAGGGGGCACATAAAGTTCAGCGCAGATTTGAACAGGCAGAAGTACTTGATTCAGAGGCAGACTGAAACCACGATGACTAACATAAAGGGAGTGGAGGAGAAAAGGGCTGTGAAACTGGAGGAGGGCAGCTTTAGCCCGCGTATCTATACATACGCCGGCTAAAGAAGACTTGTCAGATGTTTCTTTGATGACTTGTCAGATGATTACAGAAGAGTGGATGGAAGAAGAATGGGAATTTCTAAACATATTTAAAAATGACGGGAGAGGCTTTTGCCCTGGACTTCTAGAGCTTGCGTAGAGAGGATGATGAGGGGATTCCAGACAAGCTGTGGTTAAGGAGGAAGCTTGGAGGTGGATTTGAGGTGAAGAGAAGGGAAGTCCTAAAGTGGCTGTTGGGTTGGAGAAGCCAGGGGCATGACACTGAGCATGACTCTGAGTGAACGCATGTGCCAGAGCCCCTATAAATGGTTTTGCACAGGAGTCCTATCCGTGGGCCCTTGGGTGACACTCGGTTGGTGGGTAATGTGTGGGGAGTGTTCTCTCAAGATGGAATCTGTCCTCCTCATGGAGGCATGGCCTCACTGTATGACCACAAAGGAAGTCAGTATTCTGAGCGATGGCTGTGCAGGAGGCAGGACTGTCTTCAGAGCTCCATGGTTTCAACCCTTCTATGTCCTAAAATCTTAAACCAAAATGCAAACTTCAGAAGGAAAAAACAGCAAGTGAGATGGCTGTGATGAATGTGGATCGACAACAGAGCTCATAGACAATAAGCAATAACAATGTGATAGGCTTTTCTGTAATTTTCTCTAAGATTTTTGTAGGTACTGGTGACAGGGAAATTTAAGACTGTAGATTTTACTCTGATGTTTTAGTTTAAATGTGGGTTTATTCCTCTTAGCTGGAAGTGATTCCAGGCGCTGGCTTTACTGCCCTTGTCGCTGACTTCCTGTGAATGTTTCTGAATTGGATGTGGAGGTATACACTAACCAGCTGAAGGACACGAAGCTTCCTTTGCTGTTCTCTCAAAGCTGAGAACCAATGTCTACTTTCACAGAGGAAATTAATGAGTTAGGAAGCTGCATTTACATTCTCAATTCATGAATAATAGTCTTAGAGTAAAGAGCATTTTTTTAATTGATTGTAAAGGATTTCTTTGTCCATGTTCCCATTTTGTTCCTACAAAGTCCTTCTGAGATAGACAGAATGGGCTTTTTGGTTTCCATTTCACAGATCAAGAAACTGAGGGAGTTCACAGTAGCTGTTTGCATTGGCTTCCATGCAGGGGGGTCCCTGTATGATCTGTGCAGTATATCATGCTCTTCAAAGCCTGCTTCCAGCGAGAGCCATGTTTGGTCTCACAGAGGAAAGGGAGGATGGTATGTCTGGATGAGGAAGAGGAGAACCTGGATGAGAGTCATTTTCTCAAGTTCTTTGGGCTCTGCAAGGTGAAGTTCATGATGGTCTTTTGCTTTCACATTGGGACCCGTGTCTTGCATGGTGATTAAACAATACTGGTGAAAAATCACCTCTTTAAATTTTTTTTAAAGTTTATTTGTTTGTTTTGAGAGAGAGAGAGAGAGAGTGTGCACCAGCATGGGGGAGGGGCAGAGAGAGAGAGAGAGAGAGAGAGAGAGAGAGAATCCCAAGCAGGTTCCATGTGTCAGACAGAGAGCCTGACACAGGACTCGATCTAACAACCGTGAGATCATGACCCCAGCCAACACCAAGAATCGGACACTTAACTGACTAAACCACCCGGAAAATCACTTCTTGATGGAAAGGAAATAAAACAGAGGGGCAGTAAGGCCTGCTGCCGTGGAGAATGATATTCTCCTCACTCTTTCCTGATTCTAAGAGAAAGGACAGAATGTGGTGATTCCTATTCTTTTGGAATAAAATTCCCATTTCTAATTTAATGGTGGGTTATTTTAATTATGATGAACTTGAACTTAGGATGTGCATTTAACCACAAACTCTTCAGTTTTGCTCCAGCTTAGATCTTTCACATTTAGTCATCTTGCTTTTCTTTCTTGAATGATTTATTTTTCCTTTTTCTGCTTCATGGCATTAGATTCATCCCCTTCACGTTACTCAGGAAGTGGTCTTCAAAAAAGGAAGGACAAGAGGATCTGCTGGGAGTGAGGGAACTAAGTACTGTCACTTCTACTCTCTTTTTTCTCATCATTAACATTTTTTTATTATTTAATTTTTCTACTTTTGTGCTTGCTTTATAATATATATGACATATTAATAAATTAGTCTATTACATATGTTTAACATACATGGATATGTATGTTTCTATCACACAAACACGCAACAACATATTGAGGTATGTGCCTGGATATTTTAATTACTAAGGATGTAAGTTGTGGTTTTTTAAAAATATTTTTTAATGTTTATTTATTTTGAGAGAGAGAAAGTATGAATGTGCACACATGAGTGGAGGGAAGGGCAGAGAGAGAATCTCAAGCAGGCTTCGTGCTGTCAGTACAGAGCCTGATGCAGGGCTCGAGCCCATGAACTGTGACATCACGACCTGAGCCAAAATCAATAGCCAGACGCTTAACTGCCTGAGCCTCCCGGGTGCCCTTGTCTATGTTTATAAAAGTTTGGAAACCCCTACTGTTGAGGGGTTTGAACTGGAAACTATAGACTGAAATCTTAACCCTCAGTACCTCCGAATGTGACCTTATTTAGGAATAAGATTGTGACACATGTACTTAGTTAAGATGAGGTTGTACTGGAGTAAAGTGGCCTCTAACCTGTTGTGACTGGTGTCCTGATAAGATGGACATATGTAGACAGAGATACACAGGGAAAATGTGAACATGGAGGAAGAGATTGGAGTGACACATCTAAAAGCCAAGGAATGCCAAGGATTTGCCGGCCATCACAGGAGGCTCAGAGTGGGGTGTGGAACAGATTCTCCCTCAGACAGAACCAACCCTACTGATACTTTGGCTTCAGACTTCTAATCTCCAAACTGTTAGACAATATATATCTGTTGTTTCAAGCCCAGTCTGTGGCACTTTGTTCTGTCAGCCCTCAGAAAGTAATGCACCTCATAGTGACAAAAAAAATCATCTGAAATATCTTAAGAAGTCTTGACAAATTTACACCGTCTTCAAGTGATGCAATCTATCACTATGATCCTTTAGTTAGGAGACGTAAGCAGACAGATTTGAAGTCTGAGGAGGACACTGGGAGTTGGGGAGAGAAAAATATTCAGTGCTTCTGAAGACCTCTCATTACCAGAGGAAAACCATGAATGTCTCCACAGAAATGATGGGTCCAAAAACATGCTTGGGAGACTAAGCAATGCCACTGGGCTTTCAGAGAAAAAGGTTGAGGGGTTGAAGAAAGACATTGGGATTTTGAGAGAATCTAGAGAGGCCTGGGGCTAATTTTTGCTGGTTTATTTTTTCCCCATTTGTTTATTTGCTATAAGTCAGATTTTGGAGCAATTAGCAAAATATCATGCAAATATTCCCATTGTGACTACACATGAATAACTTTAATTCTGCTGAACATTTGTCTTGTTGCTACAAAATACATCTGCTATTTGCATTAACTTAATCTGTGAAGATATTGTGAACTAAACCACAGACTTCCAGAGACATTTAGGAAGCAACTTCCCATCTTTATTGGACACTTTTGACTAGCAAAATCTGCTTTTGTGGTCACATGACCCTACCCCAGGAGCACCTCTTTTCCCAGTGCTGTTTCAGACAATAGAAAAAGAAGCATAATGGAGCATTATAAGAGGGAAGTTGGAAGAGCAGGAGGGATGCTTATCAGTAACAGAAACAGACAGTGGAATAAATAATTAAAAGAAATGTTGTTAACACATGGATATGCATTCTGTGTATTTGAGACAGGGACAGAAGTGAATTGAACACTTGATATGTACAAAGTACTATGTTATGTATGTTACATCATTCATACCATGAAAGTCTCATGATCACTCCATGGGGTAGATTTTAGAGAGTCCAATCACTTGTTCTGCATTACACAGAGCATAAGGAGCAGGGTCAGTGTTTTACTGACCAGGGTCAGTTAATGTTTATTCAGTACCTACTACATGCCAGGCACTGTTCTAGTTACTCGGTATGATGGGATAAATGAAAAAAAAAAGAAGAAAGGCCACTACCCAGAGAGCTGAGTTCTAGATAAAAGACCTATTCATATAAAAGTCAACCAACAAATAAAGAGAACACTTTCAGGTAGATTACAAGTATAAAGAAAATAAGACCGTGTGATAGGATAGCAAGTACCCGGCAGAGGACTTAACTAGACAAAGTAATCAGGGCAGGCCTCTCCGAGGAGGTTACAATAACCAAGACTTGACTGATGAGAAGACAGTTATGCAAAGAAGAACATTCCAGGGAACGAGAAGGCCAAATGCCACTGGTCAGGACCAAGAAAAGTAAGAGATGCCACTGGAGAGTTTTAAGCAAGCAGTAATGTGACATTGCAATTACTAGAAGATTGCTTTGGTTGCTGTGTCAAGAATAGGTTGTACAGGGCAATATACAGGTATCCCTGTCTGGAGGTGATTATGTTGTCTGGGTGAGAGCTGATGGTGTCTGGGACCAGGGTGGAGGCAAAGGAGATGGAGAAGGTGTGGGCAGATTAGGAATATATTGGGGGACAAGACTGGTAGTTCAGATGGGAGGGGGTGAATTTCATAAAAGAATGAACGATGACTAAATTTATTTTGGCTTCAGCAGTTGGTGGATTATGGTTGCATTTACTGAAATGACGCAGGCTGGGAAGGAATGATTTTTGGGGTGTGGGAGAAATTGAGAATTCTCTTTGGGAAACACTAAGTTTGAAGTGCCTGTGAGGTATCCAAGTGACAATGCTGTATTGGGAGTAGTGGGAATTCTGAAGGGAGATTGCTTGGGGTCACATCTCACCTCCACCATTTACCACCTGTATTACCACGGGCCAGTCACTTAAGGTATCCTAGAATAAGGAAAATAACACTTAAGCTGCTTCCTAGAATAAGGAAAATAAATAACTGGGCTTCTTTTGGTTCTGATTGGTTGTGAAGGTCAAAAGGGAATACATATAACAAATAAGAATGCCTGGCTTGTACTAAGTTATGAACATATATATTATTATCAAGTAGACATGTCCAGTATTTGAGTCCACGCTTGTTGTGCATACGTCTCAAGGAAAGGATAAAGCCAATTGAAGTTTAGTACTAATGACACCAGATCTGTCCTTTATCAGTCAGCTCCCTTCTGGTTTCCTTAACTTCCCAATTATTCTGTGGCTAAAGGCCTGTGGAAACTGACTAAACTGCAAAGATCATGCCATTCCCTTGGCCTGAAGCCTACAGAGCCTCCCATTGCTGATAACATCTAAAATCCAAGCACCTTAACCTTGTGCTCAATGAATGACCTGCATCATCTGACCCCACACTCCTGTTTTGGCTTTTTCTTCTCATGTTACTTTCCTTTGCCCAAATTAGTTTTCTCATTATAACATAAACGTGGCATCCACTTCTCCTATCCTCATAGTCATTTATTAATTCATTTATTTTATAGATGCCTGTTATGTGCTAGCACCGTGCTAAAAGCTAGGGCAATTAAATAAGAGTCATCTGTCTATTGGTTCTGCTCTTGAGATGTTAGCATCCAATGGCAAAGACATATATAAAGCACACTTTATAATGCAACCTATTGTAACAGAAGTATCAGAAGTGCCAGATGGGGAGCGCCCACAGCAGGAAGTGACATAGTCATAAAGACAGTGGAGAGCCCACGTACAAGGCGAATGCAGGAATGGGGATGAAGAAAGGAAGAAAGGTTTCCCAGCAGGGGGATCAGCCTGCACAGTGGCAGGGAGGTATGATGGTCATGGTGCATTTAAGGGGATTATGGATTCATTCTCCTGTCTTCATACTGGCCCCTCACTTAGTTATGTGACCTATTCTTCACTTTTACTGCCACTTACTTGCTCCCGCTGCAACTCAAGGTCTCGCAAGTTCACAGAGTGACACCGTGATTCAAAGAGTTGGGCTAAAATGTGCTGTGATTTTGGCCCCACCAATGAATATCTGCTCGACCTTAAGAGAGTTCTTTATCCTCCCAGGCTTGGTTTCCTCATCTGTGAAGTCAGGGATAATGCAAGGGCCTACTTCACAGTGGCACTGTGAGAAGTGAATGAAGTAAGGCGTGGAGGTCACTCACTACAGTGCTTTCTTGGTGTAACTGCTGCTTTTCCACATCTTGCAGGCTCCACGCATTCCCTGCGTGTGGCCTGCACCAGTCCTCAGTGAACTTAGTAGATGAATACATGTCTGACGTTATTAATTTTCTGACTTCCTATCCTCAACCCACGGTAAAGGCTTTAATTCCATTGCAATAAGTGACAAACTATAGAGATGTAGTTTCCTGCTTTTTTGAAACATTTTAAATGAAATTAATTATTATTTTTTAACTTCTAAATCCTTATTCCCGAGGAATGTCTGCTTTGAAGTTCCTTTCTTTCCCCAGAAGAGAGCAATTTATCAGCTTTTAGAAGATTATGATTCAGCAGGGAGCCTGTTCAAGTCCATTTTGAGACATGGGTCCCTTTGAGGCTTCAATACAAGGAAGGCACATTTAAGGCCTTGTTAACAGAAGTATTAATATTCATAATACATCCCTCAGTCTCTTTTGTATCTCAGACTCATTCCTCTTCCATAACACTGTGATCGGTATCACTTTATCTGCCGCACCCTAAGGGAATTTGCTAATAATTCACAAAACAAATAAATCTGCTCCTTGGCCCCTCTTTCCCAATTAGCCCCCCAGTTTATCTAGGATCACTTTCCTCTTTTTCTTTGGCTCGGATTTCTCAGTGCAGTGGCGTGTGGTTGATGCACAGGCCTGGTTCATCCACAGCCAGCATTGCTGATGTAATCTGGAGAATGCAGTCCCGCTTCAGGCCGGCCCCACGCAAGGAGCAGAACGCCTCTTTTCACCAACTTGCCATTGGGAAATGTCTTTGTAGAGTGCCATGTAATAAAAGACCCATTTGGGTTTATTTCTCACGCTACCACGCAGCAAATGTCAGTATATTGTATGGAGCTGGAGTGATTGGGGTTTACTGGCAAAACAAACAAACAAACAAACAAGCCAGCCAATGAATATGTGAAAGTAAACAGAGGGTTTGGGTGTATCTATGCTTGGAGATACAAATGAACATTTTAGAAGCAATATCTGATTCCATTAGTTGATTTTTCTGGTTTTTGGCCTGCGGGGTGGTAGAGGTGGTCATATAAAATGAATTTGTAGCTTTGTAAATACACACACACACACACACACACATTAACTTGACTCTGTGTATGTGTTTTCTTTGTGATATTTTTGAGCCACATATTGACTTCTCCCCTTATTTGTTTAGTGACTACTGAAGTAGCTTATTATTTATTTCTTCAATCAAATCAATTGCAGGTATGATCATATTCTATTTGTGATTATAATTGGCATTTGAGACACCCACTGCTCCCTTCCCTTTTCACTCCCCAGACATCTGAAAAACACTGAGATATTTCAAACAGTTGCTTTCTCATCATTCAAATTATAGCACACTTGCATAAAATCTCTGATCTCCACTTTGAACTCCCCTTTAATCTCCTTCCCCAGGAATTCTTGTTCAGACCCCAAATCAAAGTTGAGTAACTGGAGAGAAGACCCAGTGCTGCCTTTAATGTGAGATCGGTAGGCTGTCTGCTTGGGAAATAAAAATGGTTGCACATATGGTGTTCTTGGAATTGTGCTGCCTCCTTTCAAGAAGACTGGGGGAGGTGTCAGTGTGTGTGCGTGTGCACGTTTGTGCGTGTGTGTGCTTGTGCACGTGTGCGTGTGCGTGTGTAGGAGCTGAAGTCTCCACTCCTTCTTCCTTCTCAGAAAAGACAAGAAATACCACTTCTTGGTTTTCCATGAAGGTGACAAGACTGATTAATTCATGAACTTTAAAATCAGCAAGTTGCCCCCTTAAAAGAGCTCACAACCACGTGAAGAGACAGGTGTGCTGGATAAGAACATTTCATAAGAATGGACAGGACTCATGGAGAGGAATCCTAAGTGTAACTTTATTTTTGTCCCCACCTTCAAACCTGCTCAATGAGGAATGGTTTTTTCCTACCACTCGATAAAAACTGAATCCTGTGGCCTTTGTACATACTTTCAGATGGTAAATTCCAATGTCCACTTTAAGGAAAAAAAAAAACCCAACCATATCAACTTAGAATTAAGATGGCCAATCCAAATCAACCTTTCAAGTTCACAAAGAGTAAGTGTTCATCCCCCCGCTCCAACCTGCCCACCTTTCCACTGGCTCCTTCTCTGCTCCTCGTGTGGTTCCTCCTCCACTGTCCAGCTGCCATCAGAGACCCCACTGGGGTTGCAGAAAGAAGTAAGGAAAGTTCTTTCATGACTGATACCGTTGTAAGCTGGCTTTGCTTTCTCTGGACTGGATGTTCTAGCAGAGGGTTAAAGATGACTCTGTCTCTCCTGGAGAAAGTTCAGGCTTGTACAGACATCACCTGCCCTTCTCTTGATGTAAGTAAGTGCTATCGGTTTCTGCACTTGCCCTCCTGATTCCCGCGTTTAGCTCTACCCCATCTCCTGTAGCGCTTACTCCTGATTCCCCTTATACCATCAAGTCAGGCCTTCTTTAGGACTCCAGTCTTGTTTAAAATGACCTCACACTAATTCTCTCGGGGACAAGTTGAACATTGGGTCCTCAGGACTTACCACATTTGGCCAGGATAGGAGGGGAGTTTGGTCTGCTCATAGGCTACTTTGACCTTCGCACATAACAAGCTTCCCATGCCGCTTGCTGTTGCCCTTCTTGCTTGGCGTTAATAGGGAGCACTCTCCCCCCCCCCCCCACCAACAGGGGAGGTTTGAGGCTGCTGAACAGCTGTTACAGAAATACTCTCCCACAATTCCAGGTCTCTTAATTCCTTTATATTCTCCTTGTGGGAAAGAAGTTTGTTGACTTAGGAAACCTGTTCTTAGTTATTTCTTTTGAAAATTTGCATCTGGCACTTCATGTAGGAGTTTCATCAATACTGAATTTTTGTGCATCATTTTAAACCTTTATTTTATCATCCTGCTACATGTGTTACGCAGATGATTAAGGTCCTAAGAGTTTATCTCCTGCTATGTGTCTGCTGTACAGTGATTATGACTCAGAGTTGAGACTTAACTAAAGTGGGAAATTGAAAGTGTTCTCTGCATATGGTGACAGTCTTACAGGAGGCTTTCAAGAAGAGGGGCCTATCTCAGGCTAAAGGATGTAGAAATTTTGGATTAACACACAGGGAAGAAAAGACTGAATATAAGAGGGTGTTGTATCGGTCAAGCCATAAGAGAAGTTGGAGCTTGGGTATGGACATGATAAAGCAAAATGGCCTCTTGTGATAGGCAGGATTCCAAGATGACCCCCCAGTAACTCATACCCTTTATAATCTCCTCCCCTTGAGTGTGGCCAGGACCCATGATATGATGGAATGTGACTTCTGTGATTATGTTGTATTATATGCAAAGATGGAAGAAGCTTTGCAGATGCAATTAAGTCTTTGATGAGCTGACTCTGAGTTAATCAAAAGGGAGATATTTACGGTGGGCCTGACCTAAATAAGTGAACCTTTATAGGAGAGAGATTTGTTAGCTAGCCTGGAAGAAATCACACAACTACATTGTTATCTGCCTAAGGGGAAAGATGGCCTTCAGGAGCTGAGGGCCTCAGTCCTACAGCCACCAAAACCAAAATCCTGTCAACAACCTGGATGAGCTCAGAGGAGGACCTCAGTCTTCAGATAAGACCATAGCCTTGGCCAACACCTTGACCACAGCATTTGGATCAGAAGCCTTCTGAGAGGGGCCATGCCGGGACTTCTGACCTGTTGAAAACTGAGATGTCAAATGGTATTGTTCTAAGCTGCTAAATTTGTGGTAATTTGTTACACAGCTATCAAAAAAATGAATAGATCTCTGTTTCATGTTGGAGCATGTTGAGAAATAAGGATAAAGAAGCTAGCAGAAGACTTAACTAGGTAGGATTTAGGATGCTAGATTGATGGGAGTAGACCAGTGCAGATCTAGGTATACTATGTAAAAATAAGTCTGGTTTGCTCATGCTCTGTATTCTTTGCACGTTGACTGGGGCTGCTTCTCTGCATTATCCTGACTTTGGAGCCCAGGCGGATGGGCACCTCTTCTATAATGTTGCCATTGGCCATGGCAGAAAACAAATAAGAGAACAGAATGAATTGCATAAAGGTGTTTACAGCTTCAGCCTGAAGGTGCTACTTTTTACTTTTACTCACATTTCATTGGCCAATGCAAGTCACATGGATACACAGAACATCAAGGGTAGAAAGAATGAATGAGAAATATGTGGTGAATTTCATTAGTCAGTGTAAAATGGTCGTAGATTCCAAAATGAGGAGGTGACTTGATGGCAGCCCAGCTTCCTAATTTATACCCAAATTCCTCTCAGATTCTGAGAAGGTAGCAAGGGTTCACTGCAAGCTTTTTTTGCATTAGATATTTGACACTAGACAGAACTGTCAACAACATTAAGAAACAGGTGTCTTTTCTTGTATCAATGCTTCCTACCCCAGTATTCCTACTAGATATAAAAGGGTTTTGCATCCATATTTATACTAGAATTCCCATTTTTGTGTCTGTTCTATTCCTTCATTATGCCATCTCTTATCTATCCTGAGACTTAGTTTTCTAGCGAATTCAGGGTCCGACAGGGACTACTCAACAGGTTTTCAGAGATGTTAGGGAAATTTTTGAGAGGTATTCTAATCAAAACTTGTTGTTCCTTGGCTCTGAAGAGAGTGTAAGGCTTGAGACGCATGAGCACTTTCCCAGAGTAAAAACTAGTTGTACGCAGGCCAGTTAGTAATACTAATGTTACAGTTAAAAAATTTTTAAGACATGTCGAACTCTCTGATGGCTGATGTAAGGACACTGTTATTATCCCACTTGGGATACGTGAAAAATTGAGGAATAGAGAATGTTTGACTTGCCTCTCCTCTTCCCCTACCATCAAAATGATCTCTTAGGAAAGAATTTGCTGGAATTTTACGCCTCCAGGAATTTTGTGCATTTTAAGCTTTAAAGTGAGATGGGGGGGGGGGGAGGCACCTGGGTGGCTCAGTAGGTTAAGTGCCCAACTTCAGCTCATGAATTTGAGCCCTGCATTGGGCTCTCTGCTGTCATCCTGAAGCCTGCTTTGGATCCTGTCTCCCTCTCTCTCTGCACCTCCCTCACTACCGCAAGTGCTCGCATACTCTCTCTCTCTCTCTCTCTCTCCCTCTTTCTCTCTCTTTCTTAAAAATATATAAACACTTAAAGTGAAATGGGATCTATGTTTCCTGGGAAATTATTTCATGGGCATAAACAAAGTTGTGGCAGAGACAGGGACAACGTGGCAAAGTTACAGGTGGTAAACACCATCACCCATAGTGTCAATCATTGTGGAAGCTGGGCCCAGAGGAGGGAGCCAGAGGAAAGTACACTGAGAAAACATAGGAACATGAAGAGGGTGACAAGTCCATGACAAGCTGGGTGAAAGAAGAGGCAGAAAAGCTGTATACAAGTAGCCAGAGAAATAGAAGGAGAAACAGGAGAGAAGGCCCTTCAGGAAGTCAAAGGAGGAGATTTTCCAAAAGGAAGTCTGAAGCTCCAGAGGGAAGGCAGCTGAGGGGAGGAAGGAGGAGGGTTCTGTGGCTGTAGTCAGTCAAGGCTCTTACTGACCTGGGCAAGAGCCCAGTTAGGAGAGGGGGATGGGAGCTAGATTATTGGGGGGATGGTCTGCTCTCCAAGAAGCTGTAAGGGAATGGGGGAGCAGGGCAATAGATATGGTAAGACACACGACCTCAGGGACTTTGAAAACGTGTTACTGCGGACAGATCCATATCATAATGTAGATCCACATTATGTGTAGAGGAGAACATGCTAGCAAAGAGGAAAGGTTCATCATCATGCAGGTGACAGATGGCACTGTTGCTGGAGCAAGGTGCCTTCCAAGGCTGAATCCCAGGTGGACAGAGGAAGGCAGCTGTCTTCTTTGAAGCCAGAGGGGAAAGAGGAAGGGTGGGACCGCATAGGGATGAAGTGGGGTAGGGCCATAGGGTGAGGACCACTTCTGGAGGTCTCTCTTTGCTTTATAGGAAACTCACATGGAGTTTTGAAAAAAAACAAAACAAAACAAAACCCAAAGCCATTGTGCCCATTTGGGACAGTGATGCAGCATTTAGGGAAAGCTCTGTAGAGCACTATACTGCTTTTGGACAAGGCAATGGGATATGGAGTCCAGAAAGTTCCCTTGAACCAGCTCTCTCTTCACGTATCTTTTCACATTCCTGGCCAGTCTTGAAATACCACCACCAGGGACAGGGAGATGGTAAGACCAAGTTATCTTTGTTCAGGTCTGAATGGAGCATGGCTTTGGACAGGGCACTTTTTTTTTTTTTTTTTAATTTTTTTTTTTCAACGTTTATTTATTTTTGGGACAGAGAGAGACAGAGCATGAACGGGGGAGGGGCAGAGAGAGAGGGAGACACAGAATCGGAAACAGGCTCCAGGCTCTGAGCCATCAGCCCAGAGCCCGACGCGGGGCTCGAACTCACGGACCGCGAGATCGTGACCTGGCTGAAGTCGGACGCTTAACCGACTGCGCCACCCAGGCGCCCCTGGACAGGGCACTTTTATGCATGTTGTCAGGGCACCAAAACAAAATTTGTGAGTTGACCTTACTAATCTGGGACATCTAAATCATGGGGAATACAGTTTTGATGTCTCTTTTCACATTTGTATCTGTGAGAAAGATATTTTCAAACTTGTGAGGATTTTGTGGTTCGAGTGTACTGCTCTTTCTTTGTGAGAAATCTGTTTTATGTTTGGGGGGATTTGTCATTTGTTCCGTTGAAGAGTGTCTCATAAAAGACACTTGTTTTTTGGAGGGGGGAGGCAGCTGTTATCAGTAGAACTGGAGGAGGGGTTTTCATCTGCATGGATTAGGTTGATGTACCAATCTCTTTCTTCTCTAGGGTTTTTAAGGAATCTTCCATGATTGGCTGAGCATGAGGAATCTCCCTGTGACAGCTCTATAAAGAATGAAAGACAATAAAGACAATCTAACAGGCAGTCAGTCGATGAGGATTTTTGTCTGGAATAAATTTAGCGCATCTCATAAAGTTTTTATAGATGCTACCTTTCAGATGCTTAGAATATTATTATCTAGCCCAACATTTTTCTGTTCCTTGCCTGAAAAAAAAAGCACTTTTAGGATGTTCTTCTGTGTCTATTTTAAGCTCTTAGCAGAGTTGTTTAAATGACTGATTTTTCTTTTTCCATTGCATGGTATTCTTTTCCTATGGGATTTAATTAGAGTCTTCCACAAAAATCTGACAATTAGTGGGTTTTGCAATGGAATTCATGATTTGTATCTTTACTTGGCTTCAACATATAATCCTCAACAGGTCCTTCTTGAGCATAAGATTTTGGTGCATTGGGGTCAAAATGGAAGAAAAATGAAATTCAGATAAAGATAAAATATCCAATCATTACCAATTAATGAACAGAAAGTGACTATAAACCCAGCCTGTAGCAACTAAAATCAAGCCACTTAAAAATTCACCTACAAGTGAAAACAAAATAAAATTAAAAAATAGTTAGAAGTTACATTATTAAGAATTCTACATATGCTTTCATGCTTGTTTCTTTTCAGATATTACAAGTCTTTTTTCTCTGGTCATCAGTAAAATTGATTCTTTCTCTCCATCCTTTCCTCTCTCTTTCCCGTCCTTCCTCCCTCCCTCCTGCCCTCTTCTGCGTTTTGGGAAGGAGTGTGAGTCCATAAGGAAGCAAGGGTTCTGAGGCAGCTGCAAAGGAAATATGTATGTGCCAGGTAAAAATATATTCATATCTTTCCACATGGATGGTGCTTGATGAGCCTGGTTTAATGTCCCCTGGGTCTGAGGAGTTGTGTGACTCTACAGCATATTTTATTATTTAATGGGAAAGAAAGTGTACCATTATAGTGAGACACCCATGATGTCCACAATCCCACCTGATACCCCCTTTATGAAAAAAATAGTTTTCTTCATTTTCTGAAAAAAGGGAGGAGAGGGGTAAAAGGGATTCTAATCAAGGGAGAATTATCTTGTATAATCCTTCTCTTGCTTAAATCTTTACAAGTTGAATGCTCTGATTTCTGCTAGTGAAGCTTCCCTTTTGCAGCAAGGAAAGAGCAGTGAAAAGATAATATATTTTAATTGTGTTTTTTTTTTTTTTTTTTCCCTTCCAGAGAGAAAAGCCTGTTGGGCTCATGGAATCATACCATTTTTGGGCTGTTGCCATTGCTTCTATACCTCAATAAGGAGAAATCAGGTATTCTAGGATTTGAGATTAGTTTTTCTTATAACATTTATATAGATATATATTTCAGAAAATAGTCATAGGGAATCCAAATCCTAAACTCTTGGCTGTGACTTCCTTTGCTCCCTGGCTTGTGAGGTGGGAACACTGGCAGGTGGAGGTGATAAGAGGGTGGAGAGGGGGTTGGGGAAGGCAAGGTCAATAGAGAGACGGGAGCAGGTGTCCCAGAGGTGTCCCAGAGCAGCCCCACAGGGACCAGGTCCCCGAGACTAATCTCAGGTGCTCATGCTGCTCCCTGGTCTCAAGACTGGTGGAAAATACCAGATGAAGCCTCCAGATTTGACATTTTAGTTTGGCAGCAGAGAGAAGTAACAGAAAAAAGATAGAGTATTGCTCTGGGAGTCCGACACTGGGTTTTCCCAATAGCAATGCCATTTGCTCACGGGGTAACTTTGGGCAGGTGGAGCTACTTAATCTGGGTACTTCTGTGTTCTTCCGTGAGCACAGGTAATACTCCCTGCTTTGTCTATCTCATGCATGTGGCATGTGTCAGAAGAGAACATGGCCTCTTTAGGTCTGACTTCAAAAGACTCTACAGACAGGGAAAGCTTTTGGGTGAGTGCTTTCTCTGTGCCTGGCCCTGTGCTAGCTCTCTGGGAGTGTCTGAGAGCTATGGACCACAGTCCTCAGCCCTCAACGGGCTGAGACCTAAGTCAAGCAGGAAGCAGCAGCAGTGGTGTTAGGTCCCTCGGCAGGCTGCCCTCGTCAGCAGCAGGCAGATGTGTGATTTAATAGAGCAGCACCTAAACTCCCTGAGGGGTATATGGACTGTGCCGGCAGTTGCAGTAAGGAACATAGAGTCACCGTATTTCATTGTTTCTGGGATACATTTTCCACCCACATTTTAACATGTTTAAAAACAAGATGTCTCTTCAAGTTGGTGGTTGGTTATAATTCGAATAGCAGCTCTTCTTTTGTTAGTGGTACACAAAATAATGGTGCATCTTATAATCTATGAAATCTTATATCCAATAAAATACCGTAAAAGAAGAAAAATACCACATCCTTGATACCCAACACCAGAGTTCCAAGTTGAGAAGAGCTTTAAATGAGGGAATCTCTTATCATCAAAGCAATTTGGTCTCTCAGTGAAATAGTTTTACAAACTGGGAAAGAGGAGGAGATAGTTCACATGGATGTCTCCTTCCAGAATATTTAATTTCAACTTTCAGAGCATCCAAATGCTTTGTTTTCTTTTAATAGAAATTAGCTGATTTTTGTATATTTTTTTAAAAATCTTAAAAGTAGGATCTTATCTGTGGGAAAAACTGAGACAAGAGATTCATTCAGACGTAAAGGAAAACCATTGGGCTTGTAGCCATGAGCTTTTACTTTGAACGTACCTTTCAACTCCAGGCAGCCAGTTTATAGTCAACATTATGCTGCTCTCATTTCTTTTCTTCCTCCCTCTCTCTCTGTCTCTGTCTCTGTCTCTGTCTCTCTCTCTCTCTCTCTATATATATATATTCAATATATACATATATTTAAGTTAGTTTATTTATTTACTTTCAGAGTGTGCTCATGCATGGGACTGGGGAAGGAGAAGAGAGAGACAGAGAGAGAGGAAAAGAGAGAATCCCAAGCAGGCTCAGTGCTGTCAGCATGGAGCCTGATGTGGGGCTCTGTCTCACAAACGCTGAGATCATGACCTGAGCTGAAATCAAGAGTCAGACACTTAACCAACTGAGCCACCCAGGCACCTTGGCTTCCATTTTTAGGACTGGCGTGCCCCTATTTCTTCTTTATCCTATGCACTGCGTTTGAAGAATCCTATTAGAAACACTGTCCCTTGGGAATCAAAAGAAGGCTGCAGTAGGCAATGCAGGGAAAGGAAAGAAGGAGGCTGTTCAAATCATAATACTTTTCTGAAAGGAAAAACTTGGATCTACTTACCATTTTAAAATGCTCTTTTTTAAAAAAATGTTTATTCATTTGTGAGAGAGAGAGAGAGAGAGCGTGAGCAGAGGAGGGGCAGAGAAAAAGACAGGGACAGAGGATCCAAAGTGGGCTCTGAGCTGGCAGCGGTGATCCAACACAGGGCTCAAACTGACAAATCGTGAGATTATGACCTGAACCCCAGTCGGACGCTCAACTGGCTGAGCCACCCAGGTGCACCAAAATGCTCTTTTGATTTTGATTTGAACTATTGCCCTAGAGCTCTGATACATGGTGGCCTCCTCAACATATCCCAGTAGTGGTCTGATTCCCATTGGTTCCTAGCTTTGGGGTTCCAGTCCTCTTCTTGGCATTTTTCCCTTCTCTTATGCCTTGACCTTTTTGGCCATGGTCATCAACCAACCTACCTTCCATCTTGACCTCCTCCCTTCTTTCGCTTATTCCAACAAGTAAGCAAGCCTTCTCAGTTCCATCACCTCCTTAACCTTACTTCTCCTCTGCATCTGTCACAATATAATTGATTTCCCCTCTCTCCTGGTTATGAAGAGGCAGACAAGCACTGGGTTCAAATGTAGCATTTGCCAGTTAACCTCTCTAATTACCATCTCCTTGGCTGTCAAATGGGATAATGATAGTAATAATAATAATACTCATCTCACATAGTTGTCATGTTGTTTCAATGAGTAGGTGAGTTTTAAGTGCTTAGCATAGTGACTGGCTGGCACATAGAAGCTATTCTACTAATCTTACTAGTAGTACTAAGAGTTTTTGTGGTGGTAGTCATGTTAGTAATATTTGGGGACACAGAAGACCTTGCAACACTACTCAGATTAGTTTGTGATGACATTGCTATGCTCTTCAAAGCACCCCACAACCCTTCTCAAGGCTGGCCTAAAGAATTAAATCCTAAGGCCCTAAGGCATCAATTGTATGTAAAGAATTAATTATTTACTCTGCGTCTAGAACAGTACTAGCAAAGCACCTTTCCTTGGGAGAACTGAGGAAAAGGTCACTTGAATCATTTTCTGTGGAGCTTAATTCTCTGGAGAAAACTCTGTTAGGAGAAGCTGATAAAGAATAACTTCACCTTACTTCACAATGTTGAGTTTGTATTTGAAAGCCATTTGATTTAGAAGGAGTGTGACCCAAAGGGGATGAAACTCATAGATAAATTCCAAATACAGCATGCTTGTAAGGCATTCTGAAGGCTGTCTCCAAGAGGAATGTTTCTGTTTAAAGTTATCCTCTGTAGACCTGATCCTGAAACCTATTTCCCAACTAATAATTTTCATTTTTACATTATTGAGCCTGAACGCTGACCATAGACTTTTCTTGCAGGTGGTGCTAAATAAGAATGTTGATGCATTTATTTCGGAAGCCATTGGGGAATGCTGTTCAGAAGTTTAGCCGATCTCACTTTCCCTGCACAATTCTTATTAAAAGATGAAAATATGCTTTTGGTTGACATTCAAAAAGAAGACAAAGAAAGGGCAGATGTCTGGAATAATACTGCCACGTCAAGTCTTCCCTTTCATTTGCCTCTCCGTGACAAGCAAAATACTGGTTGGAAACGTGGGAAAACTTTCCAAATTCATTTGAATTGTGAAGGCACAAAACCCCAAAGTACCTAGATAGTGATGGTTGTTCTGAACTGTGGCGGAGGCGTTTGGCTCAGAATTACCACTTAGACTTGTTAAATTTAAAAATAAAACAGCTGCTTATTTCGCCAGCAAAATGGGTTTATTCGGGAATGGCAGAAAATTGCAGTTTGAAACATTCCGGTTATAGCCAAACCATTGGCAAATTGTGAAAACAAAAGAGAGAAATGCTTTTTTATACAGGAGAGAGGAGTTGGGAGGGGCTGTTATAAACTAAACTGGGCTTTTCATTGGCCGAGTTATGTCAGTTTCTCATTGGCTGGGCTGTTGCCAGGCAAGGAGAAAGTCTTCCACTCTTCTTCAAGGATAGTAAAACCTGGCTTCTTTCACTTTACAGGGTGTGCGGAGTAATAGGGCACGAGAGCGCCATCTCCTGGTCTCCCAGCTTCATTTTATTTATTTTATTTAATTAAAAAAAAATTTTTTTTAACGTTTATTGTTGAGACAGAGAGAGACAGAGCATGAACGGGGGAGGGTCAGAGAGAGAGGGAGACACAGAATCTGAAACAGGCTCCAGGCTCTGAGCTGTCAGCACAGAGCTGGACACGGGGCTCGAACTCACGGACCGCGAGATCATGACCTGAGCCGAAGTCTGACGCTCAACCGACTGAGACACCCAGGCACCCCTCCCAGCTTCATTTTAAATGAGGTTTCCCTTACTCATTTCCACAGATTGGAGGAAGAGAAAGTGGCCGGCGCACTTTGTCTTTTAGAACATCCAGCTCTATGAAGGAGATTGGAACACGGTGATGAAGTTAGAGGGAAAGGTGCATGGGTCAGTTTTTCCCCCCAAATAAATCATGTAGCTCCAGAGTAGGAACACTGCCTAGAACTCTGAAGGGGCCACCTGGCTAGAATGCACCAGTGTGTTAGGGAATAAAAAGGTGTTTCCAGTTGTCTTTTGGGAAGTGGTGAAATGCCAGTGGTTTTGCAGTCTTCTTGACATGTTCTTTGACTGGATTATTGTGCATGTATTTTGAGTCAGGGCAGGGATAAGAAGAGTGAACATGAACAGGATCTGTTACCAGAAAAGCAGCACTATCCTGTTCTCAATAAGCCCCACATTCTGAACACATACCCCAGCTCATTCCATCCACAAGGTAGACTGATTCAACATCATGATGACTCCGATACAGTAAAACCTTAATTATAGCTAAAAATTGGCATCATCATTCTGCCTTCTGCAATCTTGCCTTTAGTCTCTTTCAGTGGTATTAATATTTAAGCTATTTAGATAATTGAAAATTATTTTTGTGAAAAGGTTAAGCTATGTATACACTTGTATTACAGGGATATTTTGCTTTTCCTGTAGAGATTTATCTTAACTTTAAAGATTAAACATGAAATAAGCCATGGAAAGAAAAAAGAAAAAGAAAAGGCAGAATGGTAGATCAGAAGAATGTTACTTTCAACATCTCCTTCTAATGAGCCTACAATTAGATGAGGATCGTCAACATGGTATTGGCCAAAGCCCAGACAACTGTTTTTCAGATTTGCTGGAGATAGGGATGTTAAGGGAAAAGAAAGTTAGGAAGGAAATTCTGTGCTGGGAAACCTCCATGCTTCTGTGTGTTTATGAACAAACTCTAGAAAACCGATAGTCCTCTGAACACCCAGGTGAGCTCATCTGTGGAAAACCCCTGGCTCTCATCCTGCAGTATACTTTAAATAGCTCAACTCGCTGAAACAGAGTTGAGGAGGTGATTTTTTTTTCTTCCTAGTAAATTTGTAATACAGCCTACAAAAAAAGCATTTTCTAACTCTTTTCAAATCTTTATTGCTACATGTCCTACATCCAACTGCTTCCCCACCTGCCCCCTTCCTCATCTACATAGCAGCAACTGACTAGACTGGGGGAAATTTTATACTGAATGACACATCAGAATCATGGACTATTCTGTGATCCATCAGCTTAACAAGTTTCTTCAAGGCATCCTAAAATGGGAACTCAGTACCTGTGATAAATGAAGCTATGCTCATGTTACCTAAGAAGGTTAAGGAAGGAGGGGTGGTGTGCCATCGCAGGAAGCAAAAACTCAGGGAAAGAGATCATTTTGACAACAACTTCGTCAAAACCAGGAGCACTGAGCTCTGTGCTTCCACATCATCTTACCTTGACCTGCACATATTGTAATGAGATGTCCTGTGCATCCTGTTCTGTGCCTCTGATCAAAGGGCATGCCCTGATGACTGTTTAGGTTTAAAGATACTCTAGGAGCAATCTTCCTTCTCTATGCACGTCAACCCTGGGTAGGAGAGACCTTACACCGTTAGCCTCCTCCTGACGGTGTGACTAGAAATTCAACCTCACATTGAACCCTGAAAATTGTGTCAGTAGCATTTTGGGGGCTGCTAATGAGAACCATAAAATAACACTAAAGAAAGATCTGAACGAACATGCCAGATGACTGCATTTGTGCTCCCTGAATTGGGTGTAAGATTTATGAATTGAGTTTGGGGCTGCCTTAGTATCTAGCCTCTCATAAAATTTGGCCGCTGCCACTGTTGAAATAAAATGGAAGATAAAAGTGGTTTCAAGAGTGTGATGAAATGATTGCGTTATTGAAATGCTAATTTAGATGTGGCAACTGCCTAAGAGATGGTCCTGCTTCTGAGACACAGCCTGCACTTCTGAAACATGTGCCCAGCGAATGCTCCTTTCTTCTGATGGTGTGTGTGTGTGTGTGTGTGTGTGTGTTTATGCATGCACATGTTTTACTGTTTGACAAGCCCTTCTGTGAATGTCAACCTTAGTGTATTTCTACCCAGGGCATTTCTCTATGGCTGCTCTACCACACAGTTTTAATTATCATTGGCTGAACACATGAGCTCTCCTGTTCAAATACCACTACATGCTTGACAAGACTTGGAACCTTCTAGAAAAGGGTCCCTGGCTCAGTGACTCTGACCATGGACTAGGTAATTTGCTTGACTAGAGTATTCACCTGAAGCAAGAGGAAGAAAGTGGATTATTGCCAGCTCTGGAGGGGTCTAGTGAAGAGGCCATTCCCATAGACCTTTGGCCGGACTCCCTCAAGTGAAATGGCTTCATCCAATCACCTCAGCCTCAACAGAATGATAGGCTTTTAGAAACTGAGCAGTACCTGAGGCACTGTTGTCACTGTGGATAAACACATGGATAATATCTGAAGCATAGGCAGTCCCTGCAGCAATGCAAATTGAAATGTAAATGTATTTTGAAAAACCAAAGCCATAGGTTTTAAAAACTCAGCATGGTGATAAAAATGTCCAGCAAATCTGCCATTTGCGTGTGACGTCTAAGGGAGAATTCTTCAGGGCTTGAGTTTACTTATAAAGAAGGGAACCATGAAGAATTGTCAATATAACACTAATTGTGGGGGATATTTATTCAATTCAAGTTGCTTTCTCCATTGGCACAATTGCTAAAATGCACCACTCGGCCTCTGGAGTATTTTACACTTTCCTTTCTGTAATTATAAATGTGGAGGCAGCTGAAGTATAATACCTGGGATGTAAAAAAGGATCCAGAGAGAAAAGGAAAAAAACCCACGACAGAGATGAAAAATACCATGTTGGATCTCGCAACCCCTGGCTCAGTGAGGGCTTTTGGCTCATTCATCTTGCCTTTGATTTGTCTGCTTTTTCACTTCAACTAGGTTTACAGGTTTTTAGCTGAAACCAATTAAAGAGAACCAATTGGCAGGGTTAGCACTTGTGGTGTTTATGGTGCGCGTTGTATTGATTTATGCTGTGCGGCAGCTACAGTGAAAAGCAAACTATATGAAGAGGAAAGGAAACCTCATACTGGGGAGGCATTACAGTGCACAGGATTAATGTGAGGGCAGTAATGAACGATGCCATAAAGAAAGCTGCTGACTGTGCAAGATCCAGCAACAGGAGTATCTTTTTCTTTTTAAGAAAGACACATCGTGGCAACAGTTTAGTTACAAGTAATTATGCAAGATGCTTACGATCAGTTGACAATGCAGTACTCTTTCACTTGAAGTAGCAGAAAAGGATGCAGGAAAAGGGAAGGCATTTGCTGGTTGTGTCTAGCATCTTTAGGTTTCACATCATTCAGGACAAAGACCTATCAGCAGCCCCAAGGGAACGAGTTCTGGGAGAATATTGTATGGAAGTTATTGAGTAGTGAGACAAAGATAACTTTGTTAAGATCTTGGAATATTGGAAACAGTTGGTTGGTCACTTAAGCCTGGCAGGTCTAAATACCGAGTGAGGAATTCTGGAAAATGAGAAGCCCTGGAGGGAATACATGTAAAATGGAAGTGGTGAAGAACAGTGAACAAATTCTGAGTTCTCTTTCTGCCTTCCAGCCATGCAGGGCTTAGAATGCTCACTGTGATGCCTTTGGTCTTAAGGAGTGGTTGATGGTTTACATGCTACATCACTCAAAACGATCTTCTTTGGCAGAGGGTAGAGAGTGGGCAAAACGCTGGCACTTGAGAACATAAGCCTCAATGGCTCTACCTTGGAGTGGGAGAGGCGAGAATTGTAGCCTTCTGTTTGCGGACTTCTATTGCACAGGCTTAGGAAATTCAGGAAAGGTAACCGAAAACTCTTTTGACAAGTCTTATAAATTCTTGGGGACAAAGAGCTTTGATTATCGAAGAAAAAAAATGTTAAAGCAAGTAAATGTTAAAGCAAGTAAATGGTTTGGAAAATAGCTCCGGCTGGATAATCATGTAAGGCTTGCTGATTTAGTTTTAAACCGCATAAAGACAGGTGAGTCAGGCACAGCCTTGGATATTTGTAATGATAATAATTATTATTATGGTGCTAATATTCTTGCCTTGTCTTTGTTTAATAACTTATCCTGTTGTAGTTTTTTTTTTAAGTATGATAATATACATTGACTCTTTGATTATCAAAACAGTCCTATAAGTTTGTAAGCTTAGTTATCATTATCCCCATTGAAAGATGAAGAAATAGCCTTAGGGATATTAAATGGTTTATTGTGGCAACTGATAAGAGGAAGGGGAAAGTAACTAATAATTATTGAAGACTTATGACTCACCAGATCCTGAACTAGAATATGAATATCTCTATATATGAATATATATGTGTGTATACACACACACACACATGGTATCATATATATATGTATCATATATTTTATATATATATCTTTGAAAATACATTTCAATATGCCTTTTTTTACAGAAGAGGAAGCTGGACTCAAGTGGATTAAATTGCCCATAGGTCAGTAACAAGCAAGAGGGAACACTGGGCTTTGAACCCAGCTTACAAGCTCTGGCTCCTCTTCTCTCTTTCTTTCTCATTTAACCATGATGATTATTTTAAAAAAAGAAGTCCCCTGGTCTAGCATGTAAGGAGCTTGGAAGTCATCACTTCATCCTAACAACAAGTAAAATGCTGAACAATATGAAAAATCAACAACTCTTCTAAAATCTGTCAGAGAAGTAAGGATACAGGACCAAATTTTGCCCCTAAAATCGGAGAGACAAACAGGCAGATACAGAGAACTACAGCTTTGAGGAGCAGAAACCCAGGAGCAGAAACTTCCATCAGAACCAGTGCCAGGATAGGAAGCCTGGTCTGGAATTGATAAATTGCTGGAGGCTCAGTGTGGCTAAATCTGTGAGGTAAAGATTCCAGGGGGGCTCAGCCATAGGGTGGCCTTCACACTTTTGTGTTTTATCTCTAGGAGCTCAACCAGGTTTTCACAGTGAAAATCAGAGAAAAAAACAACCACCCCCCACCCCCCACCTCCTCCCTGCCAAGGCTTTTGGCAAAGGGAGGGGAAAAGTAACCACTTTGAAATGTGCTAGAACATTGTGTTCTTCCTAACAAAGCCTTCCCTTGAGAGAAGCTATTTTATAAAAGCCTAATCTACTGGGTTATTAACAGAGCCTCACTGATGGGGAGAAGGGATACACTGAACTCCAGTCATCTCGTACCACCTTAGGAGGTTCAAAAAATTAAAAAAACAAAACAAAACTGAGAAACACTTATGAAGTTCCCAGTGTATGGATACAGACTCACTAAAAGACTGAGATCTAATCACAGGACCATAGAATGCTTTTCCTCCCCCATTCATACCTTACCATGGCACTGTTAAAGTTGTGCTTATCATAATTCCTTTTACCCAGTACATCATGTCCTCCATTAAACCCAAAATTAGAAGGGATGCTATGTGTATATATATTTAATTAATTTTTCATCATGATAAGTGTACTTTTTAATCCCCTTAACTATTTCACCCATCCCCCTCTACCACCTCTTCTTATCCATAGTTTGGCTATCGTAAACATAGAGGTGCATATATCCCTTTGAATCAAATTGGTATTTTTGCATTTGTTGAGTAAATACCCAGTAGTACAATTACTAGGTCATGGGGTGTTCTATTTTTAAATTTTTGAGAAAATTTCCAACTGTTTTCCATAGTGCCTGCACCAGTTTGCATTCCTACCAACAGTGTAGGAGGGTTCCTTTTTCTCCACATCCTCTCCAACACTTATTGTTTCTTGCGTTATTGATTTTAGTCATTCTGGCAGGTGCAATGTGATAAATCTCATTGTGGTTTTGATTGACATTTCCCTGATGATGAGTGATGTTGAAAATTTCTTCATGTATCTGTTGGCTATCTGTATGTCTTCTTTGGAGAAATGTCTGTTTATGTCTTCTCATTTTTAAATTGGATTATTTTTTATTTGTTTTTTATTGGGTGTTGAGTTGTATCAGTTCTTTATATTTTTGGATACCAACCCTTTATCAGATATGTCATTTACAAATCTCTTCACCCATTCAGTAGTTTGTCTTTTAGTTTTGTTGACTGTTTCCTTTGCTGCGCAGAAACTTTTTCACTTAAAGTATTCCTAATAGTTTATTTTTGCTTTTATTTTCCTTGCCTCATGAGATATATGTAAAAAAATGTTGCCATGGCCAATGTCAGAAAAATTACTACCTATGCTTTATTCAAGGATTTTTATGGTTTCAGGTCTCACATTTAGCCCTTTAATCCATTTTGAGTTTACTTTTATTTATGGTGAAAGAAAGTGGTCCAATTTCATTCTCTTGCACACAGCTGTCCAGTTTTCCTAACACCATTTCTTGAAGAGACTATCTTTTTTCCATTATATATTCATTCCTCCTTTGGTGAAGGTTAATTGACTATATAATTGTGGGTTTATTTCTGGGATTTGTATTCTGTTCTGTTGATCTATATGCCTATTTTTATGCCAGTACCAAACTGTTTTAGTTATTACCACTTTGTGTTATAACTTGAAGTCTGGAATGGTGATATCACCAGTTTTTTCTTTTTCTAGATTGCTTTAGCTATTCACGGTCTTTTGTGATTCCATACAAATTTTATGATTGTTCTAATTCTATGAATAATGCTATTGGTATTTAATAGGGTTTGAATTAAATTGTAGATTGCTTTGGGTAATATAGACATTTTATTTATTTATTTATTTACTTATTTTTTTTTTAATATAGACATTTTAACAATATTTGTTCTTCCAACCCATGAGCATGGAATGTCTTTCCATTTCTTTGCATCATTCTGAATTTCTTTCATCAGTGTTTTATAGTTTTTAGGGTACAGGCCTTTCACCTCTTTGGTTAAGTTTATTCCTAGATATTTTATTGTCTTTGGTGGAATTGTAAATGGGATTGCTTTCTGAATTTTACTTTCTGCTGCTTCATTACTAGCATATAGGAATGCAACAGATTTTGTATCCTGCAACTTTACTTAATTCATTTATAAGTTCTAATATTTTTTGTTGGGGTCTTGGATTTTCTATATATAGTATCATGTCATCTGCAAATAAGGGGGGTTTTACTTCTTCCTTACCAGTTTGGATGCCTTTTATTTATTTTTATTGTCTCATTGCTGTGGCTAGGACTTCTAGCACTATGTTGAATAACAGTGGTTAGAGTGGACATCCTTGTCTTGTTCCAAACCTTAGAGGAAAAACTCTCAGTTTTTCACCATTGAGTGATGTTAGCTGTGGGTTTTTCACACAAGGTCTTTATTATGTTGAGGTATGTTCTCTCTAGAATTATTTTGGAGAGGGTTTTTATCATGAATGGATGCTGTACTTTGTCAAATGCTTTTTCTGCATCTACTGAAATGATCATATGGTTTTTATCGTTTCTCTTACTGATGTGATGTATCACATTGATTGTTTACTTCGTGAATATCGAACCATACTTGCAACAAAGAAACAAATTCCACTTGATCATAGTGTTTGATTTTTTAAATGTATTGTTGGATTTGTTTTGATAATATTTTTTTCAGAATTTTTGCATCTATGTTAATTAGAGATATGGTCTATAGTGCTCTTTCTTTGTGGTATCTTTATTTGGTTTTGGTATGAGGGTGATACTGGCCTCATGGAACAAATTTGGAATGGAATAACTATATATTTTAAATGTTTATTTATTAATTTATTTATTTTGCGAGACAGAGAGAGAGAGAGAGAGAGGGGGAGAGGGGGGGGGTGAGGGAGGGGGGGGAAAGAGAGAGAACACCAAGCAGGATCCTCCCTGTCAGTGCAGAGCCCCATCTGGGGCTCAATCTCATGAACTGTCAGATTATGACCTGAGCTAAAATCAAGAGTAGGATGCTTAACTGACTGAGCCACCCAAGCATCCCTGGAACAACTATATTAACTTCACAAAGAACCGACTTCAGAGCAAGGAAAATTATCAAGGGTAAGGAGGGACATCACATAATGGCGAAGGACTCAGTACTCCAAGAAGACACAGCAATCCTTAATGTATATACATCTAACAATAGGATATCAAAATATACAAGGCAAAAATTGGTAAAATTTCATGGGGAAGTAGATAAAAACACTCTTAGGGTTGGAGGTGTCAACACCTGTGTATCAGAAGTGGGCAGATCCAGCAGGCAGAAAATCAGTAAGGATGAGTTGAACTCAACAGCACCATCAATCAATTGTATATAATTGACATCCACAGACTACTTCATTCAACAACAGAAGAATACCCATTCTTCTCAAACCCATATGAAATATTTGCTAATTCACTAATCACATTCTGGGCCATAAAACACATCTTAACAAATTTAAAAGACTAGAAATCATACAATGAATGCTCAAACCACAATGGAATTAAACTAGAAGTCAACATCAGAAGATAGGTGGAAAATCCCCAAATGCTTGGAGATTAAAAAAAAAAAACATACTTCTAAATAACATGAGTCAAAGAATAAATCTCAAGAGACATTTAAAAATACTTTGAAGTAAATGAAAATGAAAACACAACTTATCAAATTTATTAGAAAAATTTTGCAGTGAAAATAGTGCTTTAGTGGAAAATTTATAGCTTTGAATGCATATATTAGAAAAGAAGAAAAATCTAAACTCAATAATCTAAGATTTAATTGTAGGAAACTATAAAAAGAAGAGCAGATTAAATCCAGAGGAAGTAGAAGAAAAGAAATAATAAAAATTAGAGCAGAAATTAATGAAATTGAAAACGTGAAATCAGTAGAGAAAATCAATAAAATCAAAAGCTCTGAAAGATAAATAAAGTTCTTCATAGGTTAACTAAGAGAAAAAAGAAAAGTCAAAACTTATTGAATCCAAAATGAAGTAGGTTAAATAGGTGAAGAGGATTAAGAACTGCAAACTTTCACTTATAAAATATATAAGTCATAGGAATGAAAAGTACAGCATAGGGAATACAGTCAACGATATAATAACTTTGTATGGTAACAGATGGTAACTGCATCTTTTAAGATGAGCATAATGTAACGTATATAATTGTAGAATCACTTGTTGTACACCTGTAACTAATATAACATTGTATGTCAACTATACTTCATGAAAAAAAAATGAAAGAGGGACATCATTACAGAGATCATGGACATCGAACAGATAATGAAGGAATACTATGAACAAGTTTGTGTCCC
Organism: Lynx canadensis; assembly: GCF_007474595.2. Taxonomy (NCBI): domain Eukaryota; kingdom Metazoa; phylum Chordata; class Mammalia; order Carnivora; family Felidae; genus Lynx; species Lynx canadensis. Next base: position 83,754,080 of record NC_044305.1, read on the forward strand.
CAAATTCAGTGACCTAGATGAAGTGGACCAATTCTTAGGAAGACATAACCTGCCAAATTGCACACAAGAAGAAATAAGGAATCTGAACAGGTTTACGTCTGTTATAGGAATTGAATCAATAATCAATAACCTCCCAAAAAAGAAAACATCAGGCCCAAATGGGTTCACTGGTAAATTCTACCAAATATTTCAGGAAGAAATGATACCAATTCTCTGCAATCTTTTTCAGAAGGTAAAAGCAGAGGGAATAGTTCCTAATTCATTTTATGAGGCCAGTGTTACCCTACAATAACCTAATCAGACAGACATTACAAGAAAACTATAGACCAGCATCTCTCATGAACAAATATACAGAGTCTTAACAAAATATTAGCAAATCAAAATCTACAATGTATATAAAGAATTATACACCATGACCAAGTAGGATTTATCTTGGGTACATAAAGTTGGTTCAAGCTTTGAAAATCAATTAATGTAATCTATCACATAAACAGGCTAAAGAAGAAAAATCACATAATTGTATCAATAGATACATACAAAACATTGGCAAAATTTAACACTCATTTATAAAACACTGAAAGAATGAATGAGCTAAGGGCTTACCTACATTTCCTATTTGTTTCTTTGGTGTCAACTCCCTTTACTGAAATTTCTTTTTTTTAAAAAAATGTTTATTTATTTTTGAGACACACACACACACACACACACACACACACACACATAGCATGAGGAGGGAAAGGGCAACAGAGAGGGAGACACAGAAACTGTAGCAGGCTCCAGGCTCCGAACTGTCAGCACCGAGCCTCATGCGGGGCTTAAACTCACAATCCATGAGATCATGACCTGAGCCAAATTCAGACATTTAACTGACTGAGCCACCCAGGCACTCCCCCACTTTATTGAAATTTCTGATTACATTTATGGGTTCCCTCTTTCTTTCAACATCCTTCATTCTGTCCTGGTGATACCATTTCTCTTAGACATGACAAACTTAGTAGCATTTATCTCTCACGCTGATTTTTCTTTCAGATTTCCTGCTTTTCTGATTAAAACCACACTAACCTAGTAATTGTAACAAATATGTGTGCTGGGATTTGGAGGTTGGGTTGGTGGTATCAGCCTGGTGAAGTTTGGTATGGGAAAGCTTGTAAAATAGTGTATTTCAGGGCAAAGACCAAAACATCCATCTCAGTTGGGAAGAATGGCAGATCAGATTGAAAACTTGTCACAAAAGACTTTGAGATTATTATGGTTATTATATTTAGAATGCATATTAAAAGAGAAAAGAAGTGGAGATGATTTAGAGGTCTACTACAAAGTTGTTGGAGAAGAAAAAGATGTGATGAAGTCTTGATAACACAAAATATTTTTAACCAACCAACCAACCAACCAACCAAATAAAAGAAACATATGCTTATTACGTGGGTTAGATACAATTTTAAGTTTGGATAAGGGTAAGCATGGGCAAGACATGAAGAAAGTACCCTGAGTAGCAAGCTCAGAAATGTAAATTCTAGTCCTGGCTGGGAGAAGTAACTCTGTGATTTAACCTCCAGGGGCCTCATTTGTATTTATTCACCTGTGATGAAACTGAGTTCAGACCACAGACTTTCTAGGACCTCTTTGGATTTAAGAGTTGCTTTGGTGAGTTTTTTTATAGATATGTAGGTTGGAACACCCTGCAAGCCAAAGAGGCACCTTGTACTGTGGCCTGAATTCTAAGAAACGTTGGCTCCCCAGGCTGTACAACTCTATTCTCACACTATAGTGACCTTGGGCCTTTGATGTCTTTCTCACTTACTTACCAGAAAGGACCAGTTACCCATAGAAACAGGGCTCAGAATTTTCCAGCTTGGAAAAATTTAGTTCCACCCCATAAATTTCACAGGAGAGAAGCTCATGCTTAGAGAGAGAAACATATCTAAATTCACACAGCCATGTCATGGCAAAATATTTAGTAAAAACCTGTGTGTCCTGATGTTGCTCAAGTTTTCTCACCCTGCACCCTTAACTCATGCATGCATGCATGCATTTGTTCACTGAGTACTTTCTGAGTACCTATAATCAACTCAACATCTCTTTCACCTGCTAGAAATCAAAAAGAGATAGGAATTATGATCTCTATTTAGAAACATGGTTTTCTTAGACATATGTGTTGATGAACTCTCATTGTTGGCAATTTTTTCTGTAGTCATTTTCATTCAACATTCTGTCGGCCTTAGCATTCTCACTGAAAAATATTGTACATTTGTTTTTCTGATGTGGGCAGTAAAGCAGAACGGTAGATACTTCCTGTATCAATTACAATATGCTGAGCTGCAAACACCAGAGCCCCCCAACTCCCTTCCCTCTGCCAAATATAATGGCTTAGAGAACAGAAATTTTACTTATTCCCCATTTAACAGGCAATTAGTAGTTCTGTTTCCCATAGTTTTTTCAGGGACCCAGACTGATGGAGGCTGTGGCAGCTTCAGAACAGACTTACACGGATCCCCTGGGTGCCAATACTCTGTCAAATGAAGAGAAAGAACATAGGTGACTGCATGTACATTTTTATGGGCCAGGCCTTCTATGGCCTGAACACTTTTGCTCACATTGTATTGGCCAGAAGTCAGTCACACGATCACTTGTAAGGGAAAGACAGGCTGAGGATGTAGTCCAACTTTATGCCAGAAAGAGGAAAAAACTGCCAGCAGCCTATACCACACTGTTTCATACTCAACCACATGGTGAAATGTGTTCTTAAATCTCACCTTTTATTCAACCATTGCATGAGTTCCAACTCATATTAGTTCAAGTCTGTGGAGGATGGTTTCTTTTGATTGTTAAAGGGCATATGAGTTCATCTTGTTGGAAGTCAACTAACTTCCTTTTTTCTATGGTATTTACCAGATGCTTTTAGAATTCTGCAAGTAAATTAAAAGGTTCAATATTGCTTTCTAATAATCAAATACAGAACATGAGTTATAAAGTTTTATCTCTATGCCTCACTCAATTTGTTTCACAACAAACAAAAAACCATAATTATAGAACATTTCAAGCAACATACATAATGCCTTTTATTAAAATAAACCAAATTAACAGCAGCAAAAACAAAGCTTTGCTTTACCTTAGATATTTCTGAGGGATTAAAAGAAGAGAGCCTTAATTACACATATTTTTTAAAAAATCTAATAAAAGATCACCAGAGAAATAACTTGTATTTCACGAGAGATACATTTGTATAATCACAGAAATATGATTTTGCCTACCATTAACAACTTAACATCAGAAAATTCGTCAACCTGCCAGAAACATTTTCAGCAATTCATATGACTGACCATTAAATCTAAAATGTGGAGATTTAATAACAAGATAGATACGAATGCTAGGCAAGATTATTAAATCACTGCTAAAAGACACAAAGCGAATCCTGGACTGAGATCTTTATGGGGACCACTCGCATATAATTTTGACTTAAAATGTCCCATCAAACAGTACTGTTGCTGTAGATTTCTATATAGTTCATTCCTATATTTTTGCTCAAATTTCCTTTTCAGCATAGCTATCTCTGATTGCCTTATGAAATTTAGTCTCCCTTCTTGCTGTCTACCCCTCTTTTCAGCTTCTTTATCTTATAGAACTTTTCGTTATAACACACTATCTTCTATATTTACTTTGTTATTTGTCATTGTCTCTATGAGTCACTAAGTGTAAGTTCAAGGAAGGAGGGAACTCAGCCGGTTTTGTTCATTGTTGTACTTCCCAGCACCTTGAACAAAGAGTACCTGAATTAGATTAGGTTCTCAATAAATTTAGGTTGAATAAATGACTTTCTTGTTTCATGTAGAAATGAGGTTGCCTTATGGTCACGTGACTGAGACATTGGTCATGGGTTATGACCCACTGCACTATCATGACCCTGCATCAGTTGGCTTTTGCTGCCGAAATAGCTACCCCAAAACTTAGTGGCTCAAAACAATAATTATTAATTTAGCTTTTGGTTTTATAGGTCTGAAATCTGGGTTGCGCTCTCAGCTGGGTGGTGTTTTTGGTCTTCTTCGGGCCTATTCCTGCATCTGTGGTCAGCCTCGAGTCAGCTAGAGGGCTCGGCTTCTGGGGTTGGCTGGCTGTCACCTGTGGTGATGGGAGTGACTAGGCCATGAGTTTCATCATCTAGCAGGGCAGCTCAGGCTATCCTCATGGCTGCTACTCAAGGTTCTAGGAGTGAGAGCAGAAGGTGGAAAGCCCTTTGAGCATATATCAAGACTGGTATAATAAACCTCTGCTGCGATCTGTTGGTCAAAGCATGCCATCATGGCAGCTCAGGTTCAAGAAATGGAGAAGTAGACTCTATCTCCAAAGGGACAGAGCTGCAAAGCCTGCTTTCAAGAACGTGGAGCCAGGCGAGGAAAGAGTGCTCTGTGGCCACTTTTGGAAGCTATCACCAAGCCTTCAGCGTTTTGGTCTGGAGGGCCTACTGATTGATCCTGAACAAGTGCTTTTCCACTAAAACATCATAAAATCGAGGAACGTAATATAGGAAGTTCAAATGCACATCTAAGGGTGACATCCTCATCTGCATATTTGAAAAGCCTTCCCTGTGAGGGAGGACTGATTGTCAGCCGCATAACAGTGATCTCCTTCCTTTCTCCCCCACAATATTAATTATGTTCCATGCTGCATGCGTCTCTGCTCAGCTATCTACTTTACCTCTCAATAAAAAGAGATGCTGTTTCAAAATAAATAGCCCGATGCACTGTAAAGAAGCTGCAGATACTTAGAAACAATATTTTCTAAATATTTATAACCTATATTTCAAGATCCGTTACATTCAGTGAATTGTGGAAATAAATATCAGACCTGCAAGTGACCATCCCACAGCGCCAGTGCGGGAGCCCAATGACTCATCTGTAAACAGACAAGTCACCATTTGAAACTCTGTCCTCGGTCTTACAGCTCTGTTTTTGGGTTCTACCCAGTAAACAGACCCAAAGTGTGAAACTTGTTTTTTTCTTACTGAAAGGGAAAAAGAGTACCTTCGTTATGAGGAGGAGCGGCAGTGTTGGTTTTATTTATTTTTTAATTGCTATAGGACATAAGGGAAATCATCTAGTTAAACTGATCCAAGCCTCAACTGGAACAGGATACAGTGACGTGGGGGGAGGGAGCGGGCAGCGGGAAGAGGACAGAAGAAGCCAGAGTCTTTTCGTGGAGAGTTTTGACCTTAATTCAGTTGAAAAGAGCCAGACTCGCAGAACTGCAGTCTGGAAGGAGAGGTCAGCCAGATGTGAGCACTTAGGCCACATTTCTGGACCAATCTTCTAATTCTCTTATATGGCTGCAGAATGAGAATGAGAGGGAAGCAAGAAGACCCACAAGTAATTCATATAATGTGTATGTGTAGAACACTCTGTGCTCTTTCTCTGCCCTGGCAATGTTCAACTTACAAACGACTGGATTCAGATCTGGGCAGGGAGATGAGCAGTGTGTGATAAAAGCCTGACTGTATTGAAGTAAATGTAACTAAGGTCTGCAAAGATTTGGGGAAAGGTTTGTTCAGTGTGGATGTGGAATCTTCTATGTAATCTTTGAGAATAGGTGGCTGGTGAGTCTAGAAGAGGTATTTCTGGTAAGGTGGGCAAAATTGAAAAGATAGAAATGAATTAGGGTATTTATAGACCATGAGGAGTTCTTTGCATTCAGTACAAAGAAGGGTGGTCTGAATGCAGAAGGATGCTTGCTGGGGAGCAATGAAAACCACAAAGGTAGAGAGTAGGCAGGGAACATGATAATCTAGATAAACCACCAAAGACTTTAAACCAATATCTAAAAATGAGTGTGTGAGAAGATGGACAAGAATGTTGTGTCTCATCTCCCAGAAAAATTTCAGAGTCCAAAAACCAAGATCTCCATCACAGTGATGAGTTCTAGCAAAGATACACAGAACAGAACATGACCAATTGACCACCTAAAACCCACCAGATTTATCAGAAGTTTCTGCATCAATGGTAGATAATGACTTAGAAAGGAAAGCAACAGAGTCATTCTCTATCTCCCTCATTCTCTCTCTCTCTTTCTATCTGAATCTGAGAGGTATATTCCAAGGCACAGTTATATGGACTGCACTCTTGAGGAGTAACAGTTAATTTTAAGGCTTTTATCTGTCACTGCAGAGAATGACCCTTCTGGAAACTCACAGTACTTGGAAACTTGAAGTAATGCCTCTCTTTAGTCTCTACCCTTCTCTCAGTGTTCGTTGCTGGTATTGGACTATAATTCTCTATAGGCAGGTTCTTCAAACAAACAAATAAATGAGCAAGCAAACGAATATTCTGCACTGATGAATATTCTTGCCATCATTCCTCACACTAGCTTCTTTTCTGTCAATATGTTCCTTCAGTCTTTTTTGATTGGCTCTCTCTATTCCAACTTTCTAAGGCAGATTACTGCCTGGCACAGATCTTTACTGATACTTTATCTTTACTTTTATACTCTTACCAGATCATCCGTGTGTTCCCGCTGTCACTGATGCAGACACAATTTCCAAAAGAAAAGTAATACATTCTATTTTGCAAAGAGACTTAAAAACTCCTTTTAGCTTATTTCACAAATTTTATTGGCAAGTTATAACTACTATTTTTTTAATAAATTAATAAGCTTACTTATTATAAAAATAATAATTTTTAGCACAGAAAAATTGAGGTCATGTGAAAGTAAAAATAATAAAATCACTGAGAATTCTAATTTGCAGAGATAACTGCTATTAATATATGGATTATGGCATTTGCTCTCTTGTTCTATACAAGGCATGTTCTACAGGCATAGGCAATACCCATATATACACAGAGATTTTGGTCTAGGAACGAGAGAGAAAAAGAAGAAAAATCCACTCTGATTTTATTTTCCCCATTACCTTTTTAAAAAATCCAAGTTACAGTCATAATTACTCAGGTGAGGGGGAAAATAAGTCATGCATATTTTATATGGAGGCCATCATGAACAACTTAAAATATCAGTATTTTCCTGATTTACTCAATCTTAGCAAACCTTAGAACTTCTTTACTAAATTCAGTAATGCGGTAAAAAATATATCAAGGTCATATTACATGCTACCAGGGAGGGAAAAGAAAACAACAGGCAGGTTGGTAATTACAGCGGAGCCAGCTACCAGAAAGGGTGAGGGGTCTCTTAATAAGTCTGTTAGCATTTGTAGCACTGTCTCACCCCCACTCTCAATTTGAGATTTTACAGCCTCCACAGAACTATTTTTAAAGACCCAAATTGGTTCTTCAAGGTGTGAATGACAGAGCAAATTTCTTTAATTTTTTTTAAGTCCCATTGTTTAGAAACAACCAAATGCTTAGCCTTAAAAACAAAGTTTATGCAAAGGAGACTAACTGTAATCAATACAACATACAATTTTGTTGATAGCGTTCTCTACTGTGGGAATTTAGGAGTTATTGAAAGCATCTACACGGAAAAATAAAGTACTTAAACTGCTTTAAATCTACTGTCTTATTTCCCAAAAGGTTTATACTGAGTGGAAGATTTGTTCCTTTAGAATGTAAAGGGAAAACACCTTGGAAATTAATATAAACTGGGAAAAAAGCTTTTAGCTGTTATTAGTCTGTGTTCTCAACAAATGTATCAAAATATCAATATGGAGGTGGGCATATTTTTATCTGAACTTGGTTCTGAGTCAATAAAAGTTTGGGTTCTTTTTTTGGCAAAAAGTCACAATAACGTAACTTAAAAAGTTTCTGGAAATATTTATTGTATACAGCCCAGAAGATGAAAAGAATGTAACTATTATTCTTGGTTTGTTTTGAGGTTATTTACTTAGGGCTAAGCACCTCATTTTCTTGTGTACAAAAAGTAATTATGCAGTCAAAAGAAATATAGCTCATATACTTCAAAACATATGAAAAATGTAAAACTTTATTACGCACATTAATTTCTAACAAAGGACATCTCTAACATCAGTGTAACTGGGACAAGCCAGATAACTGATGTATATATATGGATGTTTCTCCCAAATGGGTTTTATAAAGGCAAACAAACAAATAAACAATTTCTTCTTTTATGTCTGCCTCTCTTTTATAAATTTTCGCTTCCCAATATAGGCAATAGTTTTGAGGATTTTCTTTTTTGGTGTGTGTATATACATTGATATATTCTGCTCAAGTTAGCCTTCCTTGCACACCCCCCCACCCCATTCTTTATTTTATTGTTTCAAGTTGCTCAGGTTGAATCTATTTCTACATATAGTAAAGCAAAGATATGAAAACCTAAAAATTATGAAGTAAATACGTTCATGGTTTTTCCAACTGGGATCTTACCCATCCCAACCTTCTGGAAATGTCAGGATATTCTTAGAAAGCCATGTTTAGTGTGAGCCAAGCCTGCTCTGTTAGCCCTCATTCTTCATTCCCCACACAGCAGTTCCTAGGATAACAAGATCTGGATTCTTGCCACTTTAGGCAGGAGGATTTGTGGGTTGCCTTCAGTTGTCTTGGGGCCCAAACAACTAATGGCTGATTCACTGGGGTCATGCTGCACAATGTGGTATGCAACCAACATAAAGGATGGACCTCATCGTGTACACACTAACTAATAACTGGAGAAACTGTTTGATCAGTGAAAGACAAATAACTATAATAAAAGCAAAACAACAAATATTATCTCATACAGGGTAACAGAACTTGACATTTTAAACTGTCAAGCCAGAAACAATCAATGGAATCTCATCATCTTCCTTAAATATGCAAGAAGTGTCTCGAAGTTTGAAGCTATTTTTGAAAAATAAGTGAAAAATAAATTTAAGAAAGGGAGGGTGAGTATATGTTTATGTAAGTATATTTGAAGGTTGGGGAAGGGTCAGAGAAATAGCCATGAGAAATATCACAAGGAAAAACAATAAATAGTTCCCTTATCAGGATAGGATATGATAATATGATAATCTATGAAAACAAAGGATTTTCCAGAAATGAAAAGCATAGCTCTCATTCAGTTCATTCAAGAAATGTGATGTTTTGAGTATCTGAACAAGATAAAATCTGTGGTCCAGCTTGATGAGTAACTGATTTGCTGATGCAGTGATTTAACTGAGCAAAGTAGATTGTTTTGGAGAGACTAACTACTGCAAAAGTCACACATTACTGAACTACAGTATAAATTTTCTGTCCGTTCTTTCTTTGTTTTCCTCTGTGGTAGTATAACAGGGGACAATCTTCAAAGAGAGAATTGGCTATGTATGGTGTTTAGGAATTTTCTAAATGAGATTTTAGAGATACCAATTAGACTCTGGACTGGATGTCAATACCCTAACATTAACTTGCTGGAGAATAAACAGCAAGGTTTAAGTTTGATGTCTCCATTTTCTATCCTTTTAGGTTTCCCTCATGTGATGTCCATTGTAGATCTGCGGGGTTGGGAAAGGACACAGACTGTTTAAGAAGTTACCATTCAAATGTAAAACAAAAGAAAGAAAGAAAAGAAAGAAAAGGAACAAAAGAAGGAAAGAAAAAATCAGAATGACCTATTCTTTCTTTTCTTTTTTCTTTCTTTTCTTTTCTCTTTCTTTCTTTTCTTTCTTTTCTGTCTTTCTTCCTCCTTCCTTCCTTCCTCTCTTTCTTCTCTTTCCCTCCCTTCCTTCCTTCCTTCCTTCCCTCCATCTTTCTCCCTTTCTTCCTTTTGAAAGACTAAAAATGTCACTTGGAAATAAAGGGGGAGGCACATAGAAATGGGCTAAGAACACAATGGTTGGAGAGAGAGGAGTTGTAAAGACAGCAACCTACATGCCATATATCTCAGAGGAATAGGCTTCTGCCTACATGGGCTTCATAAAACCAGATGGTATATCTGTTCACAATATTAAAGGGCATCTAGAATTAGCTACAGTAAGTGATCGAAATTTGTCTCAAGAGTGGGCACAGAAAGGCTGCATCTGAAGATGGCCTGTCACTCGGGAGGGTGGAGCTGTTGGGCCTTCTTGTTGACCACCTGACATTCAATATTTAAACTTTAAGTTTTAAGCTATTGAATGATTACTCTGTATTCAAGAAAATTACACGTACAAACAAACCTCCTAAGAAGATTTTTTTCCTCGTGATGAGAACTTTTAACATTTATTCTCTTAGCAACTTCAAATACACAATACAGTATTATTATCTATAGTCACTATACTGTGAATTACATCCCATGACTTATCTTATAACTGGGAATTGCTGCCTCTTGACGCCATTCACTCATTTTGCCTATCCCCCAAACCCGTTCCCAAACTCGTTTTATTGCTCTGCCATTTTTGTATTGATTAATCTTTTACCATACTGCTGCTGTAGCTTGGCTTCCTGTTTCCACACTCTTTTCTCTCTGATGTATTTTCCATGCTACCTTTGATGTTACATAAAATGGAGTCAATCATGTGATTTTTTTTTCCTTAAACAACAACAACAACAACAACTCCACCAGCTTTAAAATATTTACAGCACACAGCCCATTTTATTTATTTATTTGCTTATCTATTTTTGTAGGTTACTGAAAGCCTTCAATAATATGGCCTAAATACACCTTTCCAGACTAATTTTCTTTCACCTGTCCTATACCTTTGCCCATAGTCTTCCACATCCATCCCTTACACAGTGACCCCCAAAGTATTATTCTCTTCAAGGACCTTTTCAGACTGTTTTTATTTGTCTTTGCCAGAAAGCCCTCTGTCTGTATCAAAATCCTACCCATCCTTTAAAAGGGCAGTTTGGATTCCACTTCGTTTCTGTGTCTTTGCCAAAACTCTTCAGTCTACATTAGTCCTCCCCCCCCCATCTTCATCTCCTGTGCTTTCTTATAGCGTTTTGATAAATACATCCCTAATGATGGTTATAATAATGACGGCGTCAAAACTTCAGATGCCTTAACTCATTTAATGCTCCCAGCAACCTGATAGAGAAGGTACTATTATTGTTGTATTTACAGTGGAAGAGACACCAATATTAGCTAATGTTCAGTCAATGTCTAATAGGTCTCAGCCAGTCTTCTCTCTGGATATAATTCTCATGAAGCGTCCTTGACATAAGCGCTACTATGATCACCATCATATATTTGAGGTAAACAAGGTGCCCAGAGATGTTAGACATGACTTTGCCCAAGGTCTCACTGCCAGTAACTGACAGATCAAGTCCTGGAATACAAGTAGTTTGGCTCTGGAACCCATACCCTGAACCACTGTGCTAGACTGCTCTGATGAAGAAATACACTGTTATGAAAAGTATATGCATAGATATAGGTGTATGTGCATATGTATGCACCTATTATTTATAAATAACAATCAGAACGCGTCTAATTCTCCATCACAGCACTATGTACATATTAGATGGTTAAATGTTAAATGAATTACGTATCTTGAATTATCGCTGAAGTACTTGCCAACTGAAACAAAGAAAGATTGTTCAGAATGAAGAGCTACAATTGTTCAGTAAAATTCAATGTAAAATCAAGATCAAGGTTACCAAATAATAACAGAATGGGAAGGATTTACATACATATTTAACAGCATATGCATTAGGTAAGGCAACACACAATACCGTAAACCTAGAATATACAAATAACTGAGTTACCTGATTTTCCTTTGCAGTTCTTCTTGAGGAAATGTGAAACAGGAAACATGTAATATTAAGCTATGAAATTTTGTAAATCCCCAAGTTTCCCCTGATGGGAGAAATTTCACAAAGAGGCTCATTGCCACGTGTGGGCATCCTGATTGTAATCCACAGACTACTCCTTCGCAAGTAGACAAACTACTTCAGGTACTCATGCAGCAATCAGGGCCTGAAAGTTGAACGGATTTTGGGAGAGGGCAGGATGAACTGTGAAATTGTTTTTGAGACAGCTTTGACTTCTCCAACTTAGGAAAGAATCAAGGCAACTCGTGTCTCCTCCCAGGGTCTGGGATTGTCATTCATCCGAAATGAAGATGGATAGTGGAACTCCAGATTCACCAATTTTAGGTTGATTGAGTGGCAAGACAGATGCCATTCACTTCAGTCCTGAAGCTGTGTTAGAAGCTCTTTCTAGTGTGATTGCCACAGCTTGACAAGTACTGTAGGAATATTGTTGCCTTTGTAAAGAGTAATAAGTCATTTTTAATGTAATAAAAGAATTGGAGAAGTTCACAGGTAAGAAATAGGAGTCGAATGTGATAAGATAGGTTTTTAGCTCTGAACTATTAAGTTCCTTGACGACACTTAGCTGAGAGGTTTTGCAATTCCATCCTGTATACTCTCTTCAAAGACAAGGGCTATGGCACAGAAAGGCCTTCAAGCCCCCAGCTGCCATGAGTGGGATATGCAGTCTCAATTTCTAATGCCTGTATTCCACTTTGTAAGAAAAAATGTCTATTTTTTTCAAAGCAGCAGCCTAGAGAGAGAGGGCTTGGTGTTTGCAGACTCTCTTCTCCTAAAAAAAACTCAGTCCAGGACCAGGACTTCAATCAGAACAATTTTGGAAATCCCTAATGACTAATGTAACTGATTTCAGAGCAAACCTCTGCTTTGCTCCCTGCTTTCTTGATTTCCCAGCAGACAACGCTCCCTTAATGATTAGTTTAGATTAGTTGTCCCTGCCGTCATAGCCCCTCCTATATCTGTTTTATACAGGACACTGCTAACTCCTAAACTTCCTAGGTATGCCAGTTATACACGACACAGCCTATGTAGCCCATCAGCCTTTGTTTGACTGTAATAAATATAAGCAAATTTTTAGAAAGCATGTAATTCACCATTTGCTAGGGATTGAGGCTTGCCTGATCCCTGGCTATATATTTACATCTATATGGGCAGGGGAGCAAGGGTAAAATTTTAGTTGCTATTGTCCTAAGAAATAAATAGATAAAAAGCCATTAACTAGTGGATAGTGATGGTCTTTTGTGGCCATCTCACAGGATTTCCTTTTTTTTTTTTTTTTAATGTTTATTTAATTTTGAGAGGGAGAGAGTGCAAGAGGGGGAGGGTCAGGGAGAGTGGGGGCAGAGGATCTAAAGTGAGCTCCATGCTGACAGCAGAAAGCCCTATGCAAAATCATGACCTGAACCCAAGTAAAGGCTTAACCAACTGAGCCACCCAGGCACCCCTCACATAATTTTCCATTGATGACTGCTGTTCACTTTGACAGATTTTAAGAAACTTTGCTAGTATAATTTATTGGGTTCAATATTACAGATAATGTGAATAAACAGGGAATGTATATCTTCAAGCTTGTTAAATAGTGTCCATTTCAAACATTCTTCACTGGTTTTTTTCATATAAATAAATTCATATATTAGAAAGGTATCTTTTATCAGACTATGTGGTCTGCCTTTTGATTTTGTAAGAATTGCTATTGTATCTGAGGAGCCTGCCTTCCAGGAGCTTTAAGTCTGGTTATTATGGTTAACAGTTCTGGATGACATTTAGCAACTTCCTGAAATGTTATGTGCAAATAGCTATGGAAATGATGAGCAGCCCAGGAGGTGATGATATTGTTGCAAAATAAGATAGCATCGAACCATATATCCAAATAGAAAGGATGGTAATACAGGGCATTCCTAGGCACCAGAATAAGCCATTTGTGTTTGTGACAGTGAACCCAAGAGATGAAAGGAGCCCAAGATTAGCATGACTGAAGGCAGATGCAGGGAGGAAGGTAAAGTTTACAATGATTTTTTTTGGAGTTCAGAAAATCCCTTAGAAACAAACCCATCACGGATCTTCTTCCCCAGAAACATTCTTCTCAGCAAAGGGGGAAAGATGAATGTTCAGAGTTTCTGGCCTACAGCCTAGAGCGTCATTCCTTGAATTTACACTCCCTTTTCTCCCTTTTGGCTGATCTTCAAACACAGCCAAAGAATGGAGGGGTTGAGGTCTTCCTTAATATGGCCTCTCAAAAGCTGATTTTATGTTTGTTTTTCCTATAGGACTTGGATGTGAATGGAACACTCCAAAACTGTATTTCCAAATTCCAGACAATCTGTGCTTTCCACTGATTCTGATTTAGGACATACTGGACTTTTTCGTCTGGGTCCATTTGTTTTAAAGAATGGGGAATGTATTACTTACTTAGCCTTTTGTAGACTATGAAGGGGAGGTTTTTCTTTTCCTTTGGTTAAGAAATTCTTCAGGTTTAAGAAAATGGAGGGGTAAGAGAAAGTGGGGTACTGTTTAAAACCAGCTCTCAGTTGGCTTGAAGAGAGCAAAAATAGATTAAAAAAAATTTTTTTTTTACTCTTTCTTGAGGAACTCCATGATTAGGTCTTTCCTCCAAGCAAATTATCCTCACTATATTCATTTTACAATAACCAAAAAAGGTAAAATCTCACGAAGGAGTCTCAGCCTTAACTTTTAATTTCCTGGTTTTTGTCAGCTTATGTCACAACATTAATTTTATTTCCACATAGGAGGAAGGGTTGCAGGTAGTTAATATTACTCTTCTGTACTCCTCTCAGAGGACAAATATCCCATCATTAACACTCAGCTGTTAAAGCACAGAACAAAAGAAAGTGAGTCAGGGATGTAGAAAGAACTTTCCCTATTTGTCACTATACACACGAGGTAGGGGTTGCTTTTCCACTGGAAATGTGCCATGGAGTTGGTTTATCATCAGGTGAACCTACCAGCTACAGAAGGTCCCTGGCTTACAGTGATTCAGCTTAGGATTTTTCAATTTTATGATGGTACAAAATGATATGCATCCAGTAGAAACAGTATTTCCAATTTTGAATTTGGATCTTTCCCCAGGCCAGCGATATGCTCTGGAATCCTCTGTTCTGATGCTGGGCAGTGGGAGCTGCAGCGCCTAGTCAGTCATGTGACTGCAAAGGTCAACAACCACGTGACTTCAAAGGTCAACAACCGATACACTTACCACCATTTTGTACCGTACAACCATTCTGGTTTTCACTTTCAGTACAGTATCCAATAAATTACTTGCTCTGTTCGATGCTTTCCTATAAAACAGGCTTTGTGTTAGATGATTTTGCCCAGAGGTAGATTAATAGTAAGTGTTCTGAGCACATTTAAGATAGACTCGGTTAAGCTATGATGTTTGGTAGGTTAGGGGCATTTTCGACTTAGGATATTTACAACATATGATAGGTTTATCGGGATATAGTCCCATCACAAGAGGAGGAAGATCTGTAATTAGATAACATTCGAGGCAGTGCTGGGAATCTAAGTATGCAACCCTTTTTGAGACCCTGTTCCAGTTTTGGTGATACTTCTACAAGTGGGAATTTCTTGCTAATTCCTCATTTGCCCATCCTTTATTTTATATACCTAAAATTGAGTTTGAGGGCAACTTTACCAAGCTCTTCGAAGCATTTTCTTCCTCCCCTTTGTAAATTCCGAGAGGCTGGGCAAAGCCATGTGTTGGTATAGTTCAGGGCCTTCAAACGTTTGTAAAATGCCTATAAATGAAAGAGAGGTGTCCTGGTATCAAGCTAAACCCTGTCTATAATCTGAGGCCTTCCAAGGAGACCAAGAAGCTCTGGCATCCCCTAATATAGTTGCAATACACATAAGATGGTGGCCCTTGAGGTAACATAAAATAATTGTAGGTAGGGGGCTTATGCAAAAAGGCTTTGTTCCTAAATACTAGAAAAGCAGTCACCCTGAAACAATGGGGGCAAATTAGCATGCAGCCAGCCCAAGGCTTTTAGCTGCACGCAGGCACATGTACACCCATTCGCGTGGGCGTGCGCGGCGCAGCGCGCGCACACACACACACACACACACACACACTTACACATAAGCTCACAGTGATGAATGCTTGGTCCTTGCTGGGAGGTCAACACGAAGAATCTTTCTTGGGAAAGCAGCATGTCAGATTTCAGACACTTTCCCTACAAATGGGCTTTCGCTACTCGAAGAGGGGGCTTTCTGATCCAGATAATAAAGTCCGTTTACATGAAAAGATGCCGCTTTCAATGTCATGATTAATTTCGGGAAATACCTGGCATCTGAATGAAGCTGAGACTTCAAGAAATGACTGATGATGAGAAAAGATAATTAGGCAAATGTCAAGAGCTTTGCTTGGTGACTGAGGGGCTGGCCGGTCTAGGTTATCGTGTACTCACTCCAAATGGAAATGAAAGGGTTTTGTGGGGAGTTGGGGATGTTTCAACCTATGGTTACATATAAAACTCTCTTTACCTCACATTTCTCTGGGTTTTACTCCATCGTGACCAGTGGGCAGCCGGCGCTTACCTTCAATGACTTCTTAGTGAATCCCAGACAAAGCTGTCCTTGTTTTCATGAGGTTGAAAAATGTAAATTTATCTTGCCTTACATGTCATTTGTTCAAAAGTGACCTCTCTGTTCTGAGCCTATTCAAAAATCTCATTGACTTCTCCTTCCCCTCCAAAAAGAGAAAAATGAAAAAGAAAAAAAAGCCAAACACCACTTAATACTCTGCAGAAAGCACTTGAAGACAAAGGCTGAAGTGGGTGGTAATGTAAATCTACCCCCTCACACATTGTTTCTGAACCCATTCTTCTCTTCTCTCTCTTTTCTTCTTTCTTTCTTTCTTTCTTTCTTTCTTTATGGTTTGTTTTTCCATTGGTGAATTGGAGGATGTCAATGGCTCTGAGATTAGTGACCTCCATGAGCTCGAGATCAAGTTGATGGAAAGCAGAGGCACCCCTAAGGGGCCAAAGGAGTATTTTTCCAAAGGAACTCCTTAGAACAAAGAGTGGTAAGAGACAGGAAGGTTCTTTTCTTACTTTTTCTGCCTGACGGTACATTGTAAGTCCTCTAAAAAGATATTCATCATAGACTGGATGTTTGTAGTTATATTGTGGTCCATGTGTGATTCGCAAGCAATCCTAATTTCTTCACTTTACTCTTTCTTCTTCTGTCTGATTGACATCTAAAGGAGGAAAGTGACTCCCTCCATGATACCATCCCCAAGCAATGGAACTCCTCCAAGAAGAGAGGAGATGGTCCAGAGAAAGATCCTAGCTAGCCATTTAGGCCTGGGCATACCAATTTAGGTTTACATCTGATATTGGTTAATGCTTGCTACAGGTTGAATCGTGTTTCCCCCTCTCCCCCCCACAACACACACAGAAGATAAGCCGAAGTCTTGACCCCTAGTACCTCAGAATGTGACTTCATTTGGAAATAGGATTGTTGCAGATGTAAATAATGAACATGAACTCATACTGGAGTAGAGTGGGCTCTTAATTCATTATGCTCAGTGTCCTTCTAAGAAGATGATGTGAAGACAGAGGAAGAGAGGGTGTGTGTTGCAGTTATAGTCCAAGGAATGCCAAGGATAGATGGCTATCACTCAAAGCCAGGAAGAAGACTTCTTCCCCACAGAGTTCAGAGGCAGCAAGTCCCCACCAAAACTTTGCTTTGGGACTTGGGGCCTCCAGAGCTGTGAGACAATAGATTTCTGTTTTCAGACACTCTGTTTGTGACATTTTGCTCTAGCAGTCCTAGGAACCTAAAGCAGTGGTCCTATAATTTAATGTAGCAGGCCTGTAAAGACTTCTCTTTGTCCCTGACCTAGACTCTTATAGTCTTACCCCAATTTTATCATAGTGGGCAGACACAAATTTACTAAGAGACAGTATCACTTGTGACAAATAGTGAAGGGTGTATAGCTCCATATTTGCCAGAAACATAGAATCTGTCTCTAAAAGCCTTCGCGAACTGTAAACATACTCCCAGCTTATGTAAAACTGCTCAAGTGTCATGGCAGCCCGCCCTCCCAAATGAAATGCTGGGTCTTTACTGAAATACCATATGCAAAGTACATTAAGTACACCGTTAGATACTCATTAGCCTATAACAAAAACACCATTTAAAGCAAAACATGAAAGGAGAAACAACCTAAGTGTCAACCTGCTTTATTTCTTGGAGAAAATACATTAAAATATATTCATAGTAAATATGTGAGGTCTTTGACTAAATATGTTTCTAATAGTGGAATAAAGCTGAAAGAATTGAAATTACCCATTGTGTAGAAATTTCTACTTAAAATGGGACAATTCCATCATTCAGTGTAGTTTTAAAAAGCTGTTCACCCAAATAGTAAAGTATGATTAGTACTGCATTAGAAAATAATATATATAACTTGGTATGAGCTAATTTCCTCCAAGTTTTCAACCTTGCTTTGGAAATTATATTGCTTACTGGCAGTTTGTAAAATGACAAAGTATTAACGATAAAAACAAAAAGGTTACTCTACTGTTTATAATTCATTTATATGACCTAGCACAAACATATTTACTGAAGAATTGCCATTTCTTTGGATTTGAGTGTTTGCTACTGTTCAAACCATCCATCCTGACAGCTAAACAATTTTAAAATATAAAGACGCTTTTTGCTGTGGGCAGGGGGTAGAAAATTGTGCAAACGGGAGAGGGGTCCCACAATCCAAATACAGTATGGCTGTGTTGTCCTATTTGCTTTTAATCATCCATAATTCCTGAGATACTTAACATTTTATGTTTAAATATTAACTCAGTACAAAGCTTTCCCCCTGCTTATGCATAATTTCATCTAGAAATTAATATCTCCCACTTATAATGCATCAAAAACTAGAAACATTTTCCTTCCTTAATGGTGTAGGAATTAGTGTAATTTTAAAGCACTCAGGATATAATTATTTACATGTACTAGAAATATTAACTAGTAGAATTATCTGATCAAGGTACATGGAAAGTTAGGGAAAAGAAAAAACATTCCTTTAGTTATAAATAGCTAGCTATGTTAAATGTTACTTAAAAAGACATAATTAGATATATGGACATTCCCAATTATAGAAAAATGTGTTCCTGGAGTCCTTTGAAAATTAAATATGTTTCTGTATTCTCAAATAGTGTAAAAGTACTTAAGAATATTTTCTTTATTTTCTGTTAAAGTTAGTATAACATGTATATATGGCTTTGGTATTATTAGAAGTGATAGAAAGAAAGAAATGAAGTGTTAATTTAATAAATATGTTGCCAGTTGTGCCCAAATTGAATGCAATGCATATATGTCAATTGGATGTATGTATACTTGTAATATTTTTATCACTATTATGAAGTGTGGCTTAGTTTTATAAATTCATATGCTCATTGTGATGATTCACACGCTCAGCTTAAATGGAAGTTATCATTTTTCTTTTTTTGTTTATAAAGGCATGGTTTATATTTCTCTGTGATTGATTATACTCCTGAAAGGTTTTGTGATTAAGAATATAGTATATATTTTTTTATTTGAGTTATTTTACACACAAATGGCAGGGGCCCAAGGGGTATTTGGGGTTTACAGGATTTTTCTAATATATGTGTTCCCTTCCGTATTAAAGCTGCTAATTAGTGCTTTTTAAACAGCTCAACAATTGAGTTGTTGGAAGCCACCATATCAGTGGCTAATATAAAACTGTTTATGTGGCAGGATATATAAAATAAGGAGGTGTTAAACCCAACACAAACTGAGTGGCAGGGGGTTCCCACCAGTGTTAATTTTATGTTTGTTTGGTCTCATTTAAAGTTAAGATGCCTGTGTTGTGATTGGGATGTGGAACATGCTGTACATACAGATGGACTGAAATGTGTCAACGTATGAGCTGCATTTGTCTGGGAAAGAAGTCGATGGGTAGTTTTATCAGGAAACAGCTATTCCTAAACACTAGTTTTTATTTTTAACAGAAGGACATATGGTATTAAAAAATATATATGCTTAAAATTTTTTTAATGTTTATTTATTTTGAAAGAGAGACAGACAGTGAGCAGCGGAGGGGCAGAGAGAGAGAGAGAAAGAGAGGGAGACACAGAGAATTCAAAAGCAGCTCCAGGCTCCGAGCTGTCAGCACAGAGCCCAACTCGGGGTTCAAACCCACGAACCGTGAGATCATGACCTGAGCCAAGTCGGACACCCAACCGACTGAGTCACCCAGGGGCCTCAAATATATATGGTTTTATATAGGATGGGTATACAAGATATGCTCAAAGTTCTGATTCCTGCTAAGCATGCTCAGTGAGATTTCTATAGTATTTTTACATACTTGTCTACAAGGCAGTAATCCATTAACAGAATTTTGAATTTCTCAAGACAGTTTTACTACTAAGATCAATGTCCATGTGTTTAAATGAATCCAAGAGTTCTGATAGCCTAAGTCAGATTCTATCTCAGTATTATGAGTGAATCAAGCTATAAGGAATCATGAGAGGTCTCCTGTTTCAAGCCAGGACTCCCAGTTTCCACAGATATACCGTTAGAAAACTTTCCATTACTAAGTCCTTCCGGGACATTTACTATTCCTCCTCATCATTCCAATCAAAGTTTCAAAGGTGACTACTTTATTATTGTACTTCTGGGCCAGACCATTTCATCTTAAGTGAAGTACAGAAAGACCACTGGACAAACTGCAGGAAAGCATTTTTACTAATATATCTTCCTGCACCAAAGCACACTGGTTTCAAATATGCATTCTGCCTAGTTTATTCCTCACCCACAATGTCTTCTATTATTTTCTCTATGAGTGCTCAGTGTTAGAAAGGTTTTGTGGATTTGATTTTCTTTAAATTTTAATGCCTTAAAAACAACTCTATTGTTTTGAATACGAATACTTGGAAATTCCATGATGCTCTATATGGAAAAGGATATGTTTCTTACAGAAATTCAACAAGATTTGGGAATGTCGTATGCAACCATAAGCTGGATCTTAAAATTACATATATATATACACATATATGTAAATATATATGATCAATTGTATACACACACACACACATATATACATAATCAATTCCTCTGCCAACCTTTTAATATGAAACATTTCAAACATAAAGCAAAGGCAAAAGAAGTTTACAGTAGATACCTATACTCACCACCCCAGATTCTACCATTATCACTTAGCAATGCTTGCTTACCATATACTTTCCCATCCATTCAAGCATTATATATTTGTTGCATTTCAAGTAAATTAGAGATGTTACTATATTTCCTTCTAGATATTTTGACATGCAAACCATTAACTAGAGTTCCATATTTCTTTAATCTCTGATGTAAAATGTATGTACAATGAAATGAACAATTAAATCTATAATTGCTAAAATCTGGCAAACATATACACCCATGTAACACAGTCCTCTATCAAGTTATAGAATAGTTTCATTATACCAGAAAGTTTCATAATGGCCATTCCCAGCCAATCTTGTCCCATACCCTACCGGCAAAAAAAACAAACCTGATTTTTTTTTTTACTATAGAATTTTTTGCATGTTCTAGAATTAGTATAAATAGAATTACAACAGTATGTTCAACTCATGTTTAGCTTCTTTAACTCAGCATAATATCTTTAAGATTTATTCATATTGTTGAATGCATTTTTACTGATGAGTAGTATTTCATGTTATGAGCAAAACACAGCTTCTTTACCCATTCTTCTATAAATGGACACATGAGCAGTTCCAAGTTTTTGGCTGTCATAAATAAACTGTTATGAACATTATAGTCCTTTGTACAATATGATTCAATTCCTCTTGCATGAATATCTAGAATTGGAATTTATGTATGTAAGGTAGTCATATGTATAATTTTATGAGAAACTGTAGGAACTTTTTCCAAAGTAGCTATACCATATTACAGCCTTCTCAAGTACCCAGTGTGGGATATAAAGGAGAAAAAAGAAGACACAGGGAACACAATGCCATATCTGTCATTGGTCCCAAGTCCAGTTTGTTCATCCCCTAGGCAATATGTCTTCTCTTCCCCTCTTTCAGTCTGATATTTGTTTTACATATAACATTCAAGATTTTAGCTATACTTAGGGAGGGATAGGGAAGAATAGGGTGAAATAGGGAAGAATAGGGAGAAATGTGTCTACCTCATTTGTCTGGAATCAGAAATGTATTGCTATTTTTATTTTATTCTATCTTGAACATGCTGTTAATGACTGGAGGCAGGAACTGTCAAGTGAGTCTCTGATGCTCTTGACTTACTATCGGTGGAGGTGAAATAGAGCTTGCCATAAGTTTGAAGACAGAAGATACAGCAGTCAGAGCTTATGATTAACAGGAATTGTCTAATCTCTGTCTCATGAGAAGATGCGTTGCATAAAAAGGACTCATATCACTATTGAGGGATGCTAGATGAAAAGAAGGGGACATATTGGTAGGGTACAGCATGGGTAGCTCAGAACGATGACAGAGGAACAAATCGCATGCAAATCCATAAGTAGTATCTGGGGTTTTCAGAGCATAGGTGATTCAGAGTGGCATTTTCTGAAAGCAGGACAAGGGTTGGGCAGCTACAAAGTAAATGCCCTCAGTGGTTGAGATGTGATGTAGGAAAAGTGTATGAACACTGCCCATGTCCCCATCTCCACTGGCCTGCCCTTGTATTCAGTGGTCACATCTTAGTTGGAGAGGGACCTGAGGTCCATAGGGATAGGAACTGGTTAGATATAATCAGGGAAGGTGCAGTTCTTAGGGAGAAATCTGACATTGAGCACAAGTCAGCTTTGAGCAAAGCAGTGAGAGTGGGAAGAAACATGGAAGACAAGATAACAGAAGGAATTATATTTTTGTAATTAATAATGAGGGTATTTTCACAATGAGATGGCCAAAGGGAGGGTGATTTTTTTTTTAGTTTATTAGAGAATAGTGAGAAGAGAAATAAAAGGAAATAAAGACAAATAATGGAATTAAGGCTTTTAACAGCCACAGTACAGGAAAAAAACATCAGTCTAAAAAATCTTTTATAGTTTTAGTTACTTCCCATCTATATGCTCGCAGATTACTTGTCATTTTATCTTTTTTTGTCTTTTTTTTAATATATGAAATTTATTGTCAAATTAGTTTCCATACAACACCCAGTGCTCATCCCAAAAGATGCCCTCTTCAATGCCTATCACCTACCCTCTCCTCCCTCCCACCCCCCATCAACCCTCAGTTTGTTTTCAGTTTTTAAGAATCTCTTATGCTTTGGCTCTCTCTCCCACTCTAACCTCTTTTTTTTTTCCTTCCCCTCCACCTGGGTTTCTGTTAAGTTTCTCAGGATCCCATAAGAGTGAAAACATATGGTATCTGTCTTTCTCTGTATGGCTTATTTCACTTAGCATCACACTCTCCAGTTCCATCCACGTTGCTACAAAGAGTCATATTTCATTCTTTCTCATTGCCATGTAGTACTCCATTGTGTTTTATCTTTAATGTGTCACCTTACTGGTATTCTTATTTGACTCTTTACAGTAACATGTGTTGGTTTCAGGGCAATGCATATCCAATATGAAGTCATTTGTCAGGCAAAGTACATCCACATATTACATATCCATATCCATATCCATATATACATATTAGATATGCAAATATTTTGGGTCTTTGACTTGATGTGTCTAAAATCTCTCTTCTCTGTAGATTCCATTAAAAATATATTGGAGGTAATGCTTGCCTCAATCAGTGTGTGAGTCCTTTTTGGGTTGCTTTTATTCCTGTTTCACTTTGAAAAGCCAATAATCTTTATATGATATTACATAGAAATTCGTTGATTTGCTAACTTGAGACATTTTGTCTTGACTCATGAAGGCATCTTAATGACACAGTTGAACATGATACCAAGCAGCTGCCACTAAAGTATGGTGTATTTCTTTGCTTCTCAGGTTGACCCAAGAGCCCCTGGAGATTAGCTGGTTTGCTGAGTAGGGAGGGTTTGGGTGTCATGAAATGCTACAGGATAAACATGGCGATGTGCCCAGGAGCATCAATCTTATTTGAGAGGCTGAGAGAAAAATTTTGAGGAGTAAAGTGATTTTGCATATACAGAGAAGTTAGCAGATTTCCATTTTCTGTGTCATACATTTTTAATTCTTCACAAAAGCACAGAAAGTAGAACATTTATGCATAAGAAATAACTGCAAAATTTAGTACTTTGACATTATTCACCTCATTACTATTAGTGCTGCAGACCCATCAAAGAGAACTGAGGATGATTTGTGGGGAGGATATGGAACTAATGACTTAGGTCCCAATGGACTAGTACTTTTTCTCCACATAGAAGAGTAATTTCTAGGTGGGTCCTAGGAGGTTTGCATGATTAGAATTTTGGAAAATGAGTTTGTCCCCTGTGATCTAGCGTATTTAAGTCTTATTCTACACATACAAAATGTTTCCCACATATTTGTTCAACTTTCTGCTCTAGTTATACTCAGATATCTGTTGACAAACATTTTCTCATTTTAGTACCATGTCTTCATACAGTGAGTTCCTTGGTATATAAAAACCAATAATTCTAGAATTTGGCATTACATGTTATTCCTTCATTTTCCTTTAAAATTAAATATAAACATTCTTGGAGCTTAAACTTCCTCACAAATGCTGAAGGCAATTAATTACTTAATGAGCAAAATAGTGAAAGAAATTTGGGGCCCTTGGAAACTACTGAGGTGGCAGAGGTAGTACATTCCTGCCTGATGATCCTAATAATAAGCTGGAAGGGGGATGATAAAGCTTAGTGAATAACTTGAGAAGGTGTAGTCAAGCTAAATAGCAGCAAACTTAAAAAGCATGGGGTATACTTAGATGCTTTTATGTATTTTTATTGTTGTGGAGAAGGAACTTGGTCTACCTTGGTATTGTCAGAGAAACCTGTGAGCAAAAACGATAAAACATTGAACTTATAGATCAGTTCTTTGGGGAACTGATGCCCTATCAAGTCTTTCAATCCATTCACATGATATATCTTTCATTCATTTAGGTCTTATTTGGGTTTTTCATCAGTGTTTGGTAGATTTAAGCATACAGATTCTAAGTATATTTTGTTAGATTTATACTCAGAATTTTATTTTTTGGAGCTATTGTAATAGGTACTTTTTTTTTGAAGTTTTATATTCCATTGTTTATTGCTAGGATGTAGGAATACAGGGTATTTTTGTTTATTGATTTAGTATCTTGCAATTTCCTAAACTCATTTATTATATAGATTCAATAGATTCTTTGTCATTTTTCTATGTATATAAGCATGCTCTCTGTGACTGAAACATTTTATTTCTTCCTTTCCATCTGTATAATTTTATTTCTCTTTCTTGCCCTATCACACAGGCTAGGACTTCAGTATGATGTTGAACAGCAGTGGTGAGGGAGGGCATTATTGCCTTCTATCATGTTATGGTAAAGCAACTAGTCTTTCACCAATTTGAGATTCCAATTATACACGTTAGGATGTTTGATATTATATCATAGCTCTTGGATATTCTTTCAGTTTAGCACATTTTTTATCTCTTTGTGTTTCAGTTTGGGTAACTTCTATTGATCTATCTTCAAGGACACTGATTCTTTCTTTGGCTGGGTCAAATCTACCTGTAAACTCTGTTGAGGGCATTTTAAAAATCTCTGTTACTATGTTTTTATTAATAGAATTTCTATTTGAGTCTTTTTTAGTTTCCTTCGTGTTGAAATTATTCATGTGATCCTCATCTTGTCCATCTTTTCCATTACAGACTTTAATATGGTAATCATGATTATTTTAAGTTCTCTGGAGCTTTCACATCTGTTTTATATTTGAATATGGTTTTGTTGATTGTCTTATCTCTTGGCAGTTGTTTTTTGTTGCTTTTTTCATAATCTCATTTTTTTTTCTTTTGTTGAAAGCTGGGCGTCATGTGTAAAATACTAGAGACTGAATACTTTTATGCATGGAAATGGGCACCTTTTGCTTCTGACAGACCCCAAGTCGCCCCACACTCTTACCAGCCTAAACACCTTCTCCATAAAATTTGTTAACAGCTTCAGATGATTATTCCTTATCTATATCTGGCTGTATCTGCCCTAGGTAAGCAGGTGCTCACATCCTACCACTCTCCTCCAGCTGCTTGTCTTTCTTTAGATTTTAGACTAATTAGTTCTGTGACCACAGCTCTATGATAGCTTCAAGAAAATTGTGAACTTGTTTGTTTTTGTTGTTGTTGTTGTAATGGTTAAAGTGATGCTATTTCTGGGTCTCTACATCCCCAATCAGTGTTTTATATATTAAAAAAAAATTTTAAGATATA
Organism: Lynx canadensis; assembly: GCF_007474595.2. Lineage (NCBI taxonomy): Eukaryota > Metazoa > Chordata > Mammalia > Carnivora > Felidae > Lynx > Lynx canadensis. The sequence continues at coordinate 83,780,075 of NC_044305.1, forward strand.
ATACAATTACATAGTTCAAAATGGGTAATACTAAAAGAATAGGTAATATTATGACCAGGTTGAAAAGTCAAAAATTACTTAAATAAGAATCTCACTTTCACCACTTCTATCCATCCCATTTCTTTTCTCTCCTTCTAAGTTTTTATTCCAGTATTTCTTTTTTTAATTAAAAAATGCAGGAAAAACACCTGTATATGCTAATTATCTCTCTCTCTCTCTTACATGAAAATTTTTGCCCTTTGGTTTTTCCTAATGGTCACGTAGAGATGTTCTTTATTATTTTCACAGGTACATGGTATTCTTTGTGGGTATACAATACTTTATTCAACAGTTGCCTATTGTTGGACACTTAGGTTGATTCTAACCTTTTGCTATTATCAATAATATCACAATGGGCAATCTGTAGATATATACTTTTCTTACATGTACAGTTTATCTATATAAAGATCTCCAGAAATGAGATCACTAGAACAGTGAATCCATAATTTTACATCATGTTCCTCACACTTTCTTTCTGAATAATATATTTTCCAGTTCTGTAGTGGAATTTCTGGTGGGAGATAAATTAGACATCTGTGCTTAGTCTATTATCTTTGCTCAGTTCTTCACATTTATTCTTTAGACAACCTCCATCCTAGTTCCTCCTGCCCCCACTACTTCATTGAAGCTGCTATTGTTAAGGTCAACATTGATCTTCATATAGCTAAATCTAGTGGTCATCTTTTTTTTTCAATTTTTAATGTTTATTTATTTTTGAGAGAGAGAGAAAGAGAGAAAGAGAGAGAGAGAGAGAGAGAGAGAGAGAGAGAATGAGCGCGGGGGAGGAGCAGAGAGAAAGGGAGGCAGAATCCAAAGCAGGCTCCGGACTCTGAGCTGTCAGCAGAGAGCCCCAATGTGGAGATAGAACTCAGAAGCCATGAGATCATGACCTGAGCGGAAGTCAGATGCCACTTAACCGAGCCACCCCAGGCGCCCCTAGTAGCCATCTTTTAGAAAGCATCTTGTTTGACCTCTCAGCAATGGGAAGCTGTATCTTTTCTTAGGATTTTATGAACCCACATTATTTTTATCTGGCTTCCATTTATTTGACTATTTCATTTGCCTGTGCCAGCTGCTCCTACACAACCCAATCTCTCAACATTAGAAGCTTTCATTTCTACCCCACCCCCTTGCTAATGCTGATGCATATATGAATAAGAGGAAGTACATGAAAGAAATGTCATACTTTTGTTGAGTTTAAAATTGGGAAAGACCTGCATGTCACTCCCCAACTGGTAGGAAATAAAAGTCCCAGGGAAGCAACAGAGATGGATGTAAAGTTTCTAATCAATGGTCTAAAACAGCCTCTCAAGGTTCTCACAACATTCAGCACTATGCAAGAAATAGCCACATGTGTTCCTTACTCTCAGGAGGGGTGCAAAAGTAGCTGAAACACACACACAAACACCAAAAACACCAAAAAAAACAAAAAAAACCCAAAAAACCCAAACCCATCTATATTAATACATTTGTCAAAATGACATAGGACATGAAATTATTTTTTTAGCTAAAAAGAACATAAAGATGAAAGAGGTTGTATATTGACCAAGGCAATGTTATTGATGTCAGAATAGAACCTGGTTCTCCTATTCCCACATAAATTTTGCTTCCTCCATTTAATACATTTACCTCCAATGTCACAGCAATGTTTAGGACATCTGAAAGAGTGAATTTTGTAGAAGTCTATTTTATCTTAATATTTGTGTAGGATTTTAATTCCATATTATATGTAATTTATGCTTGTTTTAAAATTATTTTTGTTTAATTAAAAATTATATATCTAGTATTTAAAAAAAACTTTAATGTTTATTTATTTTGAGAGAGAGACAGAGAATGTGAGCAGGAGAGGGACAGAGAGAGGGGGAGAAGAGTCTGAAGCAGGCAGCACAGAGCCTGTTGCAGGACTTGAACTCATGAGCTGTGAGATCATGACCTGAGCCAAAGGTGGGTGCTTAACCAACTGAACCACCCAGGTGCCCCGTATATATCTAGTATTTAAATTATTTTTCTAATCTTAAAAAAAATCCACCTTGATTGCATGACAACTAAAATTAATTTCCCTTTTTTATGTTTAATAGCCATGTGGTTTTTTCTTCTCATATTTGCTCATACAATTTACTCATATTTTATATACATATTTTATGACCATTTTTCTTATTCATTTGTAGAAAGCTCTTTGTTTTTGTACTCAGTACAAATGCCATTCACAAACATAATTTTTCAGTAAATATAACAATTTCTTGTTTTTAAAAAAAACTTTAATAGGGCACCTAGGTGGCTCAATGGTTGAGCGTCCACTCTTGATTTCAGCTCAGGTCATGATCTCACGGTTCGTGAGATTGACCCCACATCAGGCTCCACGCTGACAGTGCAGAGCCTGCTTTGAATTCTCTATCTCTCCCTCCATCTCTGTCCCTCTCTCACTTATGCGCTCTCTCTCTCAAAATAAACAAAAAATCCCCACTTTATTGAGGTATGATTGACATATAAAAAACTGTACATTTTTTGTATACACCTCCAAGAGTTTGGGGATAAATATAAAACCATGAAAACTGTCCTCACCATTAAGGCCATAAACATATCTCTCACTCCGTTTCCTCCTACACCTTTAGTATTAGTATTGTTTTGTAGTAAGAACATTTAAAATGAATTTACCCCTTATAGCAAATTTTAAGTATACAATACAATATTGTTAGCTCTAGGCATTATGCTGTACTGTAGGTCTTCAGAACTTAGCTTGCATAACTGAAGCTTTGTAACTTTTACCATCACCTATCTTTTCATCCTCCGTCCAGTTCCTGGAAACCACCATTCTACTCTCTGCTATGAATTTACTATTTTACATTCCACATATATGTGGGACCATTCAGTATTTGTCTTTTCCTGTGTCTGTCTTATTTCACTCAGCATCGTGTACTCTAGAATCCATCTATGTTGTTGCAAATGACAGGATTTCCTTCTTTTTAAAGGCTTAATAATATTCCACTATAGGTATATACCAAACATTTTCTTTAACCACATCATCCACTGATGGACATTTAGGTTGTTTCCACACCTTAGCTATTGGAATAATGCCTTAATGAATATGGAGTGCAAGTATTTTTCTCTGAGATCCTTATTTGAATTTCTTTGGATAAATAGCTAAAATTGGAATTGCTAGATCATACAGAGTTACATTTTCAAATTTTTGGAGCAACCTCCATTCTGTTTTTCATAATGGTTGTAACCAATTCACATCCCACCAACATGTATCAGAGTCCCCTTTTCTCCACATCCTTGCCAACACTTGTTATCTTCTGTGTTTTTTTTTTTTTAATAATAGCTGTCCTAACAGGTGTGAGGTCATATCTCCTTGTGGTTTGAGCATTTCCCTGATGATCAGAGAGGTTGAGCACCTTTTGTATATCTGCTGGCCATTTGAATGTCTTATATCTAGAGAAATGACTATTCAGGTCCTTTGCTCATTTTTTAATTGGGTTATTTGGTCTCTTGGTCCTTGAGTTATAAGATTTCTTTATATATTTTAGCTACTAACCCATATCAGATATATGGTTTGCAAATATTTTCTTCCATTCTATAGATTTGCCTTTTCATTTGTTAATGGAACATAACTATTCTAAATAGTGAACTTTAATATATAAATCTTTATTTCTGTGTGTGCTGGAAACAAAAATCATACAGAAATCATAGTTTCTCCCTAGGCATGAAAAACACACTTTCTTGAACACTGGAGACCATAAGCTTTTATATCCAACGAGCAGGGTTTGATGGGCTGAAGTGCTGTTGTACAGGGTTTAAAAGTAACTGGAGTCAACATTTAAAAATTAAAAACTTTCCTATTAAAAAAAATCAAATTTGCAGTTCTTGTTGAGAAAGGTCAAAATATCTGTCCACACTGGGCTCACTTTCTTGTATGGCAGGGTTACCTAGAATGGAGGAGCAGCTACCCCTTTCAAAGGTGCATGTATGTTTTCCACTTCAACAGTCCCCCCCCATATTTATTTTAAAAATGGGATACACAGTATATGTGTAATGTGAGTGTGTGTATACATTTAACTACATGTGTTTACATATAAGCTTATCTATACATATATAAATATAGTCACTTACATGTTAAGAGAAAAATTTCTGTTAGGATACACATCACAGCAAACTATTATTATTATGTACTTCTCCCTGTTATGATACACCTGCATGCTTCACCCATTAGTGTTGACTATTGAGTTCTGCCATCATTTAAGTTTTTAATCACCTTTCCAGATATTATGAAAACTGTGTTACTGATAATAACCTCCTTAAAAATTGATACTTGAAATTTGATCATCTGGGAACTGTTCATACAACATTTTTTTAAGTTTATTTTGAGACAGAGAGCAAGACACAGACAACATGAGCAGGGGAGGGGCAGAGAGAGAGAGGGAGAGACAGAGAGAGAGAATTGGAAGCAGGCTCTGCACTGTTAGCACAGAGCCAGACGTGGGGCTAAACTCACAACTGTGAAATCATGAGCTGAGCCAAATTCAGAATCAGACCGCTTAACCGACTGAGTCACCCAGGTGCCCCTACAAGATTCTTATAGCAAACATCTATTATCTAGATTATTCACAGAGATCTTTTCTTATTGTCTGATATAGTGTTTTATTAGCTGTTTATTTTGTTCATTCAGACCTCATTCATTTGAATATAAGCTTCTACTCATACTCTTGGCCCACTTTGTACAACCCGTATAAAGCTGGGCTTTATACTATGGCCTTTGTCCTATCCCATCTGACAGACTCTGTGACATGATGTACATATATGTAACACTTATTTGTAATCTATATTTATGTTGCAACCTGTAGCAACATGTTGTTTGATGGAGTCTGAAGCCCAGAGTTTTTTTTTTCTTACGTTTGTAATATCTAATACCTAAAACTGTTTTGTGCTACACAAGAAGTCACGAAGTAAAGGTGCAAGTAAAAGAAAAGTGAGCATTGTATGATCAGAGAGACTGGGGTTGGAGGGGAAAATATACATATAAATAAGTTATGAGGAATGTTAGTGGTTTAAAGTAAAGCTATGAGGAATATTAGTGGTTTGGAAGTCACAGTGAGCAACCCTCCATGCCTCTGAGTTTTGACCTATTGAGGAAAAGATCTAAAGAGCTAGATATGCAAATAGGGATGAAATTACAGAAAACCTAATTGAAGTTGCATAGGAATCCTATCAATTCTTATGGTCAGAACACTGAATTACTAAAGTGGAAGTGGTTATGAGGTGTTGGCCAATTTCATTCACAGTAATTTAGGTAATGGTATTTGTACCATTATACAAATCTTGTGGATTTGTATAATTATTAAACAAATCTTGTGGATCCAAGTATGACAAAGTACTGTCATATATGCAGAGCCTCTCTTTCTCTGTCTGAGGTGGACAGACTGTAGTTATTGCTTGAGATAATTCTATATAACATTCTTGGACTGCTTTTAAAATTCTTTCTAACTAAGACAATTTTTAAGAAATTTTGTACCATCTCTTATTTTGGTGTGGACTTATTGTATGGCATGTTGGAACTGTCTTACACACAGGGAAACCACCTATAGCTGTGGTTTATAAAGGGCTTGTAACAATACGTGTTTACAAATTGCTTACTTTGAGATGGACAGGTGAAAGACACTATATAAGTGCCAAGTATTATTATCTAAATCTAGCTGAGTGAACAAATCTTTTTAATGCCCATTTTAATGACACAGTTGTTCCATATGGTGGACTTCAAACGCATAAAACAATCCAGAGTTAGTACGTTCCCTGGAGAGAACCAGATCGTCCAGGTGTGCCATATTTTAAACTCAGGGTAGAATTAAGAGACACAGCTTCTCAAAATTCTAGCTCAAACAGCAACTCAGACCAAGTTAATTTCTCCTTTATTGTTTCAGACAATGCAGACTCTTCCGCTAATGAAACAAAACCATGTATTATCTACTGAAAAGCAGGTTCTATTCATATTACGGTATTTGGTCTGTATGGATTTTGGGAGGAAGGCCCCTGGAGCTAAGCTACTGAGATTGAGTTATTTTCATAAGCTTGATTAAGTTTGATGAGACTCATTCTGGGCAATGCTGAGTCCCTGGAGATGGTGCTTCTCAAGGAGGTCTTTGGTGGTATCTTCTAAGTCTTGATGCATTTTGTTCACTGTGGTTCAAATTCCTCATGACCATAAGCCTGGCAGATGGAATTACCAGATACAGGCAACAAGGTTCAACAACCTTTGAAAATTATGGTACATTCATAAAATAGATCTGGCTTTGAGAATGGTTGATTTTTGGGGTGTCTGCGTGGCTCAGTCAGTTAAGCCTCTGACTTTGGCTCAGGTAATGATCTCATGGTTCGTGAGTTTGAGCCCCGCATCACGCTCTGTGCTGACAGCTCAGAGCCTGGAGCCTGCTTTGGATTCTATGTCTCCTTTTCTGTCTGTCCCTCCCCTGCTAGTGCTCTGCCTGCCTGTATGTCTCTCTCTCTCACTCTCTCTCTCTCTATCAAAATAATATTAAAAAAAAAGAATGGTCTGATTTTTATTGAGACAATTTCTGTTTTCTTCTTTTTCTTTGTATCTATTGTTGAAATGGAGCTCTTTATTTCTGATTGATGTAACATTCTTCTTGCAAAGTAACCCAGGTGTCCTATGTGGCATCTTGGGGAAGCTGGCTAGTCTTGTGACCACAGAGGACTGGAAGACAAGTCTGAATGAGTGACTGAAACCAAAAGTCTTGCTTCTTGTTGGGTTGGTCTGATTAGCTTGGTGGTTATGTCTTGACTGTTGCACTGCTTAAGGCATAGTCATTATGAGGTCAAAGTGGACCATGTTGACACTAGATCAATGCATAGGCCATATTTTCCACCCCAGTTAGCAAGTGAATGCTTTGAGTGCAGAGAAGACTGGAAGAGAGGTCAGACCTTGAAATATGATTCAATTGTCCTTGTTGTATAGCTAGAAAAATAGTCTCTGAGTTGCCTTACTTGTAATACTTCTTACTTGTGTACAGTTTACAAAGGGTTGGGTATCCTAAACCCAATTTAATGCTTCAGCCACCATCCCATGTTGTAAGTCTTCCTAAGAAGATTTTAAATGCTACCTGATCCCAAATTCAAAGAACTATGGGGTCTCCGATGCAAAGGATAACTCCAGAATAATGATAATTATGTATTGGTGACAGTGATGACAGAGATTGCAAAAATTTACTGAGCACTTGCGATGTGAAAGGTGTTAGCTTAACTAACTTGCCCTTAACTCTTGTCAACTCACTGAATTTGTACAACACCTCACTGAAGTTTGTATTACATTATCTGCATTTAACAGATGGGGACTCTGAGGACAGAAAGTTTGTTTTATTGCCCAGCTAATATTTGTTGGGTCCAGAATTCAAATCAGGGAGTCTGGCAACATAATCCATGTCATAAGCCCCTAAGCAACTATATTGGAATTGCCAAAAAAAAAGAAGGATTCCTAGAATTGGTGGGCTTATCGACAGAAGAACTTCTTCTAACATAACTTTGAAATAAAATAAGGTAATGGGGCAGGGGAATTGGCAAAGGTGATGACACAAGTCCCATTAACTAGTTTGTTACAGAAGAGGATGGGAGGACTCGTTAGTCCTAAGAGCTCCACCTGAACAATGCCACCTTCAGTCCAAATTATTGCCGAATGAAGGGGAGGGACAGAGTGGCTAGGTGATCAAAGGCCTTCAGAGAAGGATGAAGGATGAAATGACAGCCGTGGGCTCTTCCCTGTCTCCAGAAGTTCACTGCACTGCATTTAATAATTGCTTCCTATTATTGCCTGACTGTCCTTTCCAAATAATCTACCTGATTGGGATGGATTTGGTGTAGGAATATCTGTTCCAGCCTATTAGCCAGCAACTTTCTTGAGATTTCCCTGTCCACATTTATTAAGGAGATTGGGTGATAATTCAGCCTGGGTTCTGGTTCTCCTCCTGGTTTTAGAATTACAATAATGAGTACGGATCTTAAGCCTGAAAGTCAGCATTTTGTTTTCACATCATCCTTGTCCCTTAGCAGCAGAGGCAGGAGTATGAAACAAAACCATCATACATCAGTGCTCTTGGTGCATTTATGATTGTGGGAGATTTTAGGGACAGGTTTTCTCCTTTATGCTTTTATTTTGCTCTCTCAAAGTGAGTATATCTAGCTATGCTGGATGTTTCTGTCATTATCAAGCAATAAAATAAACCTCTGGAGCCAAAGGATGGGGCATCATATACCTTAGGATGGATAATATGGAAAAAGCCCTCTCTTCCTTCTAGAGAATTGGATCTTCACAGTTCCTGATAATATGATAGATACAGAAATGTTTCTGGGTCTCCTCAAGTTCTGAACTTAGTACCAATGCATGACCCGGCCTCCAGAAGAGCAGTGATTTTGTTTAAAAAATCACTGTCCCCAATATTCTTGATGGTATTATTGTTGAGCTCATATAGGAGCCAGGCACTATTCAAAGCACTTCACCTGAAATAATTCAGTATGCACAATGGCTTTGTAATTAGGTATTATTGTTGGCCACATCCATTTAGCAGGATTGGAAATTGAGACTTGAAAAGACCAAGTACTTACCCAAGGCCATGTAGCAGCACACTGGGACTCAAACATAGATCTTCTGGAGTCCTAGGTTAGTGCTCTACCTATTCTCCTCTTCCACCTTTCAGCCCTGGATGATCAGGGGACAACTTGGGTGTCAGTGAAATGTCACCAACACAGAAGACAAAGCAGAAAAAGATGGAGATAAAGAGTGCAGAAAAGAGCAACGATATGGATTCATGGCCATGGCAATCTAGGAAAGATTTCTGGAATGAAGAAGATAATTCAGCCACACTGGTCATGAAATTATGCTTGAAGTAATCAAACACAACATTTTCTGAGGCAGCAGAAAGACACTCAGCTCTGAGGGGCAGCAATTAGAAGCTAGGTGTTTTCTACCCATCTCACTTAATCCTCACCACCTCTTGGTCCCATTTTACTAACAGAAAAACTGGGCTGAAGTTGTCATTTCCTTGTTTGCAAAGTTAGGAAGTATCAGGGCAGTTATATTAGCCCAGGTCAGGGTAGTTCCACATGGAACAGCCCACAAGGAGTAAAGTGGAGTCTAACCAGCACATACCTCCAGAAATCATTTTGGGAAATGTTTCTATATAAACAGAGACAATTCAAAGAACCAGCATGAGATCTGTTCCTGTCTCTGTGTCTGCTTTTGTCTCTCTCTCTCCCCTACACACACACACACACACACACACACACACACACGGTCCTGGTGCAGTTCCACAGGAAAAACCCAAACAATGAGACTTTTTAAGGAGGAAGACAGTGTAGTATTACTGCATTACTTTTCAACTTCTGTAATTCCTGAGAGCATATCTGGAAAAGTGAGGGGGTTTAGTGAGAGAAGTTAACATGCTTTATCTAAAACACCTTTGGTGGTTCCATTGTAACTTTGATAAAGGAATTCTACCTTTTTGGTTCTTTAATATGTTAGAATTATCAGTGGTCTGCACCTAATCCTACATAATGTAAAAGTCATATTTAATTAAATTAATGTAACTGAAATAGTTCAGTTGGCTTAACTTGTTAATTTTATCTAACTAAATATCAGCTTACACTAAAAATTTTATTAATCACAGTAATGAGAATTTTTATATTAAATATATATTACATTTAGTTTAAACGTTAATAGTCTACATTATTTTAATAAATTGTGCTAAGGGAGTTATATGGAATAAGTCTCTCATGCAGATTTTATTGGTTGCTGCATAGTTAATAGACACTAATGTGATCAGAGCCTGGATGTGATCATAAGATCAGTAGTTAAAATGATTGAAATATAAATTAGGAGCTGGAATAATTGTTTGTTAGAAGCTCAGATAATAACTGTTTGGTAATGCTCAGAGGGTCGAAGAAATAAAACATTCAAATGTGCAGCAGTAGCAGGCAAGAGAAACACTTTGAGGCAGACAAAGGCACTGGATGCTTTTCTGCTAATTGCTTCCCTCTCTCTCTTTCTCTCTATGGAGGGCTAGCCCCTCTCACATCTTGCTCCCTGTTGGTTTCTCAGTGAGCCTTCTACCCCCAACCAGAAATGCTGCTTTGTCTCCATCTCCTTTGCTTTCCCTACTCACAGTGCCTGAGTCCTTACTAATGTTGAGAAACCATCTTGATGCCATCTTGCCATTAATATGCCTGATTCTTTAAGAACAGGTAGAAAAGCCACCCTTGGTTTATATGGGCTGGGATACTCTCTTTTCTATGGCAGAGGTCAGTAGATTCTTTCTGTAAATGTCTAGATGATGACTATTTTAAGCTTTTTGAACCATATGATCCATGCGAACTTCTCAACTTTGCTCTTACAGGAACAGAAAGCAGCTATTAGATAATACTAAGCAAAGGGACATGGATGTATGTCAATAAAACTTTACAAAAACAGCTGAATTTGGCCCACTGGTCATAATTTTCTGTCTCTTCTATTTTGCCAGAAGTTCTCCTCACCCAAGACACATTTAACTTCTTTTCCTAAAAGGAGATCCTCAGTTGAAACACCTTTCTCAGCAATGGAGTTATAACAAACTTCTTAAACCTGCTTGTGTTCTGTGAAGTCCCGGCAAGGTAAAATTGGTGATAGTTAATAAAACAAGTCATCTATACTCCATGACCCCGTAGCCCAGAGGTTAATTTAAAACCAGTGTGGTTGTATGTAAGAGACTTAATCAACTTTTCTGTCTTATAGCTATGAAGACTTTCTCCAGACGGGATTTGATGGTGACCAGATTTAATCCTACAGACTTTTTGTGTAATTTTGATAGGGAATTTCTCTTTCGTATTTGAAAATTTTCTCCCAAATTCTTGGTAGAGTACTGAAAACTGTGTTCTTCCCCTTCTCCTTCTTCTCCTTCCCCTTCCCCTCCTTCTCCTCCTTCTCCTTCTCCTTCTCCTTCTCCTTCTCCTTCTCCTTTCCAGGGCCTTTGTCTCCTATCTATCCTCCCCATTCTGATTAATTCACCTACCTTTTGGAATATTTTCCTTTAATTATTTATCTTGGTGGTTTGACTTGGATAGTTAGTTACTTTCCCACAGAGAATATTTAGTGTTTTTGAGCAATATGCCCTCTCAATCTCTTTAATAAATTCCTTAAGGAATTTGGGGATTTCTGACAGCAATTTTTGAATAAAGGGCCTCTGATTTCCTTTTTTTCCACACCCCCAGATACCATATAATTCTAACATTGTTTCTCTTAATCTTTTCTACAGGTCAACTATTTCAACTTTTGACTTCAATTATTCACTTTCAATGTTTATGTATGTTAAATTCATTAATTTCTATTAAATTCCCTTAATTTATTCACTGTGGGCAAAGCACTGTGAAAGACGATATTGATGGAGCCACACTTAAAATAGCCTCTGCCCTCAAGGCACTGATCATTAACCTAAGATACAAGGTTGCATATGATAAGTACTATGTGAGTGGCACAAAAGAAGTTAGTAAATGTGTAAAGGACATGAAGACCATTGTTCTGTGGGGCTAGAGTGTAATAGTGGATGTTGGTTGATTTTTCTATGGAATATCTACATTACTTTTGTGTGACAACCATAACCCAATTTGCTTTGGGACTACCATGCCTCTTTATTCTTAGTCAATGTTCCAACTGACTTTATTCCCAGGGCCTCACATGCCAGGCTAATGCTCAAAGTCTACTCACCTGGCTATAGTTGGATTTGCCAACACACATAAACACCAATCTGGGCATCAAATGTTTGTGTGTGTGTGTGTGGTGTGTGTGTGTGTGTATGTACACACATGTGCATGTGTGCCATCCCAGAGGCAATTTCTCTCTTTTGTTGGACTGAACTTTTTTGACAAAGGGAGCCTGCAGGTGCTGTGGGCCACTATGGAGATCCTCAAGTATAGTGAGTACAGAGAAGCCCAGTAGAGAGTTGGATCCTGCTGACCTCATTTGAGGTCTGTATCAATCTGGAACTGAAACTGAACTGGACCCCTGAACTGCCTGAACCCTACATTTATGAGCTACCTGAACTCTACATATTGTTAGCTTAAACCAGTTTATGTTGCATTTTCTGGAACAGAGATATTGATAGAGTACATGGTAACAGAATGTGAACTTGAAAGATGGTAGAGCCTTTATAGGTAAAGATGAGGTCACAGTTTCTAAACATTTTTGTTTACATGCAAACTTCTGCATTTGACAGTGTTGAATATAGTTTTCCATTTGGGGCAAAAATACTGATTCAGATGTTGCCAGTGCTGGAAGTACTCACTGTAATCATGACATTGCCCACAGATGCCTAAACCATTCTAGGAATCCAAAATAATCAAAACTGGAAAGGAAAGTTCTGAGCACTTTAACACATTCCTTTATGTAACCCACTCATTTCTCCCAGTAACATTTCCACTGGCAATCTATGTTACACTTCAAGGTCTCCATAAGTGCCTTACTTTTTCACCTGGTATTTCTAGGCTTTGCATCCCATGAGATTTCTTAGCAGAAAATTGCTATTTTTACCCCTCTGTGAATGTATGGGAAAAGGAAAGAAAACGAATATTTTTAGAAATCCACTATATATAGAGATTTATATTTTATCTCAGGATTTTCTGTAATTCTAAAAGAAAATTACTATTACTCTCTTTAAAGATGAGAAAAGATAGGCTTGATGGGCTTATTTAATTCATAAAAGTTGCATGACTAGTACACAGAAGCATCAGGATTTGAACCTAGGTCCCCGACTCCAAAGCCCCTGCTGATTCCGCTATATCACATTGTTGTCACTTTCTACATAATCTCTGGATGACAAGCCAACCATACCCCATTTTCACTTTCTACTCATTGACCAAGGTAGGGGAGCTGGCAAGAGCCCAAGGAAAGATTTCTCTGGTTTGACCTCTCCGATACTCCTCATGGAGTTAGGCCATTATTGTGGTCCAATGTCAGAGCCATTGTTGTACCTTGGGGTAGCTGTTATTTCATTTTTTTTGTCTATTGTGATTGGTGGAGGTGCCTTAAGGCTCCCGACAAGGTGACAAGGCGTAAGGCTGAGAGTGTAGTGTTGTGGCTTTTGGCTGCAGTGAGTCTCTGTAGCTTCTGTTGTTAATGGCCACAGCTGTTGGGGAGGGCTGGGGGAGGGCTCTGTGCTTGTCACCTCTTCAAGCACTTCCGGGCCCTTCACAGCTGGACAGCCCAGATTCTATCAACACTCTGCAGAGTGCTATTCACAGCTGGATCCCTGCTCAGCTCTGACACTGTACAGCTTTTTCAAATAACAGCACTTTCAAAGAACATGTTTAAAGTCAGCACTTCTACCCTCGCCTTTGACTCTAGCCTTATTTGATGTACTGTCCCTTAACTAGCAAACCTAAGGGGACCCACTGCACCTGCTCAGCAGGGCCATATGGAAGGAAGGAATCTAGGGAAGCTGGCAATTGTCCCTTATCCTTCCAATTTCATTAATCATACACACCAAACTCTAAGACCAGCCCTGAATGCCCAATCATCTGCCAGGATAGACAAATAAACTAAATTTGGTGATTAACAACTTGGCCGTGGAGTTTGGTCAGATCTGGATTTGAATATCTGTGCTAGCATTTAGTAACTATATTATTACTATGGGTGTCTGAAGCTTGAAGTCTCAGTTACAAAATGGGGATAGATTCTACTTCACAGGGTCTTTGTGACAATTAAATGAAAAAAATATATCAAGAGCCTGGCTCACAGTATGTATTAGCATGTAGTAACTATGTTTACTGAGTGTTCTTGGTTCCTCTATTATTTTCCTGTTTCAGTTTACATCTACTTCTTTGATGAACAAAAATCAAAATTATCTTCCAATTTCCATTGTAGACCTTAATATTTTGCACTGTCAACTTTCCAGATGTGTGGGAGAAAATGTTTCTAATACTCTAGGGTATATCTTTAAACTATCTTTGAATTTTGTTACTGAACTCAAATAACTTTGCCCAGAGTGACAGTTGTGTAATTGTATATTGCAGCATGTTTTTGGAAGGAGCGAACCACATCATCCCATAGGGTAGCTCCTACAAAAGATGCGGGAGTTTGAGGGCCAATGATTAGACCTTGCGCTTTTGATTGCAAAGTCCGTGGTCCTCACATGGATAATCAAGAACTTTTACCCAACCCCAGTTGCTCTATACTCAGAGAGATGCTTTCAGGATGATATGTTTTGAAAAATTTGGATTCTGCCATCATGAGTTTTCTGAAGGGTTTTCTGCAGTGCAGTATTTTTTGAACCAGAAATCAGGTGTCCATATCATCCATATTGCTGAGTAGAAGGAATCTCAAGTCAATGGTCTCGGCTTTGATACCAGCAGGAACAGGCAAGCATAACTGGAAGAGAAGGGGCTGGTAGGATTCCCTGGGTCTTGGAGATTCTATTTTCTCCCTCTATCTGGGCCTGATTTTAAACTTACCATCCTTGGACTTATAGAGAACTATCACCTGAAGCCCTCTACAAGGATCAAACCCCTCCCTGGAAGGCAGAAGGCATCTCTGCTAACATTCTTCAACCTTGGGCACCAGATCACTTTTGGCAAGTCAAATGCCAGGATCAGCAGCACAGTGTGGTTCTGAAGACACTTCAGGAATGGTTTGTAGTTGAGTAACAGTTGAACGTAGCTAGTGCTTTTAGGACACAAGACTGAGGCAGAGAAAAGAGCACATTGATTGATCCCTGCTGAAAATGTGATGAATAAGTTGAATGAAAGGGAGGATCACTTAATGGGTTCAACTCTGCTGTAGATACTGTGAGGCTGGAAAGAAATACAAAGCTCAGTTTCTGTCCTTAAGGAACTAGTATTTGTGTTGGCAAGGCAAGAGTAAGGCACATGAAGCAACAGGCTAGATGGGGGAGTGTGTGATTAAGTGACGACCGAGTAGTACAGACAGAAAGTGCTCTTGGGGCCTGGGCTTGGGAGAGATGGTGGAGACGGCCAAGTGTTGACAGGTTTGCAGTGATCTGATGTTTTGGTGAGATTTCGCCCAGGGTTAGAGACGCAGTCATGGCTGTGAATGTGGCAATTCCAAAAAATCACATCTCAATGATTGTTTCATCTTCTCAGTCCCATACCCCTGTTGATTGAGGAAATCACATTGGAAACTTTTCAGGGTCATAGGATAGTATTTTGTGCTTTCTAAGAAGCCATTTAGTAAGAGTTTCAACAGTTCTCAAGTTCTGGTAGACTTGTAAATTTCTAAATGTATGAGATCAGGGGTGCCTTACTTCTACTCACTGACTGCATGACCTTGAGCTTGTAAACCTGCTAAGCTTCACTTTCTCTGCTGAATGAGAATGATAATACTATCCTCACAGAGTTGTTATGAGGATCACAGAAGATAATGTATACAAAGTGGTTGGTACATGGGCGGGGTTTTAATACAAGACAGGTTTATCATGGCGACTGGTGGGGCTGTAAAGAAACATCTTTGAAATAGAAAACATAAATCAGAAATTTATAATTTTTTTGAAAACATAAAATCAGAGAATGTGAGGGCTGCAAGGGAGCAGAACGATCACTTGGGCCAACTCCTTGTTTTAGACAAGGAATGGAGGCTGAAATAAACTAATTATTTGTGTAACAACACACCAGCAGTAGCGTTGGATAAGCCACCATGCCTCCTAACTGTATTTCATAGCATTTCCTTATCATACGGCCTCCTATGCTAGATTGGTACAGTAAATTATTGAGTTAAGAAACTCCTTCTTCATACCTGTCTCCTTCTTTCACTGTCTTCCTCTGATATTTCAATAACTACTTTGTGTTATGCATTATGAGTGAATTAAAAGTAAACGAGATTCAGTCCTTGCTCTCAAGGACTGGGGTCAGAAGCAGGCAGATTTGGTTTACATCCTTGGACTTAACCTTCAGCAAGTTACTGAAACTTCCTATCTGTCTATTAAAAGGGTACAATAAGTATAACTACTTTCTCGGGCTTTTGTGCAGATAATTGAGAATGCAGTACAGTGCTTGGCACATAAGAAGTGTTCCATCAAGGACAGCTATATTTATACAGGAAAGGCACCAGTGGCATTGTGTATAGGAGAGAACAGAATGGTAAAAATGGAATCACAGAATCATAATAAAGGATGTCTGATGCTAAGTAGTGATTCTATTCCAATCCTGGAAGTAAAGTTCTTTCATGACTGATTTTTTCATTCTTCAGGAATGGGTTCTAAGGTATTACACTAGACAGGAGACTCAGAGTTACTAAAGCTTTTTTCAAAGAATGCTTTCCACCATGCTTAACATCACAGAGTGATGAGGCTCAACAATATGAGACCATTAATTTTCTTGGGAAGTCAAAAGTGGTGAACCAGGACTCTTTTTTTAAAGTATCTTTTTGCCAAATTTTTATTTCTCAAACCATTTTCTGATTAGTAGCTTCGTCTAGGCATATGAACTCCCCGTGTTCCTTACAGTTCTATTACAGATCCTTTTTTCATCAGCTCTATTATTATACATGCTTTTCAGACTCACTCTCAAGGTAATCATACCTACCATTTCCTTTATAGTGATTTATGACTTTATTAAAGCTCTTAGATTTCTGTTCAGATTTCTAATCTGTTGACTTGGGTCACTTTGTATAATTTAATTATTGTCAGAGGTTTTGCTAAAGGTAAGGGACCCCTGCATTTAATTAATGCACTGTTTGCATATTTTACATCATAAATAATGATGCCCAATAAATTACATCTTAATACTAAGCCTGTAGTAGTCTCACCACAACTCCTTGCATTAAATCTCTGCCATGGATCAAATCATCGTCATGGCACTTGACATCTAAATTTTCCCCAGGACCTTTCTGACCACTATATGATGATTCTTCCTTTTTACTCACATATAGTTATAGTTCTATCCAGAGCTTTTTATAAGTTGACCAGTAAAGATGAAGAGTGACACAATTTGACTTTTTTTCTCTGTGATTTCCTTTTCCGGATATACAAATATCAAGATCCATGGCCAGGAGCCAGTTCATCTTTTCTAGACACTTAATCACAAATCTACATAAAGATCACTGTGGGTTATGGTGGAATTGATGGCCACTGTTTCGAATACAGCTCCTTCAGACTGTACAAATCAAAGTCACCATTTTAAGAAAGTATTTCAATTTTACTTTCATCAAGAGTTAAAAAGCCAAAGCCTTTTAGCGTCTCATTTCACTTACACACATAGCCCATTATAACTGCATAAACCAAGGATGACAAGTTGAGAATAATGAGAGTCCCCAACTGACAAGAACAATTTAATTGTCAGAAATCATAGGAGCTGAACTTTACCAGTGTATTATATAAGACAACCATACTCTAAAAACTTCCCTAATTGATTATGAACCAATAGTAATAACTTGGAAAGCAGTTTTCTGGTATACAAATAACAAAATGACTCATAATAGTTAATTGAGGTATTAAGATGCATAAGGGAAGAATATTAGATTGACTAGATAAATGATCATAATGTAAGGCAAATATTGGAGAGTTTCATACTCCTAAGTAGGATATAGCTCATAAGCAATGCTGAAAGTACATCAAATAAAGGGAATTGTGTGTGTTGCTAAATGAACTCCCAGCTATTGGGTATCATAGCTATGTTGCCTCCAGGACCCACTGGGTCCTTGCTTTCAGGCAAAGTAGTCTTCTGTAGATCCTTCTAAACCACAGTCTTATCTTGGATCCTGCAGCCCTTGCAACATAAGGGTATGAGGTCAGAGGTGGGGTGGTGGGTGGAGCAGCAGAAAGCGGACTGTATTTTGGCCAAGCGCATACTATATTGCCTAGTCCTGTCTTTCAAGGGTAAGGTCTCTGACTGGCCATTGGCCGAACTTTGGGGATCAAGGGCACATGATCTAAAGTCTCTCTCAGCAATCTCCATGCTGAACTTACTTGCAGATGGCGGCAGCAAGTTTGGGGATCCTTTGCACCCAAATATCTCTGTTTTCCATGTGTGTTAGATTGTTCTCCATCTCAAATCCCAGTAGGATAAGAGTTTGATCAAAGTCAACAGCAGAAGTAAGTGGGTACATTTAAGCATTTCAACACCAGGTTATGTTCTCTGTAGTCTCTGTCTAATATAATTAAGGATAGTTTCAGGGGGTGCCTGGGTGGCTCAGTTGGTTAAGCATCTGACTTTGGCTCAGGTCATGATCTTGAGGTTGTGAGTTTGAGGCCCCCTGTAGGGCTCTGTGCTGATGGCTCAAGTCTAGAGGCTGCTTCAGATTCTGTGTATCCCTCTCTCTCTGCCCCTCCCTTGCTCATGTTCTGTCTCTCTCTCAAAAATAAACATTTACAAAATTTTAAAAAATAAAAAAGAAGGACAGTTTCTCAAAAATGTGATAAAAGAGCACAGTTTCTTTAAGTCATTGTCTATTTTGTCTTCATTTGCCACATACAGGTTTTAGTGAGTGTTGTATATAGTATTTATGCATTAGAGCTGTACTACAATTTCTTGTTGGGAATTTCATACAAAATCCTGCACTCTTCAGTGCACTTGGCTGACTTTAATTTCTAGACTGCACAAAGGTTCCAAAATATTCCAAGCCCATTTCAAACTTCTTTCTGAACATCTTCTAAAATTGTTTTGCAAGTACATGGATGTCAACTTAACTTCTCCAATAGCAAAGTTGGTACCCCCGTAGGCTTCATCTTACTTTAATTTTAAAACAATAACATCTTTCATTGATTTTCGTGAGAGACACACAGTGTTGTTAAGTGACTAACTACAACATGCGTGCCCCACGCCATTTCCAGGTGTTTGACTTTTAATCCTCACTAAACTTCCAGAAATAGAAGCTAATCTTTTGTTTTGCAGATGAGAAGCCTGAACTTGAGGGAGATTAAGAGACAAAGTGTATTTATACCCTTCTTCCCTTGGTATCCTTTATTTCCCAGTTATGATGGGCACATTTTCTAGCACCGAAGTAGACAGTTTAATAAATACCAGTAGAATCTAATTTCGCAAATGCCTGATTAGGCTTTAGGATTAATGGGCAAATAAATTTATACCGAGCAACACTGTTCTATTTTCCCAACTAAAGAACTAACCCTCGTGTCCTGATGGTGATTTGGTAGCATTTTTTAAGAAATAAGAGACTGGGGGTGCCCGGGTGGCTCAGTCGGTTAACGTTTGACTTGGCTCAGGTCATCATCCAATGGTTCATGGGTTTAAGCCCTGTGATGGGCTCGGTGCTGAAACTCAGAGCCTGGAGCCTGCTTCAGATTCTGTGTCTCCCTCTCTCTCTGCTCCTCCCCTGCTGGTGCTCTCTGTCTCTCTCTCACATCACATCAAAATAATATACATTAAAAAAAAAAAAAAAAGAAAATAAGGAGACCGTACTTACATACATACATATCTTAATTGTCTGAGGAACCTCCAGGAATATAGTTTCTTAATTTAGAAACATAGTTGGTCACAGCTCTCTTCTGGGCAAATCCCCGCAACAGCTTCTAGTGCCTTTGGGGGCAAAGAGCCACAATCTTTACAGATACCTGCTGTCCTTGAACTCTAGGCTCTTCCTCACATATCTACTATAGCTCAATCCCTCACCTAGAAGTATTTGCGTAACTGTCCTTCACCTTCTCAATGAGGTTTACTCTGGCCACTGTATTTAAGAGGGCAACCTATGCTGTCCCCAACTCCCAAACTCCTGATCCCCTCAGTCTATTCAATTTTCTCTATCTTCCTTAGCATTTAACATGCTTTAACTTATAGGAAAAATTCTAATTTATTGTTTTTATTGTTTATTGAATTTCTCTCACCATGAAGATGTAAGATACAGGAGGGCATGTATCAACATCTTGTTCACTGATATCCCACGTGCCTACAGGAATGTCTTCTCACGGCACTTGGGTGGCTCAGTCACTTAAGCCTCTGACTCCTGGTTTTGGCTCAGGTGATGATCTCATGGTTGATGAGATTGAACCCCGTGTCAGGCTTCGCACTGGCAGTGCAGAGCCTGCTTGGGGTTCTCTTTCTCCCTCTCCCTCTCCCTCTCCCCCTCCCCTACTTGCTCTCTCAAAAATAAATAAATAAACATTTATAAAAAAAGAATGTCTGCTCAATAAGGGCTAAATGAATGGATAACAATAAATATTTGTTGAATGAATAGAGAGTAAACTACTTTTTCCTTAAATAATTTAGTCTTTGTACTAAACTATTCTTATTGTCTGGGGGTGAAAAATGATCATTGCTGGATCTGTGCAGATTTTCAAAACTTCTTCATTTTATAGGTGTCTTGCCTTTTAAATTTCACCTAAAGATGTAAAAAATACACCATTTGGTTATTTTTAAGTACAGTGAAAAAAACTACTAAAAACTTAACTTCTAATTTTCAGTAGTGACTAGCTCTAAGGAGAACATGCTGCCATCTTGGTCTGTCTAACTTCTTTCACTGATGAGGCATTCAAAGAACTATGGCAGTAAGTACTACACTCACGGATGCTCTGCTGGTGAGTGGTTGGGATATGGAGGAGACACTTGAATGTTGATGGCTGGCCTCTCAGAATATTCTTGTTGGACTCTGTTATAACTGCCCCACCAGTCTGGCTGGTGTATGTAGGTCATTCTCCTAAGTGACCACAGGAAGTTTGTTCTTTAAATCTCATGAACGTCTTTTCCTCCCTCTTCTCTTCTTAAATGATCTTCAAGTCAAAAGCTTCAGAAAGTGAACTGCCAAGGGATGCACAGTGGAAAGCTATTGCTGTAGCATTCCAGCTCAAGTCTGGCCCTTTTGCTTAAGAAGGCCAAGAGCAGTACTTTTTGAATGTTCCTTCTAGACGTGCTTGAAAAATAGCCCAGCTAGCATTCCCCTAGTCTCCTCTATGATTTCACTGGGAACTATGCATAAGATACTTTGGAAATAAATATACACAAGAAATTACAACTTTGTTTGAATGACCCTCTACCTGAATGTCTAGAACTGTGAGATTATAAGGCCAAGAAATATGTCCAGGCCTGCTTGCTTGAAAGTTACTGTTCCTTATATGGAATGTGAACAGACAGGGAGCTGAAGTTGTATAAACTAAATGTAGATTTTTTTTTTTCCCAGCCACTTCTGTGCCTCATCCTTGACCTATTTCATTTATAGGTTTCTTTAAGATATTATGGCTTGTAAGTTCATTGCCTTCTTGATGGTCTTCCAGCAGTGATTTTCAAAATAGTCACTATTTTACATGGCCAGAAATATCCAAGGATGGATGGACCCAGAAAGGGTCAGCCATGAGTGCACGGGTGCAATCAAATCAGTAGAATGTGAGGCCTGCTGACATTGGGGAACTTGTTAAAGTATTCCAGGTACAGTTTATTCATTAATGTTAGAAAATTTAAAATGAGACATTCAGAAATATTTAGTCTGGTTTCGGTAAGGAAGAAGGATGAGTGGATTCAGTCAAAGACCCACAGCACAATAAATATTTCTTTTACTCTATTTCCTTGATAATGGAGAAAACAGAGCAACAAGCAGTTAACCTAAAGATAAAAAATAGAAATTCTGTTTTTTAATAGGGGTACTTATTTTATTGTACACCACGTAGAATGGGCACCTTTTATAATTTTGGTTTGCACAGAATATTTTAATGTAAGCAATTCAGAATACTGAGAGCATATGTTTGAAAGGTTATGCTTTCATTAATCCTCACCAGCAGTTCTTAAGTCTGCCTGGTTCAAATCTCAACTATACCATTAACCAGGATAGTGTCTTATCCTCTCTAACCTGCAGTTTCTCATCTAAAAAATGAGGATTAAAAATAGTACCTACCTTATAGGATTGTTGCAAAAGTTAATAAGTTAAATCAACATAATACAAAGACTGACAATTACATATGTTTTGGTAAGTAGACACAATTATTAATCTCACTAGCCATATGTATTGATTGCCATATTGACAATATCGGAATTTTGTAAAAAGTAGAAGGTAGAGTGTAGAAAGATTCCACACATATTGAAATTGGCCCCCTTAGAGGAACTCATTGTCTTGTCACTCAGGTTCTTTTCCTTTCTAGACTTAGGTCTACATTTTAGTACAATGGAGAAGAGTGACAGTTACCTAAATAATTCAAAGTAAGTGTTGATTTTTGCCTTATTATTGGAATCATTCAGATGGAACCTTGCATTTCTTATATGCTTAGAGTATGATCTTACACTTGTACTTCACTAAGTTGCCCAGATATGTACAGATTGATCTACAGATTGACTCAGAAATAAAAAAAAAAATCTGTAACAGATAAAATCTTCTGTTTCTCCCTAAAGCTTATATGTCAATAGTCCATTCACTAATGCAACACTCTCAACTCATCTTATGAGGTCAGAATTATCCTGATACCAAAATCAGAAATAACCTGCAGAAAAGATAACTATAGGCCAATATCCCTAATAAATGTAGGTGCAAACATTAAAAAAATCTTTTAAATGTTTATTTATTTTTGAGAGAGAGAAGAGCACATGCATGAGCAGGGGATGAGCAGAGAGAGAGAAATCACAGAATTCGAAGCAGGCTCCAGGCTCTGAGCTGTCAGCACAGAACCCGACATGTGGCTCAAACTCACGAACCATGAGATCATGACCTGAGCCGAAGTCGTATGTTTAACTGACTGAGCCACCCCAAGCGCCTTTAAGTGTAACATTCCTTAACAATTCAGCGAACTGAATTTAGCAGCATATTAAAAGGATCATTCACCATGATCAGTGGGATTTATCTCTGGGATGTAAGCATGGTTCAATATATGTAAATCATTAATGTGAGACATCACATTAATAGAACAAAAGAAAGAGGGTGCCTGGTGGCTCAGTCAGTTGAGTGTCCAACTTCAGCTCAGGTCGTGATCTCATGGTTTGTGAGTTCAAGACCAGCAGCATCAGGCTCTGCGCTTACAGTGCAGAACCTGATTCAGATCCTCTGTTTCCCTCTCTACCTCCCCCACTGTCTCTCTCTCTCTCAAAATAAACAAACAAACAAACAAATAATAAATCATTAGAAACATTTAAAAAAGAATCATATGATCATCTCAATAGATGCAGAAAAAGCATTGACAAAATTCAGCATCTATTCATAATAAAACTCTTAACAAATTAGGCAGAGAAAGAACATATTGAACATAATGAAGGACACATGTGATGAGCTAATAGCTATCATCATACTCAGTGGTGAAAGGTTGAAAGTTTTTTCCTCTAAGATCAGAAACAAGACAAGGGTGCCCACTGTTACCACCCCTAATCCACACAGTACTTGAAGTCCTAGCTAGGGCAATCACGAAAAGAAAAAGAAATAAAGTATCAGTATTGGAAAGTAAGAAGTAAAATTGTTTGTCTTTGCAGAGTACATAACTTACATGCAAAGAATCCTAAAGATTCAACTAAAAAAACTGTTAGATTTAATCAATGAATTCAGTAAAGTTTCAGATACAAAATTAACATACAAAAATCAGTAGTGTTTCTATACTAACAATGAATTTTCTGGAAAAAAAGAAATTGACCTCATTTACAATAGCATCAAAAACATAAAATACTTAGGAATAAATTTAACCAAGGAAGTGAAAGGTCTCCACACTGAAAACTACAAGACACTGATAAAAGAAAGAAGGCACAAATAAATGGGAAAGTATCTCATATTCATGGATTGGAAGAATTAGTATTGTTAAAATGACAATACTACCAAAAGCCATCGATAGATTCAACCCTATCAAGATTCTAATGCATTTTTTATAGAAGCACACAAAACACTCCTAAAATTTATATGAAACCACAAAGATACCAGATAGCCAAAGAAATCCTGAAACAAATCAGGAGAAGAAGAACAAAGCAGGAGGCACCACACTCCCTGATTTCAAGCTATATTATGAACCTATAGTCATCAAAACAGCATGGTAGTGGCATAAAAACAGACAAATAGACCAAGAGAATGGAATTGAGAGACTAGAAATAAACCTATGCATATATAGTCAATATTTGACAAGGGAGTCAAGAATACTCAACGAGAAAAGACAATCTCTTTAATAAATGGTGTTGGGAAAATTGAATGTTCACATGTAAAAGAATGAAACTGGACTCCTATTTTACACCACTCAAAAATAATTAACTCACAGTGGATTAAAGACTTAAATGTAAGACCTGAAACCATAAAACTCTTAGATGAAAACAGCAATTATACTCCTTGACATGAACCTTGGTAATGATATTGTGATATGATACCTACAGCACAAGAAACAAGATGAAAAACAAGTGGGACCACATCAAACTAAAAAGCTTCTGTACAGCAAAGGAAACCATCAACAAAGTGAAAAAGCAACCTACAGAATGGGGAAAATATTTGCAAACCAGATATTTGATAAGGGGTTAGTATCCAAAACATATAAATAACTCCTACAACTCAATAGCCAAAAAAGTAAATAACCCAATTTTTAAAAATAGGCAGGGGTGCCTGGGTGGCTCAGGTGGTTAAGTGTCTGACTCTTGGTTTCAGCTCAGGTCATGATTTTGTGGTTCAGTTTGTGAGTTGGAGCCCCACATGGGGGCTCTGTGCTGACAATGCAGAGCCTGGATGGGATTCTCTCTGTGTGTCTCTGCCCTTCCCCCACTCAAGCTGTCTCTGTCTCTCTCAAAATAAATAAATAAATACATTAATTAATTAATTAATTAATTAAAAAAATAAAAAATAAAAATAAAAATGGGCAAAGACCTAAATTGACATTGTTCCAAAGAAGATATACAAAAAGCCAACAGGTACATGAAAAAGATGTTCAGCATCACTAGTCATCAGGGAAATGCAAACTAAAAACATAGTAAGATACCACTTTACACCTATGAGCATGATAGAGATAAGAAATGCTGGCAAGGATGTGGAGAAGAGAACCATCGTGCACTATTGTTGGGACTGTGAATTGGTGCAGCCATTGTGGAAAACAGTATGGAGGATCCTCAAAAAAAATTAAAAAGAGAACTATCATATGATCCCATAATCCCACTTTTGGGAATATATCCAAAGGAAATGAAACACAAAACCCAAAAAGATATCTGTATTTCTATAGCCAAGACATGGAAACAACCCAAGTGACTATTAATGGATGAGTAGATAAATAAATTGTGGTATATATACATGCATACACATGCATGAATATATAATAGGATATTATTCAGCCATAAAAAATGAGGAAATCCTACTATTTGTGACAACATGGATAGTTCCTGCAGGCATTTGCTAAGTAAAATAAGTTTTATAAAGAAAGATATGTACTGTACAATTCACTTACATGTGGAATCTAGAACAAAAACAGAAACAAACTCATAGGAAAAAAGACAGACTTGTGGTTACCAGAGGTGGGGGTAAAAGGAGGGGGAACTAGAGAAGGTGGTCAAAATGTACAAACTTCCAGCTATAAGATAAATAAGTACTAGGGATGTAATAACAACATGATGACTATAGCCATAACACTGCTGTGTAATATACAGGAAATCATTAAGAGAGTAAGTCCTAAGAGTTCTCATCACAAGGAGAAAATTTTTTCTTTTCTTCTTTCCCTCTCTTTTTGTTGTGCCTATATGAGAAGATGGATGTTAGCTGAACCTACCATGGCAATCATTTCACAATATATGTAAATCAAACCACCATACCGTATGCCTTCAATTTATACAGTGACGCATGTTAATTATTTCTCAATAAAACTGGGAAAAAGACTCCTCACATTGCTTCCTCTTCAGGGCAGTCTTGTTCATGTGTACAATGACCCAACAGCAGACTTTTTCAGAGTGGAAAGCACGTGGAAGGCTTTCCCACTGCTGTCAATGAGAAAAGGTCAGCTTGGAGGAACATATTATAATTTTGAAATGAGTAAATGTAGAAAGAAGGTATTTGGGCTCTGGCTTACATATCAATCTGTGGTTTAAGCTTAGTGTTTTTATTTGAAGTGCAGGGGGCCGGAAGTGCTGTCATCAGCTTTTCCTTGATTAGTGCCTCTACAGGACTGAGTCGAGAACTGGTCTTCCAGATGACTGGAATACTTTTATAGCCGCTTAGATATTTTTTTCACCAAAATAAATACATATTTTACACTCAGGGAAGACTAAAGGAAGGAGTCTCAAATTGGCTTATAAGCTCAGTGATGGAAATAGAATGAGTATTAAATCTTTCTATTTCATTTGAAAACACCATTTGTTGCTAGAGGCTTGGATATAATTCAGGCTCTGGGTAACTTTGATTTTGGTAAACCTGATTTTCTAGTTTTTAAATCTCCAATCACTAAGCATCTGGGTTTTACTCTTTAAAGAAGCAAATACTCTGACAATACTTAATATTTTCCGTTTCCAGCAAAGGCAGCTTTAAATATTTCCTAGTGCTAATGCATGATTTGTCTAAGCATATTAGCTAAATCTAATCTTTCATTACTGCTGGTTTGCATCTCTATTTTCAGATGGTTAATTGGCTGACTTTCTGCAAAGTTCAGTTTTTGTTACAGGTCTGATCAAGCTTAACAATAATTTCCTATATTATATTAGCCCAAGTAATGTTTGTTATGAGCTTAGAGTCATATTATTAACATCCATGATTAACTGAAAATTGCCCCATGTGGTATTTCAATCCACAAATGTGTTTTGATTAGAGAAGGGACAATTATTCCATTTGCATTTGATTCTAACACAAATGGTATAATTTTCAGCTCTCTTAGTCAAACAGATAATAGTGGAGAAAAGAAAAGGTAAGGCCTCCAAAAGACTGCCCATGTGGCTGCTGCTTTCTGATTGTTTAGACCCTGATGTAATTCTTTTCTTTGTAGCACATTTCTATAAAATAGTTTTTGGTATGGATAATTACCTTAATTGTTCATCTAGTCTCTAAAGCATCACTGGGGCATTATCTGTTATGCCGCTTGAAACTGATCATTGTGTACTTTCTAACATATTTCATCCTCTTTAGGATTGGATGTCTGACTATTTAGATTTAATACTTGACGAACATTCTGCGTGTAGAAATCTGGTATATAAGAAAAAATATATTTTGAAAAGATGATTTATGTTCTCTTTAATTCTGACTACTTTCTCTGAAGCTTTTGTGACCTGACATAAATCTCCAAGTCTGCCTTTTTATCTGGTAGAATAGAATTTAGCTTTTCACAGACTGTTTGGACTATCAGCAGTCTTTGAGTGATCAGGGGATCAGGGGGGTCTTTGGAAGCATTGAAGTTCCAGCATGGGGTTTAACGGGGGCCCAAGGCACGACAGGGCAGGGGTTGGCCTCCCCGCACCTGCTGACATTGGAGTCACCGCACAGCAACTCCTAGGAGACTCAAGTCACTTTATGCTGGAGATAAGAACCACCCTTTAGGGCCAAAAATCTTGTTTTCCCTTTCAGACAGGGGGGTTACCCTTTCATTCGCTGCTCAGAATAATTTATATAAGATGATCTGACTTTTGCTGTCTTCCTTGGGCTGAGAGCTATATAGATGCAAGTTTTGGTCCTATGCTCTTTTAAAGCTGGATTTAACAGAATGACAGAAAGGCACCAGTGCTTAGCACAGTTCCCAAACATCTCCACCATGCTGGTTGAATGAATGAATGAATGAATGGTTCAGAACATCCTATGTGACCATAGGCCTGAAGCCTCCATTTCAAGCTTCTATGCTTCTGATGGTTTCTTTACCCTGTTTGCTCAATTAGCTGTATCCAAAAGTTTTGCTCTAATCCCTAAAAAAACTTCATCAGCACATCTTAAATTTTTTTGATGAGCTTTAATCTGCATAGAACCCCCTTTTTGTGCTGGAATGCTAGCTTGAATAAATCAGCCAGCTCAAATTGAATAAATCTATTTAAATACTTATAAAATATTAAGGATGCATTTGGGAAAAGCCTCTAAGGTTATTGTGGCACCCATGTACCTCACAGTAACTAATTTATTAAGCAGTTTGCAAACCTGGAAAGAAAGGAAAAAGAAAAATGGTTTCATAAACCAAGAGCAGAAGCCAATTTTTCAGCTCAGATGATGAAAGGAAGCATGCATTTCTAATCAAAAAGACAGATAAGCCTTCTCTCTCCCACCATTCCCTCACCGGTAAAGTGCCTTTTCATCATCAACAACACTCCATTCCTAATGGCTGCCTGGGCCTTTCTGCACCTTCCCCGTACGCTGGTAATGTACACACAGCATCCCTTGAAACAGGAGCCCATTAGCTGCGGCAGACTTACCTTTTCACATGACGATCTTCTGTTGCAAGTCATCAGCGCGGTGTTAAATCATCCCTACTGGGCACGCTCAGAACCCTGTCGGAGGGATAAACCGATATTTAGAGCCATAGCATGAAAATTGCTTTTCAGCCCTCTTGAAGGACAGTTGAAAAAAAAAAAAAAGGAAAGAAAGGGAAAAGGTCATCAACTAGGCAGGTACCACCAAGCTCATTCTTTTGCCTGGGAGCTTTTCTTCTTTGGATTTCTTTAGATGATCATTTGTGACCCTTAGTCTGGTACGTGTCATGGCGGTCCCTTTGTGCGAAGAGTAAGGTCAGGGCCCACATATTGCTATTGTTCGGTATTCCAGGTGATCCTGCCTCTCCAGCACTTAATAGTACCCCCCTCCCATGGCACTGCAAAACACGTTTATATTAATGACAGCTGTCATTTTAAATGAGTTTGGCCTGCCTTGTAAGGTTCAGAAATATTACCTTTCCATTATTCTCCATGCTATCTTGCACAGGTGTTGCTGACTATAGCCGTTGTGGGGGCCTACGGAGAATCCTATACATAGATCCCTAATAATACCTTAATTGTCCCATCATTTCCCACAGGCCACCCTGAGAGAGTGCTCACTGGTTCCTCCTGCCTCTCCCCACATGCATTTATTGGGCATACATTGATACCTTAATAATAACTGTATTAGGTTTAATACAGCATATGTAAAGCATGTGGAAATATTGGGGACAGGGAAGATAGAGTCTGTAGGAGTCACTTTATTGTTTATTCTTAAGGGACAGTATTAACAAACTGCATGCTAAACCTAGCCGTGGCTTTTTTTAGCATCATCTGCCCAGTTTGTGCAGGAAACAATAAACATGATGCCCAACAAGGACTCCAAGTTCAGTAATGGTTTTTCCAGTCTCATCTACTGGACAAAGAAAAGGGTTTTTAGGGGTAGCCTATATCTTCTTTTACCCAGGTAAAGGGGGAGGGTGGACTTGATTTCTGACAAGCTGCAAATATATGTGGAGTCAAGTCATTTGTTATTTTAGGCCTGAGTTCCCAGGCACGTTTTCTCAAGGTGCTTACATGCAGCACATTTCCATGTTTTTCTTGCTCTGGGAAGCTGGTCAAGACATGCTTGAAAACAGGAGTATGTTCGACAGAACTAGAAACTCATCTTTCCCAGCAGGTAGGGTGACATTTCCCCACAGCTCTGAATACCGAAGGGAAGATTGCAAGCAAGTTGAAGACCACCATTCCTGAGCATAATTCATTTCCTGGCCACCATCAGTGCCTCCTAACATTTGTCACCATATCCCGGCTTCTTCCAGGACACAGCCTTCTGGCTGTGCTCACTCTGATCTGGTCCAGTTCAATTACCATGGGACATCAGCACGTCTGAGGGTCTGCAGCCCTGTGATTTTTCCTTTGATTGGTTTTGTCCCTTTAATGGGTCACCACTTGAATCTTAGTTTAACAGAAGCATTCAGACAAATTGGAGGAAGAAGAGCTTAAAGATCAGAGAACTAGAACTGACTTTTTCCACCCCAGGCTAACTTCCTGCAAGGGAAGTGGCACGACAAAGCTCAGCAGTTTCCCTGCGTTTCCCCGAGGATAGGATTCCCTGCATCTCTCCAGAGGCCACCCTCTCCCTGGAAAATTCAGATTCAGTAAATCTCCGTTGAGGCCTGAGAATCTGTTTTTAATAGAAGACTTGGTGATTTCCCTCAACAGGGAAGTTTCTTTGTAAGGATTTTGGGGAATGTTCTTTTGGTAAATATATGCCAAAAATTCCTGTTTAGACAGCAAGCTGATGAGCATTTTGATGCATTGAATGAGTGAATACTTTCTTTCCAAGTCCAGCCACACAGAGACTACTGGATAAGATGATGCCAAAGAACAAGTTTGTGTAAAGGGAGCAGTAGAGGGAGAGGGGAAGGACGTGACGAGATGAAAGAAAGTTCTGGAAAACTCAAGGCAGTGGTGGGGGGTGGGGGTGGGAATGGGGAGCCTCAAGGAGACTCAAGCCCCAGGACAGTTATCTCTGCCTTCACAAGGGCTGGTTTTAATCACTCTCTTGTACCTTTTGCTGGTGTCGTTTGTCAAACCTTCCCATAAAAGTTGCAGAGTGAGGTTATGCAGCGGGTACCATCATCCATCTCCAATTATTGACCGGAGTGGGAGGTGGTTCTCCATTCCTCCCTCTCCAGCCTGCCGTCTGCTTTTGTTCTATCCTGCAACCTTTCAGCCCCATGCTGGAATGGAGCACAGCCCCCACAGCCTTGCAAACAAAACCCTTCGCAGCCTGTTGCATGCGCCTTCTGGGTGTGCTTTCCTGGCATCTGCTTTAGAGACTTCCTCTTCTGGGGATTTACCGATTTGAAACAAATCCCTGGGCTTTGGCCCTGAATCCCATAATTTTAAACTGTGTGATGATCAGAGTTGTTCATCAAGCTCTAATAACAATGTGGTAGGAGCTGCTTTCCTCTTGTCTGATCTGTCCTCGGTTGTACTGCCTGCTCTCTGCCATGGGGCTCAGATGTTGCAGTTGATCTGCCCAATGGGTTTACAGGCAGGACGGGAGCAGGTACATGAGTAGATGGGGAACAGGAATACCTTCATGTACATTTGGCCCTATTTTAATCCAAAGACAACTGAAAATACCAGTGACTAAGGTTTGTGAAGCACTTAGCATGCCATGCTGTGGGCAGTATTCCAGGGGTTTACGTGGGTTAATTTGTCAATCCTCACAACAACTCCACAAGGCGCAAGGCTGGTACTATTGTCGAGCCCACTTTGCATATTCAGTCTGTGATCACATGGAAGCAGATTCAGGTCCCTACGTCTATCAGCTTCCTTACTGAACACATGGCCTGGAGTTTGAAAGAGGAAGGTATCTCCAGACAAGGGTACAAGGAACCACAGGGGTTGAAAAGCACCCAGAGACTCATTCTGTATGACAAGTCTGTGTAAGATTTAAAAAAAAAAAATAAGTGGAGTTTTCAGGAAAGGCCAGTGACTAGAACTATAAGATGATTAGAATTTATCCTTTGCCTTAGACCAGGTAAAATGCACAGAAATCAGGCATGGGTGGTCAGCACAGCTAGTGGAATGACCAGGAAGGAAAAAATGAAGGCACGTGTAAGGTGACACAGCAGCGGGTCCACCGGGGGCTGAGTCTGGGACCAAATAATCAGCATTTGATATCAAGGAAGAGAATAACTGGCTGACATATGAATTTGAATATAAATACTTTGAAGCTATCTTGTTTTTCATTTGGCCCTTTACCAACTTTACTGATAACTTTATTTTGAAAAAGATTTCTCTGATTTTACTTGTATTTATTTTTTGGTTTGATAACAAAAGATGATTATATGGGTTCCCTTGCTACTGGCATCTTTCTCATGGCCCACAGCACATTTTCCTTTTGGCCTTTCTTAAAACTGATGCTAGGGGAGATAGTATTGTCTAGCATGGCACTTTCCAAAAGAAATTTAACGCAAACCATACAGGCATATCAAAAATTTCTAGTAGCCACATTTTTTAAATGAAAATAAAACAGGTAAAATTTATTTTAACCATGTATTTTATTTATCCCAACACATCTAGTGCGTCATTTCAACATTTCTCTGAAATCTGGAGTGTAGTTCACACGGCACATCTCATTTTAGAGTTGTCACAGTGTTCCAAGTGTTCAGTGGCTGTATGTGGCTCATCGTTAGCCATCCTGTTGTAGGGTGCCATTACAGTGGTTAAAAGTCAACAAAACTGGTCATATTTGGCTGTCTTGCTTTTTAGCAGGTTATCCTTTGAAAAGTTAGTTACCACGCTAAGCCTCATTTTTCTCACTGGTCAAATAGAGACAATAATAATAAATGATTTCATGCATAAAACTGTACTGAACCTGGGCCCTGTGCTGGGCTCCCAGAAGCATTCAGTAAATGTCAACACCGAGACCTCTATAGCCTAGCTCCCACCCTGGATCATCTCCTTCAGAGCCCATGCAGGCTAAAGTTAGTGCTCAGTTGTTAAGAACACTAGGCTCCTTATTTCTCTCTATAACAATATAATTATCTATCTATCTATCATCTATCTATCTTTCAGTAATTCTCAACTGGGGGCATCTAACTGGTAGAGGCCAAGGGATCTGCCAAACATCTATAGTGCACAGGATAACCCCCACCTCCATCATAACAAAGAGTTATCCGACCCTAAATTTTAATAGTGCAGCGACTGACAAACGCTGATTTAACCAGACTAACCTGTGTGCACATGTGTATATATGATTTTATTATTCTTTGATCACTTTTGAAGTAATTTGGAATATGAATTATAGACATAAATAGGAAAACACCAGCTTTAGTCCTTGGGATACCTCTCACTTATTTTATAGAGGGACTCTGCACAAGAAATTGCATAAACAGGCTTCCTCGGGCTTTCCAAAGGGGAAGCAGTATAATTTGTGCAGTCATATGTGGGAGGCAGATGAGCTCCCACACTCCTGTGACCCGCGACCAGTCAGCAGAGGCTCCACTATTGTGGGGCTGATGGGATCGTGACAAGACTTTGGCTTCCACTGGACTTGCTCCCTTGCCAGAATCGAGTGCCATGTGAAAGCTGACAGCTGCCTTTCTGCTCCCCAGGGCCTGCTGGGTCACAGGACCCAAGGAGAAGGAGCAAGAAGTAGTCACAGTGCCAGTTCTGGGGCAGGTGGCCCCATGATAAGGCCCCTTACTATCCTCTTCCAACTCCTTTCTCTCATTTATGTTATGAGGAATGTACTCAATTTACTATGCACCCTTAGAGGGGCCTTGTGGGAGATGGTTCCACCACCCTACCTGCAGACAGTTTTAGAGTGCCACATTTATTCACAGGGCTTCCTTGGGAATTTGCAGGCTGCAGGCTATAAGACAGCTGCACCAGCTTGCCTTTTCTCCTTGGCATTGTCTCAGAAGTCTTTGTGAGGTACTTCTTGCCTTAGTTCCTACACTTGTGTGCTTTCTCCCTCACCACGGTGCTATTTCCCCTTAAGGTTTTCCAATTAAAGTCTTTTGGGCATCTCAGGTCCCCCCTGGAGAAAGCACTATACCCCGTGTAGGTGCTGGGGCTCACTTCACTGAAACTTCCAGTAGACAGGGGTTTTTAGTCCCCTTTGCTCCCAATTGTATTGAAACCTCATTTGTAAATCTTGCTGCAAAAAGCTGCTTCAGTGCTTCTTTGATTTCTGCCTTCTATGGAGCAGCTGTTTTGCTCGTCTTTGTTCGTGATTTCCTGGCCGGCTGTTGATGGTGTCTGTCATTCAGTGACCAGAAGGCACCTTTGCCCGTTCTCTGTGCGTGAGGGTGAATACAGCACTCTGGTGAGAAGCGTGTTACAAGGCAGCTCCTTCAGCTTCTCATGGGATCAACATGGGCTGATGAAGCAGAGACGCCCGGACTGCAGTCTTCAGCCGCCACTAGTTCTGGTGACCTAGTTAACTCCCCAGACCATAAGATCATTCTCAATAAAACAGTGCAAACTCTCCATTAAAATTCAAAGTAAGTATGAGCCCCAAGAGGAAATGTTCTGGCTTGAAGACCATGTCTGGTGAACAGATGGATGAAAGCCAAGAGACTGGCTATGTGCCCTTGCCAATGCTGGGGAGCTATTCCTCTCCCACATGGCTTCCTCTTTCACCGAATGATCAGGTTCCTTCTGGCCACCTGGAAAACGCAGAGTCAAACACCTGTTTAAGTAGATATGCTGAGCTCTGGGCCTGCCTCCACTGATCCATCTGTAGCGCCCGACCCAACATTCACCAGCTGCTTTACTGAGCATGAGGCGGGGCACGGGCTTTGATGACAGCATTAACAATGCACTTAAACCACCGCAGAGTTGATGCTTCCCACATCGGTGGGGATGTGCAAACTTGGAACCTGGGGCCTGCCCAAGTTTTTCCAGACTGGGGGAAGGGAGGTGGGCTGTGAGAGCACAGTACAAGGCCAAGTGAGCCCGCACCCCATTGCTGGCCTCAGCGCTGGGGCTGAGGCAGACCTTCTCTAGGAGCAGACGGTGGCTTGGCTGGGCTGGTGTTCCAATTCTAGAGAGAGGAGGGCATTCTGTTGGAAGCAGCCGTGGAAACCATCATTTTACATAGAGCAGTTCTCTCCTCTGTCTGGGTAGAGCTCAGCTTACGGAGAAAGCTCAAGAAAAGAGGAAAGAGGAAAGATCTTCTTTTAGCCTTTCCATTTGTACGTGTGTGGGGCATTTGCATTTTCCTTTTTGGCTAGGTGATGTTGAGTCTGTGCTCCTTTAATTTTATTGTCACCACTCTCCACCTAATAAAAATGGTCACTAAGCACAATTAATTGTGTGGTGTAAGGCAAGCAGAATACTCTATCCCAGTACATGAGTGCCCTATATTCTCAGAAGCTGGATTGTGATTTGGGAGAATCTCAGGTGATTTTGGAGGATGGTGCCAGAAGAAATACCACAACCTGGTTCTTAAAGCAATCTCTGAATAGTTGAGTGGTAAAAAAGGTATCACTGCCACCTTTCTTCAGGCCTAATATCTGCATTCAAGGTAGAATAATAAATGGGCCCAAACATTCTATTGAGTCCTTAATATGGGCCAGGCACTGCTGTAAGTACTCTTCCTAATTAACTAATTTAAATCTTCACCACCCTAGAAGGGAGATAGCACAGTTTTACAGATGAGGAATCTGATGCACAAGGAGGTTAAGTAGCTTCCTCAGGACCGCATTGTTAGCAAGTGCTGGAGGTGGGACAAAGAGGGTTCCAGGCTGCTGCAACCCAACGGCTGCATCGGGCTTGAAAATAATTATGAATTATGTTCACTTACCTCCTAGACAATTTAGAAACAAATTCATTTTTAAACATTTTTACCACAAGGCAATTCTAAAGTGCCTTTTTCCAACATTCAAACACGGTTTTTGGGTAACTCTTTCCCAGGTGACCTTAGTGCTTTCTCCCCCTATGTCTTACGCAGGCCTTGGGTCACAAACTTCATGGCCTCTTGGATGATTTCCAGTCCCATCTACTTCTAACTGCTCAGAACTCTGTGAGCAAAATAATTTGGTGAGTGGTGATGTGAGGGGAATGCGAGCATGGCAGAGTGTGGAAAAACAAAGACAGATTTACAGCTACCAAATGCAGGGGGTGCAGGGTGAGGCGAGAGGGCCCCCGGTCTGTCTTCTCCCTTCCTCTAGTGACTCTCTTCCGCCTGGAGTCACCTGCTCTCCTGTGTCCCAAGTATCCATTTGCTCCCTAACCATCAGGGAGCAATTGTCTTTAGCTTGTTAAGTGTGAGTATTTGACCCAGGACTCAAATCAGTCTTTGGTAACCACGCTTGACAGATTTATCATTGATGAAAAGACAAGTCAATCTACTGAACCTTAAAGCTGTGTTGTTCTGGGAATCATACCAAGTCTCAGAAGATCTCTCTGTAGCATTAAAAGACCCTGGTCTTCCAAGACCAGTGCTTTCCACTGTGGCTCCCCCATAGTCAAGAAATATCCTTTATAGCACATATCATAGGTGGAAGAGGAATGAAGGCAATAGGGGAGCAATCCTTGCAGTCAATTCATCTTTAACACTTGCTGGCTAACTCTCAGGCCTGTGGAGTATAGGCCCTAGTGGGCAAGGCCATGGCAAGTACATCTATGTGTCTGATGTGTGATAGAACCCCCCCCCCCCCCCCGCCCATAGATGGTACAGACAGAGTATTCCCTACATTTTATCTAATTCAATTCTAATGACAGGCAGAAAAAACAAATTCAGAAGACATGGAGTCTAACCTCAGTTCTTCACTTATTAATTGTGTGACCTTGAAGAAGTCACCTAAAGGCTTTTGGTGTTTCCTCACTCACTGCATAAAGGGTTTGGGCCAGATCATCTGTCATCTCCTGCTCAGTGATAGTACTAATGTTTATAATTTCAAGGTGTGTGGGTGGAGTCAGGTTTCCATTTTACTTGGGGATTCTAAGGAAAGTGCAAGACTCTTCAAACCATGACAAATATAGAAAGCAAGCAAGTTTATCATTTTCACTGCATGCTGTATGTATATAGATATATAAATATGTAGTCAGCATCTGGAACATAATGTAAAAATTTTTTCTGAGTAATTTCAAAGCATATGCCACGTGCTGAATGGAGATTTCTAGGACTTCTCCAATTGCGAACTTCAACACTCACCTCTAATATATTCCGACTTAAAG
Organism: Lynx canadensis; assembly: GCF_007474595.2. Classification (NCBI taxonomy): domain Eukaryota; kingdom Metazoa; phylum Chordata; class Mammalia; order Carnivora; family Felidae; genus Lynx; species Lynx canadensis. Next base: position 83,816,546 of record NC_044305.1, read on the forward strand.
TGTGCAACCTTGTTTAAAATGCACTGCTAAAGCATATATTTTCGTGTATTGCTATGTCTGAATGCATGATAACCAGGTTGAAAATCAAATTATCTGTGTTAGGGTGAATATTATAGTGTGAATACTGCCTGCTGTGCTGTGAATGAATCTTGTAAACACAATCAAATGCATCTTTCCCTTTCTCACGCGTTCAGCAACCCCCCTGCTCGGAGAGGCGATTCTTCACCTTCCACTTCCCATTGTCACCGCGGTTCATGTTTATTGTGGGTGACATCTTCAGCTTCCACACAGTGTGAGCTCTGCCATGTTGAAACTGAGCATTCCCCTCAGAACATAAGGCTTTAGGTTAAAGCCTCTTCTTGAATTAGGAAAAAGAAAAATAAAATTTGCCCCCCTTTTTTTCTAGCAGTATGTGAAATGCTTTGTTTAACTACAAGTGTCCACCCAGAAATTGCAGGTCTCTCAAACTGTTTTGTGAAAGGAAAGAGGAGACGTGTAAAGGGAGCCATTTTTGCTCAGTTGCTAATTTACTACGTTATCCCAGCGGGAGGGGAGGGGTATGCCCTGTGACATTCAGAGAAGACCCTGAACTTCCGGAAGCATTAAGCCAGCAGAAAGCCGAAGTCTTTCAGCGGGGAGAGTGAGTGAGCCCCGTGCTGTCACAAACTTTGAGTCACTCCTGCACTGCTGTCTAAATACTTTGTGGAGCAGTCATGGTAGTCATTCATGGAGTGCATGGCTTTTGATGCTAACAAGGGATTAAGGGAGGACTCCATCTGATAAAAGGAACTCCATTGTTCCAGTGCCATACAAGGCGAGGTTGCTGTGAGGGCTGAGCAGAAGATGGCCCACACAGGGTTGTACTAGATCTTTCCTCCCTCTGGCAGCATCTTTACCTACTGTTGCCAAATCTCCGAGGTTCACAATTGCAACTTCCAGAAAGGGAAAATAAACTCCATGAATTATGGGGTTACCCTGACCAGTTCTTTATGTAATAAGTCAGTTAGTTGCTCTCTTAGCAAAATAGTGTAGGTGATAGTATTGGAGATGAATTTCTTTCTCCTTTCCAAACCCTTCCTTTCCTCTTTTCATATCTATCCTTATTTGACCCACAGCACTTATCACCCCATACAGGCTCTATAGCTCTCAAGAAGACCACCCTGACCCGTACCCACTGCAGAGTGCCTGCCTTGGGCAGCCTTCTATTGCTTTCCTGTACCCTCCCCATATTCTAGTTTTTTCCCCATACCTACATCTCCCTGTCTGTGGACTCTGAGGCATGAGTACCTAAAAGGGTTCATAGCTCAATTCGCAGGCAGAATTCCTGTCTATCAGAAGTCTTCCATTCCAGGAAGAAGAAATGGTGACAACTTAGACACTGGGGCAGACCAGAGGTTTGAGCAGCCTATGATCCTTTTAGTTCTGGAAACATGGCTGATTGAACAGCCTAGGTTGAATCAGCCTAGCTGACTGAACAACAATCAGCCTAGGTTGTTCCCGGGAAACATTCTTATTTATTCATCATGGATTGTGACAATTGGGTACTCACAAACCCTCCCAAGAATAGTAATAGGGGTCCAGAGTTATCTTTCAGGCAGGGGTGTCCTCCTCCAGCCCCTAATTCTTTCCATGCATTAAAAAATAAGGCTAAAATGAAGCTCAAATGGAGTCTTAGGAGGAAAAGATCACAGAAGGAGATTCTTTATGCCAAGTGTGGAAGAGAGAAGGGGTCCTCGTGGCTGATACTGCTGTTGTCTTATCAGTGGCCTGTATAGTGAAAGGCAAGGGTCATTATTTTAGTAACTAGCTGGCAGAACTACCCCCACCTCCCCTGTAGATCTTTCTGGGCATTGACTGATGTTAGCAAAAAGCAGCCCGAGAAAACACTGGGGAAATGCAGGGATTGATCAACTTTGAACACGGAACCCATGAAGATGGTAATATTTTTCCATTTTCACCCCATATCCTCCCATGTACCATTGCTCCCTCCCACCCACACACCTTCCAGTGTGCAAGCTGTCTCTCCCAAGTCCCCTCCCTCCCTTAAGGTTACACCCATTTTCTGAGGCAGCATAGATCAGGACTCCTCTTTGAAACAATGCAAAACACTCAAGGCCTGAAACATTTGAGTATTCTAGCTGAGGGATTTCAAGATGGACAGGAGTTTGGAAGTCCCAGAGAAGCATAAAAAACAGGAAACAGGATTCCCTATGGTCTCTCAGCTGTTGCTTCACATATGTTACCCACAATTCAGCAAAGAATTGTGCCTTGGGAGAAAAGCAGGTTTTATATGCCCTAATAATAGAAACAATAATAACTATCATTTATTTACCACTTACTGAGGGCCAGGTACTAAGTGCTAAGCACTTTACACACATTATTCCACTTAGTTTTCAAAGATTCCCATTATTACTCCCTTTTACGGATAAGCTAACAGAGGCTTAAAGAAGTTGCGTAGCCTGCTTAAAGTTATAGTTAGTAAGTGGCGGATTTGGAATTCAAACTGAGGCAGCCTGACTCTGGAGACTACAGAAAGAATGTATGTGCGTGCATGTGCACACACACCCACAAGTAAACTCCTGAAAGGGCAAGGGCACTGTTCTCTGCCATAAACTGCAGCCTGAAAACTAGTCCTTCACACATAGTAGACACTCTATAAAGGTTGAATGAGTGATAAGAGAGTGGATTTAACTTAAGGCTCTACTAAATTCATGCATTTAAAAAATAAGATAAAACTAATATTTGTCCATTCTTTTTAGCATTTCAAATTGGTTGTATGTGTTGTCTCATTTTATTCTTATGAAACTATGCAGTTGGGATGGCACACTTCAAAAAAAGAAAGTGGAGCCCGGAGAGTCAGAGGCAGACATTTCTCACAGCTAGTTAGTGACGGTCATAAAAATGGCTAACATTTTATCATTTCCATGCATCAGGAGCTATGCTATTATTACCTTTTATTTATCCAATTATCTAATCCCAATAATCCCCAAAATGTAGTTTCTATTATCTCCCCTTAATAGAAGAAGGAACCAAAGCACAGATAGGCTAAGACCTCGCACTTAACATATTCACCTATGCGTGTGTTAGTATTAAATCTGTTCAGAGTTAGGATTAGCTCCTGTGTCTTAATGGTTTTTCTTGTATTTTGATTCACATGGTATTTTGCCTGAAAAGGGTACCTAGGAGATATTTTCCTCTGATAGAACTTGAGGCTAAGAGAAGGCAACAGATTTTCCTGGAGTCAAACAGCTAATGGCGTAACCAATAACAAAATGAGACCACAACTGTGCTGTCCAACGAAGTGGTCACCAGCTACATACTGCTATTTAAACTTGAATTAATTAAAAGTAAATAGCTAAAGGGGCACCTGGATGGCTCAGTTGGTTAGGCGTCTGACTCTTGATTTCGGCTCAGGTCATGATCTCACAGGTTTACGAGTTCGAGCCCCTCCCCTGCTCGTGCTCTCTCTGTCTCTCTCAAAATAAACAAATAAATAAATAAATAAACGTTAAAAAAAAAGTAAATAGCTAAAAATCCAATTCCTCAAGTTGTATTAGCCACGTTCCATGTGTTCAGTCATCCCACATATTTAATGGTGATCCTACTGGACAATGCAACTGATTGATTTCACTGTCTCTTTGGTTTATTTTCCTAATATACTCATGTTTTTGTTGGTAGATCCATGTGCATGTATTTTCCCACTAGATATGACTGTGTGTTAGGAAACCAAGGCTCTGCATTTATCCACTCATTCTTGCCTTCCTGTGTTACAGGCCGGGCCTGGCATTGCCCTAGGCAACATACAGCCCTGTCTTTCAAGAGATTTGTGATTTATTTTAAGAAGCTAAAACCATTTCTGAAACAACTAAAGAACAATTCAAAGCCATCTTAGGAGTAAATATATTAATTCCTCACATTTATGTTGATATCAAGAGTTTACAAAGGGCTTTCGCATGCCATTGTCTCACTTAAGCTCCAAAATAACCAAATATGAGAGCAGATATAACTGTTCCCATTTCAGAGATGAGAAAACTGAAGTTCAGTATGTATAAATAACCAACTTGAACTGACATATGTCAAAGCCTAGATTAGACAACTCCTGTATGTATGGTCATATTGGAGGAATTCAAGGCAAGAGATATAACCATAAAGGAAAAATTTCTGATTTTCATCATCTAGTCCAGGCCCAATTTAGGAAAAGTAGAGATGCATAGGGCATGAATGAAACACAGCCTCTACCCTCTCAGAGCTTGTCATCCAGTTCAGAAAGTATCCATATATCAATAGAGAAGGTATAAGTTACCAAGCAGCAGATGTCCTGGTAATATGCAGTCTTGCTCCTTCATGTAGCCTCACAACTTAGCATGGAGCCCACCACATAGTAGGCACTCAACATAAATTTGTGTGTGCATGTAATCAATGCTTGGGTCCAAGAGAGGGAACAGACAATGTACATAATAATTCAAGACTCTGAAATGTGACTCCATCTATTTATGTAGTTGTCAGTTAAAATGTACACTGACTTCTTTCATTGCTTTTGAACTTCTTTTCTGATAGCAATTTTTATATAAACACATCTTTACCTCAGGAAATTGGCTAGGGCATTAGATTACCAAGAAAGGCTAAAACTATTGTGGGAAACAGCAAGAACAGTTTGCATTTAAAGTAAAAATAGGAATGGAGGAATGATATAGGAGAACTAGTCACAGACAGCTAGCTGTTGGGCCCAAAATGTGAGAGCCTTTTGGAAAATGTTTGGGAAGATAAGGTTGTCATTTGGTTTGGGGTATTTCTGTCTCTTGACCCAATTGCTAATGGAAGGGATGTTTTGATTTTCTCAAAATATATTGAAAAGCTTTCTGAATGACTCCAAGTATCCCAGAGAAACTTTGAATTGGGTACAAAACTGCATACTGGGAGGATCAATTCTATTTTTTTTTTAAACTTCAAGGAAAACTTAAGAATATAGTAGGTCTATGTTTTATTCATCTTCACCATCCCAGTAGACAATGACCAAATAAGCAAATATATGAATTATATTTGGGAATGTTTCTAATCTAATTCCAATCAGAAATAAAGATGTAATTGTAAATTGTTTTGGACTGCTATTTTCTCACACAAGTCTTTTCAAACTAAGATGTTCATGGTTGGTATAGGGGAAGCCTGGAGGAGGGGAGAGCCCAAAGCTCCCCCAAGATTTACCAGTCTTCTTAACCACTTGAGGGATGCTACCCTCAAGGTTAAATAGTGTGAAGCCTTGAATTAGACGATGCTTCACTCTAGTACCCATAGGTTCCTCTTTCTCTTGTCTGGGTCCTAACTTGGGAAGCAACATAGGCCTGATATCTTCAAAGGAGCATCTACAACTTAAATTAGGAGAGAGACTTTAGGGGATAATTCTCTAAGAGCTTAGGATACTGCCATCCTCTCTTATGTGAATTTCTATAACAGCCTCCCACAGGTCTCTCTGCCTCAAACCCTTGCTTTCTGCAACCCATCTGTCTTGCCCCTCTACAAACTAGCTCCTTATTGCCTGTGAAATAAAGTATAAACTCCTTGCCCAAGCATTCAAGGCCCAGCACCATCTGACACTAGCCTGCTTCTAAAACCTAATTTCTTACTACTCCAATCTAGACTAACCACTCTGCTCATTACTTTATAATTATATTCATATTTATGATGATTCTCTAAGGTTTACCCATACCTGAAATTGAACCTCCAGGTTTCTGAATTTCCTTGGCCTGTAGTAAGATGCAGTGTTTACTGGATGGATGGATGGATGGATGGATGGATGGGTAGATGAATTTCATCCCTGTGTTTCTTCCAAACTCAACAATTCTTTACTAACACATTTTACATTTATCTAGTCCTACTTTGAATCCCAAATCGCTGTCTCTACCTAGTTGGCACTCAGCATATGTTGATTTGAGTGGTTAATTCTTAATTAGCTAATTACTTAATTAAATCAGTGAGTATTTGTTGAGTGCCTGTTATATAGTAGGCACTGTACCAGGCACCAGGGATACAGACAAATGAGCTTCCAGCCCACTGACAGGAGTTCTCAATCTAACAGGGGAACAAATGAAAAAATCACCAGTCAGAGTTAGGGGTGCTGTGTGAGCTCATTGGGGAAATCCAGATGATGGTGATTCAATAACATCTGAGGGACTAAAGAAATATTCCTAAGAAGTGATAATATTTGATCTGATGGATGCTCACTTGTGTGTGTCTTTTTTCTCCAAATCTACCAGCACAGAGCTTTTGTTTTGACCAGAGCCTCATACTTGGTAATAATAATAATCTTTTGAATTTTGAGCTGCCTCACCATGATTAAAGAGATTTCATATCCCTATCTCAACTGAGATTCTCACAAAACCCACAAGGCAGGAGAGACACAGGACCCAAGAGCAATATCCATTCAATCTCCTGGTCAGTATTTACGTATGTATGTATCTATGTATTTATTTTTGAATTTTTTATGTCTACTTTATTAGCTGTTAGTATTTTCACACTTTAATTTATTATTGTTATTATTGTTATTATTATTATTATTTTTTAATTTACATCCACGTTAGTTAGCATACAGTGCAACAACGATTTCAGGAGTAGATTCCTTAATGCCCCATACCCATTTAGCCCATCCCCCCTCCCACAACCCTTCCAGTAACCCTGTTTGTTCTTCATATTTAAGATTCTCTTATGTTTTGTCTCCCCTCCCTGTTTTTATATTATTTTTGCTTCCCTTATGTTCATCTGTTCTGTGTCTTAAAGTCCTCATATGAGTGAAGTCATATGATATTCGTCTTTCTCTGACTCATTTTGCTTAGCAAAATACACTCTAGTTCCATCCATGTAGTTGCAAATGGCAAGATTTCATTCTTTTTGATTGCCTAGTAATGCTCCATTGTATATATATACCACATCTTTATCCATTCACCCATCGATGGACATTTGGGCTCTTTCCATACTTTGGCTATTGTTGATAGTGCTGCTATAAACATTGGGGAGCATGTGTCCCTTCGAAACAGCATACTTGTATCCCTTGGAAAAATACCTAGTAGTACAATTGCTGGGTCATAGGGTAGTCCTATTTATAATTTTTGAGGAACCTCCATAATGTTTTCGAGAGTGGCTGTACCAGCTTGCATTCCCACCAGCAGTACAAGAGAGATCCTCTTTCTCTCCATCCTCACTAACATCTGTTGTTGCCTGAGTTGTTAATGTTAGCCATTCTGACAGGTGTGAAGTGGTATCTCACTATGGTTTTGATTTGTATTTCTCTGATGATGAGTGATGTTGAGCATTTTTTCATGTGTCGGTTGGCCATCTGGATGTCTTCTTTGGAGAAGTGTCTATTCACGTCTTTTGCCCATTTCTTCACTGGGTTATTTGTTTTTTGGGTATTGAGTTTGATAAGTTCTTTATAGATTTTGGATATTAACCCTTTATCTGATGTGTCATTTGTAAATATCTTCTCCCATTGCGTCAGTTGCCTTTTAGTTTTGCTGATTGTTTCCTTCACTGTGCAGAAGCTTTTTGTTTTGATGAGGTCCCAATAGTTCATTTTTGCTTTTGTTTTCCTTGCTTCTGGAGACATGAGTAAGAAGTTGCTGTGGCCAAGGTCAAAGAGGTTTTTGCCTGCTTTCTCCTTGAGGATTTTGATGACTCCCTGTCTTACATTTAGGTCTTTCATCCATTTTGAGTTTATTGTTGTGTATGGTGTAAGAAAGTGGTCCAGGTTCATTTTTCTGCATGTCACTGTTCAGTTTTCCTAGCACCACTTGCTGAAGAGACTGTCTTTATTGCATTGGATATTCTTTCCTATTTTGTCAAAGATTAGTTGGCCATATGTTTGTGGGTCCATTTCTGGGCTCTCTATTCTATTCCATTGATCTGAGTGTCTGTTTTTGTGCCATACTGTCTCAATGATTACAGCTTTGTAAAACAGCTTGAAGTCTGGGATTGTGATGCCCCCTTCTTTGGTTTTCTTTTTCAAGATTGCTTTGGCTATTCGGGGTCTTTTCTGGTTCCATACAAATTTTAGGATTGTTTGTTCTAGCTCTGTGAAGAGTGCTGGTGTTATTTTGATAGGGGTTGCTTTGAATATGTATGTTGTTTTGGGTATTATTGACATTTTAACAGTATTTGTTCTTCCTATCCAGGAGCATGGAATCTTTTTCCATTTCTTTGTGTCTTCCTCAATTTCTTTCATAAGCTTTCTGTAGTTTTCAGTGTATAGATTTTTTCACCTCTTTGGTTAGATTTATTCCTAGGTATTTTACGGTTTTTGGTGCAATTGTAAATGGGATTGATTCCTTGATTTCTCTTTCTGTTGCTTCATTGTTGGTGTATAGGAATGCAACCGATTTCTGGGCATTGATTTAACATCCTGCAACTTTGCTGAATTCATGAATCAGTTCTAGCAGTTTTTTGGTGGAATCTTTTGGGTTTTCCATATAGAGTATCATGTCATCCGCGAAGAGTGAAAGTTTGACCTCCTCCTGGCCGATTTGGATGCCTTTTATTTCTTTGGGTTGTCTGACTGATGAGGCTAAGGCTTCCAATACTATGTTGAATAACAGTGGCGAGAGTGGACATCCCTGTCTTGTTCCTGACCTTAGGGGGAAAGCTCTGTTTTTCCCCATTGAGGGTGATATTAGCATTGGGGCTTTCATAGATGGCTTTTATGATCTTGAGGTACGATCCTTCTATCCCTACTTTCTTGAGGGTTTTTATCAAGAAAGGGGCCTATATTTTGTCAAATGTTTTTTCTGCATCTATTGAAAGGATCATGTAGTTCTTGTCCTTTCTGTTACTGATGTGATGAATCACATTGGTTGTTTTGTGGATATTGAACCAGCCCTGCCTCCCAGGTATAAATCCCACTTGGTCGTGGTGAATACTTTTTTTAATGTATTGTTGGATCCGGTTGGCTAATATCTTGTTGAGGATTTTTGCATCCATGTTCATCAGGGAAATTGGTCTATAGTTCTCCTTTTTAGTGGGGTCTCTGTCTGGTTTTGGAATCAAGGTAATGCTGGCTTCATAGAAAGAGTTTGGAAGTTTTCCTTCCATTTATATTTTTGGAACACAAGAGAATAGGTGTCAACTCTTCCTTAAATGTTTGGTAGAATTCCCCTGGAAAGCCATCTGGCCCTGGACTCTTGTTTTTTGGCAGAGTTTTGATTACTAATTCCATTTCCTTACTGGTTATGGGTCTGTCCAAATTTTCTATTTCTTCCTGTTTCAGTTGTGGTAGTGCATATGTTTCTAGGAATTTGTCCATTTCTTCCAGATTGCCCATTTTGTTGGCATATAATTGCTGATAATATTCTCTTATTATTTTTTTGATTTCTGCTGTGTTGGTTGTGATCTCTCCTCTCTCATTCTTTATTTTATTTATTTGGGTCCTTTCCTTTTTCTTTTTGATCAAACTGGCTAGTAGTTTATTAATTTTGTTGATTCTGTCAAAGAACCAGATTCTGGTTTCATTGATCTGTTCTACTGTTTTTTGTTTTTTTTTTTTTTTTTTTTTTTTTTTTTTGGTTTCAGTAGCATTAATTTCTGCTCTAATCTTTATTATTTCCTGTCTTCTGCTGGTTTTGGGTTTTATTTGCTGTTCTTTTTCCAGCTCTTTAAGGTGTAAGGTTAGGTTGTGTATCTGAAACCTTTCTTCCTTCTTTAGGAAGCCCTGGATTGCTATATACTTTGCTTTTATGACCGCCTTGGCTGCATCCCAGAGGTTTTGGGCTGTGGTGTTATCATTTCATTGGTTTCCATGTACTTTTTAATTTATTCTTTAACTTCTTGGTTAGCCCATTCATTCTTTAGTAGGATGTTGTTTCGTCTCCAAGTATTTGTTACCTTTCCAAATTTTTCCTGTGGTTGATTTCGAGTTTCATAGTGTTGTGGTCTGAAAATATGCACAGTACGATCTTGATCTTTTTGTACTTGTTGAGGGCTGATTTGTATCCCAGTATGTGGTCTATTCTGGAGAACGTTCCATGTGCAATGGAGAAGAATGTATATTCTGCTGCTTTAAGATGAAATGATCTGAATGTATCTGTTAAGTCCATCTAGTCCAGTGTGTCATTCAAAGCCACTGTTTCCTTGTTGGTTTTCTGATTAGATGATCTGTCCATTGCTATAAGTGGGGGTGTTGAAGTCCCCTAATATTATGGTATTATGATCATTGAGTTTCTTTATGTTTGTGATTAATTGATGTATATATTTGGGTGCTCTCACATTTGGAGCATAAATGTTTACAATTGTTAGGCTTCTTGGTGGATAGACCCCTTAATTATGATATAATGCCCTTCTTCATCTTTTGTTACAGTCTTTATTTTGAAGTCTAGATTGTCTTATACAAGTATGGTTACTCTGGCTTTCTTTTGTTGAAAATTAGCATTATAGATGATTCTCCATCCCCTCACTTTCAGTCTGAAGGTGTCTTTAGGTCTAAAGTGGGTATCTTGTAAACAGCATATAGATGGATCTTGTTTTCTTATCCATTCTGTTACCCTATGTCTTTTGATTGGAGCCTTTAGTCCATTGATGTTTAGAGTGAGTACTGAAAGATATGAATTTATTGTCATTACGTTGTTTGTAGAGTTGGAGTGTCTGGTGGTGTTTTCTGGTCCTTTCTAGTCTTTGTTGCTTTTGGTATTTATTTATTTATTTATTTATGTCTTTTCTCCCCTCAGAGAGTCCCCCTTAAAATTTCTTGCAGGGCTGGTTTAGTAGTCACAAACTCCTTTAATTTTTGTTTGGGAAACTTTTAATCTCTCCTATTTTGAATGACAGACTTGCTGGATAAAGAATTCTTGGCTGCATATTTTTCTGATTCAGCACATTGAATATATCCTGCCACTCCTTTCTGGCCTGCCAGGTTTCTGTGGATAGGCCTGCTGCAAACCTGATCTGTCTTCCCTTGTAGGTTAAGGACTTTTTTTTTCCCTTGCTGCTTTCATGATTCTCTCCTTGCCTGAGTATTTTGTGAATTTGACTATGATATGCCTTATTGATGGTCGGTTTTTGTTGAATATAATGGGAGTCCTGTGCTGCCTGGCTTTTGATGTCTGTGTCTTTCCCCAGATTAGGAAAGTTTTCTGCTATGATTTGCTCACATAACTCTTCTACCCTTTTTTCTCTCTCTTCATCTTCTGGGACCTCTATGATTCTGATGTTGTTCCTTTTTAATGAGTCACTGATTTCTCTAATTCTTAAATCATGCTCTTTTTCCTTAATCTCCCTCTTTTTTTCTGCTTCATTATTCTCCATAAGTTTGTCCTCTATATCACTGATTCTCTGCTCTGTCTCATCCATCCTTGCTGCCATGTCATCCATTTGAGATTGCGGCTCAGTTATAACATTTTTTATTTCATCCTGACTAGCTTTTACTTTTTTTATCTCTGCATAAAGGAATTCTAATCTATTTTTGACTCCAGCTACTATTCTTATTATAGTGATTCTAAATTCTTGTTCAGACATCTTGCTTGTATCTGTGTTGGTTAAGTCCCTGGCTATTGTTTCTTCCTTCTCATTGTTTTGTGGTGAATTTATTCATTTCATCATTTTGAAGGGAGAAAAGGAATTAATGAGGTAAAAAAAAAACCCTAAAAATAAAAAAAATTAAAATAAAAAAATTAAAATTAAAAACACAAGCACAGACAAAAATCAAATAAATGATGCTAGATCCTAGGTGTGTTTTGGTCTGGGCGTTAAAAGGGACTTGATAAATTAGAGAAAAAAAGGGAAAGAAAAAAAAGGAAATCATTTGAAAATTTGTAAAAATGAATACACTAAAAGAATAAAATGAAATGATGGAAGTAAAATAGAATTTCAAAAAATTTGCAAAAAAGTAAAAAATATAGTAGAAAAAAATTAAAGAAAAATATTTTTAATAAACAATAATTTTCTCTTTCTGTATTCAAGAAAAAGAAATGAAAAAGAGAGAGGAAAAAAAAAGAAAATTGAATAGATGGACCAGACTGAAGTACAATTGAAATTACTTCATTTTCCTCTAGAAGTCAAACTATGAAGCAATTTATAGTCCATAAACGAAGTAGGCAGAGAGATTTGTGTTTCTGAAGAGCGAGGTTGGCCCAGTTGGGCGGGGCTTAGTGTAAAGGTGCCATTCTCCACTGATGGTGCTGCTTAGCTTACTGGGGTGGGTTGTTGTGGCACTTGTAGGTGTGTATGTCTATATATGGGAGCGGGGAAAATGGCATCACCCAGCTACCCAGTCTCTAGTATCATAACTCTATTCCAACTGGCGACCATGCACCTGTCCTTTGTCTCCGCCTTCCATCCACTGCCCACTTTTATACTGTCCGTGACCAAGCCTCAGGCAGCACCTCCCTTGAGTTTCATCTCAGATGCAGCTGTTTTTCCCAATCCCTTACTTCTGAGGGACTGTGGCTTTGACCCGTTCTGCCCCTCGGCTGGAGGGCCTCACTGAACAATGGCCAGGTGCTGACCACACCCAGGAACGTTTGCGGGACTGTGCTGTTGCTGATGCCTAGAGACTGTGGCTGGGTGCCAGCATGCCCCAGAAAAAGTTCATGTGATCATGTAGCAGCTGCGTTTCAGGGATTATGGAAAATCACAACACACATATGGCACCCAGCTTGACCCTCAATGACCCTGTTCCAGCACCAGCGAATGTGGTTGTTCTCCAGGGTCTGCTGGCACCTTTGCCTTTGGGGGAGCCACACAGCCACCAGATGTCCTCTCAGCAGGGGAACCGCCTCTCCCTATGTGGTCTGTAGACCCCTGGGTTCACTTTGCTCCTGGGGATTCGTCCTTCTCAACAGAGCACCACCAGGTATTGAGCTACAGAGTTTCAGACTCTGTGCTCCCCCTGTTTATAACATCTTAATGGAATTTAAACCCTCTCCTTTCTCCTTTCTCCCTTTTTAGTTCAGTCCCTGTGGCTGTTTCTACTTTTCCACTTTCTCTTGAGCTGTTTTGGGGGGGGGGTTGTCTCCCCCACCCCTGTCTCCATCCTCTCTCTGCACACAAAAACAGTTTCCTGCTGTTTTTTTTTTCAGGACAAAAAAAGCTTCCATGCTATTTTGCCATCTTGGCTCCTCTCCCCTGGTTGGTATATATGTATAAGGAAGGCTTTTTGTTTTTGTTTTTGTTTTTTTTAATACCCGCTATTGGCATTTCAGTCCCACTGGGAAAATTAAAGCATGAGGTTATTTAGGACAGGTGAGGAGTATGTAGTCAGTCTTTAATGAAATTACTCATCAGTTCCACTTTTCATTATGGTTGATTTAGGCCTTATTTTTGGAGGGGGGAGAATTAGGGGCAGGTGGAAAGACACTTGGAGAATCCAACTTCACAGGACATCTTGGAGTCTGAGGGTGGATAAATGGTGAGAGAGAGAAGCATTCTTTTTCAAATGCATTCAAAGAAAATGATGTGTCAGGGATACTCTCAGCCATAGAGGAGAATGGAGGTGATCTAAATGGGGAAAGAGGAGACATTTATGCTGACTAAAAGAGACCAATATCAAACACTCAAGTTTTAAAATGAAAGTTGAATTGTGATGAGTTTTGGTGGGCCCTTCCTGCTGAAAGAGCTTTGCCTTTTTCTTTTTCTTTTTTAATTTTTTAAATGTTTATTTATTTTTGACAGAGAGAGAGAGAGATAGAGCATGAGTGGGGGAGGGGCAGAGAGAGAGGGAGACAGAATCCGAAGCAGGCTCCAGGATCTGAGCTGGCAGCACAGAGCCTGACATGGGGCTCGAACTCACAGACCATATGATCATGACCTGAGCTGAAGTCAGACGCTCAACCGACTGAGCCACCCAGGCGCCCCAAAGAGCTTTGCCTTCTAAATGCCAGGGGACTTCTCCCTCACCTCTGCTAGCAGAGTTTTCCTTGTCTTCAGGAAAGTGCTATATAAATATGGCAGAAATATGTTCGTGGATGTACAAGAAAGAAAAGATAGGCTTTAAATTGCAACACAGTGAAAGTTTGTAATCCCAGCACTTTACCCTGACTCTCAGTATCTAATCCTTGAAGCCACTTGGTGAAACTCAAAGATTACATGGTAACTTGACTAATAATTTAAGAGCTGACAAAAAAAAATATAGTCCACCTTCTTCTAAGTAAAGATCTGTGTGAGTCATAGTCCTAAAAGCTCCTGTATTTAGGCTGCAAATGTAAAAGCACTGAGCAGAAACTACCCAAACTCCTTTGAAATGAAAACAAACCTGGTATGTCAAAGGCACAAAGATTTGTAGCCATCGCTCATTCATGTAAGGTCCCAGGATACTCATGAATCTGGGATGGTCCAGACCAGAATTTTCAGTTTTGAGTGGGACAACTTTCTTGAACAGAGAGCCACAAAAATGTTGGAAACATTTCCTTTCTTCATGTTGCTGTTGAATTGTTTTTACCCGAGAGACTATTAAAAACACACAAAGCTTTTGGCTCTTAAAATATGAGACCTATTTGTCCAAGTAGCTTTGTTTTCTTGCAAAGTGCGTTCTGGTCTTAGGTTGCAAAGGAGTAAGATCTCCTGCCAATATTTTTGCATTCATGTTAAGATGGATGCATTAGCTACTTCGTGGTAGTGGTAGTTTGTTGTTCTTTTGTAAAATGTGCCATGTTTTGAGGAGGATGGGTTAGAGCACATTGTGGGGGTTAAGAATATGGGTTTTGAGGTTAGGCAGATCTAGGTTTGAGTTCTGGCCAATCGGATCACTGGCTTCATGACCTCAGGCAAGTTTTTTAACCTAAGAGTAGGCTTCTTCATCTGTAAAATGATGATAAGACAACCTACCACATGGGATTGATGGAAGGATTAAATGAGAGTATGCAGATAAAGCCCTTCAAATGGTGTCTGGCATATCATCAGCACTCAATAAATAACAGTAGGTGTTATTTTTGCAATTGCCACTATTCCTACCATCACCTAAATACCATGGAGTCTTGCTGAATCCACAGTCTGATTTAAGACATCAGACTGTTTTCAGGCTTTTAGTGATGGCTTCTCAGTGCATCAAGCACATGCTGTGCTATGATCTGGGAGTTAACAGTCTCCTGGATCTATGTATGATTTAGAGGATAGTGTGCCATTTTGTTTGATGCAATTAAAGAGAGAGACAAGGACACATTGGAGCATATCTAACACAGTCATTGCAGGATGGTGAAATTAAGTCGTATGCAGAATAATAAGAAACGTGAAGGTATTTACCATAAAGAAGACTTAGAAAGAATAACATAGCCCCTTTCAGATACATGGAGGGCTACAGTATCAAACAGACACTGGACTAGATCAGAGTTTCTCTATCTTGGCATGACTGACATTTTGGGCTAGATAATTTTTGTTGTGGGGTGTCAGGTGCATTATACGATGTTTAACAGCATTCCTGGCTTCTATGTGCTATATGTCAGTAGGATTTTTGGTGGTTGTGACAATAAAACATGTCTCCTAGGAAGCAAAATCATACCTTTGTTTGAAAACCACTGCAGGAGATAAATCTTAAAGAACAGAGTAGAGCTATCACCAGCTTATGGAAATGCCCATGAGGAAGGTGTTTGTTCATCCCAAGGAAGCCTTTGTTAGTCTTTGAAGACTAACAAGGCCTCGTCACCAAATAGATACCTCAAAGAGCAGTGAGCCCCCAAGCCAAGGCTGGGGGACTGTTGGGATTTTTCTAAATGGAGTACCTATTTTGGGTGGATTATTGGTGTTAATAATTTCCATCTTCCTAATTTTCCCATATTTTCTCTTGTTTTTGAAACAAATTTCTATCATTTTACTTTTTATTGAAAAAATTTTAATGTTTATTTATTTTTTGAGAGAGAAAGACAAATCATGATTGGGAGAGGGGAAGAGAGAGAGGGAGACACAGAATCCAAAGCAAGCTCCAGGCTCCAAGCTATCAGCACAGAGGCTGATGTGGGGCTTGGACTCATGAACTGCAAGATCATGACCTGAGCTGAAGTAGGATGCTTAACTGACTGAGCCACACAGGCGCCCCTCTATCATTTTAAATAAGATCTCTTAACTGAGTCTCATCCATCCTCAGCACACAGTTATAAGGAGAGGACCAACATATTGGGATGGGGGGTGTGTGGCATTGAAACTCTGGACTCTGCTCTACCACTGTTTGTGAGTCGCTAAATCTCTCCGGGCCTCAAGATCCCAGATACTTTCATTCAAATCCAATATTCCATGGTTCTAGAATGTTGTTTCCTAATTGTGACGTCAAACCATAAACTTTCTGTGTCACTGCTTCTCTTGTATAATTAGTGGCATAATTGGTAATTCTGAAATACTCTCATCCACTCAGATCTAGATAATCTGCTTGCCGAAGTGATTAGCTCTTACAATCTGAAGAAGAATAAGATAAAAACTTATGAGTTCTAGATTAAGCACAAATGGATATTACATTGCATTATTAAATAAAAACATGTGTAAGCTTTGAAACTGCTTTCTGCAAAAAAAAAAAAAAACCACAATGCTGTGTGTATAGAAGGTAATCAATATATAGTAACTGCATTAAATGAGATAAAAGTTCCCTGCTATATAGTGGATTTTATGTTTAGAATCCAGCATATAATCTGATTCTTGGAACATTATCATTATTCCCAACTATTTTAAGTTTGAGATACTTTTTTCTGTATATAATATCTAACAACACTGTATTATGTTATCACAGATCTTTCTTACCAAATGACTTTCTGATCATACCTTTCTAATATGAAGAGATAGCATCAACATGTTTTCTTATAAAACTGGCTAAATGTGTCCATTGCAAAGATAATAAACTGATTTTCAGAGGATAATACATTCTATAATTGTACTTCTTCCAATTGAATTAACCACCATCAGCTGCCTAAAATGTATTCACTTCTGAGGTCTAGAGATTTGTTCTGCCTAACACCCCACTTGAGGATGATTAGACTAATAAACCAAGGATAGAGCTAATCCAAGAGATAAGAATGGGTAAGAAAGAGATCATGACAAGAGGAAGAAAATGCTTGAACTTCTCAAGCAAGGATGCCCCTATTCTTAGATTCATTATAGATGGTCCATTAGCTTTCTTAAAGTGACTATGTCAGTCAGAATAGGCTAGGTTATGATGCAGTAACAAATGAGTCTCAAACTTTAGTGGTTTACAACAATAAGGGTTATTATGGTCATGTCCCTCCTGGGTGTACTTCAGTACTGTTCCCTGTTCACCCTGTTCACTCCCTGTTCACTCCAGAACTCAGACTGACAATGCAATCTCCCTTTGGGACATTGCTGGTAATAAAGTAGAGGGGAAAGAGCCTGAAGACACACACTGGCTCTTAAAACTTTTGCAAGTCTGTGACACACAGCACTTTCCACATAGTTCACTGGGCTATATAGTAGGTCGCATGGCCAAGCCCAGTCAATAAGGGAGTGAAATTATAATTTTCCTCTAGAGAGGGGGCCATGAATATTTGTGAACCATAATATAAGCTTCCATAGTTACTTGCCTGCAGAATTAATCACTGGTCAGAGACAAGCTGAATGATGTAAGCCTGAAAAATGGAAGCACACCTGTGTGCCCATTCATGGATGGGGAATTTGGAAGGGCATTTCTTTGTCTGACAATCTTCCTTTCCTTCCTGCTGAGTTGGGTGGGGAATCTGAAGCTCTGTCATCTTTCCCACAGTCCCCTGTTAACTTTGGGAGAGAAGGTACCAACTCTGTCCCCTGATGGAGTGGAGGTGGCAGGCACAAACTGAAACACCGTGTTTTCTCATGTAGTTACTCTGTTGGTGCATCTGTGGGTGTGTGGCCACCTTGCTAACTAACCACCTGTAGAGACATTTAGAAATCCATGTGTCTGGCCTTATTATGGCAAGACGGTTCCACTGGAGCTGAGCGTGAGTAGGTGGCACTGATGAGCTGCTGTCTGTCTAGTTAGTTTGCCTTTGTGGGCTTCTCTTCCTTTCCAGTCTCCATTGCTTATGACATGTGTGTTGTTGAAATTGTGTCAGAGTGAAAATCTCTCATTGACCGTAAAAGGGGGAAAAACAGGCAAATGTAGCATATAACTTCTCTGCATAAATCTCCCATGTTGCCTTAACCCCTTGGTGACAGGAAAATAGCTCATCTAGAAGTTCTTTTCATTGCACATTGGAACACAAATTCATTGTTTTCTTTCTCCTCTGCATCCTAAAACAGCACACCTCCCAAATGTTTGGGAAGCTGTGACTCTGCAAAGCTCCTGAGTATTCCCAAAGAACAAACTTGGAGTCTAACGTTAGATGATGTCAAATGCTAAATGTCCTCTTGTTTGGGAAGCCAAAGAACATATTTAGATTTGAAGTCATCATCTATAATCTACTAAATTCATGATTTTATGATATGATTAGGCAGGCTTTTCTCTGCAATGGCCTAAAAATAAGATAATGCAATGGAAACTGAATTCATTGGATGTATAAACAGTCCTCTCTCTGAGATGGTGCTTTCTCCGGGTCAGATTTCTTGTGATTGGCAGGAAGCTGTGACAGCTCATATTGTATGTTCCTAAGAGGAACATAGATAGAAATGGTCAATTAGAACTGCCACTCAGCCTCTCCTCATGTCGGCTGCTGGTGGACTGCCACCTGGGTTCTGAACTAGCTATTAAGATGGGGAAATCCTGCTCCCCATTGTCATTGGGTTAAATGAGGTGATTCCAGAAAAATCTTAATTGCATGCCCACATACCCAAAGTTACAACCCAGAAAAAATGAGGCAACTTACACAGTGGGATAGAATTAGCCATTCTCCAGTAGGTACAGGATAATTCCTCTGAGTAGAATATTTTCCCCTGATTTTTGTTGTAACCACTGAGGCAGATCTGCCCCTTGTCCCCCTGCATAGATTTCTCCTCTGTGCACAAAAATCTTCCCTTACCCTCACTACACATAGACACATCCCCTCCCAGAAGCATGTAGCACTGCAGCTATGTGTGTGATTTTCCTTTCCTCTTTCTTCTTCCAATGCCCTGATTTCAAGGTGAGTAGGGTCAGTCCAGGAGCAGCCGGTTGGAGTTAGTCCTTAGCTAATTTCCTCCTTAAGTTGTGAGAGCTGTTGCCAAGTCATTCATCTTTCCCTGAATTTTTGTTGTAATGTTGCAAAAGAAAACAGAAGGCAAGTTCAGCCCAATATGAGAAACTAGACGAGCAGGTGGGAAAGACATACAGAAGTTCCACCAATGCCATCATGAAGAAAATGTCATCATCCTGAAGGTGAGCTAGAGAGAATGTTGAGCTTGGATCCAGATATCTTGGAAGTGGTCTTTGGGATTAATTAGGTGGGAAAGACTAAGGAAAGGAAAAGAGAAGAGGAAGGGAGGAAGGGGAGGGGAGGAGAAAGCATTCTATTCAGGAAGGATAGATGGAAATGAAGGAGAGAGACTCTCTCAGATATCAACATGGTCTGGAGCCTTTCCTCCTGGATTGAGTTAAAGGAATTAGGAAGCACCTAGACAGACTGGACATGGGGTGAGCTTGAG
This sequence comes from Lynx canadensis, assembly GCF_007474595.2. NCBI lineage: Eukaryota > Metazoa > Chordata > Mammalia > Carnivora > Felidae > Lynx > Lynx canadensis. The sequence goes on from NC_044305.1 coordinate 83,836,043, forward strand.
CAGGGGAATGGGCAAACAGCAAAATCTTGAAGTAGACTGTGCAGATATAGAGTGTGTGAGAGCCCCTCCCTTCTGTAAGTCAGAGTCTACTCTACAATTGCCTGGAGCCCAGATGAAAATGGAGTAGCAAAGAAACATCCCGCTAGTGCTACTGGCTGATACTTGCCTTCTGTCCCATCTTCCAGGTACTGCTGAAGTCACCTCGGGGTCCAGGCAGGCATGGGGAGGAGGGACTTGCCCTCCAGCTATTCATGCAAGAGGGAAATCCTCCAGCAAAGCCACCCAACGTATACCCTGTGGTCTAGTCTTGGACTCTCACTTATGGGAGCTCATTTTGAACGGGCGCTTATTTGTGTCAATTCTGTCAGAACATAAATGCTTTGTCCTCTCAGATACAAATGCCTGTACTAGGGATGTTGGTGGCTCATTTCAGGAACCAGTACTCATTGAGCTATTATGAACTCAGACTGGGATAAAGCTTCAAAATAAGTTAGAAGCTGGTTTGCTGTTCTGGAGAGACTTGTGCTCTAGTGGGAAAGGAATGACTGACTACCTCACATGAAACAGCAAAAGGTGGGTGGGGACTTATACTCAAGTACTGAAGTTTTGGTCAGACTTTAGAGCCCTCTGAGATCAGAGAGAGTGGGACTGCTCAGAGATGTCCCTTGGCAGAGCTATGTGAGGAGGTGACAGAACAGAAGGAGGAAAGCCAGAAGAGCATCCTAGGTCAGGCTGAGGTAGCTTGAGTACATTGGGTAAACTGGGTGTGACACGAGTCTGTGGGGACAGAAGCTCAGGAGTTGGAAGGGATTGTTAACATGTGAGAGTTGTTGCTACTGGGTTTTGCACCCTCACCATGATAAAAGACCCAGGATTCAGATTAAAGACCCAGGCTTTTGTAGTATTTATAACGTGGCTACTAAATGCTTTGGACTGTGTCAGGTCCTGTATATATAAAAAGCCAAGGGCAATATCTGGGACATAATAGTTCCTCAATGCGTGTTTGGGAATAATTGAATTATTTTTAAATTGTGAGGAACCTCTTTCTCTTTATTCCTTCCTTCCTCCCTCCCTCCCTCCCTCCCTCCTTCTTTCTTTTCTTTTCTTCTTTCTTTCTTTCTTTCTTTCTTTCTTTCTTTCTTTCTTTCTTTCTTTCATAGAGGAGGAAAGACTACCAAAGTATGTTGAAGCAAGTGTTGCTTGGAGTGAATTGAAAGATGATGCAGAATCTGACCAGAGCGCTAGGCTCCTATATTCATTTGACTCTGGAGAAGCTGAATCTGGCTGTCCAATACCATCTTGAACTCAAACTTTTCAAAGCAGAATTCATTCTCTTTTCCTCAAAACTTAATTTCCCTCCCAATCTTTTTATAATTTCTAATAAAATAGCATCCCTGGACTCAGTCACCCAGACTTAAAACCTCAGTCATCTCAGAAGGAGGGAGGGAGGGACAGGGAGAGGTAAAGAGCGGGAGAGGTAGGGAGGGAGAGAGAGAGAGAGAGAGACAGAGAGAGAGAGAGAGAGAGACTTTATAGAACCAAAATACATAGAATATATTTTCTATTTATAAGAAATAAATACTGAGGGGTGCCTGGGTGGCTTAGTCAGTTAAGTGTCTGACTCTTGATTTTGGCTCAGGTCATGATCTCACAGTTTGTGAGATCGAGCCCTGCATTGGGCTCTGCACTGATAGCATGGATCCTGCTTGAGATTCTTTCTCTCCCTCTCTCTCTGTCCTTCCCCTGCTCTGGTGTGCATGCTCTCTCTCTCTCTCTCTCAAAATAAATAAATAAACTTAAAAAAAAGAAATATTGATTAAGTGGCATTGTTGCTAAAGAGGAAACTGGAGTAATTTACAAATGAAGTTTAATATTTTATACCAAGATACATCAGGATATTTAGAAAGAGGGAGAAAATAACATTGGGAAGGAATCATAGAGTTTCCTTCTACTTCCTGACAACCAGAGCAGAGAGTAGAAGGAGTATTTTCCCATGACACCTGGCTCCTTACAGGTCAAGAAGACTTAATGGTGGCTCAAAAGTTATGGTAAAATTGACTTAAACACATTTCTGGGACATGGTCCCAGATGAGAATTCCAGCTTTGTTTCACTTAGAGAGGGAAGGATTAGGGATTCCTGATTTAGAGCATTCCTGTCTATGAAGGAGCTGTGGGCTAACAAGAAGCTGGTTTCTGTCTGGAGAAGACATCAAGAAGGACTTATATATGGAGACATTTGTGACAGCATGGGTCACGAGATCCTGAAGAGCAACATCTCTAAAAAATTTTGTGAGTTACATTTTGGAACTCTCTCTTCTCTTTTTTTTCTGTCTTGCTGTCAAATTAGGATCTTCTTATCATTTAATTAACTTCTGAAATATCTCTTTGGGTGTAAGAAGCTTTTATGATGGGTCAGATTTTTTAAAATATAATTCATTGTCAGATTAGCTAACATACAGTGTGTAAAGTATGCTCTTGGTTTTTGGGGTAGATTCCCGTGGTTCATTGCTTACATACAACACCCAGTACTCAACCCAACAAGTGCCCTCCTCTCAATGCCCATCACCCATTTTCCCCTCTCCCCAACTCCCCCATCCACCCTCAGTTTGTTCTCTGTATGTAAGAGTCTCTTATGGTTTGCCTCCCTCTGTCTCTGTTTGTAACTATTTTTTCCCCTTCCCTTCCCCCATGGTCTTCTGTTAAGTTTCTCAAGATCCACATATGAATGAAAACATGTATCTGTCCTTCTCTGACTTATTTCACTCAGCATAATACCTTCCAGTTCCACCCAGGTTGCTGCAAATGGCATGATTTCATTCTTTCTCATCGCCAAGTAGTATTCCACTGTATATATAAACCACATCTTCTTTATCCATTCATCAGTTGATGGGCATTTAGGCTGTTTCCATAATTTGGCTATTGTTGAAAGAGCTGCTATAAACATTGGGGTGCATGTGCCCCTATGAATCAGCATTCCTGAATCCCTTGGATGAATTCCTAGTAATGCTATTGCTGGGTTATAGGGTAGATCTATTTTGAATTTTTTGAGGAACTTCCACCCTGTTTTCCAGAGAGACTGCACCAGTTTGCATTCCTACCAACAGTGCAAGAGGGTTCCCGTTGACCTGTCAGGCTTGTAAGGGGGATTCCATGGAAAGTCCTAATAATTCACCCCACAATTCACTCCACATATACCAAATATGTTTCGAGCCCCTGAAGTGCTACTGGCAATGTTGCAAATACTGGAAAGTGGGGGAGGAGATTCACGTGTTCATTTAGGCCTACCGAGTAGCTGCTGGTAAAAGCCCTGGGAGTATAGCACTGAAGACAGCAGTCACAGGCCTGCCCTGATAAGGCTTCATTTTCAGTGGGCTTGGAAGACATAGGTAAATACATACACAGGTAGGTAATATAGTGGCAGACAATGGTCAGTATTAAGAATGGGAAGAAGGGTGAGGGCTGTGATGGTGGTTGTGATTTTATGTTTATATCTTATATGAATGGTCAGAGAAGTTTTCTCGAAGGAGCTGACATTTGGCAGAGATCTGAATGAAGTGAGAGGACCATTCAGGTAGACCTCTGGATAAAGAGACTTCTAGGCAGAAAGGATGGTCAGTGTGAGGATTCTGAGTAGGTGTGTCTATGGCATGTTAAGAAATAGCTGTGAGGCTCTGTGGCTGAATCCATAAAAGGAGGGGTAGGGAAGGTAGAGGTGAGATTACTAGGTGGAGGATAAAGTGGGGCAGGGTGGAAGCTAGGATAGAAAGCCAAGAAAGCACAGACCTTGAAGAAGCCACTGTCTAGGGAGGAAACACATATGCCAACAAGTGCTCAGAGTACAGTGTGATGAGGACTCAAATAGAGGAGGTCAAAGTGCAAATGCATATCTTGGGGAAATGGAAATGACCTTGGCCAGGGGACCCATGGATGGTCCTAGAGAGAAATCACATCTCAGATGCATAGAGAAGACTGAGCAGGGTATTTCTAGATGGAAGAAAACAAAACCAGCCTTACTAACTGAAGGAGAAGCATATGCAAAAAAATAAAGAGGCACAAGAGAATGTCACTTGTTTGATGACACCAAGGCATCAGGGATGGTTGGACATCTGGATCTCTAGTGAACATAGTGATTAGCAAGAAGGGTGGTTAGAAAAGCTAAGTCATGCAGACTCTAGAAAGCCTCACTTGTCTGTGAGTTTATTGTACAGACAATGGATATAGAACCATTAGGGTTGTTAGCAGTAAAATGAATAATATTTGGAAAGATTATTCTGCCACTAGTGTGAGGAGATGTAACTATTTCTACCTCTTTTAGAGCACAGAATTTGGGTCATACAGAACTGAATTCAAATCTTGTCTAGGATGGGTATTAGCTGGGTGATCACAGGTAAGTTTCTTATGATCTCTGAGCCTTGCTTTCTTGGTCTTCAAAGTGAGAAAAATAGTATCTACTTTAGGAGAGTTATGAAGATTATATTTTATTTTTTAATTAAAAAAATTTTAATGTTCATTGTTTTTGAGAGAAACACTGAGCATGAGTGGGGGAGGAGCAGAGAGAGAGGGAGACACAGATTCCAAAGCAGGGTCCAGGCTCTGAGCTGTCAGCACAGAGCCCAATGCGGGGCTCGAAACCACAAACTGCAAGATCATGACCTAAGCCCAAGTCGGACACTTAACCGACTGAGGCACTCAGGTGCCCCTGAAGATTAGATTTTAAAAAGTGCTTAGCTTAATACCTGGACCATCATAAGGGATAAATTACTTTGAGTTGCTTTTATTATTGCAGAGTTGGGGTGGAGAGAGGTGGGAAGCAGGTGAACTGGTAAGGATACCATTGTATTGGTGTAGGGGACACATGCCAAGGGCCCAAACTATGACAATGGGGAGAGGAGGGGATGAAAAACAGATTCAAGAAATATTTATAGACTGCAACTGACAGAACCTGATAACTTTTTAGCTATGAGAATTGAGATTTTGGGAAAGGAAAATGGCTCCAAAATTTCTAGGGAATACACAAGGAGATTGCTGTGTGATGTGATCATTATCAAAATCTGGGAGAACAAAGAAGGGAAAAATATCTAGAGACCTCTTCAACTCTCTAGTGGAATGTTGCCTTACTACCCCACCAAAACTACTCACAATAGAAAATAGGAAATTCTCCCAAGGAAAACCCAAGAGCTATCAAGAAGAGGAAATGGACATAAGGTTAAAAAACACAGTATCTTTGGAAAAGTGTCTATTCATGTCTTCTGCCCATTTCTTCACTGGATTATTTGTTTTTCAGGTGTTGAGTTTAGTAAGTTCTTTATAAATTTTGGATACTAACCCTTTATCCAGTATGTCATTTGCAAATATCTTTTCCCATTCCACCAGTTGCCTTTATGCTGAGTGAAATAAGTCAGTCAGAGAAGGACAGATATCATATGTTTTCACTCATATGTGGATCTTCAGAAACTTAACAGAAGACCATGGGGGAAGGGAGGGGTAAAAATAGATACAAACAGAGAGGGAGGGAGGAAAACCATAAGAGACTCTTAAATACAGAGAACAAACTGAGGGTGGACGGGGGATGGGGGATGGGGAAGAAGGAAAACGGGTGATGGGCATTGAGGAGGGCACTTGTTGGGATGAGCACTCAGTGTTGTATGTAAGCCAATTTGACAATAAATTATATTTAAAAACACAATATCTACTACAATGTCTTAGGCTGGATTCTTCTAATGGACAAGAGTGACGTTTCATACATTTTATTTATTTATGTTTTAAATTAGAGAGATACCCTAGTGCTATTGATAAATAGGCACTAATGAATAGTCTTGGAAGCTGAGGCTGAAAATGGTGACAATGTTGATGGAAATCTTTTTTTAAAATGACAGACTACTGTCTGTACATACTAATGGACTTAGATAAACCTTTATTACCTACCCCACCACTACAATTCTATGATGCAGCTCTAAAGTCTGACACTGCAGTGTTACAAAATAAATAATCACAGATGGTGCCTAACACAAGGCTGTCATCTCCCATGTGACTCCTCAGTCCCATTGCCATGTAAAAATGACACTTCTCTTTGCTCAGGGATTGATATGTAAATAGTAGCATCTCGGGGAAGATTCTAGAGTTCTCTGAATGGGATCTAGGAGAGGTACATGGAGAGGAGAGATGGCAAAGCAGTATTTACGGACAGCAGTCCAGAGGAAGGTCTCCATTCTGCCCATTTCCCTGGGTCAACTCAAGCTGAAAGCTCACCCGGGGGAGTTGTACTGAACACATAATTTTGCCCTGGATATTTTTTTTTTGATATCAAAGAATCAAGTTTATACAAGCCTAAGCCACATTGCAAACAACAGTACTTCCTGGATGGAGCATGAGTAATTAGCTGTGAGCGTCATGACCGTTTGGCCCCTAACCTACATTGACGTTTTGAGACACAGTGGAGTAATCCACATAGTTTTCATAACATAAAAGGCTAGTCCCTTAATGAACATCTTATCTGGGAAGCCCAGCTACAATATATTTCTAGAACTTCATAATGATCACGTTTCCTTTATGTTTTAGTGCTCTTAAGCTAAATAGGGGGTAAAAAAATGGATGGAGAAAAATGTCAAGTTAAAATTCTGTGGTAAGACCAAAGCAAAAACTACTCCAATGTTAACGTGTTTGGATGGACTGCAAAGCAAAATACATGCAATTATTTCTCACGAATATTCTGCAAAGTGTCTGCATTTTCCTTGAAGTGGCAGCAGATCCAGGAATGGGAGGTCTTCTGTTCCACAACTGCTTATGAGCATTGTTATGGTGGGGCGTAAATTACAGAAGCCAGGATTTCATCCACTGTGCAAAAAGACTATAAAGATTTCTGTCCCTTATTAACTACTGGGGTGCCACTAGGTTTATGAATGGAGTTAAAAGTTCCAAATAGCATGGTACATGTTCTCAAAGCACTGAGAAAAGTTTTTCACGGTAGTGGTGGTCAGGCACAGAGAGAGGGAAAGAGAAGGAATGGAAACTCTGTGAGCCTCTCAAGGGCTGGTGGTGGCCACCCGCCAGTCAGGGCAAACAGGAGTGCACTTTCTGTGCTAAGTAAATAAACTTAATTGTAAGTTTATAAGGCCGCAGAAAACATAAACTAAGAGTTCTGTTCCAAGTCTGAAATGTCTCCATTGAAAGTTCATGGAAATGAGAACTGTCTCTTTAAAAATCAGAATCGAACTGGCTGGAACTTGTAACTGCCCAGAACAGAGCCCCAGGGGCCAGCGGTTAAAAATATGATTTTTATAAACAAACCTGACATTGCAAACTTAATGCAAAACCTTATGCATATAGCATCACTTATGTGTGCAACTTGTTTAAATCAGAGCTGCAGGAAGACGGAAGTAAAATTGGCACATTAACCTTCTGTTTAACAATGTTTTATATACAGTGTATTTTGAAGTTGATGGTGATGTCCCCCTAGCCCTCCAAGAGTTAAGACTGTGGGTATTTTGTTCTGAAATTTTCAATGCATATTTTTAGAAAATTCAGCTCTAAGTATATGCTCGGTACACAAAATATTCTGGGTGCAAAATTTTACCTTGCTTCAGAATTCCCTGGGGTGTCACCAAATTCATTCCACTGAATTGAACTTAGAGAGAAACATTATAAATAATACTCAACTAAGGTCCTTCCCTCCCCTCGTGCTTAACGATTAAAATAGAGGTGGTTTCTTTTTCCTTTGGAAATTTATTAGCCAATATTCCCTCACCCCAGTTCATCTCCTTTGGTATTTGAAAAGAAACCACAAAACACTAGCTGTTAATATTGTTTTAAGCCTCACCCTCTTGCTTCACCGTATTTTGGTTAGATTTGCTTTTAATATGCCACTTTGCACAAGTTTAATTAAAATCATAACAGCTCAATCCTGTACGTTTAGACAACAGTGGATATCAACACGGATTTCAGGGATTATGAAAGAGATGTAAAAATCTTGCAGAGTTGAATAGTTGATTTACCAATAAAGGAGATGGAAAAATCTGTTTCTTAAACACAGAAATATTTAACACTATTAAGACTCATTTGCTTTTAGTACAGTTATTCCAAAAGATCATGTGTTGCCCTTGAGAGTGTTGTTCTGAACGACATGGTTTTTATTTGAGTTTGAATCCTCTTCCTCATGCATGAAGTCAGTTTATCTGTGTTCTTAGTGTAACCCCAAACATCATTGCTTCACCCCGCCTCCCTTGAATATCCATCCAAGTTGGTCGTCTGTCCTTCTCTTCCCTTCCATTCTTGAACTTACAAACATTTTTGAGTCTTTTAGATGGGCAGGAGGATTTTGTTGTTATTTGCTGAAGCAGTGGGACTAAAGCTAGCTTTATATGCCTGATGGGTGGAGGATGGTTAAGGATGGCCGGGTGCAATTTGAGCTTTGGAAAAGATTTACCAGATGGGATGATTTTGAAGAGGTTTGGCCATTATCTTGGATGTGGTACGTGTAGTACTTTCTGCATGATTTCTCTGAAGTGATTAACCATTGTATTGCTTATTTCCTCAGTGCATTCTATGATCTTCTCGGAAGCATGTGTGGTATGCTTAGTTCTACTCTATTAATTATATGGGGTATCCTCAAATCTTTCCTCTATTGTTTTGCTATTAAGGATTAACGAAACATTTTCTGCCATTCATTTGTGAAACTGCGTCCTTCCCCTTCTCAGAGCCTCCTCTCCATGCCTAGAGAGGACTATTTTTGGAATATGTAAATTTACACCTCTAAAATATCAAGAAGAAAACCTCTGATGAAAACTACAACATAATTTCAACCACAAAGAAGATGTTAAATTCCATTTTGACATGAATTGGAACCGAATAGATGTCGCAATACAATGTAACTTCATGAGATTTACTTATACCCACAGAAGTCTGATATGGAGAGGTGAATTAAGGACAAGGCATCCAATTTTGGTTCTAAATATTGCTGGGCTTTTGTGGGATTCAACCAAACCCCAAATGCTAGAAGAACATCTCTTCAGATTAAATTGCAGCAGATAAATATTCAACTCTGGTTCAGTTTACACTCAGATATTTTGTTTGCATTCCCCCAAGTTCCTAGTAGTTATAGAGATGCTGGCAAAGGGAAAAAGGCTTCATGTGAATGTTTCCTATTCAGAAATATCCCTGAATGATCACTGCCAAGATATTTAAAATTTGTTGTCCTTAAAAATCCAGGCCTGTATTTTGGTCAAGGTTGGGACAAAAATTATTAACTTCTCTCCTCTATACCAAGTAAAATCATGCCTGGCTAGTAATTTACTTGCATTAGGAAACCAAGTAGGGAACTTGTCCTACTTACATGCAATCTTCTCATTGGATACTTTAGCACATCTATAAATTCACTTTGATGAGTTCAAACAGAATTTCATATGTGCAGGAGAATAAAATATCATCGCCTGATTGTTGCCTATCTGACCTTGAATGTAAAATGGGTGTTGAGCCATAATTTTTGGGCCTCTCATTTGTGCAACATAATGAAGAGTCAGAAAGGATTTATTTTTAAAGACATTTCACAAGTACCATTTAGAACCATATTAAATTGTTTCCTATTTTCCGTGCTTACTACCTTGTAAACACTGCCAATACTTCAGAGACTATTTTTCTACCTCCCAGTGCCAACAGAAAATTGGATCTAGGTATCTACACTTATAGCTCATGTTGGACCCAGAGTTAAGTGTTTTCAAAACATTAGTGGTCATGTTACATGACTGTGTTTCAGTTAATTCTCCCTGTTTTCACACCAGCTGATAATGCTCAGCTGAAAAAAAAAAAGGCATCCTGCATCATATGGCTACAGCCACTTATATTCCAGGGAAACACATACTTCTACAGGACCTGATACTGGGTAGATATCTTCCTATTCTTTCATTTTGTCTGAGGGTCGCAACAGTACTAATTAAGTCTGAACAATAATTATCATTCTGATCTTTGGTGTTAGCAACCTATAAATTTCTGAAATTAAAAAAATTCATTTCTCTTACTGTCAGAGCTTTGCCTTATATTCCTTCTTCTTTCACTTTTTCATTCTTTTTCTTTTCTCCTTTTAAACAGTACATCACGATTAGCAAATGCATCTATCTCTTTTTCTGCTGAAAAATAACAAAGAAAATTCACTTCTATTAATCAGGGTTATGGTTAGCTTTAAAATTTTATGGCACATATCTTTATCATTCATTTATACATTTTCTTCTGATTGCAAAAAAATCTTTTTATTTATTTTTAATGGAGACAAAATTGGACAGTGTAGCAAAAAACAAAGACAAAGGTATTATTCATTCCTATTTCTATTACACAGAGAAAACAATGTTTTTAATATTTTGGTGTGTATGCTCTGGTCTTTTAAAAATGAATATTTATTACAAAGATATTAGGCAATTTATCTTATTTGCTAAGCAGTAATTGTCTATATTTTCTTGTGGTGTTTGCTTCCACAACATAGGATTATAATCAAAGCATAGTATTTCATGGTACAGTCACATAATTAGCCAATTACCTATTTTTATTCATTTAGGCTATTTTCAGTGTCTTGCTGGTTAGAGATACTGTCATTTTTATTTTTAAGGTTATCGATTTGATTTGTGTGGTAAAAGCAATACATCATTAATTAAATTTACCAGAAAAAATCTTAGCTACTTTTGTTTTTTCATTTTGTAACATTCCTACTCATGACCTTTGCCCATTTTTCATATTGGTATGTTTGTATCTTATTTGCAATTTGCAGCACTTACAGAAAAATACTCTCTATATCAGGGATGTAATACAAATACTTGTATTAAATCTTGATTTTTTTAAAGAGATTTTTCCCAAATTCTGTTTATTTTCTTTTTAAAAGTTTTTGCCATAGGTTTAATTTGCCACGTTATCCCACCACAAATCATGCATATTTTAACCTACAATTATTTATTCTGGCTTTATGGTCATTTGCTTTTCATTTAAAATGTAATTTATTTCTGGGGCTCCTGGGTGGCTCAGTCGGTTGAGCTTCTGACTTTGGCTCGGGTCATGATCTCATGGTTCGTGACTTCAAGCCCCGCATCGGGCTCTGTGCTGACAGCTCAGAGCCTGGAGCCTGCTTTGAATTGTGTGTCTCCCTCTCACTATCCCCCTCCCACTAGTGCTCTGTCTCTCTCTCTCTCTCTTTCTCCCTCTCTCTCAAAAAAAAATAACCATTAAAAAAATATTTCATGTAATTTATTTCTAATTTATTTGGGGTATGCTATGGAATTTATCTTTTCTAAATATTAGGAAGTGATACCAATTTATTAATTGATCCGTTTTACATTTATGAGAAAGTTGTTAGTTGGCCCACATTTTTACATTTTAAAATGTTTTTCTTTCCTTTTTCTTTCTTGTATTATTACATCAGAACCTTCAGAATAGAAATAAATAATTATTGAAATATTAGGCTTATCTTGTTTCTGAATTTAAGGAAATGATTCCAGTATTTCACATTAATTATGATATTAAGTATGGATGTTCTGTGACATACATTTTAACATTTAAGGAATTGCCTTGCTACTCCTATCTAGCTGTTTTTTAAAATCAGGAATAAATGCTTAATATTATCAAAATCTTCTATAATGTGTATTAAATGACAGCGTTTTTCACTATTTTGATTTTGCTATGATACACTATACTCATTTTCCAGAAATAAAGGTGATTTGCTCATAATTTATTATTCTTTTAGCATAATGTTAGACTTAATTTTGTATGGTGTGTGTGTGTGTGTATGTGTATGTGTGTGTGTGAGTGTGTGTTTCAAACTCAATATTTATATTCTATTCATTCCTACTATGTCTTCTCAACACCAGGTTTATAATCAGGATATGAGAGCTTCAGAAAATGAATTAGAGATTTTTATATTTTTGATGTTCTGAAATTACTTAAATAATATAGAAATAATCTTGAAGTTCTGAAAACACTTTGTCGTTGCTCTTTCTATTGAGGTATTATCCACAAAGCATTAAGATGCACCGATCTTTTGATCTTTTGTGTATAGTCCAGTTAGTTTCCTCAAATGCATACCTCATGTAACTCACATCCGAATCACGTAACTCACTTCCACTATCCCAGGAATTGCATCACGCAACTTTCCAGACAGCATCCCCTCACGTTCCTGAGGGCTGCGCTTTGGTTTTCATCACCTGCCTGTGCTTCTACTTCATATCAATAAAATCATACATTTGACATCCATGTTGTTACATATATTCATGGTTCATTTCTTCGTATTGCCAAGTCATAGTCCGTTGTGTGCATGTATCCCACTTTATTTATCAATTTCTCTGTTGATAAACTTTTAGTACTGTCTAGTTTAAAGGCCCTTATAGGTAAAATTGCTTGAACATTTTTATACAAGTTTTCCCATGGCTAGCTGTTTTTATTTCTCTTGGATAAATACCTAATAATAGACCTTTGGAGTCATATGGTAGGCAATCAGTTTGACTGCCAGAAACTGCCACTTTTCCAGAGGTTTTAACTTTTACACCTCTACCAGCAATGTATGTGAATTCTAGCTGGTCTACATCCTCACTAACACTTGATATTGTCAATCTTGTTAATTTTACCAGCCCAGTAGGTGTGTGACAGTATGTCATTGTGATATTAATTTTCCTTTTCTTGATGTCTAATGATATTAAGCATCTTTTCAGGTGCTGTTTTGACATTAATGTATCTTCTTTTGTGAAGTGTCCATTCAAATTTCTTTTGCCCATTTTTAAATTGGGTTGTTTGTCTTTTTACTATTGAATTGTATGAGTTCTTTACATATTGTGGATACAAATCCTTTGTCAGATATATGTATTGCAAATATTTCTCCCGTGGCTTCATTTTGTCCATTCATTCTCTTAATATTATGGTATAATAATTAAGTTTTATCAGAACATTAAAGAATATATATCTTATTTTGTACATATTTAGTCACATCTTTTATTAAAAATTTTTTTAATGTTTTTATTTATTTTTGAAGGAGAGAGAGAGAGAGCATGAGAGGGGGAGGAGCAGAGAGAGAGGGAGACACAGAATTTGAAGCAGGCTCCAGGCTCTAAGCTGTCAGCACAGAGCCTGATGCGGGACTCGAACTGGCAAACTGTTAAGATCATGACCTGAGCCGAAGCTGGAGGCTCAACCGACTGAGCCACCCAGGGGCCCCAGTCACATCTTTTATATATTGATATGTAGATTACTATTTTCATTGTTAATTAACATACAGTAATTGCACTTTCGGTTTTCTCCTTGAATAAAAATTTATTTAGGAGCAAGATATTTTAGTTCTCAAGTTTTAGGAATTAATTTCCTTTTCCTTTTTGTTCCTTTTCTATTGGATAAGGTAACCTTTATTATTTCCAATTTTTTAAACTACCCATGATGGACATGGTGATACACAGCTCGGATTTTCTTTCAGGAAAGAAAGACAGATTTCATTCTGCTGGGACTACTGCAGGTAGATAGACCTCAGCAATCAGAATCCTTGGGACGTGCCCCCACTGAAATGCTGCCCCACCCAATGAGACACTCCCTTCCTTGGGGGCCACAAATTTAATGACAGATCTACATTCCCCAACTCACAGATCTACTACTGCCTCTGTCCAATCCTGACTCCCCTCCTTCCATTCCATAGATGTTGAACTCCCCTAAATGCTAATCTCCTTCTGAGAATATGGTTTTCTGGGAGGGAGCTATATCTGCAATAATTACTGAGACTGATTTTGTGTGTGTGGTGTCTGAGTCAGCGTAATCAATTAAATGATCACATTTGTCATTATTACAGGGGTATTGCAAAAAAACCATAAAACCATATATAAACAACAACAAAAGCAAGGTGCATTTGCATTCTTTCACTGGAGGATGCAAAACCTGATACAGTTATTGAACTAAGTATCTATATTTATTTAATCATTTTTTACTTGTATCTGTGTTTTGGCACTTGATTCATCAAAGAACATTGTCTTAATTATCTTCTATTGGCTTAAAAAAACTTATTCTTAATATTTTATATGCTTATTTTATATTTTATGTGTTATATAACATTTTGATATAATAATACTGTCTGTATAGAGAGCAAAACAATATACATTATTAGTGAATTGTATCTTATATCAGCATGAATGAACTCTCATTCATTCTGTGCTTTTGCCTTTTTTACGTGACATTATTGTTTCAGCCCTTTCATTGCTTTTTACTTATATAACTTATCTTTTTTGCAGCTTTTTACTGTTTACTTATTTGTACTGCTTTCTTTTAGATATGTTCTTATTAACTGATGTAGTTGTATGTTTAAAAAATTGCTTCGAACTAAGAGTTTTTTAAGAAAGGAATGTTTAACTTTTATACTTTTGGTTATAACTCATATATCTGGCCTGACTTCTGTTACTTTCTGTAATTCTGTTTGTCATGCTTTCTTATTATTTATTGTTTTCCAAAGTTCAGGATATATTGTTTTCCAAAGTTTCCAGCTTTCTTTGCTGGATTCCTTTATAATGTATTAAGACTGTATATTTTGCTTCAATTCAACTATTGGTGGAAACCTTTCAATTTTTTAAAAGCATTCTTTAACCTACTTTGTTTCAATTTTAGATTAAAAAAACATGTTTTTTTTTTTTAAATATATATAGGAGGGAACATTTATCAGGCTTTTATTTCTTCCCAAGTCTCCCCAATTTTTCAATTTTGGATTCTGTTAATAAAACCTGGAATTTCCAATCAAGATTATTACTGGAGTTTTCCTCTACTACACATTTTCTCTTAAGTAACTTAAGTTCTTAAATTTGTCCTCTCTTTCATGGATTTCACTTTTGTTCTTGATAATTCTGGCCTTTTTAACCTCCAAAGTGTTTTTTTTTCTTTTATTCTGCTATAATATTTTTAATTTCCTTGATATCATTCTTATAGTTTCTTTACATTGTGCTACCTTTTAATTTTAGTCTATTTTATTTTTACATGTCCTTGTGCTTGAACATAACAATTTACTGAAATAACCAGATATTTTCTTTCTTTTGATATTCCAGGGCAATTTTTTTTTCTAATTCTCAAAGGCAAATGATTTGTTATTTAATTATTCGTGTCCTGTAGCATCTACAAGGGTGCTTCAGATATTCTATGGGTTCGATAATTTTGAATTTTTAATTATAACTTCAAACTAGGACTCAGAAAAAACTCCTACCTAGTACTCTCAACTCTTAAGTTTCATATTTTTTTGAGTGTTTATTTACTTATTTTGAGAGAGAGAAAGAGAATGAGCATGAGTGGGAGAGGGGCAGAGAGAGGGAGAGAGAATCTCAAGCAGGCTCTGCACTGTCAGTACAAAGCCTGACACAGGGTTCAATTTCATGATTGATGACCTGAGCTAAAACCAAGAGCTGGACACTTGACTGAGCCACCCAAGTGCTCCTTAACTTTTGTATTCTTAAATCTAACTGGAACCTCATATCCTAAATATATATATATATATATATATATATATATATATATATTCCTGCTCAAAAATCCTCACTAATTTTAGTGCCTATAGATAAGTCCAAACTACTTCACTTGCATTGAAAACTCTAATCTTCTTTGCCTGTGTTTTCAAACTCATCTACCACTCTTCCCACATGTTACTCATATCTGCTCATTTACCCTAGCTGTTTCTCTTGCCAAAAATTCTACCCCTTGCTTCTTGATTTAAATGCTTAACCAGTTTTCAGAGCCCACTTGAAATCCTTCCTCTTATATAAAGATTTTCTTGATCACTTCTTCCCAGAGTGACCTATTCCTTATCTGAACTCCTCTAATAGTTACCATGTATCTGTTCTATTGGGTGCTTACTTTTATTACCTTTTATTTTTGGGTTATCTTGGTAGCTGTTGCTATCTCCCCCAACCAGAGGAGAGACACTGAAGGCAGAAGTCACACAATTATTGTTGCTGTTGCTCTTGTGTCATGTGACTAAAAATCCTCTGATTCCTAGTAGACAACCTCACCTTTATTGAGTCTATAGTAAATAGTAGCTAACTGACAAACATGAATAAAACTCATCCATAATCTTTGGGCATATCTATTTCTGATCCTGGTAACCTAGTACTTACAGCTAAAAAAGTACAAAGCAATCAATGTCAAAATCAGTTCAGAAACCACTTTATGAGGGGATTACTTCCCAGTGTGTAATGAATTAATGTTCCAGCAACACTTTAAACAATTATCTTAGTTTCCTGTTGTAAGTTGTTACTCTTCAAGAAAGCATTGGCATGTTCCCTCTTCTGACTTCAATCTCTTGTGGCTTCACTGTTATTTGGCAAAGATGAGTTGAATTTGTCAGAGTCTCTTAACTCGGCTTTGAGAACCAGAACTTAGATTGTGTTCCCACACCTTGATCACTTATTAGGTCCAGAGGCTTTTAAGGCTAAGTCAGGCATAGTAATGGTTTACATGACTAAATTTCTTGGCAAAGCAAATGACATCTGCAGAAAAATGGGAATTCTTTTTTAATCTTTTTTTTTTAAACGAGTTACTGCAGATGGAGCTGGTGATTTTCCTTGGCATTGGATTTTATGTCACACAAAGACCTGTGCTCTTCTAAAAACATTGCCACAATTTGTTGATTCTTTGTCAAAAGCTCTGACAGTTTGTTGGCACATGATATATTCCTGCACCTGTCTGGATGAACTTAAAAATTTGTGTATTTAAAAGAAATATTTATAAATACTTCAGCATTTAACATGGATTTGAGCATACTCAGTGACTATTTAGAGCACCTAAATTTTGAAATCCAATCCCAAGTCTTTCTGGAGAGGTAGTTAACTTAGTTTCCTTGGCAGTTGTAACAGGGAGCAAGAGGATACTTCCAAATAGTCCAGTGGTTTCTTCCAGTGAGTCTGTAGACTCATTAACCTTCTTTATCCTAATGAGTATGCAAAAGCCCTTGAGAGAGTCACCATTTTTAAAATGAGGTATCTAATATGCCCTTTAAAAGTTCATAGATTGAAAGCCTTATTGTGGCTGCTCCTTTTAAATCTGCAATTATAACAATGAATATTCTCTACCATTCTATCCATCTACATGTGGTTAAACGAAAACGGTGGTTTTTAAAAGTCGGTATAGAAAACCACTGAATGCTATACAAGTGTTGGCTCCAATATCCTCCAATGTCCTGAATATCCTGAAATCTTTTTCAGAAAGAGTTATCTATGACATCCCCTTAGCTGGGGATAAAGGATGGTTATGTTGAAGGAATCATTAAATGTTGAGTAAGAAGAATTTCCTACTGGACCCATAACTGACCGTATTGCATGTGTGTGTGTGTGTGTGTGTGTGTGTGTGTGTTTGCCATTTCTACTATAATGTTTCTGGTATTTAAAAAATAGTTTAATATTTTATAAAACAGAAATTACGAAGTATTCTTAGTCTTGTAACCTCATTAATCATAGGATTTCCTGAGACACAGTATGACAAAATAAAATTGAATTGGCTTCTAGTTCTCTCTGATGCTTGCTAGCTGTCTTTTCAGACAAATCACTTGTTTTCTCTGAGTCATCTAATGTAATTCTCACACAGAGCAGAGGTGAGGATCAAGTGAAATAATACATGTATAAGTAGTAGATTGTTATTCTTGTTGACTTGGAAGAAGGGTCATATGTAAACTATTGGCTATTTCAGAATAAAGTTGTGCAAGCCTTGTGGCTAAAGAATAGCTGATGAATGGAAACACGGAAGCTCTAGAAAATAGGAGTCCAAGGGAAAGGGTAGAGCTATGAAAATAAATATCCTACATCATTCTTCCCATGCCTGTTCCTATCACTCTTTGCCTGCTACAATTAAAAAGGAAAATCACATTCACATAGGAATACCTGGAAATAATGGTCCACACTTCCCTCTGGATAACTGTGCTTCTGCCAAAGTTCTGAAAGCTGCTGCACATCAAGAAACAGACTATTAGAGAGACCGACTCCCCTTGAAATGGATCTCCAAGGGGATTTTGTGTGACCAGAAATTTCCATTGAAAAGAGAAGTGAACAAACAGAAAGGAGGCATTCCTATTTTAAGTGTAGATGAGAACTTAGGAATAAGAAATAAGGATTGGCTCTTAACTAAATGCTTGGAAGTGGAAGAGACCACACAGGTGGGTTTGTCTTACTCTCAATTTTATAGATGATGAAACTGAGGTTCCCAGAGAGAAATTGGTTTGCCTAGATTTTTAGGCTGAGCTTGTGCCCCAGTTGGTTGTTGTTCTAGCTTAATTTTTATTAGCACCTTCGTCTCATACTCAAAAACATCCTGTCTGGCCAGTGACTTGGCTGCCACCAGGAATGGCGTCAGTAACAGCAGGGCCTAGACTGCCCTCCAAATCTCCATTCCTACTCCTCTGCACTCCCACTACTCCACTATTGTCTCTCCTCCAGTTAGCTGGGACTTACTCTATTTTTCAAATAGGAATCTGATTATTTTGCTCGTGTGGGTCCAGAGACATTTGTTTAGAACTCTAAGAGGAACATAAAAGATACTCAGAACACTAAGTTAAGTTTAGAATTGCTAGAAGAGAATTCAAGGCAAAGTTGGCCAAGTTTAGAATTTCTAGAAGAGAATTCAAGGCAAAGTTGGTCAAATATCACAAGTGGTCACTCATTCAGTCAGAATATATTGAGGTAACTATGTGTCTAGCAGACTGAGTGAAAGTTCATGAGTCAGCATTTCATGCATTCTTTTTATATCTCTTTTTGGGAAGTAAATAAATAATACTGAGCACCTTCTAAACACAAGGCACTGTGAAAGAATCAAAGAAGTGATGATGGATGATCCTCTAGAGACTACCGACAACTTGAAGAGGTACATTTGGCATTCTCTAACCTATAAGTTTTCATTTAATCAGATAGTATCATGCTAATTTAATGGTCAACATTTGCAGTATGGATAGTTTAAAATGACTTGGTAATCAGGTAGCAGCAGTCTGGGATATATTTGAAGTATTTGGTGAGGCAGTTGCTGGGTGATGGGAAAAGGGGGAAGAGAGAGAGAATTTCCCAGTACCCCTCAAATCACACCATCGAAGTCATTTCCTACATGAGCCCAGACCACAGGGTTAGGCAGCACTGCCTACGGAATGAACAAAGAGCCTTGTGTGCTGGCTACATGGGCTAAGGTGCCAGTTACTTATCCCTGAGAGGTCAGAAGCACGTTAGAAATCCTCCCATCGTGGTTGGTGAATAAGAGTGCTATAAAATATGAGAACACAAAACCTAATGGCTTAATGGTTTTGGCTCTGGCTTGGTTTGCAGGAACCTATCTTCTTACAGTCAATGAACCGTTTCCAACCTACACTTGAGTTCTTTAGTGGAAGGAGAAAACAGATGCGCTGTTGGAAAAATGGGACTCTAATCCAAACATCTAAACAATATTGCTTGGAGGAATTCAGAATGGGGTCCAAGAGTAGAAAGAGAAATATATTTGAGCACAGGGACTCTTAAAGTTTACTTTCCCCTGTCTACTGTCTTTGGCATGGTTTAGTCATCAGTAGCAGTCATCAGTGGCTAACGATTTGGAAGAAGTGGGAAGTGGGGATGGAGGTAGGGGTCACCCACGATGGTCTATACCAGCTAACAAGGAGGCTTTCTTAAATTGTTTTCCCCACTGCATGGGATGAGATCTTTTATAGGTTTGGGTCAAATCCATTCAGATATAGTTTTTAAGTCTGGCACTTTTTCAAGTTCTCCAGTGGTAGAAACCTGTACGAATTAAATGTCTTTCAATTTCCAGAGCCTTATTATGTGATATAAGGGATTCCGTAGACATGGTCTTCTTTCAAAAAAGGATCCTTTCTCAAAAACGTTTTGGGAAATTATATCCCACAATTACTGAGATGTTTGACTTCTTATCAGTTGAAACAAGAATTAATTTGTATGTCAAAGACACTGGTTGATACCAGTAAGCAAAAATATATGATGCCATAAAAACTCCATATACTTAAAACATTTCAAATTCGTTTTTTAAAAAATGTTTATTTCTTTATTTTGAGAGAGATAGCAAGTGAGGGAGGGGCAGAGAGAGAGAGAGAGAGAGAGAGAATCCCAAGCAGGCTCCATGCTGTCAGCATAGAGCCAGATGCTGGGCTCTATCTCACAAACATTGAGATCGTGACCTGAGCTGAAATCAAGTGTTGGACGCTTAACCGACTGAGCCACCCAAGTGCCCCAACATTTGAAATTCTTTAAAAAAACTAATGTTTGTGTGTGTGTATGTGCGTGTGTACTCTTTATGCCCTAAGATGCATATAGAGTGTAGAAGTCAGTCAGAATCCTGAATTAAGTAGGAATCCTTGTTAGTAACTTCTTTGTTCCAACAATCATGTGATATGTTTAAGTCCCATCTTGATATCTATCCATACTTACAAATAAAAATACTTATCATTGACCATGCATATAATCAAAAGGGTGAACATCAGTGACTCCTTTCTTATCTGTATGTAGCTAACCCCAGATAAAGTCCTATAAATTACAGAAAAACAAACAATAACAGAATAGCTTGCCATTTTAGAAATCTGGGAAACAGATTAGGTCTCTAGACGGAGTAAAATATGAGAGTATACAGTCATGTGTTTTTCCATCAGAATTGTTGGTAAAGAAAGCAGCATATTCATAAGAAACTCTAAAAAATGAAATGCAAGCTAATATATAGTGAGAGAATACAGATGAATGGTTGCCTGAAGATGGGGTTGGAGGTGGAAAGGGTAGATGGAAAGGATTTGTAAGGAAATAGTAAACATTTAGGGATGATGGCTGTATTTACTATCTTGATTGTGGTGATGGTTTCATGAGTGCATATGTATTTGAAACCTTATCAAATCATGCCCTTGGGGTGCCTGGGTGGCTCAGTCAGTTGAGCAGCCGACTTCGCCTCAGGTCATGATCTCACAGTCTGTGAGTTCGAGCCCCGCTTCGGGCTCTGTGCTGACAGCCCGGAGTCTGGAGCCTGCTTCGGATTCTGTTCTCCCTCTCTCTCTGCCCCTCCCCTGCTCATGCTCTGTCTCTCTCTGTCTAAAAATAAATAAAAACATTAAAAAAAAATCATGCTCTTAAAATACGCAGTTTATTGTATCAATAAATAAATTCAATAAAGCTGAAAAAGATTAAAATTGTTAAAAAATAAATGTAGTGCATGAGAAGCTGTATTAGAATGTAAAGGCATTTTCTAGTGTGGCCCTAGAAGCTCCATTAAGGATATCATGTTGCCTATTACAATGACTGGAATTAAGGAGATTTCAGTCTTACTGATCTCAACTGCTGAAACCTGAAGTCCCAGGACAAGCCCTCATGCATAGAAAATGTATAGAGTATAATTTAAGTGAATATACAAATGGAGGCAATATAATCTCAAAGTATATAGCAAAGAAGGATATACTGGTTAGGATAGGATGATATATCAATTATTTGGCTGATACTAACAGAATCCAACCACAGTGGATAAGTCATACAAGTATTTATTCTTTTGTGCAACAGTAGTGTAGAAATAGGTGATCCAGGGCTTTCCGGTGACTCTCCAAAAGCATTAGGAACTCAAGATAATTCTACTTTTTTCTGCCTCACACCACATGGCTTCCATCCTCAACAACTAATTTTCCCAGATAGCAGAAGTTCCAGCCATGATTACTGACTTTCAGAAACAGGAAGATGGCAGTTTCTCCCTGCTAACACTGTTCACTGTAAGTGACTTTCTTTGAAGACCCACACAATATTTTTACATTTCATTAGCCACATTTAAATCAAGGGAGACTGGGGAATATAGATTATATGTCAGATGTCAATGTGTGTAGTTAAAAGTCAGATTTCTTTTTTTTTTTTTTAATTTTTTTTCAACGTTTTTTATTTATTTTTGGGACAGAGAGAGACCGAGCATGAACGGGGGAGGGGCAGACAGAGAGGGAGACACAGAATCGGAAACAGGCTCCAGGGTCTGAGCCATCAGCCCAGAGCCTGACGCGGGGCTGGAACTCCCGGACCGCGAGATCGTGACCTGGCTGAAGTCGGACGCTTAACCGACTGCGCCACCCAGGCGCCCCAAAAGTCAGATTTCAAATAACAAAAAAGAAGGAGAGACTGGACATTGGGTGACAACCAGCTGAATCTACCATATGGGGACTTAATATTGCTTTTGTGATTATTGTTCCTCCTGTTCTTGGAATCAAAGCTGAATAGTAATCACTTAGGGTTTATGGAGCACATTTCTAGGTGCGGCCTTGAACCACTCAGGTCTTTTATTTCACTATAAACATTTGGCAGACTTCAAGCAGATTGAAAAGGAAATGGCTGTACCTAGAGGAAACCAGCAACACTGAATTCCAACTTAAAGATTCATTCTTCCACCAAGCAAGGAATACAGGTCAAAGGCCATTATAATAAAAAGATTGTCCAGATTCTTTTATTTTGTTGTATTGCATATTTCTGAAGACAAATGGGTTATTGCCTAGGGCTCAGAAATCTTTTGCTATATAGAGATTTTTGTCACAATAATATTTGTTGTGATGAAATTTGACCTACATTATATTTCTTTATGTCTGCTGCCTAATTTCCCTTAGGGCTCTGGTGTTCAAATTTTTTTAGATGGGGAAATCCTTTGTTGGAACAAAATCTTGTAGAAGCATACAAATAAAGCAGATAAAATTGATGTGACTCTAGGTGAAGAATTATGAGTAGGAATAACCTACAAACCCCATGAGCTCATCTACTCTCCAATCTTCACTATACTTCAGACCACACACACATGTTGGGTCATAGTTTAACTTATTTTGAGTAAGATTTACATCTGTCTGGTCAAGAATGAGTAAGAGAAAATATTTTCCTCCACATATCTTTAGATACAAGACGACCACTTAAATCTTCTAATTTATACACTAGTTAAGAATTTGAGAGTCAGTAATAATTTGGTGTTTTTAAATAGTATCTTGGCTTGAAAAACAGAAGCTAATCAACTGGTGAGGTTATGCTGTTGTAAAATCTTATTATGGCATGGAAATACAGCTCTTCCCTACACTATTACAATATGTGCACACATCCATTCTAATGGGAGAGAAATTACTGTGTTGATCATTCAGTTAAAGAATAGTTTTTCAGAAAGTGCATAGTTTTGTTTTTGCAATTTGCTTTGTTTTGCTTATCATATCCATAGGTAAGCATTGTAGACTTAATCAAAAATAAAACATAAAGTTCTTTTACTTTTAAAATAAAGAAATTAAAGAATAAAAATAAAAAAGTAAAAATAAAGACAGTTTTACAGAAAAAAAATATTTGGAAATAAGATCATTGGAGAAACACCACTTTTATGGTTGTGAAATAACTGCCGTGTGTGTGTGTGTGTGTGTGTGTGTGTGTGTGTGGTTAAGAAAAGAGGAAAGATGGGGCGCCTGGGTGGCGCAGTCGGTTAAGCGTCCGACTTCAGCCAGGTCACGATCTCGCGGTCCGTGAGTTCGAGCCCCGCGTCAGGCTCTGGGCTGATGGCTCGGAGCCTGGAGCCTGTTTCCGATTCTGTGTCTCCCTCTCTCTCTGCCCCTCCCCCGTTCATGCTCGGTCTCTCTCTGTCCCAAAAATAAATAAAAAAACGTTGAAAAAAAAAAATTAAAAAAAAAAAAAAAAAAGAAAAGAGGAAAGTTTTAGGAGTCAATTTGGCTTTTTTCTAATCCAATGAAAGGCCAAACAAAGAGATTCTGATTATAATTGAAGGGAATGCATAGCAATTTCCATTTTGCTGCATAAAAGTCTTGAAGAAGCTACTTGATATTTAAGGTGATTATTAACTTCTATTAAACAGACATTCACATTATTGTCTAAATTGGTGGTACTCAAAAGGGAAAGACATTTTAGATATGTGCGTGTGGGTTTTGATTCTTAAAATATTTGGGGGTGCTACTGGTAATTTGTAGAGAGGCCTGGGGTGTTACCTGTCCTACAATGTGCTGTGTGACTTGTAGGACTTCCAGATGTCCCACTAGACATCCACTCTGTCTTACAAATCAGCACAAAGTTATCTTTTGCATGGTTTTAACATATGCTGACACTAGAATTAGAGATTTCCTTTCCTTTTCTTTTGTTCCAAGCTTTATCCAGGTTTCTTCACCATTTCAGGAAGTCATGTCACGGGCAGCAGAATCCTTTGTGGTATCTGTGCCACCAGCCCCTCTATGTGTGACAATCTTAGTGATGATTCAGCGAATAGGTACAAGTACCTTCCAGTGTACTTGTCTCCGAATTTTACATACTGAGCTATAGATGATTTTCTTATAAACTATTTTACTTTTATTTCTCCTTTATATTTAATTATGGATGCAGATAGTAATTCCTGGGGTTATAACAAGTAGATGTTGCTTCTGATAAAGTTGAGAACTATTAGCCCAGAGATTCTCAATCTTGTCAATATGGACACTCTGGGCCAGATTATTATTTGTTGTGGGGATCAGTCCTATGCACTGTTAGATCTTTAGCACCACTCATTAGATACCAGTAGCATCCCTTCCACCCTAGTGGTGACAACCAAAACTTTCTCAAGACATTGCCAAATATCCCGTGGGGAACAAAATCATCCTTAATTGAGAACCACGGCATTAGTGTAAGATATCATAAGAATTCTAGAATATCAGATGTGGTCCTTTTTCTAGCCCACCATTACTTAATAATGAACGATTCACCTGTGTTCTTTGAAACTACTGTAAACAGTTCCTCCATGCACCCCACGTCCAAGTTCGCTTCAGTAGCCCATCATAAACGTGCTAGCTATTGTTTCTTTCAGAGTTCTGTTTTTAATTTAGGAGGAAGAAAACTGAGCTTGGAAAGACTGGGTTCTAGCCCAGTTTTGCCATATCCTATTTGTGTTACTTTGGACAAATCATTTCATCCCTCTTGGTCTCAACTTCATCTGTAAAATGGAGGATTGGGCCAGATAATCTGAGGTCCCTTCAGCTCTGAAAATCTTTGATTCACTTCTCTCTGACTCACCTCTTTAAAAATGTGTTTGGCTTCTGGCAATTCTATATGTGATCTGGCAGGAGACATCTCAAACATGTTGAGAAAGTGTACAATGAATTTTAAAACAGAGATACTAATGAAAAAATTTCACTCAGAAATTTTAAAGTAGTTCAACTGAAGTTAACAAAAAAGATTAACTGCTGATTAACAAGATCTAAATTTATTTAAAGCCTTCTTTTCCAGGGGCATCTGGGTGGCTCAGTCGGTTGAGTGACTGACTTCGGCTCAGGTCATGCTCTCATGGTTCATGAGTTCGAGCCCCACATTGGGCTCACTGCTGCCAGCCTGTCAGTGTAGAGTTCACTTAGGATCCTCTGTCCCCTCTCTCTCTGCCCCTCCCGTGCTTGTGCTCTCTCTCTCTCTCTCAAAAATAAAAATAAACATTAAACAAATAAAAACCTTCTTTTCTAAAAAACTGCTCATTTTGAAATAGAGCAAAAATATTCATTAGGATATGAATGAAGGGATACACTTGGACCTCCTTAGGGAGCAGAGTGAGTCAGTAGTTTGGCCCATGATCTAGATTGATGAGGACAGAAAACCTGAAGACTCAAAATGACACTGGTGTCCATGTTGATGACTCTACCTCTAAAAGGCCAAGCCATATGGGTGACAAATGAAAAGTAATCAGGTCATATACTGTTTCTTTCACGTGGCTAAATATCTGTATATTTGGAGATAGAGTATACAACTAGTTGGCTGAATTTTCACATTTTTCTTCCAATGGTTTTGACTTAAGAAAGATAGAGCTGACTTTTTGGGGTTGACAACAGGCATCTCTAAATCTAAAAGGTCTCAATTATGGATATGTCCTATTTCCTCTCTCCTGATACATAAAGAGGCTCTGTTAGCATTCTCTTTGTCAATGGTGGTGATAATTGGGAACTAAATGCCAAACTTAAAAGGCATTGCAATCCTGTTGAAGGGGAAGGAAACTTACCAAGCACTCCCTATATGCTAGTCATTCATTACTTCTAATCCTCAAAATGGTTTACAAGGTAAGGAATTGTAATTCCTATTTTATAGATGAAGAAACTGAGTCTTTGAGATGATCTGTCCAAGATCATATAACTACTAAAGGGAGCCTGAATCCTTCTGATTCCAATGTCTTCACTCTTTCCAGTGACCTAATAAGTTGCCCTCAGGTTAGCTGAAGGTGGGTTAGCATTGGTGTATTTCTCAAATGCCACCTCTGGCCAAAGCACAGTTGGAAGAAAAAATTGTAAAGTTTGTGTAGCTTGTGTTCGTTTCTTCTCTTTCCTTTCTTCATTTTCTGTACCCTTGAAAGTCCAGCTCCATTCCAGGCATTTGTATGCCCACAATGCTCACTACACACTCACAAGTTTCTACAGCACTAGTCAGGACAATCATCCCATAATTCTCCAAGAATCCTCTGCTGTCAAATCTTACCCAGCCAAAATTCCATTTCCTTAGGTTCTGCTCTCTGCTAAGTGGTGTTGTGAGGTCATGATGCAACTGCCTGCTACTGGATTAGTTGACTAGTCTTTCAGAGGAATGAATGTCTTAATCAAGAGACGAATCCACCCAAGAACTTTCGAGAGAAGTTGGGGCGCTATTGCCAGTAACAGGGTCTTGGTGACTAAGCAGACTAAGCACTTGTGCCAATACTATTGACATTTTTATGGACCTCAGAGCCCTAAGCTCAAATGGTATAATGCTGATAAGACATTTCAGGCCAGTGAGTTTAAGAGGGGCAATAAAGGGACAACTGGACCTTTTGGGGGGAGGGGGAGTCTCTTAAAATACACCTTGCACCAGACCAAATTCTTCCTTATGATGAAGCAATTTTTGATCAAGACAGGAAATGACCAAGGAGTCTAGGTTGGCCTAACTGGAAAAAACAAACAAAACAAAACTTCAGTGTTTCAGTAATAAAGAGTTCTAGCATGATGCAAATGGCAATAACATGGGGAACTAGGCTAGGCATGATCTCTGATTCTGCATTACAAATATGTCAATTACTCCATTGTGCACACAGAGCTTCTATTTATTAATCAATCATCTAGTACTTTATTGAGCACTTATTGTGTCCAAGGCTTTGTGCTGGGTTAAGATAAGGGATCTTGCTAATATGTAAAGTACATTTACAAAATGATGTAAATGAATGTGAGGTTTGCAGCAGGATGTGATATTGATATGTATATTATAATATTCATTTATTTGTGCTCAATTATTCCACATACATTTATATGAGGGATGAATATTCCTTCCAGCCACGATGGTAGATACTGGGAGATATAAATTCAGATACAGTCTGAACCTCAAGGGCCAGTTGTCTGACCAGGGACATGTGTACAAATATGATTATTCTACTACAGTGTGATCAGTGTTGTGAAAAAATCAGTCATCCGGGCAAGTTTTGACATGACAGCATGCAGACAGTGCAGCTAGCCCCTGTCTTGAGATAATGAAGACACATCTTTGGTTGTGTCTTCACAACTCAACTTTTCCCTAGAGTTGAGCCCGAGAGGATGGGGTGTAAGCCCGGCAAACTTTGGGGAAGCTGGGGCAGGAAGGGCAGAGGGTATAGTATATGCAAATTTTGGAGACAAGACAGAGGCTGGCCAGGTATAAGACTGTCAGTAGTTGATTACGGCAAGAGTTTAGAATTTAAGGCACAGAAATAGTGGGGGATATTGGTGGAGAGGTAAAGAAAGGCTAGTTCATGAAGATATTTGAATGTATGCCAGGGAACTTAGATGTTATCTTGGGGACAAGAGAACTTCATTGGTGGATTTTAATCATGGCAGCAATTTCAATGATTATATTGTGTTATATATGGGGAAACAAAGTAATTTTGCTTTTCTAGAAAATGTAGTAGGCTAACAGAAATGCATGAAGCCAATAACATAATTATCTTGAAGATTTTGACTCATCTATGGTGGTGAATGAGCCATAAAGTGCTCAAACATGTTCTTCCTTCTCTCCATGGAGATCTCTGGGGTGAGATTTTTTAGAAAACCAATAAAAGGCATTTTTGAATAAGAAGTTAGTAGAACTCATAAAAAGACTTGAGTTAGAGTAGACATTTTGCAGCTGTTTCTGGCCGAAACCAGAAAGTGAAAATTAAGCAGCTAACACATCTCTCTTTATAGATTTTATTAAGGAGACAACCTCCCTTCACCCCCACCACCCGTCTAACTCTATGTGCTTTTTTTAACACGAAAAGATTTTTTTCAATGTTTTAAAGTTAATAAAATATACAACTTGACCTGGTTAATCTGAACCAGTTTGCAAACTCGCTTTATATCTGGATAAAAAAATAAACCTTCAGATTAACAAACTCTTGGCAAATTCCCTGCCTCTCCTGTTAGTGAATTCTTTGCTAGTTACATTTCCGGCTCCCCAGACACAGGGATGAATTAAGCCTGGGAGAATCAGGCTTGGCTGTAATTACATTAAGCATTTTTTTGCAGCGAGAAAAAGTGTGTCACAGTGTACAGATATCCTTAAGGTGACATTTGCTCTGACCTGCCAAGTTTGGGACCATGCTCCAGGTCCTTGGATCTGATAATAAGAGAACACTTGGCCAAAGGCACTTTCTACCTTTCGGATCATTACAGATTTTGTCATTTAGGTAAGTGATCATGCCGCTGGCTAGACAAATTAGAAGGTGGAGGTCAGGTTATCCAGAGAAGGCTGCAAGAACCGGAGTCAGTACAAGTTTGTACACTCCAGATTTAATATTGCCTTAGTTCTTAAGAAACTAGGCTCTGGTGAACATGTGAGGGAAAGTGTATTCTGGAAAGAACTGTTATCCAGGACTTGGGAGCAGTCAGATGTCGCTCTCATCTTTTTCCTAACATCCGTCCTCCCAACTTTGCTTCATGACTCATCTTTTCCAAGAAGCCTTTCCTGATGAATCTTCTTCCATCTCAATCATTTCCATGGGGATATTATTTGAATGATACAATGTTGCTTTTTAGCCTGCTTTAATTCTCTACAATGGCTCCATATCTTTTGCCTTTCTCTTGGCACTGTACTCAATGCTACTCATGCAATATGTGCTTAATACTTTGTTGAGGACATTATGAAAGAACTTAATGCTCAGAAAGAGAAAAAGTGTAATGCCAGTACCCAGTTACCTTGCAAGCAAATTTTCCTTGCATAATCACATTTATTACTCTCATAAAATATAACACTATCCTTATTACTTTTGGCAGTAAAAGAAAGCCTCTAATGTATACCTTTCCTACCACACCTCGCACACTTAACCATTAAGGGAGTTCTAAATAGAGGGTGGAAAGACATGGAAAAGGCCAAATTCTTCCAGCGGGAGCCAAATGACTTGGAGTGTGGAAGTTTGATTCTGAACTTAAAGTGGTCTGGGAAAACATAAACCTTTATGTCTTAAGTGACCCACTGGCCCCTCCAGTGTTTTGAAATGGAGTCCTCCTTTCAAAGTCTTCCCCTAGTTCTTCTTTGAGGAAAAGAAGTCTGAAACTTACTTTCAAAGCTCTTAAGTGTAAAAATAAACAAGCATTCAGTCAATGGGGTCCCCGATGCCTCCCTATACTACAACACATTTTTGAGTCATAAATCATGGCTCTGACAGGTCTATGATGATGCATTGTGTTAATACATCATAATGACAATGCTGATGATGTATTAGTGCAATATATCCTGAAAGCCTATCACTTTAGAAATCTATGTTTATAGATAGCAAAGAAAGGATTTGAGGGTAGCAAAATTGAGAAAGAAACAGGCACAGGGAGGGTTCAGGATTGTGAACATCTCTTTTTTACAAACCAAGAGCCAGAAAGAGAAGTCAAAAGCTTCTCCCTCCCAAGAACCAATGGCTTCCCTCTCCCAGTAGTCGTGTGATGGAGACAACTCCTGGAAATGTATCATCTACCAAACTGAGGGCCACATAATCGGCTCTTGGCAGGGCCAGACTGAACACAGATCTTCTGAGTCGCAGCCCCACACTTTTTCCAACACCTCTGAACTCTGAGATGAATGAAATATATTCTACGTACACTAAACAGAAGCTCTGTTCTAGGTAAACCCATTGGCCAAAATGTTTTGGTCACACGTGCACACGCACATGTGCTTTTGCAATCTTTAGCAGTCAGTGGTCTTTTCTCTCTAGGCTTCTGGTAAGTGATGAGATTCAATGAGCAGCCTAAGAATAATAATGCAACCATTTCTTTTGTTGGAGATTGAGTGTTGCAACAGATTGGGTCCCAGCATTTACTATACTTGGCCATCAGACTAGACCAAGTGTTAATCATATATCAGTCTTTCCTTCAAAGCAATTCAGCAGGGGAGCATTTGTGGTGGCTTGACAGTGATGAAGGCAGGTAGTCCTCTGATTTAGCTTCTCGTCCTGCCTATAAAATAAGTTGAGTTATATAAAAACTTGTGCTGTCTTCCTAATGGGAACATTTGGGAAAAACACATACTTTTTGTGAGAGAAAATTCTTATTACATCTTTTCTATCATATCTTCAGTTGTCATTTCCAGTCAATCTATCACTGACTTTGACATACTTAACTCATTTCAGTTCAGTTTTAAGATGTTCCTCGAAAAGCAAAACAAATAAACAAAAGAGAGAAGAAAAAAATAAGTGGCATATAAAAACCATTTAGAAGTGCAACGAAAGTACTGAAGGAGAATAGCAAACTCAGTAAAACTGAGATCTCTGGTTAGGAGATGGGCTGAGACCTAATTTTACATCGTTGAAAAGTAAATTAGATTAGATTTATAAATTAGATTATAAAATGGTTGGTAAAACAGAGTCAAATGAATCCATATTTAAGGATGAGCCACTTACTTTTTAAAATCAGATTATAAGTGAGTTTACTGAAATACATAGGTAAGTACATTCTTAAAACAGCAATTCTTTTCCAACAAAATTCTGGAATTCAGATTTTCCCAAATTAAGGCAAGTGCTACATACCATACGTGAAAGTTTGATGCACATCCAAGTCGGGCAGGAAAGAGGGCACTTATCTGTTAGTGTTTCCTGACACTTGAGTCACATTTTGTGAGTGCATATTTTGCTGCACATAGTGTCTGTTTCTTATGAACTTGCATATAGTCTGTTTCCCTGTAGACATGCTGCTATACAGATGTGGGTAGGAAGTGTCTACACTCTTCATACTACGTCTATATTTCCAGTGTGTAAAATCTTAATGCATGTCTATTGCTGATATATTTGCCAGTAATACATTTCTAATGTCTTGACTTACCCTCTCTACCTCCAAACTTGAGATTTCCAAGTATGCTTTTGAAAATATGTATTCAATAAAAATTAATATTCAGTGGCTTTATAGAGATAATCAGTTATCAGGACCATATTGTGAACTTAAAAATACTCCCCGACCTTGTTTATTCAACCAGTTTCTGCCAGTAAGTGTTGGAACCCTGGGGCAGAAGGAACTTTATTACCTCCCACTGAGTGCTAGGAAACCACTAGGGAAATGACTGATGTCTCACTAAATGCCTGTCTTGCAGCCTGATAAGGTTAAGTGTCCAGAGAGGGGCACTAACTACCAGAGCTCACCAGCCATGGCTTATTCCTACCTGAGCTGACTCTATTGAACAACAACTTTGATGACTATTGCTGTCTAGAAAGTTGTAAGGTTGCTGTAGAGACTGATGACAAAAACCCAAGGGTCTCGTGGCAAGCCTCCAGACCTTTGAAGATCCACAGCTTTCTGACCAGTGGGCTTGTGGTAATGTTTGTTGCTCTTGGCCTTGAAACCAATCTGTCCCACACCCAAATTGAGCATCTGGAGAAAGTACAATTTCCAAGAACTGTTCCCAGAGGCCATATCTATCTCTCCATTACCAGAATAAAAATATCCCAGCTACTCCAAAGTACCTAGCTAATGAAAAGCTGTCTTATTTGCCCAGCTGGATTATCCAGATGATCTATAGGTCAACTTTCCCCTGCTCTCTTACATCTCCCATCAAATCAAGGGCATAGAATACTTAAACATATGTTTTTAAAATTCTCCTTGTTGTCATTCTCCAGAATTCATAAATCATTTTTGCTCTTATAAATCTACAAGGCATTAATGCATGAGACCCAGGGGATGGTAACAAGGGCAGATGAGGAGAACATCTCCCTTTTCCTACTCCAGGGCCATCAACCTCTTAGGACCTCAGTTTCCCTATCCATAAAATGAAGGTTTGAATTAGATGAGAACTAAGGTATTTTAAGTGGTATCTTATGTTTAAAGCGTACATTTCTATAACATGTAATTAAAAAGTAAAAAACTATACTCATCACAATTACATTTCCAGAAAACAACTTTGAAGCCTATAGATTTTCCAGAAGCTGATGATGCTAAACCTGCCATCTATAGTGAGATAACAAATCTGTTTTCCCCCACCATCAGAAACACGTTACAAGGAACTCAGACCCTAATTAATCCCTTTTAAGCCCAATTTCCCCAAACTGACTTTAACGATTTCATCAATTTAGGATTACTATGGGATTGTTCATGTCTATTAGCATGCCCATAGCCCATCCCTGTTCTGTCATCATCCCGTGCTATGATTCTTCATCAAGGTGCCAAAATTCTAGTTATGCCTTCTACTTGGGGGAACTCAATCTGCAAATATGTATTTGAACATTAACTGCTACATGCCCATATTTCTGTTTTACATTGCAAGAAATGAACTCAATCAGGAAGTTTTGGGCTATTGTTGAAATGGTTCTTTGGTATACAACGGTAGTGAGGAGAAAAAAAAAAATCTTAAAATCCAGACTCCCCCCTCTCCTCTAGAAGGTGGGTTCCTGGCCTGGAGGTAATTTTGCCTTGCTGGGAGCCTCAGTGAGTTGTTCCAGAGATCTTTGGAAGTGAGAACCACAAAAGAAATATGAAGGATGAGGGGTTTCTGAAGCAATCTTGAAGGTCAAGGGAAAAGAGAGAGGTAGTTGGACAGTATCAGGCAGATGTACAGAATAAGGTGAGGGAGCCAAACAAATGTCTCTAGTGGTGGAGTATTCTGAGACTTTTAAGATCGGGGACTGCCCCCATTTTGGCCCATGTTGCTGTAATAGAAACATCCTCCTCCCTTCCATGCCTCACATCCCATTTTGAATGAAATCTCTGTGAGCATAAATATCTTAGAATAATACAGTGATTGTGGAGATGGAGGAAGCATCTGAGTTTCTCATTTAGAGTCTCTTGGACACAGCAGGCCCAGAGTGGCAAGATAACCCACACACTGAACTTACTCAGGAGAAGTGGGAATTTAGATACAGAGGTAACCATAAGAACCTCTGAGAATTTGCAGGAATATTGGGGTCTCTCTTAGACTCCCACAAGGTTCAGAATGTAAAGTTTGAGACAATCTTATCTGGGCAGGGAGACCCCAGCTGACATATGGGTTCCATTATGGGGGAGGATTATTGTTACACTGGCATAGGGAATTAAGCTAATCTCCTTATATCAGACTTTATCCGCCTGTGGTAATATTTTGTGGAGTAAGATAAGCCCTGGGACATATTCAAACGTGGGTGATAACACGTAATTTCATGACTCAGTTTTGCTCATCCAGTTCTGACCTCCAACTTTTGACTTTTAATGCAGATCTCCTCCTCCTTAGCCTTCCCCTCCCAATACACACAAAGAACAAACCGTTAATCACCACTTTCACTTCCAGCCCACTCTAAATTCAGGTTAACTCAGTTAACTCCCTCGTATGTGAGTTGAAATGTGATTTCTTTCTTCTGCATGGCTCCCCATTTTGAATCATTCCCCCCATCCCAATTTCCCCGTAGCACTTTCTGTTGTCTGATTTAGCCCTTAGCCATCCTCATGGTCAGCCCCTCCTCTCCAAATAGGGGGTTTTACTTCCTCTTACATCTTCAATGAACCACAGTGACCTTTGAGGCTGATGCAGGTGCTTTGGGAGACCAGTTCATCACGTACTGCAGACAGCAAGGGCTGGGGTGAGCCATCAGCCCCTCAAAACTATGGTCTAGAACTGCCCTGGACCATATTAGTAATGGTGACCTGGAGGTGAAAGGCTCTGTATTCCATTACCAGTCTCCTGAGTAATCTACCTAATTCAGTATCCTTTCATTTAATTGAAACATTATTTTCTCTCTGTTAGCCAGGGCACTCAAGCTGGTATAGCAGTGTTAATCTTTCAGCTGATTTCCATCTTTGCGGAATTACCTTTCTAGCAATTAGACCCACTGGTATAAATTTGCCTTGCTCCTTCCTGGGGTTCAATGTTAAAATGGAAATCTCTAAGCTCAATGCGTTTTCCTCCAGGCTGACCCAGGGCAGATATTAATTAACTGGGGTGTCGTGAAAAGGTTGAGCTTGAAAAGCCAAGTAGGAGAATACTTCTCTTGGGATGTCGTTGTAGCCAACAGATGGACTAAAGAGGATGAAACCTGGATGGGGTAGAATCACATTTAAAGTCAAGTGGAATGACTGCACTATTAGTGAGCTGGGGGACAAGGGTTATGCTGGAAATACCTTAGTATTGTCAAGTAACAAAATCTTTTGTTTCCTTTGTTGAAGCCTGAATAGAGCTCATTTGTGAACATTCTCTAAGACAACCAGGGTCACAGTGGCCATCCATCTCAACTTGCCTGGCTGGAACTGAGGGGTTCCAGGAGCAGGGTATTTCCAAGCTATAACTAGGAAAGTCCTGGGAAATGGGTATGAATTGGTCACCCTAGGCAGGTCCAGTTTCTTAGAAAGGTGTAAAAGCCAGTTGATTTCTCCATTTTATGTTAAACTTCAGCAATGGGTAGCTTAGGACCGCCATCTTATATCCTGAAATAAGTGTTTCTGAAATCTGGCATCTGCTCCTACAATAGTTGAAAAGCTACTGCTAGATTTTCAAGGTCATTAGGACTGCTAATTGACAAATCCAATGACTCTCTCTTAGACCGTGCCCTCTCCCTAGGATTGGACACCACTGAAAGCATCACCTTTTTGAGCTCTCTTCTTCATTGGACTTCTGGGACAGTTTTTCTCATTTACTTCTTTCCAACCACTTCTCTTTCTCCATTGTCAGTTTCCACCTTCTCTGTTCTCTCTCTGCAGTTACTCCTGTAGATACTGTGCTAGTTATTTACCTGTCGCTTCCTAGTCCTGCACGTTTACATTCTGTTCTGTTCTGTTCTGTTCTGCCAGGGCTGGGGGTTAGCAAACTTATTTTTCCGGGCTTGCTTGCCAGCTGGCTTGCCGTCAG
The DNA here is from genome assembly GCF_007474595.2 of Lynx canadensis. NCBI lineage: Eukaryota > Metazoa > Chordata > Mammalia > Carnivora > Felidae > Lynx > Lynx canadensis. Next base: position 83,871,244 of record NC_044305.1, read on the forward strand.
ACTCTGTCATAGAGGCACTAGGGGGAAGGTCAGAAAGTAGGAGAAAGAAAGGAACTCCGTCTCTTGGCTTCTATTTACTCTCCTATAAGGAGTGACCACTTTTGCAAAATACTTTATGTGCATGATTTCTAAACACTGCACGATGGTAGGATAGGTGCTTTCCCCTCCTGCAGATAAAGTGATTGAAGCTCAAAGAGATTAGTTAACTTTCCAAATGTCATGCAGGTCAAGTGGAAGAGCATGGTCCTCTAATTCCAGAGCCTATGCCTTCTCTCTGAATTGCTGTCTTGCTAGTTTCTTCAGCTTCAAATTCATCTGACATAGAGCCAGTAGAAGGAGTATTTCTAAATGTCACTTAAAAAATTGATCCGTAGCTAGAATCCAATCAGTATTTACCAAATGAATTGAACATACTGGTTCTCTAATTAAACACTTTTTATAAAGTTTTAACAATTTTAATGAAGTATAGATGATAAAATAAACTGTACACATTAAAAGTGTACACTATAATAATTTTTGACATATATTCACCTGTGAAATCATTACCATATCAAGACAATGAATGTATCCATCAATCCTAGAAGTTTTCTTCATGCTCCCTGCTAAGTGCTCATTTCCACCCTTCCCCAGCCTCTCTCCCACCAATTACCAGAAAATCACTTATATGCTTTCTGTCACTCTAGATTAGTTTGTATTTACTGTAATTTTTTTAATAAATGAACTCATACAGTGTATACTCTTTTTTTCCCTCTAGCTTCTCTCACTCAGTATAATTATTTTGAGATTCGTCCATATTGTTGCATGCATCATTACTTTTTATTACTCAGTACTATTCCACTGTATGAATATACAATTTTTTGATTCATTCACCTGATGACAGACACTTAAGTTGCCAGTTTTCAGATATACAAATAAAGCTGCTATGAACATTCATGTATAAGTCTTTGTCTAGACATATGCTTTCATATCTTTTGGGTAATCACATGCTAGATCATGTGGTAGGTATATGCTCAATTTTTTGAGACACTGGCAAACTGTTTGCTAAACTGATTGTATCATTTTACATTTCACCAACAGTGTATGAGAATTCCTATTGCTCCATATTCTTTCCAACACTTGATATGACCTATCCTTCTAATATTAGCCATCCTAAAAAGTATAGTAGTATCTTATTGTAGCCTCAATTTGCATTTCTCTAAAGATTAATGATTTTGAATACAAAAATAAACGCAAAATGGGTGAAAGACCTAAATGTAAGACAGGAAACCTTCAAAATCCTTGAGGAGAAAGCAGGCAAAAACATCTTTGATCTTGGCCACAGCAACTTCTTACTCAACATGTCTCTGGAGGCAAGGGAAAAAAAAGCAAAAATGAACTATTGGGACCTCATCAATATATATATATACACACACAATGGAGTATTACTCGGTAATCAAAAAGAATGAAATCTTGCCATTTGCAACTACGTGGATGGAACTGGAGGGTATTATGCTAAGCGAAATTAGTCAAAGACAAATATCATATGACTTCACTCATATGAGGACTTTAAGACACAGAACAGATGAACATAACGGAAGGGAGGCAAAAATAATATAAAAACAGGGAAGGGGACAAAACATAAGAGACTCTTAAATATGGAGAACAAACAGAGGGTTACTGGAGGAGTTGTGGGAGGAGGGATGGGCTAAATGGGTAAGGGGTATTAAGGAATCTACCCCTGAAATCATTGTTGCACCATATGCTAACTAATTTGGATATAAATTTAAAAAATAAAATTAAAAAAACTAAAAAAAACTAAAAAAAACCAAGATTAATGATGTTGAGCATTTTCATGTATTTTTGTTATCCACACATGTTGCTGAAGTATCTGTTCAAATTTGTTAACCATTTTTAATTGAGTTGTTTGGTTTTTTATTATTGAATTAGAGTCCTTTTCATACTGTATATACAAGTTCTTTATCAGATATGTGATTTGCAAATAATTTATCCTACTTTGTGTCTTATCTTTTCATTCACAGTGCCTTCCAAAGAGCAGAACTTCTTATTTTTGATAAAGTCCAATTTATCCAATTTTCACTTAGTGGATTATGTTTTGGTGTTATATCTAAGAAATCTAACACAGATATCTAAGAAATCTAACACAAGTTCACAAAGATTTTCTCCTGTTTTTTTCCCCAGAAGTTTTAAGTCGTACATTTAGGCCTATGATTGACTTTGAGTTGATATTTGTATACATGAATGATATTGATCTAGGTTTTGTTTTTATTTTCAAATGGACATCCAATTATTCTGACACCATTTGTTGAAAAGATTATCCTTTCTCTATTAAATTGCCTTCGTGCTGGGGCACCTGAGTGGCTCAGTTGGTTACGTGACTGATTCTTGATTTTGACTCAGGTCATGATCTCATGGAGGTGAGATTGAGCCCCACCTTGGACTCCACACTGAGCATGGAGCCTGCTTGGGCTTCTCTGTCTTCCTCTCTCCCTGCCCCTCCCCTGCCTACACTCTCTCTTTCTCTCAAAATAAATAAACTTTATTTTTTTTTTATTTTTTTTTATTATTTTATTTTTTATTTATTTATTTATTTTTTTTATTTATTTTTTTTTATATATGAAATTTATTGACAAATTGGTTTCCATTCAACACCCAGTGCTCATCCCAAAAGGTGCCCTACTCAATACCCATCACCCACCCTCCCCTCCCTCCCACCCCCCATCAACCCTCAGTTTGTTCTCAGTTTTTAACAGTCTCTTATGCTTTGGCTCTCTCCCACTCTAACGTCTTTTTTTTTTTTTTTTTTTTTTTTTTTTTTTTTCTTTTTTTCCTTCCCCTCCCCCATGGAAATAAATAAACTTTAAAAGGAGACAGATAGATAGATAAACTGTCTTTATACTTTGTTAAAAATAAATGGACCATATATATGGATCTATTTTCTGGTCTCTCAATTCTGTTCCAATGATCCATTTGTCTGTATTGATGTCAATGCCACAATCACTATAGCTTTTGAATAAATTTTGAAGCTAGGTAATTATAAGTCCTTCAACTTTGTTTACTTTTTCAAAGTTATCTGGGCTATTTAGGTTCTTTGAATTTCTTTATAAATTTGAGAATAAGTTGGCCAATTTCGACAAAATCTTGCTAGGGTTTGATTTGTATTGTATTGAATCTACAGATAAGTTTTGGGGAGAATTGACATCTTGAGGGTATAGAGTCTTTCAATACATGAACACGGTATATCTCTCCATTTACTTGAGTCTTCTTTAATTTCTCTCAGCAATGTCTTGTAAATTTTAGTGTATAGGTTTTGCACATCTTTTGTCAGATATATCCCTAGATATTTCCTACTTCAAAGCTAATATAATAATACTGATTTTTAAAATTCAGTTTATGACTGTTAATGATTAGTCAGTAGAAATGTAATTGATTTTTGTTTTGTAAACTGCAAACTTGCTAAACTTATTTATTAATTCTAGAAGCTTTTTGGGAGATTTCATAGGATTTTATACACAGATTATTATGTCAGTTGCTAAAGAGAATTTTATTTCTTCCTTTACAATATGGGTCCGTTTCTTTTTCTTGCCTTTATCCAATTGGCTAGAACCTCTAATACTATATTAAGTACTAGTGGTGAGATTAGACATTCCTGTCTTATCCCTGATCTTAAGGGGAAAATCCCCTAGTGTTTCAGCATTCAATATGTTGTTTGTTACAGATTTTTGATAGATTCCCTTTATCAGGTTGAGGAAATTCCCTTCTATTTTTAGTTTATTGAGAAGTTTGTCATATGAGCATGTGTTCCTATAAAGATAGCTTTATCAGATATTTTTTCTTTTTCAATTCTAGCTTTTGAATTTCATGGTCATCTAAAGAATTTATGTACATATAAAATAGATTTTGTGGATGTGCTCACTGCTTCTTCAACCATCCTGACCTCTTGATCTGCTGAGGAGGAGAAAGGATGGATGGCACAGGAAAAGGAAACCAGACTTGCAAGGGCTTTCTGGACAGGGGCTATTTCTTCAGGCCTTGAATCCCATATCTAGGGAGTTTCCTGGAACCATGAGTTGGCCCTGAGTTCTATTTTATTTATATATTCATTCAGTCAGTCAGTCAGTCATCATTTTACACTTTTCCTTCTTGTTAGTTGATCTTATTTTCACTAATCACTATTCACTTTATCATTTCATTAAGTGGACCTTTTGCTTTTACTTTTTATTTAATGCCACTTAGTTTTTCATTATTTACTTAACATTTTTTTAAGTTTTCATTGAAGAGTTTTTATCACGTACATTCAATCTTGAATCTGATGATTTTATTATTTGTGTTTCTCTTTTTATTTTAAAATTGCAAGCAAAAATCATTGATTTCAGGGTAGCATCAGTGAGAACTATCCATGGAATTAAGCAGGAGGCCTGAAGATTTCCCCCTCCAATGATGTCAGCTTGACTCTTCAAACCTTGACTCCTCAGGGCTGCAGGTCTTCAGGAGGCACCAGCCAAAATTGTACTCTGTAAATGTCAGGAGGCAACTGTTGCAGGAATTCCATTCACACACAATAAATGTGTGTGTTGTGCAGCAGTGATACTGCCCACCTTGCAAAGGATGATACACTGAGTTCTAAAGTTTTTAAATGGATGGGGCGCCTGGGTGGCTCAGTTGGTTAAGTGGCCGACTTCGCCTCAGGTCGTGTTCTTGCTGTTGACGAGTGACAGCCCTATGTAGGGCCGTGTGCTGACAGCTCAGAGCCTGGAGTCTGCTTCGGATTCTGTGTCTCCCTCTCTCTCTGCCCCTTCCCCCTCCCCCCCAAATGAATAAACGTTTAAAAAATTAAAGTTTTTAAATGGAATCAAACAATAGCTATGTGGGCCACTCTACCTTTCCAAAGATCACTTTAATTCTGCATTCAGTCACAGTGCAGCTGAACCACTGAAACAACGTTGTCTTTTCATATCACAAATCATCCAATCCTTTTATAAGTATATGAATTATTTAAATTGATGATCTCTATTCAGTACAACCACTGAACATCAGGTAAATATATGGTTGCATAATAAAAGATGAAATTGTGTAGTAAGGTTCCAGCCAAAAAAGATTCTCAAAACTCCTTTGTTTCATTTTTGTTTATGATTTCTAAAATTGCAATTTTATTTTTATTTGATTTTTATTCTGAATAAAACGCAGAATAGCAAGATTAAAAAGAAAGAACCAAAAGGTGAAAAATTAAATAGCAGAAGTCACTTAAGATTCATCATGATAATGACTCAAATTGCCTTCAAGACAAGCTGCTGCCAAAAGATGCTTCTTCCAGGAAGGATTTTAGGAAATTTCTCTAAGTGGATAGTCTGCAGGCTAAAGAGCAGTTCACTAGGGCTAGAATTAAGGTGGATATTGTTGTCGAGATGAAGCTGACTCTACCTATGATGGACAATCAGCTGCAAACAAAACAAAAACAAAACGTAGCATTTCACTGTATACTTGCCAGCTTCATTCCATAACTACCAACTACCAAAGTATCTCTGAGTATAAGTACACGAAGGTTACTTAGTTCACTCTTGCTCAATACCCTAAAATGAGAGACAAATGTGGACAGGCTAAATTCTCCACCAAGCAATTTGACTGATATTCACTACTTTCTCCGTAGTGCCTGTGACCTCCAATCCAATGCAATTCTTGGCAATTAAATTTTCCAAACACCCTATCTAAGGCTCACCCTTACACCTGTATCAAATGTTAACATGCTCCACTTTTCTCTGAAACTTTTCCATTTGCAAAAGGATAAATCCCTATGCTGGGGACTGTAAAACGATACTGTATAGATGGCAGATGAGGTTCCTCCTTATCAAAAATTTACAGTGCTGATGGAGGAAAGGTTTATGTACAGAAATAGTAAAATCAAGTGTGCATTATTTTGTAAACCATTGGAATAAGACAAATAAAAAGGAAGAATGTGAGCATGAAAGACCAAGGAAGAGATGACATTTGGCATGTTCTGGAGGGCTGATAGGATTCCATTTGCTGGGAGGTCTCTGAATGCTGGCATCTCATCATGTGTTCATTCTGAATACCATGGAAGTTCAGTGCATCCAGAAATAGTGGTGTTAATTTCTGTTTATCCCCTGTGTTCTTCCCCTGGGAGTCTTAATAACAATCAGTAGCAGGGAAGAGTGGGTGCTGATGGGTTTGTTTTAATGGTTATCTTATTTATTCCTCCAACCTTGGGTTTATAGCATGGTCACAGTTTGAACAGAGTTTATATCCAGCGAAAGATACCCAGGGTTTTTTACCCTACTCTTCACGTTCTATGGCAATTTTGTTATTTATTTCACTACATTTAACCCATTTTTATCACATGTTTACATCCCACAGATGTTTACTATGTACCATTTATGTGCAAGTCATTGTTTTGGGCTTGGGGAACAAAACAGCATTCCTGTCCTCTTGGAGCTTCCTCTATAGTGGGAGGAGACAATACAGAAATCAATGTTTATCTGTCTAAGTATTTATCTATCATCTATCTATCTATCTATTAGATATCTAGATATTTATGGAGTAGAAAACAGTGCAACATAACACAATATATATTATATAACCGTATAAATACTTATATTTGTATATGTGGATAAAAACATTTACTTTAATATCTATTAATAAGTGTTATGGGGAAAACTTCAGCAAGGAAACAGAGTATGGGGGCAGAGAAATTTTTAAGCAGATGGTCAGGAAAGTCCTTTCTGAGAAGGCAATATCTGAGCAGTGGCTTAAAAGAGATGAGGAGGTGAGACATATGGATATCTGGGACAAGAGCATTTCAGGAAGAGGAACCAACAAGTGCAAAGGCCCTGAATTACAATTACGCTTAGTGTGCTCAAGGAAATTGAATTCACAATGTGAAAGAGTCAGCCTGCTATGTGGAGAAAAGATTATAGAGGAGCAAGTAGAGAAATAAGCAAACTAATTAGGGTGCAACAAACAGGCAGGTAAAAGATGATGGTGGCTTGGATCTTGTGGGTAGTGTTGGAGAATACATCCATTTTTGGTTCTAGGATGTTTTTAAACATTTTAATGTCTCTGAAATTGGGATGCAGCATCTAATTGATGGCATCTTACTATTACTACGGGCCAGGAGACATAGAGATGTAGTTCCATTTATCTGCACATGCACCCCCCTGGTTTGGAGCTTTTATTCTCCCTCAGTTGAGTCACAGGTCACAGGACGGTTGAGCGTCCAACTTCAGCTCAGGTCATGATCTCGCGGTTTGTGAGTTCAAGCCCTGCATCCAACTCTGTGCTGACAGCTTGGCGCCTGGAGCCTGCTTGGGATTCTGTGTCTCCCTCTCTCTTTGTCCCTCCTCCCCACCTCGTGCTCTGTCTCTTTCTCTCTCTCTCAAAATAAATAAGCATTAAAAAAATAAATAAATAAATAAATAAAAAAAACTGAGTGAGATCACCAGAAACTGAGTGTAAACAAAGTGAAATCTGAAGTCATTTATTTAAAAAAAATTTTTTTTGAAAGTTTATTTTATTTTGAGAGAAAGAGAGTGAGCAGGGGAGGGACAGAGAGAGGAAGAGAGAGAGAATTATAAGCAGGCTTTGCACTGTCAGCATAGAGCCTGATGTGGCACTCAAACTCTCAAACTCTGAGATCACAACCTGAGCTGAAATCAAGAGTTGGATGTTTAACCAACTGAGCCACCCAGCCTCCCTAAATCTGAAGTCATTTAGAAGTTCAAAATTGTGGAAGAAGTTTCAACATCTTATATTGGGAATATGTGTTCTAGATCCTCATGTAGGTGGAACATATACTACCAGTATCATGAACCTGCCAACCTTACAAAAGCCTTGGATGTATGATTATTTTTTTAAATGCTTGTTACAGAAGAAAATAGTGCTGAGCATATATTCCTAATTCAGTTTGTCTAAATAAGAATCATTCTGAAAAACACATTTGAATAACTGGGGAAGAATTTAAGTACTACATCCCATTAAAGCTCATTAAGGAATAAAAAGTAATAGCCATGGGCTCTGCATAATAAAAAAAGAGTCTAACCTTATGTGGTTAGGCTTTCAGTTATACTTTAAGAAAATATTTTAAACTATATAGTCACACAAATAAATTTTCCAGAAGTACAACTTTTTAGTGTAGATAGAGCTGAAGGCTGAATGAAGTTTCCTAGATCATGCTCCTGACAGATGAGGGAAGGGAGGCCTGAATCCACCAAGGGACTAACCCAACTGAAACAGCACCCTGAACGGCTATGAACCAAAGCCAACAGACACTTTTTGCTTCAAGTTCAACATACTTCCTACCATACCAATGACATGCCACACACACACACTCACACCAGGGAAATTTGTGACAAAATTCGTAACTTTTAAACACAAAATAAAGACTTATTTAACAACAAGAGAAAGACGTATAGAGATTGCAATTGCACATCAGTATGCCACGGATCTTTGAGTTTCACTGGACAGTAGTTTAGTCTGAGAAATCCTGTTTCAGTTTCGTCTGCAACAAAAAATAAGATAAAGCTGCACCCTCCACTTAAGGCAGTCTTGTGTGAAAGCAGAGAAATTGAAAAGTCTTGCATAAGACTAATGCTTGAGGGGTGCCTGGGTGGTTCAGTCAGTTAAGCGTCCAACTCGATTTCGGCTCAGGTCATGATCTTATGGTTCATGAGATCAAGCCCCGTGTGGGGCTTGTGCTGACTGCTGACAGCACAGAGCCTGCTTGGGATTCTCTCTCTTTCTCTCTGCCCCTCCCCTGCTCTCTCTCTCTCTCTCTCTTTCTCTCTCTCTCAAAATAAACAAGTAAACATTAAAAAAAAAAAAAAAAGGCCTTCCAAAGCAGGCCAAGCTGATGAAAAAAACAACAAGAAAACAAAACAAACTAATGCTTGAATCCTGTTCAGATAGTCCTCATAATTAATAAATTAAACATTAAGATTAATTGAGCATATAAATGTGACCATTCCCCTCCCACTAAAGCATATGATCATCCCCCTTCTCATGAGTAACCCTTAAATTGTATCAATTTATTCCACTTCTTATTTGGTATAGGCTCAAATTTACAGCACCCCCATAATGAATGTTAACAGAACCGTCTCTCTCTGTCAATATTCCTCAGTATTAGAAAGCTGCTCACTGCATTAAATGGTAAAAAGAAGTTGTAACTTTGGAATTGGAGTTAAGTTCATACTTTAGCCCTATTACTGCTTAGCTGTGCAGCATTTCCCACTTTCTTAATTTTTCTGAGGCTGAGACATCCAGAGTTAGGATGGTATTACTTGAAAAGATGGCTGTATAAAATAAATGACTTAGTGAAGATATGTGAAATCTTAATACAGTACTTGGTACTTAATAAATATCAATAAATGGCTTTCTCAGTAAAAGAATGCTCATTTAAGCCATTTTTCTTCCCTAGGCTTGTTTACTTTGTAGCATATCCAGGTTGTTTTCTTCACTGTATTGTTACAGATAGTAAAAACAAATACAAATGTATTTTATGATGTTATGTTCCTTTTTATTCAAGAACTCTAAACATTGACAATCTTTCACACACCTTTTTGGGTCCTCATTTTTTGGGATTACTTGATTTCCATTCAAGTTGCAGAATAAGCAGCTCCTGTTTGTTTATCAGAATGTCTCTATTTACTACTTAAGGCAAATACTATTTCCTTCCACAGAGTAAGAGAAATCGTTGCTCTTATAAAGTATAAATATAACTTCATTTGATACCTTCACTTTACCCTAACTACCCAAACACCACCTTTGGGCTATCTAGTAAATAATCGATTTAGAAAAAATAACTCTGAAAAAATAATCCCATTACACTGTGATTTCTCATATATTTTTAACTTATTAACTACTTAAAGAAATAGCTGCTTAGAAGCTTCTTTAAAGGAGAAATTGAATGTTTCCTGCAAACAATAGCCACAACAGGGGTGTCTGGGGTCTCAGTTGGTTAAGCACCAGACTTCGGTTCAGGCTGTGATGGAGCCCCACGTTGGGCTCTCTGCTGTCAGTGCACCACTTCACTCTCTCTCTCTCTCTCTCTCTCTCTCTCTCTCTCTCTCTCTCCCCCTCTCCCTCTCCCTCTCTCTCTCTTCCCCTCCCTCACTCTCTCAAAAATGAATAAACATTAAAAAAATAAAAATAAACAATAGCTACAACAGCCACCCCACCTGTGACTAATGCATCCTTGTGGTTTAGATGGTAGCTTAGCCTAAGAAATACCTCCTAAATTTCAACAGGAACATAACTAAGATGAAATAAACCTGCCCCTTCCACTCGAGGAAGTATCATAAAAGTACCAAGAGGAAACTGAAATGACTTCCAAAAATGTACATTTTTGCACTGTGTTCAAACTTGAGTTCCTTTTGCCTGAAGTTCAGTTGTAAAAAGAACCAGCTGTGGGACTGAGAGCCACAAGTCCAGCGCCTTCAGCCTGGACACTTGAGGGCTGTAATGAGAGCGGGCTGTTGTCTACCTAGCTGATGGCTCAGGAAGCTTGTCTAGTGAATGCTCTATCACCAAGGAAACGCTTCCATCACAGCAAGTCTAGCACCTTCCCATTTACAACTCACTTGACAAGCACAGCTGTAAATAAGTCTGCACTCAGGAGGAGGAATATGCGGAGGCCCTCACTAGCACCTACTGTAAGAATTACAAATTGCCCGATTTGGGGACGAAGTGAGATGCTTTAACAGAAGTTCAGAACAATGACAGATCTGGCACTGAATCTATTGCACACTAATTGTTTCACTGAGATAATTTTGAGGTAATTACACTCCACCAATCCACAAGTAACCCCACTCAGGCTGTATTTAATCCAGTGTAGCTTGCTATTTCTGAAAGGTCAGGAAATCTCTTTCCTCACCTCTAACTGCTCACCTTTCTTGGGTGCACTATGGGGATGCATAATTCCAACAGAGTGGAAATTCAGTCAGTAAATGAAGTTGAGGCATAAATATTCATAGCAAAAACTTTTGGGGGGAAAAAAGTCAAGAAATGACATGAAGGCAATCCCAGCCCCCTTATAGAGATGACTAAGATATGCTCTGAGAGTTTACAAGCATTTGCTTGAAATCATATTCGGTTATTTAAAAACTATTTTCATGGCAATGAACATATCCTTGTGCCAGTGTTTGGATACCTCATTCATGTTTTGCTCATCGAAGAAGAAAGCAGGCACACTTGGAGCCTTTCTAACTCCTCTCACTTCTTGGGGCACTTCTTTCCTTCTCCAAAACTCTAGTCTTTCAAAAAAATTCAAAGACTTATCCATGTCCCAATGTAGCCAAACATGCCTCAGCTTACATAAAATTACTTGGAAATCTGGAATTTGTACCATACTTTGAAGTCTGCTATTGAATTAATTCATTATCAAAACTGGGTAAGCAATTCTCAAACATCAATGCCAAAGCATTCTATAAATCCTGAATTCTACAAAGACAATAACGCTGACCCCCTCATCCAAAATATGTGTGTATATATGAGAAGTGAGCATATTTTATTACAAATGGCAATCAATCATTAGTGGTAACAGTAACTTTTCTTTTTATCACAAATATCAGACTTAATTCTTATCATATTCAGCCCAAAGATTTTCTCAAGGTTAACTTTTCTTCAAAAATCAACAAATAGAAATCTCATGATGTGACTAAATTTTAGAACTAATGAATAAAAGGAAGATCTTTTAGGACACAAAGTCATGTACTATATCTTCTTAATCCCTGAGAAAACTACTAAAAACTTCCCTTCCTTGTCAGGATGAAGCATCCATCAAAAACCACCCCAAGATAAACCTGAACTTTCGGTAGTTTTTGGCATTCAACTATCAAACAATGTAAGTAGTCACGCCGTGTGGCTTAATGTGGGACTTTGCCCAGGGCCAGTCAAGGCCTGAACTTGCCTGTCACAGTTAGAAAAATTCAAGATAAAGCACAATTTGTTAATTATGTGCAATCAAGATAATTTAAATATTCAAATACATGCAACTTCTTTATTTTTGTTTACTTGTTTTGTTTTACCATTGGCTGATGTAGCAAACTCCAAATTCACTCCAAATCCAGTGAATTCAAAGACTGAGCTTAAGAACTGAAAACCCAACTACCAAGAAGACTATGAGAATTGTAAAATGACCTATTTGGTGGCACTTTTTTTTGGTAGCAGTTACTTTTTATTTTACATATAGGTTAGCCTGAAAGAAGACACATGACTAGTATGTCCCAAGCCAAATGCCACTAGAAGTCAAGAATGTCTACCTTATTCCTTCCAGTTTTCCCTGCTCAGCTGCATGGTATAAAAAGAAAAATATCTCTTCAGAAATTCTTATGATATTCATATACCTAATTATATAAATGACTTTGAAGGAGTTTGATTACTTTCTTGAAAATTGTGGATTAAGACACTGACACCTTTATCCTTCTACTACCAAACTGTAAAACAAAGGGGAAGGCAACACACACTGGTTTATTTATTTAAAAAAATTTTTAATGTTTATTCATTTTATGTGTGTGTGTGGGTGTGTGGGTGTAAGAGAGAGAGAGAGACAGAGACAGAGACAGAGAGAAAGAGAGAGTGAGAGTGGGGAAGGGGCAGAGAGAGAGAGAGGGAGACAGAATCTGAAGCAGGCTCCAGGCTCTGAGCTGTCAGCACAGAGCCCAATGTGGGGCTTGAACCCAGGAACTGAGAGATCATGACCTGAGCCTAAGTCAGACGCTTAACTGAGCCACCCAGGCACCCGCCACATACTTGTTTAGTCGCGAGCTATTACATATGAGGTACCATGCCTGGCATTTTCATGCTTAATCATGGCAAGATCACAGAACTGAAGGAAAGACCAATTTTTTCCCTTCCTCTTGGACTCAGTTTCCTTATTCCTGTAGCAATTGGCCTAGCAGGTGCTCAATAAACAGTTTGGGAAAAAACTCTTTTTTTGCCTTAAAATAGAGCATGCTAGATGGACAAAAATGAATGTTCTTTCTATGGGATCAGGGCCTTCCATCTTACAAGATCTACTTCCTGTCACATTTTCTATAGCACATACTTATGAGTCTCAAGTGAAAAACAAGTAGTTAGCCTTTGGAAATCCTACGGGTAATATGCAACCTTCCTGACATTTAAATTGTTTTTAAATGCGTTTGGTGAGACACAAATATACTATTCCAAATTCAAGCCCAAACCCAAAGGTTTTCTTTCCTGTTTCCCATTTTCTGGGGACTTCCAAGAATAGCCATTTCTTAGTTCAGTTGTGAAATACAATCCTGTTATCACCATCCAGGGATGTTGAATCATGACTAAGGGGAACTAGAAAATATACAATTTGTTCTTATGGCTTCCGCTACGATTTTATAATGTTTATTTAATTATTTATATATTAATTTATTTACTAACTAATAATCACCCTGGAAACATGACTAGATCATAAAATATTCTAACAGCACAGATCAAAGAGGAATGCTAGTCTTCAGTAGACTGTCTTCCCGTTCGCCTTTCTTCAGTCTTCTGCTTTCATAAAAGAGGTGATGTCATAATTTATGATGTTAAGCTGACTGGTGAAATGTCATTACACAAGCAATGTTTTAATTGATGATGTTAGGCTGGTTAGCAGGAAAGTGTCAAATGTCACTTTTGTGACATAAACTGGCAGTTATGATTATATAATATCAATTATTCTTTGGAAAACTGCATTAGATCAGTTAGAGCTGAGCCGATTTAGTTTGTGCAAGTTCATTTTTTTTTTCTAGCTGTTCATCTAGTTCTAATTATTAGGAGTAAAGTACACTTTGGATGTAGTTTAGACTTTCCTAATGTCATCCCTGGAAGTATAATAGGTGTATTATATGCCCCTTGTGTTGCACAAAGGGGTGTAAGGAAAATCTGTAGTGACCTTCCAGAAAGAAGGCTGTACCGTGAATCTTCCTCCTCCTTAACTGAAACTCTTGAAGTTATTTTAATTGTTAGTTGAGATTTAACTGAAATTTGACATTGTGAAGGAATAAACTTCAAAGACTCTTAGCTTATTTTGGTTTTCTATCAATATTAGCTGCAAAGTTAATTTAAATTTAACCCCAAACTTCTAAGCATACTTACCTCTCTCCTTTTCTTTTTAAATTAAGCTAAGAAGAAGAAACAAAAGAACCATTTTCTTATATTCTTTGTCCTTTACTATAGACAGCATTTTGAAACTGTGATAAGTTAACTAGAAGGATATGGGAATTCAAAACTCAAAAAATCTAATGACAAACAACAAACCCAATGATAAAAATCTTAATGAGACATACCATGATAGCAACAGCTACCAATTATTGTAATTGGTATAGCCAGGCGCTGTGCTAATCCTTTACATGTGTTGCCTTATGTACTCTTCGTAACAAATGTGTGAACTAGATATGATTAATATCATTTTGCATGTGAAAAAAGTGAGGTTTACAAATATTTTGGCATAAAATAAACAATTTGTAAATGTTAAGTGTTTCCAGGAGGAGTGGAGTAACTTGACATGGGGCATACATGGGAAACACACCCATGGAGGAAGTCATCCTCTGCAGTCTCTGCAAGGCGAGGCCCAGGAGCTGAGCCCCAGCGGAAGGGCTGGACGCGAACAGAATGAAAGTGGAGGGAAGGTGGTGAAGCTGGGGCAAAGTGACTGTAAATGTGTGTGCATGTGTGTGTCTACGCATGTGCGTATTGCAGGTGTGTGCATCCGTGCATGTGTGCATGTATCCACAGGTGTTTGTGTGTGAATGTACACACCTGTGTCTGTGTGTGTCTGTGGGCTTCTGTGTGTACACGCATTCATGTGCTGTGTGTGTGTGTGTGTGTGCGTGTGTGCGCGCACATGCACCTATGTATGCACTTATGTTCAGAGGGTGGGAGCTAGTGGAGGGAGAAAGCATAGAATAGCATTAAGATAGGAACAATATTAGGCAGCTGTAACACAGATGCAGTGCAGTCTGGGCAACTGATATAAATTCAAAAGCAGGGCATCTCACTAGAGCAAAGCCCAGGAGGTGCCACACCGAGCCAGGCATTATCCTTCTGACTGCTGGATTGTGGGTTGTCTAGTGGTGTAGACTTCTAGGGGAGGGCCCACAGTGTCCAGGGCAGGAGGTAGACCTTCAGATGGTAGCACATACTTCCCAGGTGATACAGCTATATTTCAGTAACTGAACAGCAGATGCCATCTGATCTTGACAGAGCTGAGCATCTATGAAGGACACGGACTCATAGCTTGCTGGCCTTTCCCCATTCCTCCCTTATCTCCCATTCCCAACTCTCTTCCCACTTCTCCAAACTGAGCTGCCTTCTTCCTACTGCTGTTCAGGGACTCCCTCCAAGACACTGAGCTGACAGCTCTTCAACCACTTCCATTTTCCAGGCCTGTTTTCCTTCTTACAGGTATGATTTTGGTGAAAACTAGGGGGAAAACATCCAAACCTGGAGCTGAGTCAGTGGGAATCACAGAGGAATGTGAAGTCCTAAGCAATATCAGACATTCTAGAGCTTGGGTGAAGGGTTCTCATATTCCCTCTCAGGCTCCATCAAACCACACCAAAAGAAGAAATTAATCAGTAAATATGCCCCACATGAAAAAATATCACATTCTTGTTCTTGGCAACAATTTAAATCTTCCTAAGTCTTCACGGCAAGTTATTACATTTGCTCCATCCAAGTTTCTTCCTCTTTGTTCTTTTCTCCATTTCTACCTTGCTTTCACCTTGGTTTAGGAGCAAAACCAAACGATTTCACTTGGAAAGTGAGTTAAAAGCAGAACGGATCCCTGGGACTCTGGTATTTCTCCTATGGCTGTAACTCAAAGGAGAGGGATGGCAGGTCATAGGTGAGGGCTGGAGCAGGCGGGACAAATAGTAGCAAATGTTGTTCAGTGCTTTGTGGATTTGCAAAGCACTTTTATGTAGAAACATATTGTTTCTTCAAGAGACTTTGTAAGATCATGATTATTAGCATCTCCTCTGGCAGAAAAAGAATAATGCTCAAAATAGTTTAGTAAAACAGCTAGTAGGTTTCTGAATGCTTGTCCCATGATCTTTCCAGTGCCATGTGGGCAGTTTTAACTCCTCACTCTGGTCGTTGGAAGAAATCTTGATTACTCATGCTACCTGATTACTCAAAACTGATTAGGTTTGATCTCTCCTTGATGTAAATACTAATCATCACTTATTCACTCCCTCCCCCCCCAATTATATTCATTCAACAAGTGCTGATTGAGCATCAATTATGTGCCAAACACTGACCTAGGGCCAACTGTGCCCTCTTGGAGATTATATTCTTGTTGGGCCCCTTCTAACCCTCAAATCTAAAAAAAAAAATTATAAATGAAATCACTTTGGCCCTCAGTATTCTAGGATTTATCTTTCACATTAGAAGCAGGTCACTGGGTCCAGCTCACAAACAAGGAGAGATTACACAAGGGCGTGAATTCCAGGAGGTGGGAGTTTAGGGGAGCCATTTTAAAAGGCATCCTACCAAAGGAACACAGAAGGTACCTCAGGGTACCCAGAATATCCTTATGCTACAATGACACACTTATCAAGGCACACAGTGAAACCAACAAGTCAAACTCGTCCTTCAGAAGGTGATTTCTTGTGTCTCATAGCTTCAGTGCTACCTCTTAGTTCCACTAAGGACTAAGCACTAAGCACTTGAGTTGTTAACCCTTTGAGGGTTCATGGCTTCTCCACCAAGGTTTTCTGTCTGAAAGCCTTTTTATTAGAGAACTCTTAACCACCATTTCTGATCTTCAAAGCCATACCAACATCCTATGTCAGCCGCTGTTGCAAAAAATAGTTCTGTGTAGGCTTCAGCCAGTTTCCAGTAAATACAGCCTTGCTTCAGGCCAGTGCTATATATCTCTTGCCTCCGGCAGACATGAAGCTTCTTTTTTGGCAACACTACATTGGGTGTTTTAAGAACTCAACTGGTACCAGAAAAATGTGAAAACTAGAAGTAGGAAGAATGACTTCTAGGTTGGAAGAAATGTTCACCAATGCAAATTGAAAGTCCATGGGTAAATGCTTCTTCCTTTGCCCCTTTCCTACTCTAGAACATGTTCCCACAAGACTGAACAACCAGTCACCTACAGTGATGTCCTTGTGTGGAGCTTTCTCTCCTTCCCATTTTTCACTCTGGGTCCCTGGGAACATGTTCCCAAATAAACTACTCACACAGCCATTTTCTTAGATTTTGCTTCATGTGGAATCCAGGCTAAGACAACCTTCAAGCTTTAATGACTCAAAAAAGAACTAAATCAATAAATTACTGATGATGAAATTTGAGTGTTATTATACACAAGACACCCAGGCTGAAATAAATCTGATTAAGAAGGCGTTTTATGAAATGTGTGACTTACCAGATGTTGTCCATTCTGGGCACTGGAACATTCATTCTTACAGTTAGTTTCCACATATTTCTCCATTATGATGCTTAGTGGTTCTTTAAATTTGGGCTGTATAAAATGAAGACAACAACAATAACAAAATAAGACTGACTCTACAATGAAAATAATATGGTATTTTCTGTAAGTTTTGATATACATCTACTTATTTAGGGCAAACTTCTCAGGGTGGGTGCCAGCAACATCACCTGGTGCAGGTGAACTCAGGGGCAGGACAGTCAGAAGACATGGGGTCTTCAATTCCCTGTTCATCCTGCAGACAGTGTGCTTAGGCAGGTAGGCCACTGGATATGTTTTGAGGTTACTCTTCCCTTGAAGGAACATCAATTCCTGCTCGTATCCCCCTTTTTACAAGGTAATTGTGAGAGCAGACTTATATGGGGATAAGTATATTGGGCTTGCTTTGTTCTAATAACCTTAGCTTAGAACCAAAAGAAGGCTATTCTGAGGAAACACAGATGCTCAGTATCTTAGATATCTTAAGAGATTTTGGTTGCTTGGGAAGTGATTTGGATGTAGTCCCTCGTGTACCTAGGGAAAGTTGCAGCCTCATACCTTCCCTCAAAGAAGGAAGCTGTCAGTCACAGCTGGGTCACTGTCAGACAAGCCAGAGAGAGATCTGAGGTCACTCATAGGAAAATCCTACCCATCTCTTTACAAAAATACAATACAGTAGACATAAGTGGCAATCCTTAGTTCCTCACCATTTATGATTAGTGATAACCTTTAGCCAGTGTAGCCAAGGGAATGTTCCTGAACTACTCTATGTTCTCCTTTGCTTGCTCCTGATGCAAATTATTTATGCCTCTTGCTTGGGCAAAGTCTGCTCCTGGTTTCAGTGGCTTTATTGTTAAGTGTTAGCCTTGCTCAGGTCCTTGGTAAGAGTAGAGTCATCAGCTAATAGTGTTTGTCAAGTGATTTTCACTGAAAGCTTTGCTTCTGACCCTTATGCTCTGTGTAATGCTGGCTGCGGCTGGGTCCAGGTTGCTGCAGCTCCCTAGTTCCTTCAGCTACCCTGCTGTGCCTGCCTTCTACATTGCAAGATTAAGGTTCTCTTCTGGGCTTTTGGACGAGGCTTTGTATATATTGGAGACATGAAGGGAAAGGACATTCAAACCTATTTTTTTTCCCAGAAAGAATGATTTTCTGCTTCTATTTGGAATTTAAAAAAATAAGTTCCCTTTTTGCACTATGGTAAGTACTTCCTGTGAATAACACTATTAAATTTCATGCCAGTCAACATGGCATAGGAAGAGATCCAAGGTGTTACCATTTCATTGTGTTGGCTTGTAAGTTTCACTAGGTGCCATGATAAATATGCCATCACAGGGGAGGGATATTTGGGTACCTGAGAGATCCCAGTTCTTTTGGTAGGAAGACTTCTAAAATGGTTCCCAATGATCCTTGCCTCCTGATATTCACACCTTGTATATTCCATTCCCTTGGTGAAGTAAGTCTAATGACTTGTTTCTAATGCAAATGAAAAGGTCATTCCCCTGCTGAGCCTTGAGATGACCCCAGACTTCAGGCTGACTCCTTGACTGAAGCCTGTGAGAGACCCTAAAGCAGAGGAACCAGCTAAGTCATCCCAGGTTCCCGACCCAGAGATAAATAAATAGTTTTGAGCTAAAGAAATAGTTTTGGAGTAATTCATAACACAGTAATAGATAATAAATACAGTGCCCTTCCAATTATAGGCATTAGGAGGCTGTCTCTCTTTTTGTGAGCCATTGTAACAGCATCCTCTGGTTGCAATACCCAGGAAATGTCTGTAATCTATGATCTCCTTTGAATGCAGACAGCCATTTTCCACTCCTGGATCACTAAGCAACATTCAACCTGTCAGAAACTAGGGCATACAAATTCTATTATAGCCACTATATTTAACACAGGAGCCTGGATAATAAGGTCAGAGATGTATTTTACAGCCTTAGCCTGGCATCACATCTTTTCTGGACTAAGGGTACTTTCTATAGTTCTGATTGAAAATAGCAGTTATTTTTTCTTTCCCCTGATCGGTTATCTTTACTGAAAATGTACAGTGCTGTCGCTCCTGACAAAGAGGACATGTATTAGACACCATGGGCTTGCACCTGAATACCCAAGTGATGCATTACATGAATATAATTTACATAATGAGCCAGGCAAAAAATGTGTCTTAGAGTGTACATGCTTGTCAACATTTAAAAATGTTGAAATCTTGACAGAGAGCTGCCTCTTGGAGTGGAAAAAAGAATGATACTTATTCCCCTCCCCCTTCAAACTCTATGCTGACGCCATGTCCCAAATACTACTCATGGAGTGAATTCATTGAGTTCATACCAAGAAATAACTCTGTTGTATGCTTAAATATTAATAAAACCAGCACAGTGGACTTACGAGGGTGCCTTAGGGCAGATTTCTTCTAGTTTTTCAATGAATAAAAAAGGTTAAACTCAAGGACCAAGTGGATTTTTACGGTTAAGTCACAATGTATAAGTGGGCATTAATTAACATCAGATAAAAAAGGGGATTACTAAGCAATCACATATAGCCTTGTCATTAGCGGTGGGCTTATAATTATAAACCTTGCTGGAATGAATAATTAAGAAATTGTAATGAATAGCTGTGCTATAGGAAGGGCCTTGGAAAATGTAGACTGCAGTGTTTGGCGCAAGTTTTAGTAAATAACCATTAGATCTGGATCCAGTGCATTCCCCCTAGCTATCTTCATTACGTCACCAAGACTGATTAAACTCTAGCAATTATGCTTGAATTTCAGAAGTATTTTAACTTTTTATTAGACGTGGGCTTCTCGAGCTCAGACAAAATGAGCTTAGGAATCCAGGCAGAATTTTTAGGTTTTAGGTTGTAGATAGTTTTGAATAAATTTGCTTACGGACCTGAATTGAACATACTGCTGTATCAACTATGAGGCAAAATATTTTCTACTTTGCTTTTTCCCCCCATATTTTGAGATTTAGGGCTATATCTATAGGGCATCAAAATGTGTATTCTTGACAGAAAGGAAAAACCTACCAAAATGGCTATTTGGCTGCTTAGAAACCCCACCCAACCCATCTCCCCAAATACACATTATTTTATTAGTTCTACCTTTTAAAATACAATACATTCACTTATGCTTATCAAAAGGTAAAAAGGAGGAAACTTTTAGAGCTGACGGTTAAATTTATGGCATTGTAGATGGTGACAGTTTCATGGGTGTATACTTACCTTAGAACTCATCAAGATGTATACGTCAAATGTGTTACAGCTTTTTCGTGTGCCAAAAATAATTCAGTAAATAAAAGAACAACAAAAAGGATAATAGAGTTTAAAAATAAACACAATTTATTGTTCATTTTATTTTTCATTTGTGGTAGTACATAAAGTGTTTGGAAGAATCTTTTGATGCTTCAAATACCTGCTATTACCTTGACCTAGTCATTGAGAATTAAAAGGTGTTTATACGTGCAGCACTGGGCTAGGGCTTACACCATCAGCTTTCCAGGCTGGCTCCAGTGCTTAAACAAGAAGGCAGGAGAAATGCAAGAAGAATAAAAAATTTTGACATATCGTGGCATTTATTTGCCCTATAACCTACTGACCTTGGCAAATTTCCTGGGGTGGGAAAGCATAAGCCACACATTGACCTAAATGGAATCTATCAATCCTGCTCAAATGTTAGCCAGCTAGTAATTACCTTACACACTAACGATTGAAATGCCAAAAGAATCAAAAGGCCTTCCCTTTGGAATGAAAAGTGGTCACCTGTGCTTTCTGGAGGATGTGGCCATTACCAATCTCTGGTGCTATAATGCAAGTGGACAACAATGGCATTGATAAATGGGGCTTGCTCCAGCCCATCTGACTTCTCTCTTTACTTTCACTTCCAACCTCTTCTCACCTCAGGTCTTTCCATTTGAAGCTCCCTTTGCTTAAAATGTTCTATCCCCAGATCTTTATATAGCTGGCCTTTCATGTAAGGATGTGACCAAACACCACCCTCTGTGATTATCCATTCAAACTCTTCAATTATTTTTGGTATTGGGGTGGATGCATTTATTTGGTTTCAAATCCCAGATTCATTTCGTACTCCCTGTGCAAAGTTGTGCAACTTATTGAATCTGCCTGCATGTTTATAAGTAGGGATGGATGTATTCATGTTGATCCTTAATTATTCCAAAAATGATCTAAGATCACCATGTCTATTTATATTATTCAGGTGTTTTCTTCCACTTGTAGGGCCATGATATTTCTTCTTTCAGCTCTCAGTTATCCTAATTTGATTCTAGGACCAACCGAACTCTTATGTGATTTTTGTTATTGTTTCTGTTTGTTTGTTTTTCATCACATTTTATTATTAGGCCACAATGATTTAGTTCTCCTCTTCATAAGTTGATAGTGAGAATTTATGTTATTAAGCAAAGGCTATATCTCAATAGGCTAAATGAATTGAGGATTTAAGACCAAAGTTTAGATGATCTAGACAAATAACTGTAACTGAAAATAAAAGGGGGAGGGTGTAAAAATATGCTCATAATTCCCAGACTGGAAGGGCTGTGTTGCTGTATTTTCTAAATAATTCCTCAGCATTTAATTTTATCTCAGCTTCATCATTACCTAGGAATTTATAAGAATTAGGAATATTTGAGCAAGTTCATTTTAGAATCTGATGTGCAACTACTGATAGGAATGAGTGACTTCCGGATTATTTTTCAATAGAAATGGATTTGTTGGTCAGTGGTTGGTGACGTTGGCTGGTGTCATTGTTGGTGACGTTGAGAACACTAGTTTAGTTGTGACCTGAGACATGAACCAAATAAATATGAATAACTATAAGTTCTTCTCTGTGAGTTGTTGCAACCCAAACAGGCTGTTGAAAACTTTCCATTGCCTCATGATATGACTGCCCAAACCACATTTATTGTTGATTTTGTTTTGTTTTTGATAATTTTCAATGATATTATTTAGTGCCTTTTGAAACAAGAAGGAAAAGATGGGTTGTACTAAACCCTGTCTCTGTGTAGTCTGGTTGACTCCTACGAGAGGAACTAGCTAATAATTAAATATCTGCAATGTGAAAAAAATAATTAGCTGATTAAATTTGTAATATAAGACAGGGAGGCTGTGATAATGAATCACTTAACTTAATACTCTTGAGATGTTTCCTTTGGAAGAAAAAGTTTAGTGAGAAATGAGATATAACGAATGGTTTTAAGACAGAGAAGGGGTATCTGCTAGCAGAGAAGAAATTTGAAGCACAGCTTCCACAGAGGAGGTAAAAAAAAAAACAAAAAACAAAAAAAAAAACAAAAAAACGATGCTCTTCTACCTGACTAGTTTGGGTAATTTAATTCTATGTGGCCTATCAGCATGTTTCATTCAGCAAGTACAATTAAAGGGTAACAGAATCAGCAGAAACGTAGTTCTGAGAAACAGTCAAAATGAGCATTTTCTTCCTCTCTCTCAAGCGTGCCTTTTCCTGTGGCCCAAAGTTATTGATTCTCCGACAATCTGTGTCCATCATGGAGGTCAGGAACTGATTCTTCTGTGAAGTAGGTGCTGGACCCAATGGTCATACAGGTATTACCCTTTCCCATTGTTTAAATACTTCAGAACATTCTTGACAAATACTTTATCTTTTAAAGAATACTACTAAAGTGTATTACTAAATTTTGGGAGTAGAGGAAGATAAAATCAAATCCATTCAAATAATGAACTGCATGCTTATGGGTCTGTGGTGGGGAGTATGGGGGTGGTAGAGAAATATAATGAACATACTGAAAGCTCAATTGTTTCACTTTTAATTAATTTTTTCTCCTGTTATTTACTTAGGCCATATAGAGATAAATTTTATTCATGTACTATTTTCATGAATTTTGCAATCCACACTAAAGAACCCCTCTACTCTGCTTTATGAAATTGGTTTAAGTCAAGTCAAATTTTACTTTGCTCCACTCACAAAATAATTTCCGTCAAAGCACAGGTTCAAAATGCCACTTAAATTTCTTCTACTAAACAACAGAATAAATACAGAATAACCAAAATGAAAAAAAACTTTCATATACCACTAATTGCACAAGTAAATTGGAAAGTACTGACAGAATTCTATCTCTGAAATGAAAATATTCGTTTGCTTTGGCTAGTACCCCCTTCTCTGAATTAAACAGTCCCAAAATGCACAGAATTCCAGGACCAACCAATCAAGCAACAAACTAAACAAAAACAAAAAGCCCAAACTAAACAAACAGAGCCAAGGTGTTTCTGGATAATGAAAGAAATGCAGAATTTATTTTGGGAGTTGGCTTTACCCACTACCCCCAGAAACACATTCTGATTATAATGCTCAAACTTCTTGACTTGAGAAAGATGAGGAAGGCTGTATTATTTACCATGTTGTTTGTTCAATAAAGAAATTAGTAACAACATAAGGCTTTTTATCATTTGGGTTTTAAACTCACAGTGAAACAATATGGCCTACCTGGCCAGCTGCAATTTTGTCTCTATTCACTATGAATAGGTATCTTTCTCCTTCACCTTTGTCCTGTCCAAGCAATCCCGATCCACTAGAATGATTCCATGGCATGGTCACCTATTGAACATGGGTATTCCATTGCATGTCATTACCCTTTATCCAGGACTGTCATTCTTAACGTGGACTGCAGATGAAAATCACTAGGATATGGGAAGCTTTTAAAATATGCCCATGCCTGAGTCCTAACCACAGAAATCCTGATTTAATCTTAATTTAAACCCAGGCAGTGGCATTTTCACACATCTCATTGAGGGTTTATTTTATGGAGCCAAGTTGTTGATTTTTCCCCCCATCATGGTAATTAAAGAACTAGATAGCCATGTTCAAGTTCAGGTATGAGGCTTATGCACCAAAGAAACCATTTACAACCCCAAGTTCTTCCAGTCACAACCTCTCCTTCAGCATGGAGAGAGGAAGTGGAGACTGGAGGGCATTCCTTGTTAACAGGCATGGCTTCCCTGTGTTGGCAAGTTTCCCTGTGAGAACTGGCTTTCCGGCAGGCACGCAATGGAATGCAATATGGACCTTGACATTAATCAGACTGTGTCCTTTCCTCTTCTCTGCAAAAGAACAGCCCAGCCATACGGTGAAGAGACAGGGCTGTTTTATCTTGGCTGGATTCCTCTCTCTCTCTGTCTCTCTCTCTCTCCCTCTCTCTCTCTCTCTCTCTCTGTGTGTGTTGTTGGGGAGCACTGAGCCCTGAGTTTCAAACATTTACAATAATGTTTAGTAACAAGTAAAGAGCCCTGGTCAGATTTCTAAAGGGAAAAGCAATAGGAGTCTGGAAGTCACCATTTTATTCATGTTTAGGAAATGAAGCTTTTTATTTTTCCCTAGCTATGTTGTCTCTACTGAGTTTTATGTCAGGAAATAGGAAGCTGAGGATAGCCTGTTGCTGAAATAAAGTTCAGGCTTTTTTCCCCCTCTCCCTCTTTCTGGTTTCCCTCCCTGAAACTTGGGTTCATGACAGCTTGTTGTTGGGCAGGGCATTAGCCTTTTGTAATTTATTGCTTTTAGATTAAATCTGGGGAAACTCAATATTGCAGTTGAATGATTAGAGCAATACCCCTTGGAGTAATAAATTTTCTTTGGTGCTGTGCATCTCCAGATCATGTTTCCCTTCTAATTACATTTACATAAATGATATTCTGTAAAATTAAATTAACATTCAAACGGTTACACTGGCAGGGAGAGACAAAAATTAGTCACCAAGTTGCATCTCTTAAAAAAAAAACTCTAGTTCTTTTCATAATATGAATCACTACCCTCTCTCAAGTGTCAGCAATCAACAAAACCTAGGTTCCAGAACAGCACAGGGTGTTTGTCACCAGCTAATGGAGATGTTTTGTTTCTTTCTTGGAAATTTAGACCGTAAAGCCTCATTAGACAGTGACTATAGTGACTTTTCAAACTTGGCCACTAATGAATTGCTAATTTTCCTTTGAGCTTCTTGCCTTGAAATTTTGCAGTGATCCCGAGGAACGTCCAAATTGAATATGCACACAGAACTTTATTCTGGTCTGTATCTTCCTTACCACCCACTCTTCTTCTTCAGTGAGTCTTGGTTTTCTAGTCTAGGAGTTAACAGAAAGCCAGTGACTGGTGACATCCAGGACCTCCCCACCTTTCTGTGATCTCTTATACCAATTCAGTAGGTTTCCATTTTTATGAGTTTGGGTCTCTTTAGAAGTTGCACTATTTGGAGGGTTTGAATCAGTATCATCAGAAAATCTGTGGCTTCCTTGTTTGGCTAAGAATGTTACCTCAACTATGTTTGTGTGTATGATGTCAGAACAACGTCAGTAACCATTTCCATCATATCTTTTGGTAAAACCAATTCCATGTGTGAGCATGAGGATTTGATGCAAAATATGATCTCCTTTATGTAATAAAAAATACACGTGCCCTAAGGGAGGATGTTTAACCAAAACGTTACCACTGGTATCCCTGAGCATGCGTGATTTTTTTCCCGTTTATTATGTTTTTATTGTTTGAATCATATACAGTCAACATGTATCATTTTTATATAAAATAGTAAGCTGTTGCAAAGCTTACTGTCTTTTCATATGAAGTATCTTTTCATATCCCAGTTCAGGTGAAGAGATAGTTAAGTGGAATGCTAGCAGCCTATGCCTCCACTGTTTCTATTCTTCCTGTTAAGCGCCAGAACCTATGATTCCACATTACCTGGGTTTAGCAAACCTTGGACACAATCATACCCATGGGTCATAATTACATATATTGCAATGTCTGATAAAATGTGGTTGTGAGGAGTCCACTTTCAAAATAACATTTCTGGAACCATGCTTATCACAGAAGATGATGACAGTATAAGAAGAAAGCCAGTACCTCTTTTCAAAGAAGCCTGTAGTCGCACATCCTTTCCTGGACACATCTATAATTGTTTTCCACCCCGCCTGACCTGACTTCTATTCTCGTTCGTGGGCTTGCATTTACTTGCACTTCAATTATTCATTTAATGTTTATGTACTGAGCACCTACGACATGCCAAAGTACTGCGATTGTCACTGGAGATAAAATGGGAAGAAAAAGCAGATGTGACTCTTGTTCTCACAGAGATTATAGTCTGCAGAGAAAGACAGATGGTAACTAAATAATCATATTGATAAATGTTTAATTATGAACTGAGATTAGTGTGCTAAAGAAGAAATACAGTCCTGGGAGAACATGAATTCAAAGAATCCACCCTTGATGGAAGATGAGGAGTGAAGACAGAGGTTGGGGAAGCATTTCTAGGGAAGGGAGACTTGAGCTAAAATGTCAGAGATGGGTCTAGGTGAAGACATGGAAAGTGGCCACAGGAGGGAGGAGGTGACCATACCAGGCTGAGATGACAGCATGAGCCAGTGCCTTGCAGGAAGAG
This sequence comes from Lynx canadensis, assembly GCF_007474595.2. Taxonomy (NCBI): domain Eukaryota; kingdom Metazoa; phylum Chordata; class Mammalia; order Carnivora; family Felidae; genus Lynx; species Lynx canadensis. Next base: position 83,898,067 of record NC_044305.1, read on the forward strand.
GGAGTATGATGTACTTGATACATTGTGGCTGGATTACAGGAAGCTGGGGAAGAAAAACGAGTGAAGAGATTAGTGAGGCAGGTTAAGTTAGATAAAGCAAGACTCTTGAGGTCATGCTGATAATTTTGGTTTTATTCTCAGAGTAATGGCAAACAGCAGAAATGTTAGAACCAGGGGAGTGACACTGCAAAGGTCTCTCTGAGAGCAGTATAGGAAATAGACTGTGGAAGAACAGTCAGAATGGCTGTGGGGGACCAGTTAGTTCAGTCTTCACAGACCAGAGGGGTGACCACAAGACGGAAAGAGGGGATGGAATCAAAGATGACTCTGAGGTAAATTTACATAATTTGGTGACAGTTTGGCCATAGGGGAAGAGGAGAAGGCAGTGACAAGAATGCCTGTTGGGTTTCTCACTCTACAACTCGATAGCAGTGGATGACGGAACAAGTAGAGAACATAGAGAGCAGGTTTAGAGGGATGGATGATGGCTCTAGCCTTGGGAATACTGAAATATATACTCAGGGGGAGGGGTTGGACAGGCAGATCTATAAAGCTATATCCTCGAAAGGAAGTCAAGGTAGGTTATGTACAGAAGGTAACTGAAGCCACGAGCAAGTGCAGGGCGCTGTGAGGGGGTGTTAGAATGACTTTGACTGACACGTCTGAGGTTCTCTCAAGTGCAGTACTCTCTCACTTTCCCTAGTCCTAACTGGTGGTCTGGTTCTGCAGTTTTCCTCACACTTTCCATGGGTTACGTTATAGGAAAACTCCACATACAACTTTGAACCTGCTCTTGATAATGACTTGCTAGGTTTTGACTCTACCTCATCAGGTCCCTCTTCAGTGTCAGCTTCCACAATCCCACTGTCTTAGATCTTGGGGAGAGCTATGAAGCCATTAAAAATGATTCTGAACTTGAAACCTGGGTCTTAGTTCTTCCATCTAGGCTGAGAGAGAGAGAGAGAGAGAGAGAGAAAAGTCTCCCCCCTAATTGATTCACTCATCATTTCTGTTTGTGTCGAGAGCTCATTTACAGTATACCCAAACGCATGTACTAATGAACCATGTCCTAATGGAGTTCTGCTACACAATGCAAGTGCCTATAATTCATTTTATACTTCTTCTGTACCACTCACATTATATCATGAATTATAGTTCTTTGCATACCTGTTTTGTCTCCCTATAAGAATTCAAACACCTTGAAGACAGGATTCTTGCTTTATGCAGTTTTATACCTTGAGTAGCACCCACTATTGTGCCTCTCAGATAAGTATACATCAGCATGTACTCACTGAATAGGTGTTGAATGACCAGAGGCTGTGGTCTACTGCAAAAAAGCAGTTGCAAGTATTCGGGTATGAGGTAATGAGAAATTAGGACAGGAAATAATGACCATATCAGGCACAAAGTAATGCCCAGTAAATATTTGTTGATTGCATGAATTTTAGGAAGCATTGACAGGTAAAGACAGAAAATATCAAAGTGAAGGATGGAATTAAAGTTACAGTTCATCAACATGCCATGTTTTTTTATGCCCTGCCTCTTGCTTACGTTGTTCTCTTGCCTGCGATTCTATTTTATGCTCCTTCTCCATTCTGCAAAATTTGGCCTCATGGTCATTTGCCTGTGAAGTCTTTTCCCCATTGGTTAGTCAGAGAAGGATGAAGGCATCCTTCTTCGTGATCTCCCAGATTGCACAGACAGATCTATTATATTATATTTATGCATATACCTGTCAGCTGTCCACCATTAAACAAGTTTCTCACGGGAATGCACAGAGTCAGCTTCCAGCACAGAAGAGGCACATAACAGGTTGGATGAGTGGAGACACAGAGACATAGATAGGGCTCCACACTCAGAGTTGAACATAATTTCAAGAATACTTATAATACCACCTTACCTTTAAAATACATAAATATGACTTATTATATGCCTGAAATCCCCGTTTAAAGGAAAAACAACTATCTTATTCTAGAATTAAAATTCAGGTTAATGACCTTATTCTAGAATTGAAGTTCAGGCTAGCTCCAGCTACAACTGAAGTATGAACCAGGAAATGTGAACTCTATCTTTCTTCTATATTTAAAATCCTTATGGCTTTAGACAAATCATTTAAACAATGGTTTAGTGTTATTTTCTGTAAAATAGGCATAATAATCTATCAAACTAGGCAATATACATGAAAGCACATTATCTACCATGACTGTATAAGTACAACAGAGTGTAACATCAGTATTAGTTGCTGCTTATGGGAGAAAAGTCAATGGTGGTGGCCTTAAATCTGTCATTTAATCCATAGATGATTAAGAGTGCATAATATGTGTCCAGGTTTGTGGTAGGTACTTTAGAAAGGAGGGGAAGTTTTAGGAGACATGGTTTGTATTTCCAAACTGGTTGCAATATGGGTCAGGAGACAAGACTAAAGCAAATCAACTAAAGCAAAATATGTGCCTATACAGAATTATATGCAATCAGACTATTTGTGCCATTGCAGCCTTCAGAAAGAAAAGGATGGGGGAGTATACACTTATTTTTATTTCAGGAGAGGCCTCCCTTCCTTTGACCTTCATAAACACCTCTGGGTTCTCTGTAATCCCATCCGTGAAAGCTTGCATCAGGATCTACTAATCAGTACCTCCCTGTTTAGCCATTCAGCCCCCTTTTCAGCGCAACTCAACTCTGAGTACTCCATGCAGCTGAAACTTTTGGCTCAGCCTCTCCAATCGCCACCTGCAGGCTGCAGAGGACCAAAAGCTCCCGCAGCCCTGGCTTTCCCAGGTGGGATGCTGGGTGCAGCTCTCAGAGCCTGATCCAGCCTGCTGGACTCTTGCTGCCTCCATCTGGGCCTGCTGTCAGTGGATGGATGCCCACGGCACTGGCTCACCCACCCGAGGTGAACAAATGGGACCAGTGCTCCAGAGCTCCTTGGGGAAAGCTAAGAAGGCCGGTCACCGGAACCCATCATTGCCTGTGACTTATACACCAGGGAAAGGTTAGAGAAATTTATGAGTGGATACCATATGCCAGCCCAACATCTGCTTCCTCATAAGGGGCATGAATATAGGACAGTGCTAAGTGCATTAAAGATGAGACTCAGGCACGAGGAAAGTGCAACATAACTGCTTAGCGGGGGTGAAGACTCCAGAGCACTGTTAGTTTTCATGTTCATGTTTTTTTAATCCATAGATTTTATTTTTCAGAGTAGTTTCAGGTTCACAGCAAAATTGAGGAGAAATATGAGATTTTACATGTATCTCTTGTCCCCACACACTTTTAGCCTCTCCCATTTTCAACTTCCCCCAGCAGTGTTATAATTGATGAACCTACATTGTTACCTATGTCAACACATCATCATTACCCAAAGTTTATAGTTTACATTAGAGTTCTCTCTTGGTGTCATACATTCTGTGGGTTTGGACAAATGAATAATGACATGTATCCACTATTATAGTATCATGCAGAATAATTTCACTGCCCTTAAAAACGCTGTGTGCTCTGCCTATTCATCCCTCCTCCCCCCATATTCCTTTTTGAAGGGAAACTTTATGTAGAACATCATATATAAATATAGATGAACTTGTTCTCTTTGGGGTACTAGGAGGCCCACATCCTTCCTCCAGCCTCCTCCCAGTTATCCCTGAGCACTGTCATCAGTGTTGGGAACCTAAAACAGTCTCAAACTACTTTTCTAGTTGATTGAGGGAAGGGGAAATTGACTTTATATTTCACTGTGTGTGCGTGTGTGTGTGTGTGTGTGTGTGTGTGTGTGTGTGTATTTGCATTAAATTCTGAGAAAAGGCTTATCTTATCCTATACTGACATAATAAGATGTTTGGACAAGTGCTCATCACACACTGGGACCTTGTTTTTCAGTATCCTTGGTGCAGTTGATTATGAAATGTACTTGAAATAAATGATGAGTTAGCCTTCTTTTAATATGCTGAATGATTCGCAGAAGGTAAGGGGGTATGGTGTAGTTATCTTGATGCTGCTCTTTAATCTTTCTGAATCTACTAGATAGCAAAGATCATGTTTATACTGTGCTATTGCTCAGAGCCAGGTTGTGACATCCAAGTCTTGGCTGAGAGTGTCACACAGGCAGGCATGACAGTGGGTGGAATTTCAGTGATAGTGTCATCCTTAGATTTTGCAACTTTGGTTTCGAAAGTGGTGATGATGGATAGCGTCCTAGAGCCTGGAGTCATTTTCTTAGCACTGTACATTCCAGAATTCTTCAGAAGAATGTCTTCTTCACTGCTGGCAGTTCCAGTCAATGCTGTGGCCAGACATAGTAAATGACTATCATCAGCAGGGTCATCATTAGGCATGAAAGTAACAATGGCATATTAAAATATTTTTTAAAAATTTAAACTTCTTGGTATGTTGAAGAGGACACATAAAACATATGTAAGTGCTTTAAACAAGCCTGCTCCAAAACTGGGGCTGTTTTGGATAATCATGGTAAAATAAAATAAAGAAGTAAACTCCACTTAAGTTTACTTAAAGAGGTGATTGAGAAAGGAAAATATGCTCCAAATTAACTTCTGATGGGAAAACCAAAGGGTCACCATCAGAAGCAGTATGGCAGAGTAGATTGGGCATCAGGTATTATTGAGTTAGTGGTAACTTTCCAAGTTCAAATTCTTTTCAGCTCTACTACTTATTGGTTGCACTGTGAACTTGAACAGAGACTAAATCTCTCTGATCTCAACATTCTCAACAGTGAAAAGAAACTTATAATTCCTTTTCGTAGGTCTTGAGAAAAACCAGTGAATGGAAGTTTCTCTCTTACTCACCCATATCCATCTCATTCAAAGCTAAAAATGTGGGTTATATGGCTGATTTTACAGAAGGCAGCCTGATGCCATGGAAGAGCACTGGATTCAGAGCCTGAAGACAGGTCAACCCAATCACCATGAGTTCTCCTTTATCTCAGCTATAAGATGATTATTTGGAGTAACCATTAAGGCCTTAATCAAAACTCAAATTGTTTGGTCCTCTTTATAGTTGTTTTGGGAAAAATCAAGAACAATGATTACATATAACCAACAGCTTCAGATACAGCCAACTACTAGAGATACGATAGTTTGAAAGGTGCTCTACTGTGCTGCTCTGTTGCTCCAGAACGCTCTGTCACACGGGCTTTTTGCCTTTCTGAAATACATTGTCTTCCTCTGGACAAAGATGCTTTCCATTGCATTAATACTCTAAACAGTCCTAGGCCAAATTTTTCATGAGCCATGACAGTCTTTGGTGCCTTGTTTTCTTTGTTCCACATACTTATGTCCCCACTTTCTTCTCACTCTGGTTCCTGGGGAACAAAAGAAAGCTCACATCCTTCTGTGGAATAGTTTCACACTTCTTAAATTCAAATTGAGGAAAAAATTAATAGTTGAAAAGGGAACCCTCACCTCACGTCAAATATTTATACCAAGACTTAAGGTTAATAGGTAAAAACTAAGAATAAAATTTCTGGCACTGATATGCGAGTAGAAGATTTCTTTGGATATAAGACAATCCCAAACCCTTGCAATCAGACAGAGTAGATCAGAGGTAATTTTGCTTCCCCCAGAGGAAACTCTGCTCCTGTTTTTTTCTAGAGTAGACTGGGATGGTGGTTAAGTCGATGTCTGTCTGAATATCTATGGTGATACTGACATTTTACTTGTGCCTGCTTTAGTACCAATATAACTTCTCCTGGCAATGGTGAAGAGGGAACGGGTCTTACTTTTGTCTGATGCTATCAACTCGCTCTAGACTCCTAGTCCAATGTAACAGAGCCAGGTCGTTCCCCAGTGTGCCTTATCACCCTTGTGATGATGTCCTTCTCAGCCTCTGCCAGCAAAGGAGGACTCCCTCAGAGCACAGTCTGACTTAGCCCTCCACCCTGAGTCCCCACCTCCTGACATAGTCACTGGCACAGCAAACAGTCAGAACTGTTTGCTGAATAAGTGGAGAATGAAATTATTCAGACATCATCAGAACTTTGTCAGAAAGGAATAGCAGTAACTCTGTAATGTTTTAGCCAATGAAAACAGCTATTCTTTTTTTTTAATTTTTTTTCCCCAACGTTTATTTATTTTGGGGACAGAGAGAGACAGAGCATGAACGGGGGAGGGGCAGAGAGAGAGGGAGACACAGCATCGGAAACAGGCTCCAGGCTCTGAGCCATCAGCCCAGAGCCCGACGCGGGGCTCGAACTCACGGACCGCGAGATCGTGACCTGGCTGAAGTCGGACGCTTAACCGACTGCGCCACCAAGGCGCCCCTTTTATATTTTGTTTTTTTAATTTTTTTTTTTTTTTTGAAAACAGCTATTCTGATAACCCAGTTTTATATTATGTTGACTTGGTCATAATTTGGAATTTTTTCTTTTCTTTTTCTGAGAGTGAAGTGATGAGATAAATAGTAGATATCCAGGCTCTTTCCTTGTTAGACAAGTTACTTAATCTCTCCATTCCTAAGTTTTGTTATCGCTACAAGAGGGGATAATAATATAATCTGATTTGATCGATATGTTAATACAGTAACGGGAATCCTTTCACAATGTATACAAAGGTCAAATCATATTGTAGATTTTAAATATCATACAATCTTATTTGTCGACTACACCTCAATAAAGTAGAAAATAATAAAATACAGAAGTACATACTCGCTGCAAAAGAAAAAATAAAATAATATAGCCAAATAGAGTAGTTGGAATAATTAAACTCAAACTTATTGGAAAAGTGCCTAGCACTCAAAAAATGTGTAATTACAGATAATTTTTTTTTTAACAAGTCACTGCTTAGGCAGTATGGTGTAGTGAATTAGATTGAGAATCAGCCATGTGAATTCTAGTCCTATCTCTACCACTAAGTGTTTCCATTAACTGCTTGGGAATTTGGTCCCTTTCTCTGCAGAAAGGAGGTGTTGTATCAGATGACTTTAAAGGTGCTTCTGGTTCTAACAGTCTAGAGAGTCTGAACTATTTGGGTCAATAGGCCCCTGAGAGGTTTGGTTTTTGTAGTGAGTGACAGCAGCTTTCTGACTTATGGCAGTGTGTCAATTTCCTCCTGTTTTGACATCTCGCTTCCTCTATTCCTGTTGTCCATGAATTCACCATACTTCAAAGAAAATTAAAAACTAGTTTGACTTACACTAGGAAAATAATTATAAAAAAGATTTTTCTGCTTTTTCATTTCTTAAAAGAAATTAGTGGCTTAAAGAGGTGAACGAAATAGAAATAGAGAAAATGGTCAGTTTCCCAGTCCTTCCTAAATTAAGATTTCACAATATTATTTTATTATTTGGTTTGAGGCAAATTTCTAGAATTACAGAATCCCCATAATATAATATAATATAAATGCCAGCTTTAAAACAGTCCAAATTATGTTATATTTAGTCAATTTGATATTTTAGATTTCTGATGTTTCTGTTCCACTGATTTGGAAATTTCAGAAATTTCCCATTTTGAGGCTATACCATTCGTGTGACATTCCAATCTACTTAAAATAATAATTACATTGGCTTCAATATCAGAACTCCTATTTATATGTTTTAAAAATCCCATTCTATTTTTTACTATTCTGCATATGCTTTATAAAGAACATGATACATTATGCACAATCATACACAGAGCTGCGTGCTCAAACAATGTATGTGTTAAGGGTCCAAACAAAAAACTTTGGAGACCACTTCTTTCGATGATATAGCATGTACTTTGGTCCCAGTGGGCTGCAAAATTGGTAAAACATTTTGACATTCATAAACTCATGAATTGAGCATTCATTGAGCAGTTATTGTATGCCAAGTTCAATGCTAAGCACTAGCTATTCACATGCTTATGTTTACAAATTGTGCATTCCAAACTGAAAGTGTTAAGTCTACATGGTCCTTTGCTGGAAAAGACTCTAAGCAGTAGTTTATCTGTGTCAGATCAGCTTCTCTTGAACTTGAGTAGCTTTGATCTTTTTACCTCCTATATTCATTTCCAACACATGCAAGTTTAGAGACCTGATAAATGTGGGACAATCAAATACAAAGTGTATGACTGAAAAAAGTGACAAGGGACCCCCTCTCATAGGATAGGCAGGAGAAATTTCATGCCTGGCAGGTTTGGCACTTTGTGGCTGGCTGGCTGGCTGATGGCTGGGAGAAGGAGGATTAGGGATCAATAAGGGGCTGGCTGGAATCAAAAACAAGGGGCTAAGTTTTAAAGGAAGGCTCAGGGAGGTTCAGTGTTCAGGTTATTTAGCTGCTCTCCAAAGATGGTATAATTTGTCATTGTCAAGGTTTAGAGGTCATAAAGGAAAGAATTTAGGTTTAGGGTATCCTAGGACCCCAAATGAGTTATGTAATGCTTATATTAGGCAGAATGTATGTGACATTACCCAAAGCAGCATCTGGACTCCTTAACTTGTATATGTAAGTCTTTGATATACATGCAACTTTGGGAAGCTTATATCCCATTATAAACTTGGTCCCTAAAGGCTTCTGATGAATATTATTAACAAGTATAGTCTTGAATTTGGAATCTCAACTATCTTAAACATTCAGAACAAAGTTAATGGAATTATTACGGAAGGTTAGGAAGAGGGGAAATCAGAAACTAAGAGGAATAGCTTATCTGATTGAGAAATCAAGAATCCAAGTCATCACAGAGGTAATGACTAAGTTACCAGTATGATTTACACCTGTATCAAACAGAGATTTTTAAATTATTTTACCATAGTTATTGGAAATAGCAGCAACAATTGAGTCTGGTTTATAGCACTGTTCAGAGTAAGGTGCAAGGCCAATCAAAGACTTTGGTTCTGGGGTTCTCAGTAAGGACATATCTCTAGGGCAAATCACTAAAGTAGAGGAGAAAAGGAAAAACAACCCTGGAAAGAAATCACTTTTTTCTCCCCTTTTTTCAGTCCAATATAGCTAGACCAGGCATTCCAGTCCATCAGGTGACTGTCAGTTTCAACAATCAGTAAGCTGTAATTCTGTGACTCTGGAACTTGTCACTTTGCAAGATTGTCTATTCAGAAACTTTCTGTTGATTTTCAATAATTAAAAAGGGTTAAAATGATCTTCTAAAAACAAGTGACAGAACAACTCAGAAGCTGCCTTCTGAGCAGCTGTGGAGTTTTGCTCCTATAGGAATGGGCTTTGGAAATGCAAAACAGACAACTTCTTACAGAGTACAACCCTACTTAGACGTGTATGTCTGAAAATAAAGTGAGAGTCAGTACTGGACTTGGGGTTGGAACTAGCCAGGATAAAGTAGGAAAGCAAGCTGAGTGGTCTGGCTGACATACCCATGCTATCCACCTACACAGTGTCCCTGAAATGTCATGATGAAGTCCCATAAATCCATGAGGTCCGGGCAGAAGGACATGTCAAGGCAAGCAGCCTAGTCTTAAACCAGAGTGATTCTGTGTAATTTAGTGGGAGCTTCTCCCTATTTTCACCCTTTGGTGTCTCTATATATTCCAGGCAATAGTAATCACAGGTAATTTCCCACTCACCTGGTCACCAAGGCCATAAAGACATAACTATACAGCTGAACCTACATTATTTCTAGGAAGGGCAAGGCCAGCCTGCGTATAGCTGAGTGATCAGAGAGAACATCTATCATGGAGCTCAGGACAGAGCAGGAGTTCATTCACTACATCCATTCAACAAAAATTTACTGAGCACATACCACATGCCGGACACTGTTCTCAGTGTTTGGGATGCATCATTAAAAAAAAATGATCACTAGTGGCGCATAGGTGGCTCAGTTTGTTAAGCTTCCAACTTCAGCTCAGATCATGATCTCACAGCTCGTGGGTTTGAGCCCCGCATTGAGCTCTGTGCTGACAGCTCAGAGCCTGGAGACTGCTTCAGATTCTGTGTGTCTCTCTCTCTCTTTGCTGCTCCCCTGCTTGCACTTTCTCTCTCTCTCTCTCTCTCTCTCTCTCTAAAATATAAATAAACATTAAAAGAAATGACAATGGTTTTGAAAGAAAAGAAAAGAATCACTAAACAAACAAACAAACCCTGCTCTTTTGGAGTTTACATCTTGTGAGGTATCAAAGAAGCTATTATATTCACAGCATTTCAGAAGAGAGAGTAAATGTGGATCATGGATGAGAGTCAGCAACAATATCCAGACCGGTTCATCCATTCTACATGGTACATCTTATAGTGTTATGGCCATAACCATTCTTTTCAGGACCACTTCTGGACAGAGAGGAAGAGTAGGTGTAGGTAGAAAAATTTAATCAGACAAATATGGATTAAACTCTTGGTTCTACCATCCACTAACTGTGTAACCTTGGCCAAAGAATTAAAACACTGTTTTAAATTCTTTATCTGTAAAATGAGGACAATACTCACCTCACCCATTTGTGGTATAGATTGAGAAAATATACACAAAATCTTTTCTACAAGGGGCTTGTTTATAGTAAAAATTTAATAATTTATGGTTTTCTTTTATCTTTGATAAATAAGCATAGTTGTTTAAGACAATTATATAACTCTTCTCATATTTTGGGGACATAATAGGCCAGTATAGTTCTTCTTCTTTTTTTTTTTCTACATTTCAGGTAAACTGAGACAGAGTGAGTGATGGATTCTTTGATTATGACTAAGTCTGCTCTCCACTTATCAATCAACCTTCTGTGATAATCTTGATTAATCTGTACTCCTCTCTCCATTTATGTCATTCGTTTGAGGTTTCTGCTATTGGTCATCTTTCTATACTTTTCTATCCCTTTTGATCAAAATGCTTCTCATGGAATGGTTGAAATGAAACAACCACAAAAGAAGTTATGTGCATAATACAGATGGAGACAGTGGATGTCTGATGTTCTTAAATATGTCCTTGCATCTCTCTGGGCAAGAAAGTAGTAAACTCTGGGACAATCTGACCTCTGTGCAATAAACGTTTAAGCTCTAGGCCAGTAGACTTGGACAACTTCATGGAGCTGCCAGGAGTATTGAACATAGGAGTGTCTTAGGGTGCTGAGCATTTTGCTTGACCCATAGTAGGTACTCAATTTTCCTTCCTCTACTGGTTCTACCATAAAATAAAACTCAGCTTTGGTTAGATTAAATGGGCAGATGAGACAACTTTCAATATGCATTATTCTCTATCATGGTAACTCCATATGAAAATGAGGAATTTGTGGAACAAAAGAGCTATGTTCTTCAGTAACACTGGTATCCTGACGGCTGGAAAGACATATTTTTCTTAAGTGGCTGAAGCTTGTTGCCTCTGCTAGATACATCCTATTTATCATGACTTTCTCTAAAGCTCATGATTAATGTGGGCTTTTAAAAATTGTTTTTCTTTGTGTTATGTAAATAGGGTTTTTCTCCAGTATGGCCGAATGCTGGTTTTAATTAAACTTAGGAAGGGGGGGGTGGGCAGGGGTAGGCTGACACAGTGGAAGAACATCAGTGAAAATCACATTTATGTTTGGAGCATGGCATTTGAAAATAGAATAAATAATATGTAAGAGAGGACTTCTCCAAATGGGAAATTAGTGAATATGCTTAAAGTTTTCTATATTGTTCTCATTTTGGCTTAAGATAAGATTCTTCCTTTGGAGAGGAGGGTTTTATTTTTGTTAATCATTTGTTCTGTGTGTTTTATACATACTAAGCCATGAACCACCTTTCTTTTTGTTTTATTTTCCTCCAGAAAGAAATTCATTATTTTATGAAAGTGAATTTCACTATTAAATTAATCATGTTTATTTGTATTACTTTGGCCATAAAGTAATTGAAACTTGGACAAGGCTAATCTGTAATGGACTAAAGGTAATTATGATGCAGAGAGGAAACTATCACTTTTGGCTAAAATTTACCTTTATTCAGCATACTCTCTTTTTACAAGAAAAAGAAATTAGTGGTGTAAACATGATTACTTAGAAAAAATTGTCTTCAAGTATTTGAATAACCTACATTTATTTATAATAGTTATGCTAATTAGAGACTAGTCTCATCTATTCCTCTGAGCAGGTCCTTAAGAGCTTTTAGTCAGCAATAGGATGAATGGATAAACTCTGAGATAAACTTAAATTATCGTCAGTATTTGGGAGTTGTAAAACAGTATTTCTTCAAAAATATTTCCTTATCTAGATTTTTTTTCATGGTTTTGGCCTGACCTTCCCCTCTGCTAGTTCAAATAAGTAAAACTGGTCTGCATTCCTAAATCATTCCTGAGAGTTCTACCTCCCAGCTTCCATCAATGGTGTCTCCCTGGCAGTTTATGTCCTTGTAGGCTGCTTCTCACCTGAGGCAGTAAGCAAGCTCACTAAGAAGGCTGATTGACTCCATCTCTGAAATATGATTAGGGTTAAAAATGTGCATTGTTTAATGGAAAGGAAAACTCTAAATTTAAGGCAGTCATGCTTCTTGTGGGGAGGTCAAAGAGTGAATAGATTATGGGTTACAGGGGATAAAGAAGGAAGGAGGAAGATTTATGTGTTCCATGGTATTTGAAACCAACTTACAATTGGCCCCTAGAGTCCAGAGATTTACATATTGTGTAGTCTGAGAAAATGGATGCAAAATTTTAGAATAGCCCTCAAAAGTGCCTCTTATGAGCTTTCCTGGTCAGCAACTTGCCTCCCCCAACCCTTCCAATTAAATATTTTTTAAGAAACAAATTAGTATTGAAAACAGTCTAATCTGCTTGAAAGAAATACCATTTGACTGCAGTCATTGGGTAGTACTTAAAGGCACAAGTTCAATTATTAATAATAATTGTGAATTTGTGAATTTGAGCAAATTCCTTAACTTCTGTGTCCCTCATCCTTATAAAGAGGATAATAATAGGAAAAAAATCATTGTACATATTCAGCAAACAAGAATTCAACAGTATGCATTTTTTCAAAGAGGAAAGAGAGGTAAAAATAACTCAAATTGCAAAAATGATTCCATCTGCCATTCCACTCAATGAATATTTCCCCAGGTAAACGTGAAGTGGAAGGTATGAAACTGTTCTTCCTTGATTTGGTCTTAATTTCTGAGGTCCTTGTATGATGTGAGCATCTCAACAATCCTAATGTTATGCAATATCTAACAAAATACCAATAGCATCTTTCACAGAACTAGAACAAATAATCCTAAAATTTGTATGGAACCACAAAAAAGCCTGAGTCACCAAAGCAATCTTGGAAAGGAAGAACAAAACTGGAGGTATCACAATTCCAGATCTCAAGGTATACTACAAAGTTGTAATAATCAAAACACTATAGTACTAGCACAAAAATAGACACATAGATCAATGGAACAGAATAGAAAGCCCGGAAATAAACCTGTGATTATATGGTCAATTAATATATGACAAAGGAGGCAAGAATATGCAATGGGAAAGTCTTTTCAACAATTGGTGTTGGGAAAACTAGACAGCTATGTGGAAAAGAATGAAATGGACCACTTCCTACACCATACACAAAAATAAACTCAAAATGGATTAAAGATCTAAATGTGAGACCTGAAACCATAAAAATCCTTGAAGAAAGCATAGGCAGTAATTTTTCTGACATCAGTCATAGCAACATTTTTCTAGATTTGTCTCCTGAGGCAAAGGAAATAAAAGCAAAACTAAACTATTGGGACTACATCAAAATAAAAAGCTTCTGCCTACACAGCAAAGGAAACAACCAACAAAACTAACAGGCAATCTACTGAATGGGAGAAGATATTTGCAAATGACCTATCCAATAAAGGGTTAGTATTCAAAGTATATAAAGAACAGATACAACTCAATACCTAAATAAATAAATAAATAAATAAGCAAAGTAATTAAAAAATGGGCCAAAGACATTTATCCAAAGAAAACCAACACATGGCCAACAGACACATATAAAGATGCTCAACATCACTGATCATCAGGGAAATGAAAATCAAAACTGCAATGAGATGTCACTTCACACCTGTCAGAATGGCTAAAATCAAAAACACAAGAAACAAGTGTTGGCGAGGATATGGAGACCTCATTCCCTGTTGGTGGGAATGCAAATGGTGCAGCCACTGTGAAAAACCATTTGGAGGTTCCTCAAAAAATTAGATAGAATTACCATATGATCCAGTAATTCCACTACTGGGTATTTATCCAAAGAATATGAGAATATTAATTGAAAAAGATATATGCACCCGAATATTTATTGCAGCAATATTTACAATAGCCAGACTAAGGAAGCAGCCTAAGTGTCCATCAATAGATGAATGGATAAAGAGATCACACACACACACACACACACACACACACTGGACTATTACTAAGCCATAAAAAAGAATGAAATCTTGCCATTTGCAACAACATGATGGAGCTAGAGAGTATAATGCTAAGTGTATTAAGTCAGAGAAAAATACCGTATGATTTCACTCATATGTGGAATTTAAGAAACAAAACAAATGAACAAAGAAAAGAGACAAACCAAAAAACAGACTCTTAACAACAGGGAACACACTGATGGTTACCAGAGTGGAGGTGGTTGGGGTGGATGGGTGAAATAGATGAATGAGATTAAGAGTATACTTACCATGGTGAGCACTGAGAAATGTATAGAATTGTGGAATCACTATATTGTACACCTGAAACTAACAGAACATTGTATGTTAATTATAGTGGAATAAAAATTTTTAAAAAATTAAAAAACAAAAAACCAATTCTAGTGTATTTCAAGTACATACTTTTGTACAATAGGGTCTTAAATGTATAAGTTACTACTTTCTTTGGGCCTCAACTGAACAGTGAAGGAGGTAAAATTGTCATCTTATTGAGAGATGTCGTGTCCATCACTAATAGAGTACCTTTCTTCCTTAGGTATTTTCAGTGAGAATGTTGACTGTGTTTTTTGTCTTATATGTTGATTTTCAAACTTCACACTCTGCCCCCCTCCCTGGTAAGCTGTAACTCCACTTTTATGGCCACTCTTAAAAGGTAGTTGGGTCATAGTAACAGAAAGTGGAAGTGTGGTTACTAGGGGTTGGAAGGAGGATGGGTAGTTATTAATGAATGGGTACACAGCTTCTGTTTGGGATGATAAAAAAATGTCTGGAGATGGATAGTGGGGATGGGTTGCACAGTACTGTAAATGTGCTTAGTGCTACTGAATTGTATACTTAAAAATGATTAAGAGTAAATTTTATGGTATGTGTATATTTTACCATACTAGCAACAAAAACAGCAGTTTGGAGGGTTCTATGAGAAAATATTCATATTAAACACTAAACACAAAGTCATGAACAGCCAATGTAAATAACTATGATTGTAAGAGAGGCGTTATTTGGTGACTGCTTATGGATCAGTGCTACCTATCTGATTTTATGCCTTTTGACTCAGTCTAATTAATACACAGTCTGGGAGGGGATGTGACGCTTCTCCTGACCCATAAGCATATTTCAGGACATAAATCACAGAATTCCTCTCTGCATCCCATTAAATCCTTGCCCCCATTATCCCACTGCCCACCTGTCCTCTGTTTCTATGTGTATCCAGCCTAGCCCAGGCATAATATTTGGGTTTTTGCTTTCATTTTCATCTCTGTGATCACCATCTGGGCTTGTCTGCATTTCTCTGAGTTTCATCCTTTATTCTCTTTGAAATCATTTTGGGTTCTTCTTCCTATTCCTTCTAGTTCTTTGCCCAGGGTAATTTCCTACATGAAAAACCTCAGTCCTCAGTTCTCAGGATGCCCATGGGGCTCTGCCTCAATCCTCTTTTAAGGATATCATACATAGTACTCAGATTAGGAAAACAGGGGCTCAGGATTTTGCTTTTAGAACCATTCAAGGCTCATGCTTCTGTGTGTGGCAGGGAGAAGGTTGAGGGTCTGGTGTGGACTTTCGCCTGGATATGAAGACTGCGAGTTTGAGAAAATGGGAAGAGCCAAGTCAGAAACAGAGTGGAAAAAGAGAGGCAGAAGGTATTGAGAGTTCAGAGAAACCACATTGAGGCCAGGGAAAGAAACAATGTCCAGCATAGACAACTCTGATCTGAAACCTGGAGGATATTTACTTCTCTGGATGTAGCCATCTGTTTAAAGTTCCAGACCATTTCTCTCCTCTGCTGGTTCTCCTCCTGCTTAAAATGGCTGCAAGTGAATCCAGAAGAGGACCTGAGATTATAGTGTGACGGGATCTCAGAGGTGGTATAATGCATCTCTCTGACTTTCAGATGAGGCATGGCCCAGAGAAGGGAGATACTGTGCTAACCCAGCTAGCAGTGGTGAGGTCTGGACTTGAACTCAAATCTCACTATTTTCAATAATCCCCTTGTACTTTGCAGCCTTTCATGGGTGAGAGCCACAATGATGGAGCTGTGTAGAACCCTACCAAATATAGCACCATATGCATTGCAGCAGGTAATAAATGCTTCTCGATGGTAGTGGTGATGAAGATGATGATGATTATGACCATAGTGAAAACTCCATTTAGATGAAATTAAATGATACCGCATGGATGAGAGAGGAAAATGCCATGCTATTTAATGGCTGACATGTAAGATGAATTTGGTAATGAAGCTCTGGGGCTTATCAGGCCAGAAAACTGCATTCTCTCATTATACAGCCCTTAATGACCCACTTATTACTAATATAAAGGAAAAGATATACATATAAACACATGTTACTGAATGTTTGGCTGCAAGAAATGAAACCAGCACACCAGCTTGAGGGGTTAGCAACAGACGCTGTTTCTGTTCGAATGATCAAATTTGCTGTTTTCCAGCTGGAAAATGACAACTGAAGTAAAAGGGTAAAGGATGATTTGACTATGCTTATAAAAAAGACAAGGAAGAGTAATGTAAAGAAAGCAGGTGGAGTTGGCTAGCTCTAAGGATCTCTACAGGGGACCTAGAAGAGGGAATAGATTCATTTGGAAGTCTGACTTATGCCTTTTGTGTGTGTGTGTGTGGGGGGGGGATGTGTCTCTCTAAAAGTATTCAACTCCTCACTTCTATGGTATTCATTTCTCTGACAAATTCAGTTTATCCAAGCTACAGCTAGCTGATAGCCATCAGCGAAGCCAAAATGGAGGTCTCATCTCGTCACAGCATCTTATGCACTTCACCCATTAAGAGTTCTTCTTAGGTCCTTGCTCAGAATTTGACACCCAATCTTAGAGAGTTACCTGGTTTTCTAGCTCACTGGAGATTACTAGCAGCACACCTAAGGTGTGAGATAGGTGTTTTGTCAAAGTCATACACTTTCAGACCAGAGCAAGTGATACACTTTGGCACTGGAAGTATCCATCTCTCTTATCTGGAAAACTGTATTCTTGGGTAAACTATTTCATGCTGCTGCCCTGTTGATGTGGTCCTGCTTTAGTGCTGCCAGGTTTGGAGTCCTGCCTCAAACATGTATTAGGTAATGATCTTGGGCAAGATACTGTCCATTGCTAATCTCCAGTTTCTTTATTTGTAAACTGGGGAATATAATATCTACCACACAGGGATGTTCTAAATATTAGCAGATTCATTTGATGTGCACTTAGTGCTTAGCTTCATGCTTAGAACATAGGAAATGCCCAATACACATGGTATTATTGTTTTGCTGCTGCCAATATTAACACACCATTCTTCCCTTCTACTTTTGATTATATATATTGTGCAGATGTAAGGGATGAAGTAATAGGGCAAGGGATCCTGTGACATTGGGAGGACAAAACAGTAAGTCTCACCCTCATGTCAAGACACTGCTACCAACAAAGCCATGCTGGGGTCCCCATCCCAATTGCTCTCTGTCCCTTCCACTCAAAGCAGTATATGTATTGGTTTAACCCTTTATTCTTTATATGACAATTTTGCAAACTTTATCTCATTTGACCTTCACAATAAGCTTATGAGAGTAGTACTAATCTGTCCCATTTCACAGATGAGAAAGAACTTGCTCACATTTAACCAGATCTTTTTTTTTAATTTTTTTTAACGTTTATTTATTTTTGAGACAGAGAGAGACAGAACACGAATGGGGGAGGGTCAGAGAGAGGGAGACACAGAATCCGAAACAGGCTCCAGGCTCTGAGCTGTCAGCACAGAGCCCGACGCGGGGCTCAAACTCACGGACCCGCGAGATCATGACCTGAGGCGAAGTTGGCCGCTTAACCGACTGAGCCACCCAGGCTCCCCACATTTAACCAGATCTTAAAAGAAATAATCTTGAGCTTGAGATGTATGCTCCAAGTCCAGTGGAATCTCTCTTGGCTTACTCTGCCCCATAGACCACGACTCATGACTTAACAAAATAATTGTTAATGACTTGGAGAGGACTGGTCCAGGGAATATGTGGGTTGTTGCTGCTTTAGAGAATATAGGAGATGATATGCAACTCTATAGAATTGGATGCAAAATTCACAATAATTCAGATAAAAACTGGATCCAAGCTTTATGCTGCTCAACAAACTATTTATAAATAAGTTTATGGTACAAATAAAGTGTGAAAGAATGTTTTAAATCATTAGAGAGAAAAAAATCTGTATTCAAGCATTCTTAAACATGTTTAGAATATCATTTTCACATAAAAATTCAACTACCAATTACAAGTCAGCCTCATCTGGGTTTAAGCAAGTCTACAGGGATCTATATGGGTGAAGAGCCTCAGTGTGTGGAATATATTGACGTGGTGCGGAGTTTGATATAAGAAAATGGCATCTTTTATTCAAAATAATGCTTTCTCCATGTTTTCCCAGTAAATTCAGTAATCCTTTTTTTCTCAATTAAAAAGGCAGGAAAGAGGAATGAAGAGAAGAAATTAATATTTATTGAGCATCCATGCAGGAATATATGCTTTGCTAGGCACTTTTACACATTCTCTCTTAATCTTAAAATACCTTTTTGCATTAGGTACTCATTATTCCCTTCATTCAAAAGGCTGTTTCTTGGAATTTGTACAATAGCTGTTTTCTAAAGTATTTGTGATAGCATGTGAAGGGTTAGAATCAGGTCACACGCTTCCCAAAGATATGTTTTATTTGGCATGCAATATTGTTTTAAAAATTTTAAGCCAATTTCCAACTTAAAGAAAATCAGAAGTTCTGGCAACATCGGGCCTACATCCAGAATGGCCAGTGGCTGGAGTGGACCACAGACAACCCTTTCAAAAACCTGTGACATCTAATGTGCCATAGTTACCCTCTGGCCTGCTCTGCCTGGTGAACATTGCCTCCCCATTGCTGGTCAGCATTTAAGTGTTGACTCCTAAAATGATGAGTATGGACTGCTATCTAAGAGCTTGGCTATATTTATTTGTTGAGAAGGAGGCATTTGTATATTAGCACACCTCATTTTTCAGATGAGAGCAAAATTGAATGGGGAGCAGTTTTGTCTAATGGAAACCAAGGAACCGCATTGCTTCTGCTGTGTCCTTAATGACACTGGAGCACCTTTACTCCCCTCCATTCCTTTCTGCCTGCCTTCAGCAAATATTTTTAAAGCAGCTGGTATGTGCTCAGCACTGTGAGAAAGATACAGAGATGATTGATTGGTGCCTGCCTTCAAGAAACATGTAACCTAGAGGCGGATAAAACATAGGGGGACATAACTATGATATGAGAGAGTGAAATAAGCTCTATAACAAAAGAACAAACAAGTGCCTGGTTGTACAGGAAGGACAGATTAATTCTGACTTGGGGGATCTATGTGAGGTTTTATAGACAGGTATTACTTAATCAAGCCAGAAGGGTCATAGACTTTTTCTTATTGCGGTAAAATATACACAACATAAAATTTACCAATGTAACCATTTTTAAGTGCACAATTCAGTGGCATTAAGTACCATCACAGTGTTGTGTAATCATCACCCCTATCAATTGGGTAGACTTTTTATTTTTAATTTTTTTAGTAGGCTTCACACCCAGCATGGAGCCCAATGTGGGGCTTGAACTCATGACCATGAGATCAAAACCTGAGCCAAGATCAAGAGCTGGATGCTTAACCAACTGAGCCACCCAGGCACCTCTATTGGGTAGACTTTGGATGGATAAAGAAAGCAAGTGACACTATCAGGTTCAATTACTCACATGAATTTTTAGGATAAAATTGATTAATTTACTCATCTGCTACCTCAACTAAAGAGGATATGAGATCTTATAAAAACAGAGTATACAATAAGTCCAATTTATAGAGTTCTTTGGAGAACTAGAGCAAGAAAATGAAAATGATACTAGACAATGGATTTATTCACAGAAATATTTCTAAAAGTTGAAGACAAATTTGTATCCAAGCTCCATAGCTGTAAAAGCAAAAAGAATGTAGGAATTTTTTTAAGTTTTTAGTTTAAGTTTAAGTAAAGTTGTTATTGTAGAGGTTTTTATTAACTGTAATTATTTTTGCTCCCATCATGGATGTGTTGTATACTATTTCTTTACAAATTGGGTGCTTCAGATTCTCTTTTTGAAAGTAAGCTGTAGGGTAAATATATATATATTTTAATTTTTTAATGTTTATTTCTGAGAGATAGAGACAAGTGTGAGTGGGGGAGGGGCAGAAAGAAGGAGACACAGAATCAGAAGCAGGCTCCAGCTTTCAGCACAGAGCCTGACGCGGGGCTCGAACCCATGAACAGTGAGATCCTGACCCGAGCCGAAGTCAGATGCTTAACCGACTGGTCCACCCAGGTGCCCCAGGTTAAATATATTTTTATGTGTGTGTGTAAACAACACTGCTCCCCATTCAATTTATATATTTAATATATATATATATTTATAGTATATATATACATATATATGTGTATATATATATATATATATTATTTCTTCTTGGAGGTATTTTATTTTATTTTTAAAGATTTTTTAAATGGTTTTTTAAATTTATTTTGAGAGAGACAGAAAGACTGTGAGTGGGTGGGCACAGAGAGAGGAGAGACAGAATCCCAAGCAGGCTCTGCAATGTCCGCAGAGCCTGAGGTGGGGCTCAATCTCACATACTGTGAGATCATGACCTGAGCCAAAATCAAGAGTTGGACACTTAACCGACTGAGCCACCTAGGTGCCCTGTCTTCTTGGAAGTATTTTAGAACATAGCACCTATGTAATTTGTTTATTTAAAAAGACCATTTTCACAAATTTTATTTAAAATTGTGTACTTTATAACTTTCTCAATTACACGGATAAAAATAGTAAGAGTTAATAAATGCATAATATGTGCCAGGCACTGGGCTGTTTTGTATATGTTACCCATTCTGTCCTCACATCTCTATAATATGTGTTCTTTTATTTTGTACTCATTACAAAGTGAGGCATACAAAAGCTATGTAACTAATACAGAAAATGAAGTTTGGGCTCATTCTTGCATTTATATTGCACATAAACATCTTCCTGGTGGTGGGCATGTTCTCTCTTCTTCCTACTTCCTGAAGAAGTTGGAACAAAACACAATACTGTGTGTGACTACATGCATGACCTGTTAAAAAGTGAAGAATTGTGTGGGGTCAAGGATTTTTGGTTAGAAAACAAAATCTGAGGGCCACAAGCAAAGGCCACAGGTAACAGGTAGTAGGAATCAGATATTGGGGGTGAGGTAGAGGCAGGGGTCAAGCTGACAGTCTTGTTTCTGGCTTATGTAACTGCACGGACTGCTAGTCACTGGGACAGTAATAATAACAATACTCTAGAGCAGGGTTTGGCAAACTTTTCCTGAAAAGGGCCAGACAGTAAATAGTTTAGATTGTGTGGGCCACATGGTCTCTGTCACAACTACTTACTCTGCTGTAGTGTGAAAGCAGCCATAGGCCATACGTTAGCGAATGAGTGTGGCCGTGTGCCAGAAAACTCTGGAGAACAATTCACTGGCCCTTTGTGAGGAGGCAAGAATGTATTCACCTTCTTTTCTGCAGTGTCCTATAGGCCTCCATAGTACTTTCAGCGTTTAAGCTAGATTTACTAAGGTTTATAATCCTCAAAGCCTTTTCAAAGTTGTATAATTTTCACATTACCCCAATGAGCAGGTTTTACCCTGGTTTTATTGATGAAGAAACTGATACTCAGGAACTTTAAGGGCCTTGCACAAGGTCACTGAGTTACCAAGAGGAAACACCAACACGAAGCCATATGTTCTGACTTCATAGTTTCTGCTTCTATAACATGGATTTGTCTATCTGCACACATGTTATAATGTGAAAAATTACTAGAATCATTTTGGATTGCCTTTGTCACAGTGCCTATATACTACTCCTGAGTATGTTACTCATTCATTCATTCATTCATTCAACCAATATTTATTGAAATCTCTCTTAAACCAGGAATAGTGCTAGACCCTAGTGATATAAGGACAACCCAAAGTAAAGGAGGTCAACATCACTCAAATAAGACAATAAAATTTACATTATTATGATTATAGCAATAACTATGAGAGAGAGCTATATCAAAATTTCAAAGCCTATGATAGGGATATTTGATTACATCTGCAGAAGTCAAAGATTTCCCCTAAATAAAGGATAATCAATCAAAGAGTGAAAGGATAGGAAGGTTTTTTTTTGTTTTGTTTTTCATATGAAATTTATTGTCAAATTGGTTTCCATACAACACCCAGTGCTCATCCCAACAGGTGCCCTCCTCAATGCCCATCACCCACCCTCCCCTCCCTCCCACCCCCCATCAACCCTCAGTTTGTTCTCAGTTTTTAAGAGCCTCATATGTTTTGGCTCCCTCCCTCTCTAACCTTTTTTTTTCCTTCCCCTCCCCCATGGTCTTCTGTTAAGTTTCTCAGGATTCACATATGAGTGAAAACATATGGTATGAAGGTTTTAATGAGGTCAAAAGAATTAACGAACTTTGAGACAGACCATGATCTGAGCCCAAATCAAGAATTGGACACTCAACAGACTGAGCCACCCAGGCACCCCTTGATTTCTCTTTCTTCCAATAGTTATTTTAACAAGTGTTTATACATTCAATTAGTCAAAGGTTTATTTGTACTTTTGCTATTAATTGCTAGTTGTGTTGCATTATGGTGATAGAATGTAAACTAAACATTTTTCCCTTTTTAGAATCTATTGAAGTGTTATTATAATCAGCACCAGTTTCCTTGTAGTCAATAACTGATTAATTTTTGTCAGTTTTTTAGTGCTTGAAAACTATATTCTCTGTTTTACAAGGTACTACCTTCATTTTGTATCTGTTGATACTTTTAAAAATTCTATTACTGAATATTCTATGTCTCATTAATTCTAGCTATCTTTCTGTCCACAACAGAGAAAGTTGTTGAAATCTTCCTAACATTTTATTTACTTATTAATGCTATATTATTGATGGTATTTTTGGAATTCTACATATTTATAATAGATTTCTCTCCATAGATAAATTACCTCCTCTTTATCCTATTTGGAAGTTTTTTGACAGTGTTTGAAAGTATTTTGATAATATACATATATTTATATGTGTATCTATTATGCGCATTTGTTTCCTTGTATTGATGCTTTTTTATTTTTTTTAATTTTTTTAAAATACTTATTTATTTTTGAGAGAGAGATAATGCATGAGCAGGGGAGGGGCAGAGAGAGAGGGAGAGAGAGAATCCCAAGCAGGCTCTATGCTCAGCCAGAGCCTGACATGGGGCTTGATCTCATGATTGGGAGATCACTACCTGAATCAACATCAAGAGTCAGATGCTTATCCAACTGAGCCACCCAGGTGCCCCATGTATTTCCTATAATTTTAATTTTTTTCTAATGATGTTATAAGCCTTTCTTTTTTTTATTTCACTAGTAGTTATCTTTAAGTTCTGATTTAATTTATTTTCAAAACTTTAAATTTATTTACAATAAGAAAAAAATCTATAGACTTCCATGTATTAAGATAAGGAATGTACTAGAATCTTAATTCTTACAATGCCTTCTCTTTTCATATTCCAATATTTGTCGAGATATCTGGACTCAAATATAGCTTATTATTATTAAATGCTTTTATATTATCTATCTTGCATTTCAAAAATAATTTAGAAAATTAAATTAACTTTTGTGAACATATATGCCACATACACAAATTAGACAATGTGTGTTTAAATAGACTTGGTATTCCACACAAGTCCTTGTACAATACTCCTTAGCCATTTTTAAGTTCCTTATTTTAACCCATATTTCTGTTGGTGGGGATACCTTATAATTCTTTTTATTTTGAGGAAAGGTATGTTAATGTTATACTCTTCGGACACTTGTGTATCTGAAAAGTAGCATGGCTATGACAGGTGTATTGAATCACCTAGACTTTTATCTTCTAGAGTTCAGTGTTCTTATGAGGCCAGAGCTCAACATGATTTTTGTTTCTTTATGTTAGTAGTAACAACAGTATTTTTTACTATGTACTAAGAACTTCATATACACATATTTCTATATAGAGATACTATCATTTAATCCTGCCAACAAATCTATACGTTAGTAATTATTCTCATTTTATCAATGGGGAAATGAGACTGAGCGAGGTTGAACTCGTGAGAATGAGGCAGAGCTACGTTTCTGATACCAGACTCAGTTCTTAACCCCTAGGTTTATATTACTTTATTTTGATACCTGTAAATGTACAGGATTTTTTTTCTTTACTTTTTAAATGAGAGAAAAAAATCCACATCATGCTTAGATGTTTATTTGTTCATGATTTTTAACTGTTACTTGGTACACCTATTTTTATCTGAAAACTTGGCCTTTTTCCAGCTTAGAAAAGTGTCCTTTTCTAAGAACAGCTTGATTATTACTCTTGATCATGTGTCTAGTTCCTTCTTCAGGAGTAGCAATTGCGCCCTTTGTTCTGAATCTTGGGAGCATATCCCTGTCTTACCATACATACATGCCACTGATCAAGGTTCTTGTGGCACAGGCCTTGCTGGTTGAGGAACTTCATTTTCACAGATTAATCACAGGGAATGAGTCTCCTGATGTCCAGGAGAGACTGCTTCAATGGAAGGAAACGTACAGCCTTTCTATGGTCAGTAAGGATGTCCTTGACCTCTCTGAGCCTCGGTAACCTCATTCCAAAATGGGGAGAATATTTGCCATACCTACCTCACAAGATCAAGAGAAATAAGACATGAGTGTGCTGCAGAAATTGAAAAGCACATTGTAAACAATCAAGATTTTAACAATTGTTTTTAGTGCTATATCCTAAGCAATGATCAACACATATAAAATATCACTGCTTAAAACAAACTAGTCTAAAAAAATAGTCTAGGACTGTCATTTTACAAATGAGAAACATGGGTCCGAGAATTTAAGTGACTTACGCATGGTGTCCCAATTAGTAGCAGATCTGAAGCTATACTGTGGCAAGTCTCCAGCAAAGAGATTTGCATTATTTTTATTTGTGCTTGAGACACATTTTTCAACCAGGAACAATGTGGTAAAAGCTAGGTCATTTGCTATAAAGCCCTTCAAGGCTTTGCTTCGACATTTTTCATATGCAGATGTCTCAGGGAGTTAATTTGGGGTGTAGGCAGTGAGCCAGCTTGGTCAAATGCTACAGGCCTTTTCCTTGGTTACTGTTTGGTGATTTTAAAAATGGATCTCCCTGCTGTGTTAAGAACAGCTTCCCCAGGGAAAGTGTAGTCTGCATAGCTAAGCAGGTCCCCTAACTTTTTCCTGGGGTTACTCCCTTTAAAGCAAAACTTGAAAGAAAAGAAACTAAAAAAGCAAAAGTCTACTTCCTTAAAGCAATAATCAAGCAATATAATTTTAGTAATATTCTAAGATAGCTCAAATATTAAATTAACATTATGTGAAGGGATTCATAGCCAACACAAGTGAAGGATAGTAAACTAGAGCAAACCTCCCATTAAAAAAAAAAAATCTTTCCTTCTTAACAAAACCCCCAGATGTGCACCAAGCGATCAGTGTTTCCATTAAAAGTTCAAAAGATGGAATCCAGATGTTTCTCTCAGCTCTGTGCCCTTTGACCCGATGCATTTACTTGCTCTTGGAGGTTTTGGTCACATGACTCCCTGAACTTTATGCTCTACCTAAATAGCTCTGAAATTTACTCTATGATAATGGAGCATAGAGTTGTTTGGGTTGGGGATCAATTTCATGTCTATGAAGTGCTGCTGAAACTTTAAAGTTTTCCCTTTTCCTTTTAGTTCTTTTAAAAAAAATGTCTGTGTTTAAGTCACGTTATCATTATTCTATCTGGAATTTTAAGTGCTAAGCATTTTAAGTGCCAAATGTTTGACCTACATTGGTAATAGAGGGTCGAAACGGATAAAGGTACTAATAGAATATAAATTATCTTTCTAAGTATTGTAAATAGAGCATTAATAGACATCACTGTAATGAGATGGACAAAATTTTCTAAGAAACAAATTGCTTTAAAACATATTTCTTGGCTTTCAATAACCAATCAAAAAGCCATCTACACTTAAACAACATAGCAACAAAAATTGCTTTGAGGAAGATAAACAGCCTTCTATCCTGGCCACAAATGCTAGCTCTTAGCCATAGGATGGCAACAGAATCTTTTGGAAATTTAAAACAAAAATGTGTGGAAAGATACACATTTATAGCAGTAAGGATTAAATGTAGAAAGTCAGTTGTAGTATATAATGATAACTGAAGAATGTTCAGTTATCATTCTTTTTTTTTTTTCCCTCTAGTTTTGTGGGCAGTTCCCAAATTGATTAGAAATAGTATTTACAAATTTAAATTCCTGCTGTGTGGAAAATAATAGCAAAGCCATGTTCATTTTTAATATTTTCAAGGTCCTTAAAAATGGCATTTTTCACACCATAAATCTGTAGTAGTTGAATGTTGGGTTGCTTTCTCAAAGGAATGTTGAGCGTGGGGCTGCAGCCTGCTGTGGTCAAGCGTGGTGGGAAGAAAGTGTTGCTAATGGAGACCCAAAGGATTCTTACAGTTAGTTTCTAGCCAGTGTTGCTTTTGACAAAACCATAATGGTACAACCGAGAAAGATCAAGAGAGAAAAACAATTCTCTGACATTAAAAGGATTTTCCAGAATTACACTTGGCAGGTTTTCATTCTTCACTTTAATATTTTGTTTCTGGAAAGGCCCATTTTGGAAAAAGATAGATGCTGGGTTATCTATATAAGGAAGATCCCACCAGGAAAAGCAAAATAGAGTATAAACATTACTCCTCCTTTGAGAATACAATATTAGTCACTAGATCTTCTGATAACAGTTCTCTTGGATGGGGTGCAACTGGTTCTCTGGTTCTCCTGCCCAGGGAGGCTAGTTAGTCCAAAGAGTAGAAAAAAAATGATCTCCTATTTGTTTCCTAGGGCTAGGAAGGTGACTTTGTCATTTGTGTATGTGAATGATTTCCCTACATTTCCTATCACTCCAGTTTTGGATGATGAACAGAAATTCCAAAATAAAAAATGCTCATAGGGGCGCCTGGGTGGCTCAGTCGGTTGAGCGTCTGACTTCGGCTCAGGTCATGATCTCACAGCTCGTGAGTTTGAGCCCTGCGTCGGGCTCTGTGCTGACAGCTCAGAGCCTGGAGCCTGTTTCAGATTCTGTGTCTCCCTCTCTCTCTGCCCCAACCCACTCGCATTCTGTCTCTGTCTCTCTCAAAAATAAATAAACATTAAAAAAAATTTTTAAATAAAAAAAATAAATGAAAAGTGCTTATAGTTTTTATAGCCAAGTAACATTCTTCCTTTATACATAATAACTAGCTAAGATATTTCTACCAGATTTGCTCATATTTCATTTCATATGGCTATGTGGCTTAGGTTTATTTCAATAGGATTTACTAATAAAGACAAGGAGTAATATACCAAAATTGACAACTGGCAAATAAATCAATTTCAAATAACAGCACTTCTATAGCCAGTGTTTTACTAGACAAGTCATAAAATGGGGCAATTATTTGGGCAATTTGGGTAAAAGTAAGATTCTATTTGTTGGAAGATGGGAATCAAAATGATAAGCATAATTGGTTACCTATTTTACTCATTCATTTATTTAACAAATATTTATTAACTGTCAAAGGATAAAGTATCATCTATTGTCTTACAGAGCATCTAATAGATTTAGCGTAACTAGATACATGCATAAGACATCATCACCTCTAAGTGCTCATTGTTACCTGGATCAGGTAGGTTGACTATTGGGTCATGCCTAACTGGCCCTGGTAGAATTGCTAAACCGCTGTCATTTAGGTTATTTGTATTTTGGCAATGCTTGAATGGAATTACATAATTGCTACTTCAGAAAAGCAGAAATTATTTGAAAATGACTCGAACATATTTGAGTAGACTTACAGATTTACTAATAACTAGACATTTATAACACCTCATATGTTCCTTAGTACAGGACTCCTCATCTGGACATTAAGCCTACTTCCTGAAGGACTTGTACATTTTCTCAGGAGCCATTTGTGGCTTGGTCAGTGCTTTGGTTCTTATTCTTATGTATTCTTTCCCTTCTTCTATCATCCCTGACTTAGCTTCTTAGACCTTACCATCCTCATTAGAAAGGATATATTTGTTAATGGCCCGGCCATTGGTAGAGTAATTGGTATGCTGAAATAAAATGGCAGTTTATGACAAATTTTATTTCACTTTCTCTACCCTGGATAAACATTTGGAACACCTGCAACGATTCTGACCACTCTCTCATAATCAAGACTCCTTGGGTCATTTCAAGTCATTAAGTCAACAGAGTCAAGCCACAAAGTAACTAAAAGACAGAATTTCATCCGAACTCTAAAACTTGATTTAGCTTTAAGCTGCTTCTCAACTCTGACTCGCACCTGCCTAAGGCTGAAAGCCTGCAGTAGAAAGGTGACATAGGGGCAGTCCGTCTCTCTGCTGTCTGTTCTGCCACAGCTCACCTCCTTCCCCCACCCTTCAACTGCAGTTTTTCTCTCCATCCAAGGGTTGAAGGTGGAGCTGACAGAGAATGAGGAGAGGTAAGGGTATAGGGCAGATGTCTCTCATCTGAGAAGTATCATGCCCCCCAGACCTGGAAAATGGTTAAACTGATTCATTTGCTTGTGGACACTTTCTTGTCATAACGCCCCTACTGCCCCCCATGCGTCCCTTATATGGTCCATGGGAAATACCCTCACATCGTGTCCTGCCAACTCAGGGAGTATGGGCTACTCTCTCCTCTTTCACTATCAAAACAGGAAGCCAGACTTACTTAGCCTTCTAAGTTCCTGAGGCTGGAGTCAGACCCCAGTTCACTGACCCAAGAATTAGGCATGGGCCAAACTGTTCCTACACACCTCCCCCCCCCCACCCCCCACCACCATTTGGTTTGTATGAGGAGGAACACCCCAATCCCCTCATCCATAGAAAGAGAAGAAGAAAGGACAACATAGGAAACTCCTTTTAAAAAATTCTCCCACCCCTTTCTTCACAAAAATTCTCTTTCGCCTGTATTCCCTTTTCTCTTCAAAGGGTCAGAGTACTGGAACAGTTTCTGGTGTCATTCTCTTTATAAGTCTGCACATGAGTTGGGATCTACCTCATAATTTTCTACCTAACCTTTATATCATATCTAAAATGTATCTCAGTGAAGATCAAGACACAGAGAGTCCAGTCTAGTCTCCTTTTCAGTCTCCTTTGGGTTATGGGAAATGAGTGATTAAAATTTTGATACAAAAGGGAGATTGTTCTTCTTCTTGAATAAAGTATATCTGCTATTAATGTGGTCCTGTCTTTTTACATAGCACCCCTTGAAAGTCATATTCCACCATACATTTAGTTCATTCCTCTATCTTGAGTAGGAAGAGGTAGTTTATTGAATTCTTAGAACAATGGAGCTTGAGGGGATATGACTTCTAGGCATGGTCTTTAAGCTCACTGATGCCTCAGGAAACCTAGAATTGTCTCTTTCCAGTACGTTCTGTGGTTACCTCAGAATTTCCCCTGGATTCAGCAGATTAATTGCCAATGAGTGGCCAAAACCCAACAAATGTTGGGAGAGAGAAAAAGAATACAGTCTGGGCTGAAGTGGTGATGGAAGGTGTTGCTCAGATGGGGTAACCTTTTTAAATCATGTTTATAGCTCCAGGTGATGAGTTTCAAACAACTAACAACTCTCTTAGAAGGTCTAAGCTAGTGCTCAACCATGCCCATGAAATGAAGACATTAATGATTGACTCTAGAATCAATGAACATCTAAGCCCAATGCTTAGATTCTTATGTGGGAAAATATTATGGCTTCGATTTCAAATTTGACACTCTCTCTGGTGCCTACAATGCAGGGTCACAAAGACTAACCAGTACAATTCACAAATACTTAGTCAATGGGTTTTGATGGTTACAAAAGACCAATCACTCGTTGATTTTATAAATTTATAAACTATTTTAACACTCCGCAGTAACTTTTGTGAAGGCTAGCAATGGACATATCAGGCCTTGCTGTCTTTCCCACAAGAAGCAGTGTAAATTAATTGGTCCCAGCTTGCACTGCTGTTGTCGAATCAACACAGTCTGGCTGCCTTCTGTGAAATGCCAGCTAACGGATCAAAGCCTCTGGAGAATGACCCCTATTTTCCCCCAAATATGTGTGGTTTTCTGGAAATCCATATCTCCTGCCTCTTTAAATGTCTGTGGGTAATCGTGAGAAGACAGTTCTCATCATTTTTACCTGGGCCCATCTTGTTCCTAATTTGCAGCCCAACAAACCATCTGAGTAATCCACACCCACGAATTGATGTGTTTACTGGGTCATCCAAGTTTCTGCCCAGTCACGTGTGCTCTAACTCTTGCTAACCCATCTCTGCTTCCAGTTTTATCTGAAGTGGGGCAGGATTGGTGCCTTGGTGCTGGGCTTAACATTCCTCACCACGGTTGGTCCACGTGGATACACTGCATCTTAGGAGAAGATACTAAGAGAGAGCGTGCAGATCAGACATCTCAGCTGTGTGTACTCTGAACTGATATTATTTAAAAATTAGACTATTTTATTGTGGTAAATATACAAAACATACTATTTATCATTATAGCTATCTTTAAGTGTCCAATACAGTGGCATTAAATACATTTATAATGTTGCAGAACCATCACCACCCAAAACTTTTTCATCATCTTCCAAAAAAACTCTTACCATTAAACAATAACCCCCCTCCCCCAAATAAGATTAATATTATTAACAATGAAAGATACCCAAGGGGTATATGGGATGACTGAGTCACAGTCTTCTTAGCACTGCTTAGGAATTCCCAAGATAGGCAAGTGGATGGGAAGGAAACAATAGTCCAAAAGTCCCAAGTGCTTTCTCCTGCAGTGTGTAAAGGAAGAGGTGGGGGACATGCGCCTTCTGCCCAAGTAAGAAGCCTCAATCTTCCAAGTGTTTGGGTTAGTATTTAACTTTTTTTCCTTCATGTTTAGGCAAATTAAGTGCGAGCAAAGACCAGAGGGAGCCAGCACTGTGGCCCTGATACGAGAAGAAAGTAGCTGTTCTCAACTATGTAACATGTGCCTTGCTTTCAAGAAAAGCTACAGAATATTACACTGGAACTGACATGTTTCTCCCAAGACCCTGGCTCTGAGCAAGGAGGCAGGATGACAAGTCAGGAAGGTCCAGGGCTGGCCTGTACTCCTTCTCTGTCTCTCAGGAAAGACCATCCCCCCCCCCCCCCACCCAAGCACTGCTGTGCAAAGAGACCATTCATTTTAACGGGCCCAGTCACTCCAGGGGGACAGCAAAAGCAAATCAGCCCCATGTCCCACAGTAAATCGTCTCTAGCTGAATGATGTCTGGTTCCTTTCTGGAAACAATGTTCTTCGCTGAGTTGCAGTTTGCCAGGGGTCAAATATGACAGAAATGAAGTGTTGCTAATAGTGATTGAAAAGGATTCCTACTGTTTGTGGCCAGTGCTGGGTAGTAGAAAGGCCAAATTTGTGAGCCAGAAAACAGCAGGAGCCAGTAAACTTTCCCCAAGACTTACTAAACTTTGAGTCACCTCTGCTCCCCCAGCCATTCTATCAGTCCTGTTTGGGGGAAACTGATATTATAATTACTAATCTCAGCAAGGGCCTAATGTGCAACCTGAAGCCTTTTCGGCCTTTGGTGCAATTAGGGCGGGAGGGCAGGGCCGGCAGACACTGGCGGGCTCCACCCCCCTGTTTGCAAATCACCCTGCTAGGGTTTCATCCACACCCTCACATCCTCTGTAGACAGGTAACTGAGCAGTGCTCGGCTCCGGGCCTCCAGTGAGGGGAAATTATTCCTGCCTAAACTGGCTGGGAGCTATTAAAGGTTTAAATGTCACCTCAAAAGAACTCTTTGCTAACCTTTAAGTGGTGGCGTCTTGAGGGCTGTTTCAGGCAGGATTTGCCCCCTCCTGGGGCGTCTGGAGAGCTGAGAACATTTGTATGTGTTGTTTCTCCACGCCCTCCCTTTCTTTCGCTCCTTTCAGGGAATTATCACTGTACTTTCAAAGGGGGAATTTGTGGGACAACCGGCACCTGCTGGACTGAGCTTCCCAGTGAAGGCTCTCTTGGCTGAGTGTATAATTTCATTTAATCCTAAATAGCCCCCTTTACCTATTGTCGACAAATTCCCTTTAATCCTAACCACCACTTAGGAGAATATTTACTATCAAAAGGAGACAAATCACTATTTAAATGTGGATTTACTCAAGTCTGAAACTATGACAGTGACATACAGTAAAATGATAATATGTAAATAAAAACTGGAGACAGATTTATCCCCCAAGAAAGCTGGGCAGAGCGGTGGATTAAAGTCATATGTGATCTACTTTGAGTGGCCTCAATTCAGACCCAGCATTCAGTTATGCCCAGCCTCGCCATTCATTCTGCTTTACTCCAATTCATTTGGTTCTAGTTCTCAATGACCCTCTGTTACCAGGCATACACCTCTGATAAGTAGGCCTTGATGTTTACAGCACTTTGGAGTAGAATAAATGCAAACCACACATTATTTATGGGTGTGCACTCTTAGCTTACAGGGCATTTGTCAGGAGTGCAAATACAGGTGGAATAAGTAGATGTGCGTTAGCTCAGACAGCCTGGTTTCCAGAAGCTAACCAGAAAAAAAGAGCTAAATAAAATACCACCCGAAAGACAACAGCTTTCAATTATTGCCCATGATCCTGAATTCCTCCCAATGAGTTGAAAGGAAATCTATACCAGATGGCATTTTTCTGAATCAGCCAAGTGCAACCAGTCATTCCTGACTCTTAGTGATGGGCAGCAGTGCCAAAGAAGAGCTGGCCCTTCACTTCCTCCCTCAGCTCACTGGTCATGGAAAGCAACATCGCTTTCTAGAGAGGAGTTTCTTAATTGCAGTGAAATGTAATTAGAACAGTTAGAAACGGACGTTTGTTTTTTAGTGTTTTTTTTCTCCTAAAAAAGCAGAAACCAAGCAAATCGTCCTGTGTTCTTTGGCAACAGTGGACTGATTAGCCTAAGCCAGAACTGGAAAACAAAATGAACACACATCACATCACCTCTACACATGGAGATAATCTTTTCAATCGAGACTACCACAAAAACATGCAAAATCAGTAACAACTCCTAGATGTATGGGGTGGGGGCACAAAAAAATCATTGTATTGTGACGCAGCAAGCAAATAAATTTGAGCCCTCTAATATATTACAATGAAGAGCTGGCCCATGTTAATCATATTCTCCCCTAAATTACCTTATCCCAAGACACCAGGTCTGAGAATGAAGACAAATACATTCCTTTTGAAAAGCCAAGAACATATTTAACATGTCTGTCTTGGAAAGTACAATACCTGATACTTTTTTTGTTGTTGTTGAGAAAATTCACAACTGATTATGGGAAAGTCAAGAGAAGGATATCATGCATATGCTTCCTTGTGCTCAGAAGACTATATTCATGAGGAAGAGCTAAATAGCCAGTGAATTTATTCAACTAACTGCTCTTTGAACATATTTGCTCACCATGTAGTGTAATTTTATTAATGACTAAAGTATTTTACTGTGTTGGTTACTCTCTTGGCAGCTACAGTGGGACCTATTTTAAGCTGGTGAAGATCTAGGACTTTTTTGGTAATAAAGAACAGAAAATTATTTTCCAAAGATCAATCATTGCTTTGGAGAAGAAACGGGAAAGGATGGGAGTGAGGGGAACAAGGGCAATAACAAAATGTGATTGATTATGAAGGATAGATTAGTTTTCAGGCTATGAAACTGTTCCTCAACATGTTGCTCAAAGACGACCATGTCCCAAATCACTTAGGTTACACCAAATCTTTAGGCAATGCAGACACATAGTTGTTTGTTTTACAGAAAAGTAGAACACCAATTCAATCCAAGGAGAAACGTGACTGATGGATGCGGACAAATGTCCGTGGTTCATTAAAGATACTCGTGTTTAACCAAATATAGGTATCCAGAGGTTGATATCTGAGGTAGCTAGAGGTCTCCAGATGGTTACAGTAAAACAATCTACCAACCCCAATTTAGGGCCTGAGCATCTTCATATAACGGGCTTTGGGGTCCTGTTCTTGTATGGTAGCCTCTACAAAACATAAACATCTCACTTTATTACTTGACGGTACGTTTTTCGAGGATCAACTGTGATTTCAGTTGCTTCATGATAATTTAATTTACTTGTGAGCTTGACAATGTATTCATCAGATAACCAAGGGGAGAGTATGAGAAGAGTTCATATTTGCAACTCACGTCTGTTTAACCAAACATGTATACCTTGACAACCTTCAAACTTGTTGACACTTAGATAAAATGAATCTTACACTGAAATATATTATGAAAAATTTTTAGACGTTATGCCATCTGTGCTCCTGACAGAGTAGGATCCATCTTCATTTTGGACTGGGTGTAATATCAATTTTGGTTAGAACATTTTGCATGCATCTTCTGGACTCCAGGTTCAGGGAGCATAATGGTGTTCCTGGCACCAGTAAAGTTAAATGAGCACCTTGAAGTTCAAGCCTTACCCCTAATAAAGTAGCTGAGAGGATCTCTTCCCTCGGTTGCCACTGAGCACCAACAACAACTGATGGTCATAAGTTAACAAGCTAATA
Source organism: Lynx canadensis (assembly GCF_007474595.2). Classification (NCBI taxonomy): domain Eukaryota; kingdom Metazoa; phylum Chordata; class Mammalia; order Carnivora; family Felidae; genus Lynx; species Lynx canadensis. The sequence goes on from NC_044305.1 coordinate 83,932,968, forward strand.
TTTCATCCATGGATACCAGAGCGTTAATGGCTAAATATGCCAGTTGAGGGAAGGAGCACATGTGCAGCTATTTGCCCGACACAACTTCTGCTGTCATGGCCTATTAAAACCAGTTTACATGTGCATGTCGAATTTGATGAATATGTATGTGACCCTTTTCAGAGCCATCACTCATTGGGCTATGGCCCCCATGGCAGGAAAAACAGCACCTCTCATTAAACACAGCATGAGTTACAGGCATGTTATGTTAATATTTCTTCAGAACTTTAGGGGGTTTTCTTCTTGTTCTAATAAATCCTGTGAAGAAAATAATTTAAAAGTATAATTGATTTAAAAAAAAAAAAAAACCTTTTTCTCATTTTTCCCTTAACTATTTTATTTGGTGTGTAAGTTCTGGAAGGCTCTTTCCTCAGGAAGTTGTAGGACAAGCTTATGAATTGTGCTTTGTATCACTCATTTGGGACTCCCGAGGCAAGCCCCCTCCTCAGTTGGAAGTTCAGAAAAGGCTAAACAAGAGACCTCCCTGCATGCAACTCTAAAACTCATGAAAGGCAGGGCTGTCTCTGAACTTTTGCAACATAATGGATCATCTGTTAACTCACAGTTCTTACCCACGGGTCTGTCTCATAGTCAGTGTGCAAACAATGATAACTACCCGGATCACTATTATTTTTACTATTATTACTTGAGTCACAGAGCTAAAACGGTCTTTGTATGGGGGAAGATAAGAGCCTTTCTGAGGATTCTTTTCAAAATACACAGGGTGAAAAATCATAATAGAGTTCATCTGAAATAAGTGCAGATAAGAGATTAAAGTCGTAACTCCATAGGTTATGTTAAAATACCTGGGAGTCTAAACACAGGGCCAATTTGCTCATGCAGTCTCGCTGCTCCCACTTCTGGCAAGGCATCTGCCGTTGCCCTTTCCCACCCTGCCTTGCTCCACTGGCCCTTTCATGGCATCTGGTCAACTATGTTGCAAAGTGTTTGAGAGCAGGGATGGTGGTCAGTACTCTTCCGTAGCATCTCAAAATGTCTAGCTCAGTGTCCGACACACAGATTTTAATAGGCTCCCCAAATTTCTCTCCTAATTACTGATGCAGTACTTTGCAAATATAATACCTAGAGAAGAGTGACCCGAAGAGATGGGCAGGGGATCTGAATGAGGGAAAAAACTATCAGTTCACGGGGAAGCCAGCCCACTGGAAGGTGGCAGAAGGTCCTGCAGAGACTACTTTGAGAACCACTACAATACAGGAACACTGACTCAGGAGTCTAGAGTTTGGGTTCTATTCTTAGCTTTTCTTTCATCTGGCTGGGGGACCAGAGAACATGTTCATGCTCAATTTCCCCATTTGCAAGTAATTGCCAAAGTCCTCAAGATCCAGAATCTTCTCCACGTAGAATTTCACTCCACTTACAAAGAATTGGTCTGGGTTTCAGCTACTATTTCTTTCTTTCTTTCTTTCTTTCTTTCTTTCTTTCTTTCTTTCTTTCCTTCACATTTCTTTCCCCTCTTCAGCCCACGCATCAAAGAGTTTAGAATCTGGAGCTAACCTCCTCAGTGTGCCCTTTGATAATCAAGTCAAATCTCCAGGTAGTGCTGAGGAAAGCTTTTGAAACTTCTCATTGTGATCACAGGTCTTCGGACTGACTCCCATCGTCTGGAAAACCAAACTGTGCAAGAAGTCAGAAAGTACATTTGCCAAAGTATCAGTAGTCAAATGGCATGGAGAAGTTACCATTGACTGGTCAGGCCCAATTTTGGGGGCTGTATTTTACTAACTCAGTCTGACCAACTACATTATGAGGTAAGTGCTGTCATGATTATGCCTTTCTTTACAGAGAGAGAACTTAGATGGAAAGAGAATTAAAAAGTTGCCCAAGGTCATACAGAGCTGGTAAGGGAGGGATGCTGGATTCAGACTCAGGCAGTCTGGCTCCAAAGCTTGGGCTTTTGCCATTCTATCGCAGCCTGTGTCAAATGTTTCTTCGCAGGCGGACACCCCCTCAGGATAGTAGATTTGGAGGCAGATGGAGCAACGTCCTCTATAATAGAAAACAACAAACTCAAAGGAGAACAAGTAACAAAACAGACTTAGTTGCTCATCAGAGAAATCTTTTTTCCAGCTCCAGCCCTGCCGTGGATGCCAGGTTTTACGAGTCTTGTGGGCACGGAAGGAGAGTAGCTAGAAATGTCAGGGATGCTCTACCTCTGTGCAGGAGGCCGGTCTCACTGGGGTCTGCCTCTCCAGCCTGAGGTAGGATCCCGAAGACACCACTGGGAGAGCTTAGGTAGAATGCTCTCTCCCAGGATTCACGCCATTACTCTTCGATCACTTGAGAGGCCCCCAGCTGGCTGAGCAGCAGGCTCGATAGCCAGAGCCATCTCCACCTCTCTCTATAAATCTAGCACCAGAGCTGCCAACAGACGGTGTTGGATAAAGTCTGTTTTGCTCCCTGCCAACCAAATGGCCCCACAGCATAAGGTTCCAAGTTTTCTCAGTCTCATAAAACTTGGCTGAATGAGGCAGTGGTGCCATGAAATTTGCATTTATCTTGTGCACCTGACACTTCCCATCATGATGATGGAGTGTTTCCCTCATGTTGGAGGGCTCTCGGCTCTTAGGGAGGACAGGAAAGCAGGGTGGAGGTTGGTTGTGGGGCAGGCTAATCAAAGCCAGGAAGAAGAGTAAATCCGTAGGCATGAGGGATGGGAAACAAGGTATGGGAGGAATGGAGGGCTGGGGGCTGGGGGAGCACTGTGACTTAAGATAAAAAAGCATTCCAGAACCCCTTGTGCATTCGGGCCATCCGTCATCTCTGCTTTTCAGGGATAGCCTCTCTGTTGACCTCCAGGCCCTGGCATGCAGTGCCCTTAGAGCTACCCCAGGGAAGCTGATCCCCTCTTTCATAGACCACAATTGTGCACATGCTTAGAACAAACCTGCAGAAAAATTAACCTATAGGTCTACAGGTTGTGGTAATAATATAGTTTTCTTTAATTTTGTGTTAGGACTTTTTGAACGGGAGAGGAGGTGGGGAAGATGTTAAGAGTTTCGGTACAGTGTAAGAAAAAAGAAGAACAAAACTGTACCCAAATGAAAGTTCCTTTATCTGCCTCCTTTTTCATCTTGTTTAGAAGTTCTCAACTTTATTCCAGAAAAAAAAAAAAAGGCATAGTAATGAGAGTCTGAACCCTGAAGCAGAGGGCTGTGATTCAAATCCCATATCAACTATTTACTTACCGGTGTCCAAGATTCTGAGTCTTTCTTTGCTTCTGTTTTTTCATTTATAAAATAGGGACAAATAGAGGAAGTATTTCATCTAGTTTTTTTCAGGTTAAATGAGAGGATGTATATTACATGTTTGGTACAATGCCTTGTGGACAGTAAGTGCTCCACAGATTTGGACAATATTCTGACCTCGAGACTTTGAAGAGATCCTAGCTGTTCTTTGAGGACAATCAGAAACCATGAATCTCAAGGCTCTCAGGCACTCAGTTATAACCACGCCATGAAAATGAGTTCCTGGTGTGTGTCTACTTTTCAGTGTCTTAGTAATATTCTTTCCATCTCTGAATAACTGTGGGTTGGTAGAATACCACCTTTTAAAAATTATGTATTTTTTTCTATAGCTCTTGTGTTGCTCTGTATCTATTAGTCATAGTTTTCATAATTAGATCCAAACTTTTGGATCAAATGTCATGAATGCCCTGATTCCTTGACTCCTTCTCATGGACAAAATGTGAAGCAAGCGTTTCTGATATTTTTCTTGACTAAAAGGTCTGGCTTGTATTCCCCCAGTATGACTTCATGGGTGGTGGACTTGAACATTACTGTGTGCTTGGCAATCCAACGCCATACCATATTCCTTCCCACAGTTAGTGAGAGTTTGGTAACTATTTGGCCACCACTTTCCTGATCCAACCCACCATTCCCAATGCTCCTCCACTGAGTTGTTGCTTCTACCTCCTCTTGAATTTGAGAACTTCTCTTTAAATATTGCAGGATACAGCACATCAAAGAGAGCATGACCAAATGGGAGTATCATTCATCATAGCTGACAAACAGAAGTGGGGAGAAGGTGATATGCAGAAACCCTAAAAGGCTAATACTGGTTGATGGCGAAGCTCCTGTCCTCCTAGATCTTATTAACAAAAGCAGAGAAAAGTTCTTCCTTTTGGTGATAAAGCTCAAGTTAAAATATTAAAAATTAATTGTGAAAGTCCATCTTTTTATTGAATCATTAATTCATTTATTCACTTTTCTACCAACCATTTATTTATTGCATGCCTATTTGTGTGACACATGATTCCACTTAATTTTTTAAACTGCCTATATCTTTCAGGAATATGCATATATATGTATATTCATATACTTCTATTTTACAGCCTATGAAGTGGTTTGATGAATACAAATAAATCAAGTAAGTTTATTAATTAATTAACAACTTTCTTTGTTAGACAGCCATACTGAGTTTCTAAGTTCCAAATTTTGTGTGTGATATGAGGCCAAAAATGACAAGCAAATCTATTCTGAAATATAAGTGCTAACATTACTTTGCCTATTTCCTCATCGTTTAGAAAAGTCTTATTTTCAAGAAGAATAAAAGTGATGCTGACAATATCAGAAAGAGAATAAACTAAATTTGTCATGGAGACCACAGGGATGAATGACAAAAATCAGCCATTTCTTTGAAAGTCAGAAAGTATCTAGTTTATACCATGAGCTGATGCAGAAATAAAAGACAATTGGTGATGAAATACACATGCAAGGAAAGTCCTCATGTTTTGGGATTCAAAGTTATTTCCAAAATAGTCTTTGCTCCAAATGTAATTTTGAAGTGACATATATCTATCAGCAAAAACTAAGACAACGTCAATGATATTTTCACTCTAGAAATACATATGTAGACTTTTATGTATAGAACGCTATGTATGTGTATACACATGTATATTCATGTGTATATAAATTAAACATATACATTAATGCTAAAGTTAAATATAGTATTGAGATAGTATAAAACATTATTGCTTCAGTTTTCAAACCATTCTTATTTCAAATCTAGAGCATAAATTATGATTATAATAAATTTTATATTGGTGTTAAAAAACTATAATTTAAGATATGACTTTGTGGGTAAAGCCAGAAGAGTTAGCAGTTATTTACCAATTATCTCTTGAAAATAAATATTTCTTGCAGCTATCATGAATTAGACCAATTTCAAACAAAAACCTGTTAGAAGATACAATGAAAGAAAATGCCCATTTATAAGAGTAATGTATAAGATAAAATACCAAGGAATAAACATAACAATAAATGATCCAGTCTTATATAAAGACACATTTTATTTTATTTTTTTTTATTTATTTATTTTTTAAATTTTTTTTTTCAACATTTATTTATTTTTGGGACAGAGAGAGACAGAGCATGAACGGGGGAGGGGCAGAGAGAGAGGGAGACACAGAATCGGAAACAGGCTCCAGGCTCTGAGCCATCAGCCCAGAGCCCGACACGGGGCTCGAACTCACGGACCGCGAGATCGTGACCTGGCTGAAGTCGGACGCTTAACCGACTGCGCCACCCAGGCGCCCCTAAAGACACATTTTAAATATTACTGACAACCTCAATAGAATGAACAAACAAAAGGTATAGCTTATTCCTGAACAGAAAGACTCAATATTATAAACATGTAAATTTTCTCTAAGTTAATCTCTAAATCTAAATGAAACAAGGTTTTCTTTTGCCTAATAAGGTGACTCTAAAGTTCATGTGAAAAAAGAACAAGCAAGAATAACACTGAAACCTCTGAGAAAGAAGAACCATGAGCTCTACCAGATGTTAAAACATATTAAACAGACACAAAAATCATCATAGTGTGATGGAGTGAAATTAGACAGACAAACCAATGAGCCAAATAGAAAGTCCAGTAAAAAGTCCAAATATATATAGAATTTAATATCTGATTAAAGGTAGCAACTTAAATTGGTGAGGAAAAGAAGGACTATACTATAGGGGTGCCTGGGTGGCTTGGTCGGTTAAGCGTCCAACTTCAGCTCAGGTCATGATCTCATAGTTCGTGGGTTTGAGCCCCACGTTAGGATGTGCTGACAGCTCAGAGCCTGGAGCCTGCTTCAGATTCTATGTCTCTTTCTCTCTCTGCCCCTCCCCCACTCATGCTCTGTCTCTCAAAAAAATGAATAAATGTTAAAAATTTTTTTTTTAAAAAGAAGGACTATACAGTAAATGATGTTAGAGCAATTGGAAAGTCAAATGAGAAAAATAACCTATACCTATCTATACCTCACACTTTATGTCCAAAGAAATTTCAAATGGATTGAAGATTTAAATAATGAATAATATGAAGCCATAGAAGTTCTGGAAAGACATATAGGAAAATTCCTTTATAATCTTAAAATACAGTAGACATATATAATTATGACTCAAAATCCAAAACCATAAAGTATATTAATAGCTTGGGTTATGTAATATACAAAGAAATTGACTTAAGAATATTTAGGAACAAATTTACCAAAGGAAGTGGAAAACTTATATACTAAAACCCAGAAAACAGTAGTAAAAAATAAATTAAAGAAGACCTAAATAAATGGGAAGATATTTTGTATTTGTGGATTGGAAGACTTAATATTGTTAAGGTGGCAACGCTCTTTAAAATGAGCTAGCTACAGATTCAATAGAATCCCTACTAAAATTCCAAAGGATTTTTTTTTTTTTTTGCAGAAATGGAAAAGGTGATCTTCAAATTTATATATAATTACAAGGGGTCCTTGTAGTCAAAACAATTTTGAAAAATAAGATCAAAGCTGGAGGACTAGAACTTCTCAATTTCAACACTTACTATAAAGCTACTATAATCAAAACAGTGTGGTATTGGCATAAGGTTGACATATAGAGCAATGGAAAAGAATTGAGAGCCTGGAAATAAATCCATACATCTATGGCCAATCGATTTTTTGCAAGAATGCCAAGATCATTACACAGGGAAATAACAGTCTTTTCAGCAAATGATGTTGGATCTAGTGGACATCTACATGCAAATGAATAACTGAAGTTAGACCCCTCCCTCACATTATGTATGAAATTTAACTAGCCAGGTCACGATCTCGCGGTCCGTGAGTTCGAGCCCCGCGTCGGGCTCTGGGCTGATGGCTCAGAGCCTGGAGCCTGTTTCCGATTCTGTGTCTCCCTCTCTCTCTGCCCCTCCCCTGTTCATGCTCTGTCTCTCTCTGTCCCAAAAATAAATAAACGTTGAAAAAAAAATTTAAAAAAAAAAGAAATTTAACTAAAAATAAATCAATGATCAAAATATAAGAACTGAAACTATAAAACTACTAGGAGAAAACATAGGGAAAAATCGTTTGTGCTTCATACTTTGGTTTTCAAATGACTTCACTGAGAAAGTGAAAAAACTACCAGCAGAATTGCAGAAAATATTTGCAAATCATACATATATATTATCTAGTATTTGTACCACATAAAGAACACTTACAACTCAACAGCAAAAAGACAACCCAAGTAAAAATGGTGAAGGGACTTAAATAGGCATTTCTCCAAAAAAGATATACAAATAACCAAAAAGCACGCAAAAAGATGCTCAACATCATTAGTCATTAGGGAAACGTAAATCAAAACCACAATGAGATACTACTCCCCACCCACTAGCATGGCTATAAAACATAAAACAAACAGAAAATGGAAAATAACAGGTGTTGGTAAGGATTTGGAGGAATTGAAACCGTCATACATTGTTGGTAGGAATAGTACAGCCACTGTGGAAAACAGCTTGACAGTTCTTCAAATACTTAAACATATAACTACTATATGATCCATCTCAGATATCCATCAATGAATTAATGGAAACAAAATTGTGTATATACATACAATAGAATATTATTCCACTACAAAAAGGAATAAAGTACTAATACATGGTACAATATGATGAACCTCAAAAACATTCTGCTAATTAAAAAAATCCAGACACAACAGTCATATTTTGTAAGATTCCATTTATATGAAATGCCCGGATTAGATAAATCTGTAGAGACAGAAAGCAGATTGATGGTTGCCAGGAGCTAGAAAGACAGGTGAATAGGAAGTGACTGCATAATGAGTATGGAGTTTTCTTCTGGGTTGATAAAAATCTTGGAACTACATATAGGTAATGGTTGCACAACATAGTGTTGTATGCTTTAAAATGATTAATGTTATATTACATTAATTTCACTTCAACAACAATGAGAAAGAAAATTAGCATAAAATGTGGACTTGGGCTAATAATAATGTATTAATATTGGTTCATTAATTATGACAAAAGTGTCATAACAATGTAAACTGTTAATAATAAGGGAAACTGGGTATGAGGTATATGGGAACTATATAACTATCTAAATTAAAGAACTTATTTTTAAAGTTTATTTTACTTATTTCAAGTGAGAAAGAGAAAGCATGAGAGGGGTAGAGAGAGGGAGAGAGAGTAAGAATCCCAAGCAGTCATGGGGCGCCTGGGTGGCGCAGTCGGTTAAGCGTCCGACTTCAGCCAGGTCACGATCTCGCGGTCCGTGAGTTCAAGCCCCGCGTCGGGCTCTGGGCTGATGGCTCGGAGCCTGGAGTCTGTTTCCGATTCTGTGTCTCCCTCTCTCTCTGCCCCCCCCCCCCCGTTCATGCTCTGTCTCTCTCTGTCCCAAAAATAAATAAACGTTGAAAAAAAAAAATTTTAAAAAAAGAATCCCAAGCAGTCTCTGCACTGCCAGCATGGAGACTGATGTGGGCTTAAACCCACAAATGGTGAGATCATGACCTGAGCCGAAATCAAGAGTCTGACATTTAACTGACGGAGCCACCCAAGCTCCCCTAAATTAATGAGTTAATTTAATAAAAAGAAAAAAAAAAGAAAACTAAATTAAAAGACAGATGACAAACTCAGAAAAACATATCTGCAATTGATTTGATCAACAAAGGATTAATTTTCCTAATTTTAAGGGTTCCTAAAAATTAAGAGAATGTTCACACATTCAATAGGAAAATAGCAAAAGGAAAATAGATCAAAAGTGAATCAGAAATTTCCTCCACAGTTGAACACAAATATCTCTTAAACACCTGAAGAGACATTTAACTTCTTCCATAAAAAGAAAAATACGTATTAAAAACTACGCTGTTGTAACATTTTTACCTACCAGAAGACAAAAATCAAAATGTTTGACAACATACTCTTTAGTAAAGCTGTGTAGAAACATAATGGTATATATGTAAACTGGTATAACTCAGTGGAGAATAATTTATCAATATCTACAAAATTACTAATGAATATAGCCATTGACCCAGAAATTTCACTTATGGTAATCTACTTTACAGATATCGTGACATATGTAAGAATGACATATGCACAAGTTTATTCATTTCAGTGGTGTTTTTAATAGCAAAAGACTAGAAAAAACTAAAATTCCGTCAATATTGGCTGGACAAATATTATTTATGGTACAGCCAACCAAGTGACATACTATGCTGCATTAAGAAACAATGAAGCAATTCTCTATGTACCAGCATAAAAAGATTTTAAGATTTATTATTAAATGAAAACAGAACAGTATATACGAATGCTAATTTTTTTCTGTCAAAAAAAAGAGGGGCATAGAAACACTACCTATATACTACAACTATTTATTTGTATGTGAATCATGAAACTCTAAAAGATATACAATAAATGGTGGTTTTACAGTGGAAGATGGATAATGTAATTTGGTTGAAGAGGGAAGCATTGAATAGTGTGGAAGGGAAGCATTTGGTTAAATATCTATCTATCTATCTATCTATCTATCTATCTATCTATCTACCTATCTTTTAGAATCATGTAAAAATATTACCTATTTAAAGTTAAATTTAGATGGAACTGGAGGGTATTATGCTAAGTGAAATTAGTCAGAGAAAGACAAATATCATATGACTTCACTCATGTGAGGGCTTTAAGAGACAAAACAGATGAACATAAGGGAAGGGAAACAAAAATAATATAAAAACAGGGAGGGGGACAAAACAGAAGAGACTCATAAATATGGAGAACAAACTGAGGGTCGCTGGAGGGGTTGTGGGAGGGGGGATGGGCTAAACAGGTAAGGGCCACTAAGGAATCTACTCCTGAAATCATTGTTGCACTATATGCTAATTAATTTGGATAAAAAAATAAACTTAAAATTAAAATTAAAAAAATATTTAAGTGATGAAGCAAAAGAAAGAAAACCTTATAATATGTATATTAATGTAGACCTTCTCAGAAAAAGAAAGACTTACAACAAAGTCATTTCATCTAAGACTTCTGGTTTGACAAACGTGCCCCAAGAAGCTGTGTCTTCTTTGACCTTTGAAACCAAGACCATGGGTTTTTCATATTGTTGCTGGCTGGTCTCGTAGTTTGGATGGCTTTCCCTTGTCAGACTCATCCTTCTTTACTATGTTCCCTGCTCCATCTCCAGTGCCTAGAACTCATCCTGACACCAACTAAGTGCTAATAAGAGTTTACTGAATGATTGAATTTAGGAAAAGTCTACCACTTTGTAAATGAGTTGAGTGGTGAATATTGGGTCAAGGAAGAATGAGAAAGATTTTTTTAAATGAAACAGTTTTTAAACTAAAAATATATGATCTTTTTTATTCACCTAGAAGTCAAATGTAGCTCCCTAGGCCAGCTTTAGAAAATATTGTCTGACTATCTAGAACCCACCAAAACCCTAAATCTGATTTCCTTCCAGCAGAATAAGAACTATTTGCCACGTTTTGTTTTGTTTTTTCTTTTCTGGATTCCTTTAAATGTGCCTTGTATGAGGAACAGGAAAAGGCTATGATTGGGGGAAGATGTTGACTGTATCTTGGGAGAGGAACAAGTGAAGAAGGCTTGATTCTAAGTGGCTTTTCTCCCCTATATGGAGATATTTCCCTTTTTTTTTTTTTAATAATCAATACTTGAATAATTTTGCATGCATTCTTCACATCCTTGGGAATTTGATCTGAATATATCATAATATGAATTATAACTAAATCAGAAATAAAACTCTTAGGACTTCCAACATGAGGATAGAAAGTAGAAGGAAAAGAAATCTATTTGGAAGTGTTCTACGATTCCAATTCTAATAAGAGTCTGTGACTGTAACTCATAAATATTGTCAAATGCCAAGAAAGTGCCTTTGGATCTGACTTTTAAGCTCAGAGCCTTTATGATTCACCACTGGGCCATGAGAAGGCTTAAACGTATTTAAGAAAATTGGCTCATTTCAACCATTTTCTCTGATTTTTTTGGTGTTGCGTAACTGAAGGACTTTATAAAATGTTCTACTTTGGGTTGAAGACATGTCTTAAGCAGTACACTCATCAGTGGAAACAGATTTCTCTTTCCCTCTTAGAATAGATTTCTTGATATGATGGAGTTTGAGTTGGGATATCTGTGTATCCGGGTATAACCCATATCTATGAGGCAAGAATGTAATGAATTTATTTCTCTAGGGAAATTCATCTCATTTCATGAGTACTGAACACATTTGGGGGGGTGGGGGGAGGGAGAAAAGACTATCAAACATATCTATCTATGGTATCTAGTTGCATAAAAAAGTATATCAATTAATACATGTTAAACCAATTTCTCAGGTAATGTTAAAAAAATGGTAACACTGACAAGTGGATAGAAATCACTCATCTTGACAAGTGATTATGTAGATTAGGAAAGATGCTCTGTACCATTAAGGAATGGGGACTGAGAATAAATCCCCTGTTGATATAATGAATAACATGACAGTTGTGTTCTGTTCTATGTTAACTCTCTCAGAACTCACATTTAGGTCACATCCCATCATAGGCAAAGTTGAGGAAAGGTCATGAGAAATTGTTTCACATCACAGGTATTTGGATCCTCAGAGACACTGCAAACTGTATATGACTTTCAGGCCTCCTGAAATCCTGTCATATCCTCCTGGGCTTTTCTCTTCGGCTTTTGCAACTCAGATCTCAGTTGGACCTTCAGAATTATTTCATTCTGTCCATATCATACTCATGTCTACATTGATACAATTTTGGCCAATATAAAGTAGAATCTATTTCTCTGCAGCCTTGACTCTGAAGTTTGACCAACTACTCTTACCTTCAACATGCCTTTTCTCTGGATTCAGGAGAATTTATAATTGTGCACTCTGGTATTGTTATGTGGTATTTCTTGAGCATTGTCATTGTTTCTTCAATGAGATAGAAAGCTTTTTAAGGGCACTGCCTCTGTCTGGCACTTACAGGGTCCATCCAATTTTGGACCTGGAACTGTGTGGACCACGTGCGCTCAAGTAAGTCTATTATCTTGGGTTACAGTTTACCACTAGTGACATCTTACTGGTATCTGCCCTTAGGAATGTATGAAGAACAAGGTTGCGGTAACACAGCCAAATATTTCCTGTGAATCAGAAACTTTACATCTCACACTTGTCTTTTTAATGGGCTGTATATTTGTGTTTAGAAATGTGTGCTGTTTGTCCTTTCCTATCAAAGGAAGAACTTTTGTATAATTTCTTATCCTGGACAGTTTAAAGGTAGATATGAAGCAAAATTAATTATGAATGAAATTATGATTTAATTTTCCACACATTTTTTTAAAATAGTGGAAAAAGGAAAAACTAGGAAAGCAAACTACCATCAGTTCCCTTGGGAATGTGTCTAGCCCCAATCCTCTCGTGGTATAAGATAATATGGTTCTGAAAATGCTGCTCTTCTCAGGAGCCTTTGTTCTTAACTTAAACTCCATGAATGGGCTCTAGGGGATTCTTGAACATTCTGGAAATGTTTATAAAACCTATGTTTATAATTTACTGAAGAAGGGCAGGAACTTTGATATCATATTCTCAAAGGGACAGTGACCCTCAAATATTAAGAACATTGATTTAGAATCTTACCATCCACTTACAAATTATTTTAGATGGATCAAAATAAATATTACAAGTTATTTATTCGTTTATTTAGTACACATTTATGGAGTACTTCTAGACTCCAAATATTCTCCTAGTACTGGGGAGATATAATGAATAAGCTCATAGGAAGAGAATGGTGGAAGCATTTCCTGAGTCAAGAAAACCAAACAGAATTAGGTCGGTAGTGACTCTCCCTTAAGTTTTCTGACAATAATTTGATACTTTGTTCTTGTGAAGGTTGGTTATCCCTACTAGTATATACTTTTAATTGAGTTACTATAATAACTATAAATCATTTCAATTAACATTAACTTCTATTGTGGCAGATATAATTAAGAACACATATGTGACTATTTCTGCCTCTTATAATGAGCTTTCATAGTAATCACTATTGGAACTACAGTATTAAGTATAATTACTAAGTAATCTACTAGAACACAGAATTACTTTATAATTATATGATATTTTCCTAAGCATATAGCATGTAGTTACTTTGGGAGTGAAGCACAGGAATGACATTTAGCAATCTATTACATAATTGATGAAATCTTGCTAATAAATGTGAGTTAACATCCATAAATGCTGGACATTTTAAATTCCAAAATAAAGCCAGTCACTCGGCTTTTTTTTTTTTTTTTGAAAAGGAAGAAACCTTATTTTAAAACCCTAATTCCAAGGAGGAAAACTGTCTAAATACATGAATCATTTGGTTTTAGAGTCCAGAAACAAAGACAATATGAATTGTCTATATTGAAAGGTAAGTGTGTGTTTAATACACTAGAATGGGATTTTGCAAAACAGTTATATCTTCATCCACAGCTAACTTTTTGGCAGTTGGTCTAAAAGGTTCCAACAGAAGCTTTGGGATATGTTTTTCAATTGCACTATTAGGTATTTACCCAAAGGATATAAAAATGCATATTCAAAGGGGGTACATGGCACCCCAATGTTTACAGCAGCATTATCAACAATAGTCAAACGATGAAGACAGCCCAAAAGATACTTTTAGGTAAGGAAATGAATTTTCTAACAAATGCTAGAAATCATTTTTTTTAACCCTTGAGGGGAATAGTGTTTCTTTGAGATCTGTGACTTCTTATCAAATGATACCAAAATATTATAGCAATCTATATCCCAAGAAAAAATAAAGCAAATAGAAATGCTCCATTTTTAGTAGCATAAAGAATTAGAAAACCAAAATTATTTAAGAATGTGCATTAATCTCTGGGAGGAGCCAAGATGGTGGAACAGCATGGAAGCTTTTTGTGTGTCTTCGCATCCATGAAATACAGCCAGACCAACACTAAACCATCCTACACACCTAGAAAACTGATTGGAAGATTAACACAACAATCTGCACAACCTGAACTACAGAATTCAGCAGGTACGCGACACAAAGATCTGAACTTGGGGAGCAAGAAGACCCGAAAGGTAGGGAACCGCTTTTGCAGGCGGAGAGAGGATGCAGACTGGGGAGGTGGGGAGCATATGGGAAAAGCACCCCTCCCCAAAAGCAGCTGGAGAGAAAGTGGAAAACTGGAAACAGCCACAGGGACTAAACTAAAAGGGGAGAAAGGAGAAAGGAGAGGGTTTAAGTTCCATTAAGACTGTAAACAAGGGGAGTGTAAAGGCTGCAACTCTGCAGCTCGATACCTGGCGGTGCTCTGGTGGGAAGGGTGAATCCCCAGGAACAGAGTGGGGTCCGGGAGGTTCTCGGGCCACACGGGGAAAAGCGGTTCCACTGCTGGAAGGACATTTGGTAGAGACTGTGAAGCCACCTGGTCCCAGCAGACCCCAGAAGGCAGCCACATTCGCTGGTACTGGGGCAAAGTTGTTGAGGGTGAAGCCTGGTGTCAGATGTGTGTTGCGATTTTCCATGGTCCCTGAAACCCTGAGGCTATACCGTCTCGCGATTTTTTGGGGGGGCAGGCTGGCACCTGGCTGCAGTCTTGGGGCACCGGCAACAGCAGGATCCAGCAGGCGTTCCTGGGTGCAGCCAACCTTTGGCCATTGCTCATTTGGCCATCGCTCAGTGAGACCCTCCCGCAGAGGGGCAGAGCAGGTCAATGCCACAGTCCTTCGGAAGTAAGGGGCCGGGGAAAACAGCCACATCTGAGACAAAACTTGGGAGAGAGGTACTGCCTGGGGCCTGGTTACGGAGAGTGGAAAAGCGGGGAGTGGATGAGAGCTGAAGACGGAGGACTGGTGCGTGACTGCTGATCCAGGAGAACAGACTGGGTGGCTGGGTGGCGCCATTTTTCACCGTTCCCACGCATGCGCATGTGCACCAATGAGCACCACAACAATCCACCCCAGTAGGCTAGCAGCGCCATCTAGGGGAGAGCGGAGCTGTTACACCGAGCCCTGCCTAACTGGGCCAACTTTGCTCTTTGAGAACACAAACCTCACTGCTGGCTTAATCTATGGACTATAAAGAGCTACATGGACTGGCCTCTAGGGCAAAACAAAGCAATTTCAGTTCTACTTCAATCTGTTAGCAGGTTCATCTATTCAATTTTTTTTCGCTCTTTCTCCTTTTTCTCTTTTATAATTCTTTTCTTTTTCTTGAATACAGAAAGAGAAAAAACTCATTTTTACTTTCAATTTTTATTAAAAATATCTGTCTTTAATTTTTATTACTATATTTTTTACTTTTGTGTAATTTTTTTCAAATTCTACTTTACTTCCATCATTTTATTTTAGTCTACTTCAGTGTACTCAACTTTTCAAATTTTCGAACAATTTCCTTTTTGTTTTTTTTCTTTTTTTTCTCTTTTACATTTCTTTTCTTTTTCTTGAATGCAGAAAGAGAAAAACTTCATTTTTACTTTCACTTTCTTTTAAAAATATTTTTATTCAATTTTATTACTATATTTTTTACTTTTATGTAAATTTTTTCAAATTCTCTTACTCCCATCATTTTATTTCAGTCTACTACAGTGTATTCACTTTTTCAAATTTTCAAATGACTTCCTATTTTTTGTCTTTTACTTTTTTTCGCTTCTTATCTTTTTTCTTAAATATAGAAAATGAAAAAATTCATTTCTTTTTAATTTTTATTGAAAATATTTTTCTATAATTTTTTCTACTATATTCTCTAACTTTTGTGTATTTTAGTCTACTTTAGTGTATTCATTTTTTCAAATTCTCCAACGATTTCCTCTTTTTTTCTCCTCCCCCCTTTTTTTTTTGTTTGTTTGTTTCTCTAATCTGTCAAACAACTTTCTACACCCAGACCAAAACACACCTAGGATCTAGCATCATCTATTCGATTTTTGTGTGGGTGTGTTTTTAATTTTTAATTTTAATATTTTTTTAATTTTAATTTTTTAATTTCAATTTTTCTACCTCATTAATTCCTTTTCTCCCTTCAAAATGAAAAACCGAAGGAACTCACCCCAAAGGAAAGAGCAAAAAGAAACGACAGCCAGGGATTTATTTATTTTTTTTTTTTAATTTTTTTTTTTTTCAACGTTTATTTATTTTTGGGACAGAGAGAGACAGAGCATGAACGGGGGAGG
The DNA here is from genome assembly GCF_007474595.2 of Lynx canadensis. NCBI lineage: Eukaryota > Metazoa > Chordata > Mammalia > Carnivora > Felidae > Lynx > Lynx canadensis. The sequence goes on from NC_044305.1 coordinate 83,949,444, forward strand.
GGCAGAGAGAGAGGGAGACACAGAATCGGAAACAGGCTCCAGGCTCTGAGCAGTCAGCCCAGAGCCTGACGCGGGGCTCGAACTCACGGACCGCGAGATCGTGACCTGGCTGAAGTCGGACGCTTAACCGACTGCGCCACCCAGGCGCCCCCAGCCAGGGATTTAAACAACACAGACACAAGCAAGATGTCTGAACAAGAATTTAGAATCACGATAATAATAATACTAGCTGGAGTCGAAAACAGATTAGAATCCCTTTCTGCAGAGATAAAAGAAGTAAAAAATAGCCAGAATGAAATTAAAAATGCTATAACTAGGCTGCAATCATGGATTGATGCAGCAGCGGGCAAGGATGGACGAGGCAGAACAGAGAATCAGTGATATAGAGGACAAACTTACAGAGAATAACAAAGCAGAGAAAAAGAGGGACATTAAGGCAAAAAAGCATGATTTAAGAATTAGAGAAATCAGTGACTCATTAAAAAGGAACAACATCAGAATCATAGGGGTCCCAGAGGAGGAAGAGAGAGAAATAGGAGTAGAAGGGTTATGTAAGCAAATCATAGCGGAAAACTTTCCTAACCTGGGGAAAGACACAGACATCAAAATCCAGGAAGCACAGAGGACTCCCATTAGATTCAACAAAAACCAACCATCAACAAAGCATATCATAGTCAAATTCACAAAATACTCAGGCAAGGAGAGAATCATGAAAGCAGCAAGGGAAAAGAAGTCCCTAACCTACAAGGGAAGACAGATCAGGTTTGCAGCAGCCCTATCCACAGAAACCTGGCAGGCCAGAAAGGAGTGGTGGGATATATTCAGTGTGCTGAATCAGAAAAATATGCAGCCAAGAATTCTTTATCCAGCAAGGCTGTTATTCAAAATAGGAGGAGAGATAAAAAGTTTCCCAGACAAACAAAAATTAAAGGAGTTTGTGACCACTAAGCCAGCCCTGCAAGAAATATTAAGGGGGACTCTCTGAGGGGACAAAAGATGAAAAAAAAATTATATATATATATATATATATATATATATATATATATATATATATATATCAAAAGCAACAAAAGATTAGAAAGGACCAGAGAACACCACCAGAAACTCCAACTCTACAAGCATCATAATGGCAATAAATTCATATCTTTCAGTACTCACTCTAAACGTCAATGGATTCAATGCTCCAGTCAAAAGACATAAGGTAACAGAATGGATAAGAAAACAAGACCCATCTATATGTGGTTTACAAGAGACCCACTTTAGACCTAAAGACACCTACAGATTGAAAATAAGGGGATGGAGAACCATCTATAATGCTAATGGTCAACAAAAGAAAGCCGGAGTAGCCATACTTATATCAGACAATCTAGACTTTAAAATAAAGACTGGATGAAGAGATGAAGAAGGGCATTATATCATAATCAAGGGGTCTATAGACCAAGAAGACCTAATAATTGTAAATATTTATTCACCAAATGCAGAAGCACCCAAATATATAAATCAATTAATCACAAACATCAAGAAACTCGATAGTAAGACCATAATAGTAGGAGACTTCAACACCCCACTCACAGCAATGGACAGATCATCTAATCAAAAAATCAACAAGGAAACAATGGCTTTGAATGACAGACTGGACCAGATGGACTTAACAGATATATTCAGAACATTTCATCCTAAAGCAGCAGAATATACATTCTTCTCCAGTGTACATGGAATGTTCTCCAAAATAGACCATATAGTGGGACACAAATCAGCCCTAAGTAAGTACAAGAAGATCGAGATCATACCGTGCATATTTTCAGACCACAATGCTATGAAACTCAAAATCAACCACAAGAAAAAATTTGGAAAGGTAACAAATAGTTGGAGACTGAAGGACATCCTACTAAAGAATGAATGGGCTAACCAAGAAGTGAAAGAAGAAATTAAAAAGTATATGGAAGTCAATGAAAATGATAGCACCACAACCCAAAACCTCTAGGACACAGCAAAGGCAGTCATAAGAGGAAAGTATATAGCAATCCAGGCCTTCCTAAAGAAGGAAGAAAGATCTCAGATACACAACCTAACCTTATGCCTTAAGGAGATGGAAAAAGAACAGCAAATAAAACCCAAAACCAACAGAAGACAGGAAATAATAAAGATTAAAGCAGAAATTAATGCTATTGAAACCAAAAAAACAGTAGAACAGATCAATGAAACCAGAAGCTGGTTCTTTGAAAGAATTAACAAAATTGATAAACCACTAGCCAGTTTGATCAAGAAGAAAAAGGAAAGGATCCAAATAAGTAAAATCAAGAATTAAAGAGGAGAAATCACAACATCACAACAGAAATAAAAACAATAATAAGAGAATATTATCAGCAATTATATGCCAACAAAATGGGCAATCTGGAAGAAATGGACAAATTCCTAGAAACATATATACTACCAAAACTGAAACAGGAAGAAATAGAAAATTTGAACAGACCCATAACAAGTAAGGAAATGGAATTAGTAACCAAAACTCTGCCAAAAAACAAGAGTCCAGGGCCAGATGGCCTTCCAGGGGAATTCTACCAAACATTTAAGGAAGAGTTAACACCTATTTTCTTGAAACTGTTCCAAAAAATAGAAATGGAAGGAAAACTTCCAAACTCTTTCTGTGAAGCCAGCATTACCTTGATTCCAAAACCAGACAGAGACCCCACTAAAAAGAACTACAGACCAATTTCCCTGATGAACATGGATGCAAAAATCCTCAACAAGATATTAGCCAACCGGATCCAACAATACATTAAAAAAAGTATTCACCACGACCAAGTGGGATTTATACCTGGGAGGCAGGGCTGGTTCAATACCCGCAAAACAATTAACGTGATTCATCACATCAATAAAAGAAAGGACAAGAACCATATGACCCTCTCAATAGATGCCAGAAAGCATTTGACAAAATACAGCATCCTTTCTTGATAAAAACCCTCAAAAAAGTAGGGATAGAAGGATCATACCTCGAGATCATAAAAGCTATATACGAGCGTCCCAATGCTAATATCATCCTCAATGGGGAAAAACTGAGAGTTTTCCCCCTAAGGTCAGGAACAAGACAGGGATGTCCACTCTCGCCACTGTTATTCAACATAGTATTGGAAGTCTTAGCCTCTGCAATCAGACAACACAAAGAAATAAAGGGCATCCAAGTCAGCCAGGAGGAGGTCAAACTTTCACTCTTCGCGGATGACATGATACTCTATACGGAAAACCCAAAAGATTCCACCAAAAAACTGCTAGAACTGATTCATGAATTCAGCAAAGTTGCAGGATATAAAGTCAATGCAGAGAAATCAGTTGCATTCCTATACACCAACAATGAAGCAACAGAAAGAGAAATCAAGGAATTGATCCCATTTATAGTTGCACCAAAACCCATAAAATACCTAGGAATAAATCTAACCAAAGAGGTGAAAAATCTATACACTGAAAACTATAGAAAGCTGATGAAAGAAATTGAAGAAGACACAAAGAAATGGAAAAAGATTCCATGCTCCTGGATAGGAAGAACAAATATTGTTAAAACATCGATACTACCCAAAGCAATCTCATATTCAAAGCAACGCCTATCAAAGTAACACCAGCATTCTTCACAGAGCTAGAACAAACAATCCTAAAATTTGTATGGAACCAGAAAAGACCCCGAATAGCCAAAGCAATCTTGAAAAAGAAAAGAAAAAAAAGAAATCTTTCTTGAAAAGAAAAAGCAATCTTGAAAAAGAAAAGCAATCTTGAAAAATACTTCAAGCTATCCTGCAAAGCTGTCATCATCAAGACAGTATGGTACTGGCACAAGAACAGACACTCAGATCAATGGAATAGAATACAGAACCCAGAAATGGACCTACAAACGTATGGGCAACTAATCTTTGACAAAATAGGAAAGAATATCCAATGCAATAAAGACAGTCTCTTCAGCAAGTGGTGCTGGGAAAACTGGACAGCGACATGCAGAAGAGTGAACCTGGCCACTTTCTTACACCATACACAAAAATAAACTCAAAATGGATGAAAGGCCTCAATATAAGACAGGAAGCCATCAGAATCCTCAAGGAGAAAGTAGGCAAAAACCTCTTTGATCTTGGCCGCAGCAACTTCTTACTCAACGCGTCTCCGGAGGCAAGGGAAACAAAACCAAAAATGAACTACTGGGACCTCATCAAAACAAAAAGCTTCTGCACAGCGAAGGAAACAATCAGCAAAACTAAAAGGCAACCGACAGAATGGGAGAAGATATTTGCAAATGACATATCAGATAAAGGGTTAGTATCCAAAATCTATAAAGAACTCATCAAACTCAATACCCAAAAAAACAAATAATCCAGTGAAGAAATGGGCAAAAGACATGAATAGACACTTCTCCAAAGAAGACATCCAGATGACCAACTGACACATGAAAAAATACTCAACATCACTCATCATCAGTGAAATACAAATCAAAACCACAATGAGATACCGCCTCACACCTGTCAGAATGGCTAACACGAACAACTCAGGCAACAACAGATGTTGACGAGGATGTGGAGAAAGAGGATCTCTTTTGCATTGCTGGTGGGAATGCAAGCTGGTGCAGCCACTCTGGAAAACAGTATGGAGGTTCCTCAAAAACTAAAAATAGAACTACCCCATGACCCAGCAATTGCACTACTAGCCATTTATCCAAGGGATACAGCTGTGCTGTTTCGAAGGGACACATGCACCCCCATGTTTACAGCAGCACTATCAACAATAGCCAAAGTATGGTAAGAGCCCAAATGTCCATCGATGGATGAATGGATAAAGAAGATGTGGTACATATATATACACAATGGAGTATTACTCAGCAATCAAAAAGAATGAAATCTTGCCATTTGTAACTACGTGGATGGAGCTGGAGGGTATTATGCTAAGCGAAATTAGTCAGAAAAAGACAAATATCATATGACTTCACTCACGTGAGGACTTTAAGAGACAAAACAGTGAACATAAGGGAAGGGAAACAAACATAAAAATAGGGAGGGGGACAAAACAAAAGAGACTCATAAATATGAGGAAAAAACTGAGGGTTGCGGGAGGGGTTGTGGGAAGGGGGATGGGCTAAATGGGTAAGGCGCATTAAGGAATCTACCGAAATCATTGCTTCACTCTATACTAACTAATTTGGATGTAAATTTTTAAAAATAAAAAATAAAGTTAAAAAAAAAAAGAATGTGCATTAATCTCCTAGGGCTACTGTAACAAATTACCATAAACCTTTGATGACTTAAAACCACAGAATTTTATTCTTTCATAGTTCTGGAGGCCAGAAGTAAAAAGTCAAAAGGTTGGCCATGCTGATTCCTTTTGGAGGCTTTAAAATAGACTTTTTCCATGCTTCTAGCTTCTGGATAATATTTATTAGTTTCCAGATACATCATTCCAATTTCTGCTTCTGTCTTCACATGACCTTTCCTTCCCTGGGTCTGTTGGTGTCTTTTCTGCCTCTTTTCTGCACACTGTCGTTGAATTTAGACTCCACACTAATCTAGGGTGATCTCCTCTTGAGATATTTAGTTTAATTACATCTGCAAAGACTCTATTCCAAGCAAGATCACAACCCCCACATATCTTTTGGGGGACACACTCAATCCACTACATAAAAGGTCAATGTACATATGACATTTCAAAATGTGTCAGTGTGGTGACATGTCTAAGGAAGGCTGGAGCCTTAAAAACATAAGTCTTAGACCTGGAAATGATCTCTGGAGATAATGTGGGCATTCTCCAGCAATCTAGCCTACAGGAAATTACCACCACTTAGAAAAAACAACTAAAATCAGGGAAACGATGATTCAGCTAGCATGACCACCCAGGATGTGATAAAAGAGAGGTCGGAGTGTGAGTCTCTGGCCTCCCACAGAAGTGCTTTTCCATCTCGCCTTACTCAGCGGAGGAAAAGGGTCTTAAAGGTGGCCTTAGGGCTAGGTCAGAGAGAAAAGAGTAGAAGACACCTCAGACTATGGCAGGCAAGGGAAAATGGGTTTTATTTGATGATATTCCTTGCTCTGGCCACTGTGATATCTCAGTGAAGTTATGACTTTATTTTTTTCTTCCAACTACCACTTTCGCCTGCACTCATCACTGCCCATTTAACCCTAAACAGTGTTATATACTGATTTTGAGCTGTAATGAACTAAAGAGATTCAATTATAGGTGGGTGTCTTGGGACCCTGCCTAGGTTAGGTTGATTTATATAAAACTTTTGTATCAAGGGGATTAGTTTTGAAAGTGTGTCAGATCTTGGTGTCAGAGTTCAGCAATATTGATTGATTAATTGAACATTTAGAAACATACTCTCATACTTTCAAAATCTGATCAAGGACATGCACATGGGATCCCATACAATATTTCTAATAGTCCGTTAGAATTTAATCATTACTTTTGAACAAGGGTAATACTAAAGGCGTCATATGGTCTCTGTTGTAACTACTGAACACCAAACACCACTGTTTTACCTGGAAAGAAGCCATAGCCATAGATAATATGCAAACCAATGGATGTGGCTGTGCTCTAATAAAACTTTATTTACCAAAATAAATGATGGGCTTGATCTAGCCCATGGATTGCAATTTGCTGTCTTCTGCTTTTGATCCAACATTTCAAACACTGTACTTATATTGTGCATCCCTAAACTGTATATTCTGAGACAATTTTTAAATTTTCATCAGTAGTACCTCCAGTTCCTCAGTCAGCAGTTCTTACCATTGGCATGATCTTTCCCTCCTTTCTTATCCAAAGCTAGACAGTCTTAATGATTGAGCACATTTCCACTCCTATCACTAGGTTCAGGGAAGTCCCTATTACCAAGCTATTTCTCCAGGCTATTACCTGCTCTTTTGCTTTTAGTTCTTTCCTTACAAATCATAGATGGATATCTCTTACAAATCATAGATGGAATCATCCTTCTACAATATATCTCAGAAGCATTCAGTAAGTGAGGATTCTATAAAATGACCTATGCTAAGAGAAATATGAGCACCAGGATCCATAATAGTAGGGGAAAAAATAATAGTTAAACCACTAAGACTATTATTCAAAACTTTCAAGAGTCTGGCTAAAGTTGAATTCAAGTCAATTGAGCAAAAATACATTGGGCAGGATAGCCAAGTATTTAAGAGGGTTTGTTTTTGAGGCAAACCATTACATTCAAATCTCAACTCTAAATAATAGCTAGCTGTGTGCCTTGTGTGAATTTTACTTAACTCTTCCTCATCTGAAAATGGGGACAGTAACAGTTCCTACCTCAGAGGACTGCTATGCAGATTAGTATTTTTTTCACACATGTACTGGCACATAGCTAGTGCCAGTATATTTTCTTTATTATTGTTATAATTATTGGCATCATCATCATACACCAGTCGCATTGCTGGTGCTAAGTATTTATTGAATTCTGTTTATGAACTAAGCTCTGTTCTAGGTGATGGGGGTGGAATGGTGAAAACACAGACTAAGCCTCTGCCATTACTATGTCCCATTAGTCATAGGTTTATTCAGCAAATGTTCACCAAGCACTTTTGATGCAACAGTCACTTCTAGGCACCATGGCAGCTGTGTAAGACTAACAAAATCTCTGCTCTCATAAATTCAGATTTAATCATTTAGGTGTGGTTTCTTCATCTAAACTATGTGTTCCATGGGGTCAGTAACTGTATTTTAATCAGCCCCTACCCTAAGAACCTACAAAGGGATTATCACATGGAGACTTATTTCATAAATATCAAGTTAATGAATGGATTAATGAAGGAGAGAAGAAATGTACATTTACATTTACTAGGTGCGAATAGGTTAGCACCAACTGATCTTCAATGAAGTCGCAATCAACCAACCTTGTTAGGAACACATCACACACCATCTCATGAGATTCACATTGGGGATCCTAATATCCACCCTGCTTTCCAATAAGGGGCTCAGGTTTCATGGACAGTGTGCATGGCAGAGAGTAGGGTGAGGAGAAATCTTCCCAAGAAACAAGATTTCAAAGGGATATATTAATAGAACATGAGGACTTTCTGTAGGATTTTCAAAAATAAAGGTCCTAGATAAATTACTTAAGTCAGCTTTGCTTTCTAGTTGGGGTAAGAATGAAATCATAAAAAGTGTAAAAGATCTGAAATTATAAAACAACCTGGAGACCATATCTAAAAGACCTTTTGAAGTCTTGGCTAAATTAATAAGCTGGGTTTTTTTTTGTTCTACTTGGAGTAAGAATGACATTGAAAGAAATATTTTTAAAAATTTCTTTAATTACAAAAGGAGAGATGATATGTAATAATACTTTTATGGTTATAGAAAGTAAATTATAATTAGGGGCAAGATCACAGATTGTATGCAGGATGATGGCCATATTCAGATACTAGTAGGAGAAAGGAAGACATTTGGAATTTTTCTTGTGCATGACTTGAGGAAAACTTGAGCTCTTTAGATGCTTTATTAAAGCCTGGAGGATATTGCTCAATCTGGAAGATGTTTCCTTAAACTGTTTCAGAAATCCAGTCTGACCCATTTTCCTCAGCCATGCTTATGGGAAGCCTTATCAGCAAGGAAATGGTTTTATAGGGAAATGATTCTGAGACCTTTTGGCTGCCCCCACACGCAAATCATCAGACAGTATGCAAATGGAGAACAGTAATACACTCAGCAATTGCAGAAAAAGACATTTCTATTCCTCCTCTTGAATAGAAAAGGAGGAACTAAAAGCATCCCAAATCCTAGAAACCTCACCAGTAAAGTAAGAATTATGTGAAGTCTTTGCTAAAGTTCAGGGAAGAAGTTAACCATATTAGCCTTTATTGATATAGTGCTTGGGGTAAAATTTGCATTCTACAGTATTGGCCTAAATTTCTGGAAAGGAAAAAAAAGACCCTGGTTATTTTTCCTTAGATAACTGAGTAATGCAGGTGGAAAGTGGAAAATGGGAAGCTCTAGGAAGAGACTATTGACTGTATCTTTTGTTTGTGGATTGGAAGGTGCTTTAAAATTCAAACATGGATTATGTGTGCTCCAGGAAATCCTTTACATGTGGCCAGAATGGAAATATTAGAGACAGTGTTCTAGTAAGACCATACAGCTGATGTGACCTCATGGTAAGATGACCTACAATAAGCAAAGCTTTGAGTTTATTAAGTTCTGTTTTAACCAGGGGACCAAGCACATATTGTGCTTGCTGGTGAGGAAGGAAGGAAGGAAGGAAGGAAGGAAGGAAGGAAGGAAAAAAGAAAGAAAGAAAGAAAGAAAGAAAGAAAGAAAGAAAGAAAGAAAGAAAGAAAGAAATTGCCTAGAAGGAAATCTACCTCATCCAGAGATAAAATTTACATGAAATATGGTTATAACAAGATTATTTACATTCTATAGTCATTAGGGATAAAGAGGATACTTGCAGATCTATCTTCCTAAACAACAAATTGAAAATCCTTTGTGATAAAAATCTCTCCACGCTGTGATTTTCAGTTCTGTCAGATACCATAGAAAAATGGTGCCAAGTTAGCATATCTATTCACTCAGCGACTGATGTATATTCTTTGGAATTTAGATACCAATGCTTTCTTTCAACTCTGTGTATCTGTTATATTTTCTACTCATTGTATTATGTGAATTTGTGTTTTGGGGAGATTAAACTGAAGTCCAGAAAGCCAGGTTGTTTGAGGAAGTGACTTTTTAAATGATTTTTATAAAGAATATATTGTTATCTTGGAATGAATTTGGTGCAGATAGTTTCTCTCTCCCTCTCTCTCTCTCTCTCTCTCTCTCTCTCTCTCTCTCTCTCTCTCTCACACACACACACACACACACACACACACACACACACACACTCATGTACACAGCAGGGAAAGGATAGGTTTGATGATCACTGTTTAAGATGATCCACAGCTTTAATTGACTCACAATTGTCTTTTTTTCATGTCACAGTGCCACTGATGTTCGGATATGTCAGTTATTTTAAGTTTTTTTTTTTTTAATGTGCATTATGGCTCATACAGAAAGATAAGTGGAAAACACTTGTCTATGAAGATGAATATAATTAGGCCAGGGTTTTGCATGTGGGGAAAACATTATGGTCCAGCTTCTTCCACCCCAGGATACAGGGGTGATGATCCTTTCCCTTTTTTAACACAACAGGATAGAAGACACTGCCATTATTGGTGGATGCACCATGATTGCGGACTCTCCTTGTGAGAGAGTGTCATGCCAGATGGGAAAGACTCCAGTTGGAGTCTGCTTTTACCTGGAGAAGAAAGCTCAACTGGATATGTGAAGACAGAAACGGTTGTGTTATCCAGTAATTATGGGCTAGCCAGTGAGTGGCTTTGGAATAAAGCACAGGTTTAGAAAAGGATAGTCATTAGCAAAGGCTGTCTAAACCATGGCGAGGTTTAACAGGCAGGATGGGGCCAGGGCTGCCGTCAGCATGGGGGGTTTCCTACAATGATCTTTGGACAGAATACTATGGTCAGAAAAAGATAATAAAGAGGCTAGAACACGCACCATCTGGTCTAACAGAAGGGAAGATGGAAAACATCAACAGGGAGTTGGAATTGTTATGGAAAGCCAGACGGTGAAGCATTGATTAAGATTATTTCGTTGATTAGGTGATATCCTGTGATTTATGCCATGAACAAGGAAAACCAAATACTTTTTTGTGAGTGTGTGAAACCAGGGTATGCTACAGAGCTACAATTATATCTGACCCTGGGATTGAGAAAATCTCCCTGTCAAGCAGAAGACGAGGCCAAACTTAGAAACAGGGCTCCCTGAGAGCATGAAAAGGCTGCCTTTTGTGCAGAAGAGGCATGGTGATCCAACTGGTTCTCAAGGGTTGGCAGACGGCCGGGTAGCAGTGGGAGTAGGATATCAAAGAAGGGCTTCCTTTTTTTCAAGACCTCAAAGTTGCCAACTTTTAGTGGCACTCTAAAAGATAGGCAAAGGGAAACCAAGTCAATCAGGCTAAGAAGATGAATCTGATGGAACTCAGAGGTCATTTGGAACATTGCTTACTCAGATTAGATGTCAGCATAAGGGAAGGTAGATCTGAAACTTCCCAGGTTTCTTAGGCTGAGCAAAGGCATATTTTCTGAAGTAAATATATCATGTTCAGTTTTCTTAGCGCTCCCTCTCTTTTAGTCCTCTCAGAAGTATTTTCTTCTTGATTCACTTCAACCTCCAGAATGAAACAACGCACCTTACTGATTGGCAATCATCACAACCCTGTCACAAGAAAGATTTTCTTGTTTACCAAGCACTGTCACATGACTGCTCCTCCCATATAGAACTAGACTTTGTTATGTGCTTACCACATGCCAGTAACAGGGCAGAGCATTTTATCTGCATTAATCTTTATTAGTTCAATCTCAAAACAGCTCTATAAAGAGGGAACTATTATTATGTCCATTTAAAAATATATTTAGGAAACCAAGGCTTTCCTTAAGGCCATCAACTAATATGCAGCAGAGTCCAAATCAGAATTCACTCAGATTCCCAAGTCTTCACAGGATTAGCCACTGCTCAATGCTGTCTCAATAATTTATCTCAAATGTATTATTTCAATGTTTAAGATGAGAAGACACAAGTTCAGAGAAAGGATGATTTCAATTAAGCCTTGGAATTGGGCTTGACCTCAGAACCTTGGGCTCCAAATCCAGCTCCCTTCCTCTTAACATCTCACTGCTGTAAATTTGCCCGATAAATAATAAACATATCCTCTGAGAGAGAATACCATGAATATATCTCATCTCTCACTTCGATACCTCATTTTTATGAGAAGCAAGTTTCTTGATGATCCAAACCTGTCATTTCTTTCTTTACAAGAGATTTGTCACATGGAAATATTTATAAGGTGTTAACTAATCATTAGAAAGTACTTGAAACACCCATTTTCCTTCTTGATGACAGCAAATGTCAACTGCTTCTTAGACTAAGTACTGCATATTTTAGATTGAGAGCCAGAGTTTGAACAGTATGGGCACCTGTTCCATTGCTTTGACTGGGCGTTCAATCTGAGTAAGAATTATGAAGGATATATACTCTTATGATGTCAGAGGTCAAGCACCTATTTCATCAGTGAGAGGGCACATGCAAGTATATCCATTTGCTTCCCCATTTTACCCCCAAACAGTTGCAAGAGGAGTGCGTCAAGCATCAAAAGTGTTACCTTCTGCAATTCATAAAGTTGCACTGAATAGAATTATCACCTTGAAATTACAGGGTAAAACTCCCTATACAAAAACAGATTAAAGACAAATTAGACTGTGGGCCAGGTCACTCTGATTGTTAATTAGTGATAATGGAAATACAATTAGCATAATGAGTTCCAATTACTGTATATGGAGAAATATGAGCATACTGCTTTCATAAATCTTGGTTCCAGGAAAAATAAAATGCATCTGGTTTAACAAAGCATGCCCTTCTCTTCTGCAGAAAGCTTCCTGGTAAATATCTTTTTGTAAAGCTAAATCCTTCGTCTGATGGGTTTTGATCTGGGAAAAAAAAAAAAAGAGGCGGCAGAATGGATTTGCCCCGTCTGATAGCTGAGCAGTTTTGTATTAGCTCAGCTTCTGTTTTAAGCTTCCTAGAAAATCTAACCATCTGTTTCTCCAATCGCAGGTTAAAAACATTGGGGAGAATCATAGACCATTGCATCAAATGTGCTTATTGTCTTTGAAATGTTGGTGAGCCCTCCTTTCTGCCTTTGATAAGCTGTGAAATTGGAAGGCCAATTATAGTCACATATTTACACAAATCTGAGCAGCTTCTTGAAAACTCTGTGGAAGAATGAGTGGATGAGAGACAACAGCTTTACACAGAGCTACAGTAGGATGCCTGTGGGTGTGTTAATGAAGTTATTTTTAAAAGAGTTGCACTACAGGGCCTAGGTATTTATTTTCACCTTGGTCTTAACACTCACAACTTTTCATCGCAGATCAGATAACTGATCTCTCTTAACTTTCTTGGAAGGTCCATCAGCTGATAGCACAATATGACAGTTCTGTTGTCTTCTCTCTTGAAATCTCCCTTGCTCCTTTTCTTGCTATGAATGCTCAACTGTTGACGGATTATATTCTAAGGTTGGTTAAAAACCAGGCCCTTTGACCAATGAATGGTAATGAATGTGGACTGTTCAGCCCACACAGGTGACATTACACCTCACACCGAGGGAACGTGCCAACTTCCTTGTTGTACCCTGTAAATCTGATAGATGCCATTAACCTTTTCAGCAAATCCCTGTGGATCACTGCAATGGTGAATTTCAGTAGTAATTGCTAAGACAAAAATGCCCCAACATGCCTATATACCCTATAAGGATCTATGAAACAGGCAAGTTGGCTACTCAAGTGACTTTTCCCCAACTGTTCCCTTGATTTACTTTCAGCTGTCTGTCTGCACCTAGGCTCAGTGCTTCATAATCTTCCAAACACGCATGAGCGGCAGATCTTCTAAAGTACTTAGAGCAATTTAACCCTCTCCTTTTATCCTGAATGGGATTTTGCTATAAAGGAGAATGTTATATATCTAGACCAGAGGATCTACTACAATAGCTGAGTTCACTGAGGAGAAACTTTCTCATCTCTACCTTTATAATTCACAGCACACTTTCCATCTGGGCTTTGACTGTGGTTGTCATATTTTAAACCTAGTCTCTTTGGTCTGTCTGGAAGCATTTGTAAACTGGATTATTCAATAAAAGAAATGCTTGTCAGGCATCATTCTCCTTCAGCAGTTTGAGATGCTTTCTCTAAAAATGGCTTTCATACTATCACTATCTATCCTTGAAGCACACATGCGCGAGCACACACACACACACCCACACACACACACCCACACCCACACCCACACACACACACACACACCAATGGAATCAAAATGATCATTGACTCTCTGTCAGACCATATTTATTATGGGAGGTATGGTAGAGCTTAAAAAGACAAGCTTCTCTCCCTAGTATTTTTGTCATTAAAGTATATATTAGATCTACACTTCTTTATAGATTTGAAGAAGGAGAAGCAATGAATTGAGAGACACATGAGGTATCCTGCAAAGACTGATCTCTTAGACACTGTAAAGTATCTCCTTGACAGGCATAACTATGTGTACTTGATAAATGCTGATAATAATGGATACTTGATAAGTAAATCCTGGCAGAGTCTAGGGCAAATCACTGAAACTTTCTGGGCCTTGTCTTACTTATAATATGAGGGATTTTGCCTAGATATCCTCTAAGAGTCCTTCTGGCTCTAAAATTTTATGATTCTAAGGGCCAAACCACCGAATGAGGAGATGTGACAAAAAGAAATGGTAAAGACTTGTAAATCTATCTAAATAGTCACTAACTTCTACTCACCCTATGTCACTTAGAATTAGATTAAGTTGTATCTAACAGAGGAGCCTCATACAGAATAGATTCATATCTCTGTCCAAGATTAGCAGTCCTCAAAGGGCTTCCAGCCTCAAAGGCTATTCATTGTTCAAGATGGCAGTTGGTACTCCAGCCATCACATCTATGTTCTGCACAGGAGGAGAGATTGAGGTTGCAGGCAAAGTGTGAACCACCTACGTAGTCAGTACTTTTATGGAGATTTCCAGGAATCCTCATATAATAAATTCTGTTTATATCTCATTGGCACCAGGAGTTGTGAGAGAGACTGGGAAATGCAGTATTTTAGCCGATACTTTGTGGCCCAGAATAAATTTGAGTTCTATTATTAGTAAGAAAGAAAAGAAGAATGGATTCAGATAGGCAATTGGTAGTATCTGCCATGTAATCCTTCCTCTTCCATTTAAACTATTTTTGTGCCATGTTCCTTGGTCCTAGAAAAGACCCCTCTAACATATAGGAATAATTTATTTCAGGGGCACCTGGGTGGCTCAGTTGATTCAGCATCCAACTCTTGATTTCGGCTCAGAGCATGATCTCACGGTTTGTGAGATTGAGCCCTGCATCGGGCTCTGTGCTGACAGGGTGGAGCCTGCTCACGATTTCTCTCTCACCCTCTCTCTCTCTCCCACTCCCCTGCTCATGCATGCTGTCTCTCTCTAAAAATATAAATAAATAAATAAATAAATAAATAAATAAACAAATAGATTACTAACTGCCAATGTTCATTTGAATGAAAAATTTCTTAACAAGCTTTTTATTTTTTTACATAAAGATTCCTCTTGTCTATGTATGAAAAAAAAACAAAAGTCAACTTTAGTTTCCAATACACATTGGTCAGTCTTCTGCCAGAAGACTAATCTTTGTTCCCCAAATTTAGCCAATATCACATTCTCCTCAGAAGTACTGTTTTTTAAATTTTTTTTTTCAACGTTTATTTATTTTTGCGACAGAGAGAGACAGAGCATGAACGGGGGAGGGGCAGAGAGAGAGGGAGACACAGAATCAGAAACAGGCTCCAGGCTCTGAGCCATCAGCCCAGAGCCCGACGCGGGGCTCGAACTCACGGACCGCGAGATCGTGACCTGGCTGAAGTCGGACGCTTAACCGACTGCGCCACCCAGGCGCCCCAGAAGTACTGTTTTATAATGTGAGCAGGCCACTCAGATAACAGCTTGCCAGTCTATTGATTCCAAATTAATTTTACTTCTTGGAAGTTGAATTTTTAAGGGTTCCTACTGATTTTCTCCATTTGTCATTTTTGGGTGTATAACAAAATACGAGGAACAGTAAACGTGAATGGTCTCAGCCAGTGCAGTTATTTTATGGAAGACAGAGAGATACTGCTGCAAACAACAGAATCCAAACCTGGATAATGTAATCAAAAGTGAATTTATTGGAAGGATGCCAGGTAGTTCATAGAGCTCAATGCAGGAGTGAAGAACCAGGTCCCCAAATAGACAAATTTATGCAAGTGAAGAGAAGAGGGCAACAGGAGCCATGGAACAGTTTCATTTATGGTTATTACTGAATGCTCAACCATCAGTGGTTTTCAATGTTTACTTCCCTCTGTTTAAGGACAGAGAATCTGATTGGACTGCTGGGCAGTGCACTTTGATTAACAACAACCTCAGGACTACACAAATGGAGGTGAGGTAATCCCCCTAAAGAACACTGCTTTTGCTTTAAACAGGATGAATGGATCTGTGGTTTTCTTTAAAACAACAGAAAGATAGCCACTGTGTGGATACTTCTCAGCCGTTCATGTATATAGGATTATTCTGGGCTTCATACTAACTTGCATATTCTGACTTGAAAGGGCTGTGCTGGGGCCTGGGATTCTGCATTCTGGTATCATCCTGGTGATAGTGCTGCCCTGTGGACCACTGTTTGAGTAGTAAGGCTTTATAACAGTGCATACTAGGGAGACAATTAGCCTCACAGGTCTTATTCTACATATATATTTTTTTGCTTTAATTGAAGTATAATTACATATATTAAGATGAGTTGAAATTAGTCTAAAGTTTAATTTGTGTATTTGCACCTGTGTAACTAACAACCAACACCAAGCATCACTCTCTCCCTAGAAAGTTTCCCCGTCTTTCTGTTACCCTCTTCCCCTCCAAGAGGGAACCACTATCCTGATTTCTATCCCCATAGACTTGTTTTACCTGTTCTTGAGCTTCATGTAAGTGGAACCATATAATATATACTCTTTTGTGTCCAGTTTATTTTGCTCAGCATAATGTTTATGAGATTCATCCCTGTACTTTTAAATACCTGTGATTCACTCCTTTGCATTGTTGAGTACTAGTCCATTCTATGACTATGACATAATGTTTATCACTCCTCCTTTTGATGGCCATTTGTGTTATTTCCAAAATTTTGCCATTGTGAATAAAACTACTATGAACATTCTTGTACAAGTCTTTTTATGAGCATGCATTTTTCATTTTTTTTTCAAAGTAAATACCCAGAAATGTCATCACTGGGTCATAAGGTATATGTGTGTTTAACTCTATATGAAATTGACAAATGGCTCTTCACAGTGGTTGTACCATTTCGACTCCTACCAGCAGTGAATTAGAGAATTCCAGTTGTCCTACATTTGGTGTTGTCAGTCTAGTGGAGTGATAAATCATTATGGTTTTAAGCTGCATTTCTTTGATAACAATCCATGTTGTGCAATTCTGCACACATTTTCTTTTCATCTTTTGCCTGATCTTATTTTCAACTTTAAATACACTCTCCCTTTGAATCTATGCTATGTTTTGTTTACAACCTGGCCACATGGTAGAATTTTAGCCTGACTCTTATCCGCTCTTTTAGATTATGCTTACCTTTCCACAATCACTGCTAACTGAGAATTTTGGCTTTGAGTATCTTAGTGTGGGTTGCTGGATATGGTAACAATATTTTCTCATTAAAAATAATGCCTAGTTCTTCCTCTGATGGTATTTAAATTTTCCATCCCAGGCTCTTGTAGTCAAATATATTGATAATGTCCCATGTGTGTTCTCTGACACTTGGGTATAATTGTGGTGAACTTTGAATTCCCATCTTAAGGTCAGTTATTAACTATTGATGGATTCTCCTTTTCTCCACTTAATGCTAAAGTATTCATACTAACCAAGACAGATGGGAGCGGCTAAGGAGTTTTTCAATGCCATTGCTGTGTAAGCTGTCTTTTGCCTCCCTCATGTGAGAAACTCAAAGCACTTTTATAGAGAAGATCATTTATTCAAGGTAAGAGAAAGAAAGAAAGAAAGAAAGAAAGAAAGAAAGAAAGAAAGAAAGAAAGAAAGAAAGAAAGAAAGAAAGAAAGAAAGAGAAACAGAAAGCCCCTACATTCATTGTGTAAACGCCAGTATTCAAAGCCCTCACTACTTTTTCTGGAACAGAATTTTCCTGTCATTAATGATGAGAAAATGGCATCTTTGACAACAACCTTGGCTGACCCACTTTGGAACCAAATGGGATCTGGATGTAAGAAGGATGGCCAGGACCTCAACATCCTGGACAAGTCACCCTGACAAACAACGGCACCATTTTTGGATTTCCCAGGAGGCGGAAGAGTGCCCTCTGAGATTTATAAACACATCCATAATAAATGGGAGGCTGAAGTTTAAACTGTTATGGAGCCTCCTCTGCTGTGCTGCCGAGGTCTCGTGTGATTTAGAGAGGTGACATTTACTGTGTGCAGACCTATTATTCAGAGTGACTGTTTGTGTATAGACAATATTTTAAAATGGCTTGCTGTAGATGAAAAATTCTTATTAAGTCAGAAAAACAGTTTAAGTAGGTAACACTCTCTCAGTTTAGTCTGCTATAAGTCTTACTGTCTTGCCACATGGAAAGTGCTTGGGGTGGGAGGTAGTGACACCTCCCAGGTGCTGGCTAAAATACTACCTCCAGAGCAAACGGGATACAGGGCTTCAGCTGGGACCACAAAACTAATTGTACATCTGAAGTTAAACTAGTAGGCATTTCTGCAGGTGTCATCTCTATGGCCCAATAGAATTTGATAGGCAGAGCACTGGGAGTCTAAGAAGTAGGTTCTTCCACTAACTAGTAGTGTGATCTCACAGATGCCTCTTAACCTCCCTAAGTCTCAATTTCCCTAATCTGCAAAATTTGGGAATTGGATGAACTGACTTCTAAAACCCCTGTAAGACACGTCTATTTTGTGTGGCCTACTGTTAGGGAAGAGTGCCTGTCAGCCCCCAATGGTTGTACAGTACTTTACAGCCACCCAGAACATTCCCATAGCTTCACTTTTTCCCATTTAAATCCCATGGTAGTCATGAGAAGGACACAGAGCAATGATTATAGTGCCATTTCTTCAAATGAGAAAAACAAGGCTCTCAGAAGTTAGGTGCCATGTCGAAGATCCCGTGGCTGGAAGGAACCAAAACCCCATATTTTACCCTTGGGCTAAGACTCTGTCTCCTTACATGTCTCATATCTCTACCTGCCCTAAGAGCCCTGGAAATGGTTACAAACAGTTCAGCGAGAGAAGATAGTTGCCGGAATATAGATATGAACAGAGGGCAGAAAGAGGACAAATGTAGACTGTCCTCAGGAGGCCCACAGTCTTCTAGGAGAGACAACACATCTCTGCCTAATCAAACTCTACCCATTTTTAAAGTCCAAACTCAATTTTCTCCTCCTCCAGGAAGACTTCCTTGCTCTACCTTAATTCCAGCCTCCAGAGATTCTCCTTTCTACACTGTTGATTGAACTCCATTTTTAAGATAGGTGCAATAGACACGCTCTTTCCTCCTCCCTTTTATGTTAGCATGTGTGTATCTTATTTTTTCTAATTCACTAATAAGTTTCATGTAAACAAGACTTGTGGATTCTATCAGTAGTGATACATGCTCATTCACAGGGAGAAATCAGTTAATACAGTTCATCAATCAGTAAAGGCACCCACATTCCTCAGATATGGGTAATACCAATAAAGATGTGACACTGCTCTGCTTTTTCACAATTTTAACCTAACTAGAAGCTGACATCACAGCCTTTTTCACCTAGAAAAGCTGAAGTCTTGTTTCCTTTATCACTATCTCTTGACCTCCATTATTCTTCATCATAGTACTTATTACTATAAGAACTTGAACGTTTCTTTGTTTTTCTGTCTCCCAACTTCAAATGTAAGCTCTATGAGGGCAGAGTTTTGTCTGACTTCTACATTGCTATATTGTCACATCAAGAACAATGCACATTGTAGGTGCTTGGTAAATATCCATGGAATGAATGAATGCATGCTTGCATTTCAGGCTTTGTGACCATAGCATGTGATCTCCAATTTGTACATATATCCTCAGGGCACGTGGATGGCTCAGTCAGTTAAGTGTCCGACTTTGGCTCAGGTCATGATCTCATGGTTTGTGAGTTCGAGCCGTGCATTGGGCTCTGTGCTGACAACTCAGAGCTTGGAGCCTGCTTCAGTTTCTCTCTCTCTCTCTCTCTCTCCTTCAAAAATAAATAAACGTTAAAAAATTTTATACATGTATCCTCATTCTATGTATTTTTCATATCAGTTAAGCACTTCATATTCTGGAAATTTAAACACTAATAACTTAAGGCATTTGCCTCTTAGAATTGTTTTTGTTTTAAATTACTAAAGGAAGAGTAACCTTTGGGGTGCCTCTACACATATCCATGATCATTATTTTGGTGAAAAATGTAAGTGATATGTTTTGTTTTAGATAAATCCTTTGTTCCTCCCTTCACATTCCATTCATGAAATACTTACTGAAAAGCTATCTCTTTCAAAATCATGGGATTTTTTTTTCTGTTAGTGATATCATTGAACTATGTTATGTCAGATTTAACATTTAAACCTACTGTTAACTGATTAATAATAAAAGCATACCATAGAACATGAGTGATAAAGTCAAACATGCCACGCTTGAAGCTTTGCTTCAGCTGAGTAGTTCTGCAACTT
Source organism: Lynx canadensis (assembly GCF_007474595.2). NCBI lineage: Eukaryota > Metazoa > Chordata > Mammalia > Carnivora > Felidae > Lynx > Lynx canadensis. Next base: position 83,969,813 of record NC_044305.1, read on the forward strand.
TGGGCATCCAATTTTGTCCCACCCAGCCTCAGTTTCTTCATATGCAAAATATTATACTATAATAATAGTATCTATATCATAGGGTTGTTGTGAAGATCATCTGAGATAATCTTATTTACTGACACAGAAAGAACTCAGTAAATGTTAGACTTTACTATTACTACATGGTGTTAGAAAAGAATAGCACACAATTTAAATGCAAATAGTAATTATACTATAGTGCTCTGCATTTTTATTTTATTCTCCTGGAATGCCTGATTGCTTGTGCTAATTTTGCAGTAACGATGTTCAAAACATATGTTTGTTCTTCTAAGAATTAACAATAGACAGACAAGATTATTTGTTGACTTTGGTCTGTTTGGATCATTGTAATAAGGTGCCCCATATGTAGAAAGTACTATGAATTTCTACAGCTGATTAAAAATATAATTTTCTGAAGAGTCATGGTAAATCTCTTTTCCACAGACACCTTTTAATAAAAAACATAAATTATAAACCTACTCTTATGCAAACAATATTGGCACAACAAGAAAATGATTAAGATGCAGACAGGGTAGGTCAAAAAGAGTATAAAAGGATTAATGCACATTGTTTGATATATATTAAAACAATTGGTCAAAGTTTAGGTAGCATTTTAATTTTTGGTGTCCATATATTTAGGGCCCATTCAAATCTTACCAAAAGCAAGCAGATTTTTTTGGGGGGAGGAAAGTAGGAGTTCAATAGAAATCACTAGAGCATGTTAAATCAGTCTACTGCCATTATTTTGTAAAAAAGTATTTCAAAATAAAGAGAAAAGCAGCTCTGTTTTTAATTTATGGAATAAAGTAACAGCTATTTCCTTCCATTTTTAGCTTGATCTTTCTCAGATGTGGAACACCTTGAGTGATGCTTTGATTTCTCTCTCTGGCTACCCTATATTTCTCCTCATTTTTCGAGTCACTATGGTCTCATGAACAACAATTTTCATTGCAAAGTTAAAAAAAAAAAACATTAAAAGAGAATTTCACTTGATCAAACTTCCAGAATGCGTGTTTGGGTATTTTGAACCAGTTATAAACTCAAGTGGAACACCTCATTTGGCAGCAACATGACAAAGTCTTGTCTCCACTTGTTGGTGTGAAATGACACCCATATAACTTGAGTTTCCTGATGCCTGACTAGGCCATGAGGACAAATGGAATCATCTTAAATAGGGTCATGTAAAAGAGTAATAAATCACATTTAAACCTGGGTCTTGCCACCATTTTTATGAAGACACATCTTCTGCAATCTCTGAAAATTTGAAGAAACCTTAAAACGTGTCTCATATCTGCACCCACATAAACACGGTCAGTTATTACTGGTCACTACTTGTGCTTCTCCTGTGCTGCACTCAGTCTGTCACCAGGCCATGCTACTGCTACACCTTCTCTCTCAGGGACCCAAACCTTACTACACAGTGAACATTTTTAGACACTATACCATGTTTAGAATTGATCCTCACATCTAATGATTAAAACTTAACCTTGCTGGAATTAAATTTCAGAAGGCTCCTCAGTTCCTTTTTGCTCTTAAACAATAGACTTGTTTTGTCAATTTTCCAGAAATATATAGTTATTATTGATTTCCCATGCAAACTTATGGTGAGATCATTGCTGTACTTGGAATTATGCATTTTTTAACAAGTTTCATTAATACCTCATATCTGCTATTAATATAATAAAGTTTAACATCTAGTCAATGTATTGTAGTGGCCAGCTAATTCCATAATGATGTTGTGTAACAAACCATCCCAGAACTTAGCAGATTAAAATAACAACCATTTACTCCCATTCACACATCTGCTGTCGGGCTGGGAGGGAGTGGAGGTGGTTTAGGGACTGAACTAGTCTGTGCTCAGCTGGGCATGGTTCCAAATTATAGATTGGGTTCAAATCTTCACCATGTGTTTCTCATCCTCCTTGGACTAGTGAACTAGCTAAGGCATTATTTTCTCATGGTGATGACAGAAGCTCAAGAGAGAAAACTGAACAGTGCAAGAGCATTTCAAGCCTCTGCTAATATATAGGATGATTGTAGATGTTATTTGCTAATATCCCATAGGCAAGACATATAGTCAAGTTCAAGCTCAATGGGTGGAGAAGTACACTCTGTTTCTGGGAGAGGAACAGTGCAGTCATATGGCAGAGAATGTGGAGGCAGGAGTGGTAAAGACTGGAAACCATAATTCAATCTACTGTATGTATCAATGACCTAAGTTATAACATTCATTAAATAATGAATTGTTTATTAGAATTTATGTGGCACAGAGGTACAAAGTACACTACAGAAATAGTTTCATTTATTTTAACTCAATAACCATTCATGGAGCATCTCTTCCATATTATAATGCACTGATCACCAAAAGGTAAAGGCACACATTGTATACAGAGTACCTAGTGTCTGAGAAAATGGTGGGAACTGGATGGAACTTACTTTCAGTGCCCAGGGGGTCAAAACTTGATGAGATTGTAAGGGCGCCCGGGGAGCTTAGTGAGTTGAGTGCTGACTGTTGATCTTGGCTCAGGTCATGATCTCATGGTTTGGGGATTTGATCCCCATGTCGGGCTCTGTGCTCACAGTGAGGACTCTGCTTGGAATTCATTCTCTCTCTCTCTCTCTCTCTCTCTCTGTCTGCCTCTTCCCCCACTCATGCTCTCTCTTCTCTCTCTCTCTCTCTCTCAAAAATAAATAAACTTTAAAACAAACAAACAAACAAAAAATTTGATGTGATTGCTTGCCCTATATGTTTGTGAGACCTGCACTGGCCAGGGGTCTTCTCATTTTCCTTCAACCATTCTTGCTTTTTTTTAAAATTACAAAAGCAATACATTTTCATTTTAGAAAATCAGGAAGTGTATCTATGCATAAAAAAGAAAACAAAATACACCCATACGTCCACCACTCATAACCAACCATTATTTGTTCTAACTGAATAGATGGAAAGATAGGTAGAATTCATGCAGGGATGTAAATAGATAGTAGATTGACTGCACATGTAAGGGTGTTTTGCAATCTTCTACTTAATATATCACGGATATATTCAATATCAGTAAATACTCTTCTCTAGCATGTCGTTAATGCTGCCTGCTATTCTGTCATATTAATATAGAAAACTTTATTTTATCCACCTATTGATAAACAGCTAAGTTCCACATTTTTGTTATTATAAATAATACTGTTTTGAATAGGTTATACATCTCTGAACACTTGAGGAATCATTTCCTTTGGATAATGCTAGAAATGAAATAACTTGGGCAAAGGGTCTGTGTGTTTTTCAGGTTTAATGCATATTGTGAGATTGTCTACACAAAAGTTTGTGTAATACACCCCACCAGGGTGCATGAGGCTATCTCCCCCCACCCCCACCACCTGAGGCTTTTTAGTTTCTTAAAAATAAATAAACAAAAATCCTCAGCTAAGGGCTGGGTTAATTGGAGGGAATTTCCTAGGTACCAATAAGCAGAGGGAAAGTCAAAGGATTACCAGTAGTGTTTGTTAACAGAGAAGGGCTGATTTTTCAACAGATTGTAAAGCCAAAATCCAAGGGGTATTGTTAGGTTTCAAAATAAGAGAAACAATCTAAAGGGAACAGAGCTCTGATTATGTGCCAGCAAGGGAAATAAAGGGACTTTCCAATTAGATGTCCAAGACAAATCTCCAGAGGATAGGGAGGATCATGGGATCCCAAATTCAAAACACAACAGAAAATATATGAGCCAGGGAAAAAGACTTTCTAGTACTGGCTGTTAAGATATGTGGGGTGGCAAACGCTGGGAAGGAGATCATACCAAAAGGAAGAACAACTCTGTGCAAAGCAACGTGAATGTGTGCATCCAACTCTGCCTTCTAAAAACTGTAACCCTATGGCCAGCTTCAGACTTGGGAATGGGAGTAGGTTTACAGGTAAAAAACACAACAGTCAAGGCATGCAAGGCAAGTCAACAGAAGTGGCACTGAGGCAACTGGTCAATTCAATTAGTTGGAAAAATGAAGCCAGACTGGGTTATATCTACATTCAGTAGCTTTGCAACAAACACAAGTTAATACTCAGCATCGACACAAGTTAATAATCCAGCTGTACCAGCCTGACTTTCTTAGGTGGTAAAAGGATTAACTCAGTGTCATATCACAGTTTTAGGGGCCATGAGAGTGTGACTCTTAGGTCTGTGGTGGTTTGGATGTGGCTAGAAGTACTGTGGCAACTAAAGTAGAATCTTTCTTCCCAGTCAATTTGCTGTCAGAAATGCTTTGAATTGAATGTTAGAATAACAGCTTTAGTATTTCACGAAAGTGCCCCAAATTAGGGCATTCTTCTAAATTGAGAATGTGCTCATTTGTATGGGATCAAAGATCAAAGAGCTCTTTTCTAAAAGTTGGCTTTGAAGGCCCCAAACTTAAATTTGCAGGGCTCTTGACTATCAAAAGATGCCGGTATACTTAATTCTATTGGTATAGTATTTTTAATGATTTCTATACCCAATGACATATAGAAAACAGGTGATGAAACACCCAGGATGATGGATGAGCCTATCGGCAACCATATGCACAAAGTGGTCAGGGTCTCTTAGAACACACAGTATTATCGAGCTATACTTTGCCATCCCCTGATTACCAGAGTGAGACCTTTTTCTTCTACCCTGGAGAAAGCAAACCTCAGATGTGTTGTTCAGAAAACCTGACATTCTGGATAATTCAAATTTCCATTTAAACTAAAAAATCAAGTGGTTTTATTCTTTATTGCTGAAAATCCTTTCTAAACTGTCAGTTTTAGTGTGTCCATCTTCTTGTTTTAGCTGTGAAATCTAATGACTGTACTAGAATCTTGGATGACCAGACCGATGGAACAGATAATCAGTTCTCATCCTCCTGAGTTGTGGTTATAGATGATGTAGGAAATTGAGCTGAAAAACACATTGAACCCAGCAGTTTAGATTCTAAGATTCATAGGTTCTATGCTCCAAAAGAGAAGGGGCTGGATTTGTTTTGTTCACTCTTCTAACCTAGGTGCCTACTAGATGTCTGGCGTGAAAGAAGCACTCAATGAATGATGGTTGAATGAAAACATAAATACTCTATACATGATCTTCAGAGTATGTTTTCTTGTTTTTGAGGTCTTTCTCCAGAAAGTCAAATATAAGGTAAAATAATGGAAAAAAGAGGAAGGAAAGAAGGAAGAGAAAGGAGACAGGAAGGAGAAAAAGGGGAAACAAAAAAAAAAGGAAGGAAGGAAGAAGAATTGAAGCAAAGAATCAGGAAAGAAGGAAAATGTAAAAAGGAAGAAGAAAGGAAGAAGAAATTAAAAAGAAATTATGGGGTTTCAAGTGTTGATTAGACTTAAAAGAGATGAATTCATCTAATCAATATTTGTATCCATTGCGATCTAAAATTTTATTAATCAACTTTGTTGTCCCTGTTTCTATCTCTGTCTCTGTCTCCTCTGAAAACGGAATAAGAGATTCCTATTTTGTGCCTCCTGGTGCAAAACTCTCATACCTCTGAGGTGCACCAGCTACATAATGCCCCAGCCACTAGAATGTTCCTGAAGAAGACTCACCAATCTCACCACTGTGGGCTCTGCAGGGACTGATGGCTGTGGACAGACTTCCGGGATGAGCTCTTTTTCTCTGCTCTCTTTTCTGACCATCTAAGTGGTTTCTGACTAGTTTGGCATGTTGCTAGTTAAAATTCATTCTTTTAAAGCTGAGTATCCACTTAGCTTCTCTCCTCTGAACTTTCGTCATTCATTATTAACAATGAAAGCCAAAGTGCATGAAACAAGTTCAGCCCTATCTGTTTCTGGCATGAAAGTGATGTCTTGGCATATTAGTGGGACACAGCTCTATCTTACATAAAATGATGCCTGGGCCCACAACAAAGGCGCCGTCTCTCAGCGCCTAATAGGATCACCTACTTCAAATGTGAAACTTCCTTCTTTGAAATATTTGTTGAGATTTCATAAACCTATGAAGATTCTCAAACTCAAACAAAACCTAGGCTTTGGTGCAAGCTCCGACTCTAAAGAGCTTTCTGTTCTATAAACCGGTTATTGGATCTGGGTCCCAAGCCTGGGCAGATGGGGGAAGTGTGGGGGCGTTAGGGGAGGAAGAGCTTGCTTTCCACTTTCTCTTTTTGATACAAAAATAAAAGTCATCTGGTTTTGACTGCAGAAAATGAATCATATTAAGCATTTTAAAAGCACTATTCTTTTTGTGAGACCTAATTTCAGACCGATTAACACTTTAATATGAAACAGAAGCACATCATTTCATTAAGAAACAAAATAAGGCCTCTCAGCTACCATATGTTGTCTCTTCTTTTGCAAAAAAAAAAAAAAAATCTTTTGAAACCTTAGATTGTAGATTTGAGCTGTAAGAGGGAATGTAAATTTGGTGCCATCACCCATCCCAGGTGAACAGATTCCACACTGAAGAGCCACAAGATCACAGATTTCTTTTTTGGCAACGCTCATATTCACTCCATTCAGTAATAAAGGACCTAGTCCCTGTCCTAGAAAGCTGATGGGGAAATATTCTTTTGTGAAGATAGAAATCAAAAGGATCTTTCAGTATGTTCTTAAGAATGTCTACGCTGATACAAAGAGCAAAGAGATACTTTGTGCCACTGATTTCACAGATTACTTATTTATTAAATAGATGAAACAAAATTATAGCTGTCCCTTTTCAATATTTAAATTTTTTTAATGATAATGCCTTTAAAATGCACAGAACATGAATGCAGGAGCTGGTGTGATAGGAGAGAGCCTTATTGCACATAATTAACAGACACATAATGTCTGGTAACTAGTAATTTCCTTCTAGCTGAGTAAGGAAATAATTTAATCATGTTGATCAAATGAATCCCAGGAGCCCAGTGTAACATTATGCCTAAAAAAAAAAAAAAAATCTACATCAACTGATAAAAGACTACTACTTGGTTAAAAAATATATATAACATGGTTTCCAACCTTGTTTAGGTATTTTTAATAGTATTTAAAATGCAAGCCTGATTTTAGGAATTGGCTTAATCTGACATTTCAGGAACATTGTTTTCCAACACTGGCTGAAGCTACAAATATTGGCATGGTACACTTTTCTAGAACTGACTTAAACCTCAGTGTTTCAAGATATATATTTTCCTCGCCTATGAAAATGGTTCCCTCACCTCTGCTTGAAAAAGTGTGTAGGGGGTATGAGGAGGGGGTGCATGGCAGGGGAGCGGTTAGACCACACATCTATTTTCTCTTTTTAAGAATCTCTTTCCTAGAATAGCATCCTATACTCAACGACTAAATATAACCCCTCATTGCTCTTCTGTAAATTCCAGCTTGATATTCAAAACAGGCCAGGGACAAGTTTTTATTCCAAATCATTCCCCCAGACAATTTTTTTTTTCAGCAGAGTATATCCTAGTTCTGATAGACTCGTGTTTCCTTTTGAAATCTTTTGTGGTCTTTCCCATTGTTCTTTGTAACTACTTAGAAAAGGCAGTGAGCCACTCTCCTGCTATCTGAAGTCAGCTCTCTGTAATGAGGTGATATAATTTAACACTTACCATAATACATTTTATCCATCTATTGTTTGCTAAATAATTCCTGCAATAACACTTTTATTCTTTCTATACTTCTTCAGGGCAATGCTGGGGGAACAATATTTTTACTGCGGTGATTGATGACAGGTCCTGGTGCTATATAGTCCCCATGAACAGAGGTTATTGATAAGCATCAGGAAGATGGGAGGGGGTGGAGGGGGGCAGGGAAAGCGGCCAGAGGCTTGTGCTGTGTGGAAAGAACATCAGGGATCAGAGGGTTAATACCATTTTATGAGGTTGTAAAAATCTACCCCAAGATTCTTGTGTTAGCAATATTCTTTGTGTAAGATGTATGTTATTAAAACAAGTAGCAGCATCTGAATTAAAGTGACAGTATGATGGATGACTACTGAAGGGGAATCGGAGCCGTTTGCAGCATTTTGGGCTAGATGTGGGAATTCTGCCTCAGAGGCAAGGAGCTTGGCAGACACATTGATTCCGGGCTGACGCATGTTCATAAATATGCCCCCAGAGAGGTGTGGCCTAGCAGAATTTACAAAATTATGTTCATGAATTATTTAACATTTATTTATGGATGCTATATTTAAACAGTATTTGCCAAGGCGAATGGACCATAGCTTACAGAGTGATCTTTAGATAATGCAAATTCCGCACAAGGCAGAGGTGGAGGGTGCCTTGCCCAGAGATGCTAAGCCTATCAAAACCGTATTAGAGGAGATGAGTGCACCCACGATGGAGCTGTCCTTCCAAGACTCATGGTGCTTCCCCGATGTGGCTGACGCCCAGAAAAATCTTGGGAAAGAGAAGAGGTCAAGGAGCATCTGTCCTCCTTGGGAATTCAGTTACACCAAAAGACATGATTATGTTAGTGCTGATTCAAATTTTAATGCAATAATATTTATATTATTTACAACAATGCTTTTAAGAATTGTGGAATGTAACACTATCCTTTTGAGATTAAAAAGAAGAAAGGAAAAGATTTAGAAATTGCTAAAACATAGACACCTCTAATCAAGTTGAGTGCTACAATCAAACATTTGGGGAAGTTAGAGTTATGACTGATAAATACACAATTTAGTGCCATATAACTTGGCATGGAGCCTATGGCAAAGATCCTCGTGCTCACCACTCTCCACTTTCCATTCTCCTTACTGTTAAGTGGGGCCTTGTGGTTAGTTCTTGCCAATGAAACATAAGTGGAAATGACATGTGTCGCTTCTATAGTCAGGACCTTACAGATTTTCTGTTTTCTCTCTTCTCCTGTCACGGTAAGTGGAGAGACCAAACATTTCAGAAAGATCAGCTACAAGATAGTGGAGTCTCCAACACCTGAATCTTACTCGTCTGCTTGGAGCTGAGCCCCATCAACCTGCCTGGGATGAGTAGCATAATTGAGAAATTATGGTTGCGTTGGGTGAAGCCATTGAGATGTGGGGGTTGCTTTTTCTGCAGTGTTACAAAGATGATCTTAACTAATGCACCAGGTCAGTGTTATTCAAGTCATCTTACGTGATAAAATACGATGCTTGTGTTAGAATGTAAATCGGCATGCTACTCACTTCCAGAGAGTCTTACCATGGAAAAGAGGTCAGTTAAACTGAAAAGTGGGCTTGGTGACATAGTTGATTTGTTTTCTGACACAAGCTCCTTAACTAATCATGCCTGATAAGAAATAGTTCACAGAGATGCTCTGAGAAGCACTGCAGTGGGCAGTGGCATATGTTCTCAAGTAGCTCCATTTCACATTTTATTGTTTTGCATGGATGATTGACATATTTGTTGTGTCTTTGCCTCTCGTTAGGCCCAAACCTTTCTGTCAAGGCTGAGGGAAACTCACACAAGGAAAGAAAAATGCAATAGATAAGATCATTTTTTTCGGGAGACTGCTTTATGTCTTTGCTTTCCGGCTGATTTGAAGCACACATCTCACCCAAAAAGGAACAGAGCTAGGTTTTTCCATTTCTCTTGCTCTTAGAGGATCATGGGTATTTTCGTCCTCCAGCGAAATCGCTGTAAATGTAATAACCTGACCAATGGCATTATCAGAGCATCCAAGGCTAAACAAAGCAAATAATCTGATTTTATCAATTCCAGAAAAGACTCAGCAACAGTCAAGAGAGGCAAGACAAGGGGATTGAGCTAAAGTCCAAAAAGGGGAAAAGGAAAACAAATAGAAAAAATATATATGTTGACAAAAGACTCTGAACAAGTTCAAACTCATCAGCCAATACTAAGGTCAGATATTAAATCAATAACCTGTCATGTGCTTTAACTACCATTTAAGCAAATATAAAAGCTAAGGTTGTGATCAACACATTGTTTTTACATGGTCTATATGTAGATTCTGAATGTGATGTTTCATTTTTAGTCTTTGTCTGATTATACATTCCCTAGTATAATCCCATATACCTTAGGTTGGTATTATGAGTAAGCATGTGCACACACACACACACACACACACACACACACACACACCTATCTCAGTACTTAGTATAGTTGCAGAATATGCTAAGAATTTAGCCAATGAGTGAATGAGTGAATAAATCTGTGAATTTATTTGGATTACCCAATAAGTAGCTACTGGAAGCACTAACAAAACTAAGAGCAGAGGTTAACTAGTTCTTTTCAAGAATGATACTAGCGTCCTCAAATGTGAACTCTATATCTTTCACTGGACTTTGGAATCCAATGGTGCATGAAAGCTTCAGAGAACTCTGTGGCTTGGTCTAAAGTACTAAATTAAAAAAAACTCTCTATAAAACTTTTCAAGATTTTCAGAGGGTTTGGTAAGAAGTGCTGGAAAATGCAGGATAGCTAAGTGTACAGACATAAGAAAACACAGTGTTTTTGCCTGAGCCCTAGTCCTTTAGAAAGCAGAGCTTGAGGCAAGGGTTAAAGTGCTTATTGCTTATACATGAGACGCAGAAGCCCATGGTGAAGGAGAGGGAAAAAGAGAAACAAAGCAAGGACAGACGCAGAGCAATGCAATGCTATGAATAACTGAGTTGACGCCTGCTTCCCAGTGAGCTGCAATGAGACACAGCAGGTTCCTCAGCACATCTGCTAGGCACTCAGAAGAAACTGAACCTCAGAATAGACCATGGAGGGAAGAATATAAAGGGAACTTATTTGCCTCACTCCTCCCCCCACCCACTTTCTTTTATTCATTGGTCAAAGTTTACCCTGGAGAGCTACCTCCCCATACTTCTGGGTTGTGTTCTTTACAACTCAGGACACAACTAGCCAGATCCCAAGCTTCTCAGTGTGGTATTCATCCAAGTTTACAAGTGGGGATGTGTGTTAGCTCTGACAGGGCTTGGCATGTGGGGGAAAGGCCATGCTATCTTGGGACTTCAACTGAGACTATAGCCTGCTGGAGGAGCCCAGCAAAGTCATCGAGACTATAGTGGGCCAAGAGGCAAGTAGCACCTTTGTGGAGAAGTGGGCAGTTAAGTCTGAGTTCTTCACAGTTCTCCCAGGTTTCAAATATATTCATACATAAGGATTCTAAGACAAAAATATTGTTGGTGATATTTTCCACAATGATATTCTTCCTGTCTTCTCCCTTCACCCTGCCCCCCCACCTAGATTCAATGTTTACTCCTCCCACATTTCCTATTACATCCTGCTTTTTGTGGGATCTAATGTTCAAAGCTGATCATGTCCTGTAGTCAGTGATCATTGTTGTTGGAGGAATACTCTTTCTCTTCTCCTAGGTGTTGAGAACAAATGCCATCCTTTTTCTAAAGCCCTTCCTCCATTTTCTCCAACCAGATGCCTCTTGCATTGTTGTGCTCACATACTCCTTATATTTTTGTTCAGACATTTGTCACCTTCCCATATTCCCATAATTACTTATGTGTATTTATCTACCCCACTTAATTGTCAGCTCCTCAAAAACCTAAACTATGAAGGACAGTGAAATCTAACAGAGTAAATTTGAATTTTGGTGTCTGACGAGTCGGAGTTCTCCAGGCCTCGTTTTCTTGTGCTCTTTTTTAAAAAAAATTTCTTAATGTTTTATTTATTTATTTTTTTTTTGAGAGAGAGAGACACAGTGAGAGGAGGGGAAAGGAAGAGAGAGAGGGAAACACAGAATCTGAAGCAGGCTCCAGGCTCTGAGCTGTCAGCACAGAGCCTGATGCAGGGCTTGAACCCATAGACCACGAGATCATGACCTGAGCCAAAGTCAGATGCTTCACCCACTGAGCCATCCAGGCGTCCCCTCCGTGCTCTTATTGTTCATCTTATACAGCTCACCTTTCTGAGTCTTATCTCCTCTTACATAAAATTGCTGTAGCTATACCTATTTGGCAGAAAATTGGCAGAAACAATATAAACTTTGGTGCATGATGAGGTGCCTGGAACATAGTTAAGTGCAAAATAAAGGTCAATCTTCTGTCCTTATTCACTTTTTTATCCTTCCTCTCTTGTTACCAGTGCAGCATGTGGCTAGTGGAAGAAGTGTTTTCTAACTTGTGCAATGTTGGTGAGTGCATGTAGTACTTACTATATGCCAGGCACTATACTTAGCCCTTACAAGAGTATACAGTATTTATCTAATTCTATTAGGTAGGTATGATTTTTTTTTCACAATCATTTGTACAGCACTTGGTATATGCCAGACACAGTTCTAAATGCTTAACATACATTAATTATTTTAATGTATATAACAGAGCCATGAGGTTAGTACTGTTATTATCATCCCCAGTTTTCAGGTGAGAAAACTGAGACACAGAGAGGTTAAATATCTTGCTCAAGATTATATATCTAGTAACATCTGGGATTTAAACACTACCAGTATGGTTCTGAGTGGATTATATACAGTGTGGTACAGTATATTATAAAATAGCTTGTAAGTAAATAACTCTCTTATAACTGAAAGAGTGGTTATTACTTTCAGATAAATAATACTCATCTAGAAATTGCTCAGTCATGGACTAAGACTTCTTTGCAGCAACCATTTGGCTCAATAGATAAGCTTTAAGCTATAGCAGCCTAGATGGCAAAAGTCAATTAGAAAAAGCTTCCAGCTCTAATTATTAACCAAGAATGATATCATGTCTGAACAAATACAAGAGAAAAGAGAGGTAACACTTGTTTTTGAAACTATTTTCATTATTGCATCATATTGCTGTTCACGTTCATATACTGTAGGATATTTCTTCCCAAATATTTTGTGCTTTCATATGCAGTTCTTTGGATATCCCACAAACTCTACTAGGGTTGATGGTGTGTGTGCATGTGTGCATATGAAAAGGTGAAGATAAAATAAAATTCTCTAGTCCATAAAAAGATATAGCCATGAGAATAATAAAAGTAAGAGAACATTTTCACAATAAAGTGCAGTGCTAGCCTTGCAAATGAATTGAGATTGGGACCACTCCCAGGTCACCATGATTTCGTGAAACATCAAAGAATGTTCATACAATGTTGAGCACATTCCAATATCCAGAGAACAAAAGTAAGCACATATTTAAAAATCTGAAGAATTGAATTTTTAGTTAAGGTCTCAGGGGAATCAGATAAACTTCCCATATCATCTCCTTCTTCTTTCTTCCCCTCAGGCAAGAGTATGAGACCCTAATGTAAGCCTAACCTTGTCATCATCTTAAAGGATATACTGTTCTTCCACTTATGCCACATTTCATACACTCTTTAGCTGTGAGCAAAAATGTTTCACATTCCAGGAAAATGTTATTTTGGCGTTACCAGTGTCCATCAGAAGAGTTGTTTAGCTTAGGTAAGACTAGGAGAATTAGGAAATCCCTACCTTAACACTCTTCCTTTTGGGTTAGGACGCATATTCATCATGTCTGACCTCTTACAAATGAAAAGGAAATAATCCCCTGTGACATGGCACGCATTTTTCCTAGCCTGGGGTCTTTCCTGTTAGTTTTGGTATTTATGTATTTGAAAGAGATGCTAGAATAGTTGGTATTAGTTTTAAGGAGTCACATTTTCCCTCTAAACCAAATTCTACTGAAAAAGAAAAACAACAACAACAACAACCCCACAGCTGTCTGAAAAGGATACTGCCTTTCATCCCTCACCAAGATCTAATTATCTTTGAATGACAAGTTCAGGTACATTCTCATGTGATAAACTCTCATTCTTTTTCATCTTTTTTTCCATTGTGGGTTTCAGCCAGTTTCTCTCCCAGTAAGCTGTGCCTTTGGCAAAACTGTGGGGCAGACAGGAAGCAGGGAGCCAGACCAAACTATCCCAGGCTCTCCCTTCAGCAAGTGAAAACAAAGGCTCATTCTACAATTGAAGGGTTCTTGGTCTTTCTTGAGTTTCACTCATTTTCAGCAATCACCAGCTTGGATTTTCTCCTTCCAGTAGTGTGCTGATAAATAGCTCACTGCTGTCCTGAGACTAACATAGTGTTTGCCTATATGCCTTTATTCTGTCAATTTTTTTAATGTTTATTTATTTTTGAGAGAGGGAGAGAGAGACAGTGAGAGCCAGGGAGGGGCAGAGAGAAAGGGAGACAGAATTTGAAGCAGACTCCAGGCTCTGGGCTGTCAGCACAGACCCCGATGTGGGGCTCGAACTCATGAACCGTGAGACCACGACTTGAGCCCATGTCAGACACTTTACCAACTGAGCCACCCAGGAGCCCCTATTCTGTCAATTTTTTGTAAGACAAAAATTTGCTTAATAGAGCAAGTATGAAAGGTAGAACAAGAGATAAAAGAACCACCATTTTCATTAAAAAATTAATTTGGGAGGTAAGCAAGAGAACTAGAAGGCTCAAATTCACTTGGGATCAGCAACAGCATGTGAGTAAGGGAAGTATCTTGGAGATGAAAGGATTTGTCCCATCTCAAATAGGTTCTTTTTAACTCTAAGTCATAAGTTGTGGGAAATTATGATTACTTTTAAAAAACATTTAATCTAAAAATGTGAACATGGATTTTACCCAGTTCATTGTGGGATTTTCATCTATGAATTTATCAAATGACATATCCTGATACATATACAAGTTATATAAGTAAACACATAAACTTATGTGTCTATTTCCATATTTAAACTCATTGTAATATTAAGGTGCAGATGATATAATTTATTTATTTTAAAAAATTTTAATGTTTATTTATTTTTGAGAGAGAGAGAGAGAGAGAGAGAGAGAGAGAGTCCAAGCAGGGGAGGGACAGAGAGGGAGACCCAGAATCAAAAGCAGGCTCCAGGCTCTGAGCTGTCAGCACAGAGCCTGATGAGGGGCTCAAACTCACAAACTGTGAGATTATGACCTAAGCTAAAGTTGGACACCTACCCACTGAGCCACCCAGGTGCCTCATTTTCTTTAATTTGCTAATATCACATTCAGTCTTGCCTTAAAGCATGGCGGCTTTGTTCCCAAGAGTATTCTAAGGCCAAATAATCCAAGAGGCAGGAGACCGACTAGTGAATCAGTTGCCAGGCCAGCGAAGGGATATGTGTGGAAATGGCAGTGTCACCCCACCACATTCTATAGTTAAAGCAATCACATTGCAGAAGAGCTTGGAAGATGTGGTCACCTTGGAAAAGAGTGTTTTAAAAGTGATGGTAGGCCTTAAAAACAATAGCCTATTAATTTTTTCTCAGGGAAAAATTCCAGATGTTCATAATACAAATTCCTATTGATCTTTTTGGGAAGCTAAAGGGGAAAATAGCTCAACTTCTTTTGTAGTAAATCTGTAGCCTAGAAAAGAAGCTACAGCTATTTTCTCAAAGAATTTCATCTGCCTTTAGTGTCACTATCTTGTCATGCCTGTACATTTCAGCAGTTAATATGGTAACCTTAGGAGCTAGAATTGTAAATCATCTAGTCCAGGGTCTCCCAACTGCCTACTTCCTCACCCCTTTCTCAGTGATAGTTATAGGGGTTCAATTTCTCTCTCCCAATTACTTCCTGGCAGAGGTAGTGAATTGACATATTGTTCCACAATAAGTTGGGTTAAGGAGAAATCATCCAATTCCCTTTCCACCTCCCCCTCCACTTTACAAATGAAAAACCTAAGACAACATGTCTTTCTTGGGATAAGAGCACATAGAATAGAACCAATCCTTGAATCTATTGAATAGGGATCTGAGGCCCAATTCAGTGCTTATTCAAGCACAACAAAAGTTATACGTATTCATAGAGACAGGTAAGGAAGAGAGAACCTCCTCATTACACCCCCACCCTTGCTCTCTGTGGACCCCATGACTGTATTCCCATCAGGGCAGCAGATAGTGTGCTTGGAAAACAAAAACATTTCAAGTGCTTCACTAGGAGGTTAGGTATCCTGCAGCTGTGAAAGAGGACCAGGTTCTCTATGTGGGAATTTCCTAGCTAGAAGAGGTTGGAAGGCTAAAACCACAAAGAAAGCAAGGGTCGAATTTGCAAAGAGGAAAGAGTTTTGTACTAGAGGATTTATAGATTGGTGCGCTGTGTGCAACGTTTCCCAAGCGTAGAGTGTCAGGGAACAGGAAAAAGGCTGCAGAGAGGGCTCAAACTGTGAAGAAACTAACAACAGGTCTATACCTAAAATTGCCTGGGCAAGAGTACAAATGGAGGACCATAGACTTTATGACTAAATATTTAAAGGATTTAAATCAAGTTAGCAAACTGTTAAGTAAGCTATATCTCCTTCTCAGACCTCTCAAACCTTGACATATGTTCATTTGTAATAATAAAAAAGAAAGAATAAGGCTGATGTTTTCATATCACTGAAAGTAAAATATAAAAGACTACAGTATTCAATTATTGCATGTGTCGTGGTATTACACTTGTCTTAAAATAATGATGGGCCAATGATGTTGGATGAGTAATAATACTAAGACATAAATAATTCATAAATTATTGTGTATTTTCCATAAAATACATTTCTTACCTCCACTTCAGCAAAATCACTGATTGTGTTACTACATCAAGATTTTTGCATAATTTATGTACTACTGACAATAATGCCCAATTTGACAAACTCTTGTCTCACTGTAGTTATTTTTTTTTAATTTTTTTTCAACGTTTTTATTTATTTTTGGGACAGAGAGAGACAGAGCATGAACGGGGGAGGGGCAGAGAGAGAGAGGGAGACACAGAATCGAAACAGGCTCCAGGCTCCGAGCCATCCGCCCAGAGCCTGACGCGGGGCTCGAACTCACGGACCGCGAGATCGTGACCTGGCTGAAGTCGGACGCTTAACCGACTGCGCCACCCAGGCGCCCCTCACTGTAGTTATTAGAGCCTTTTATTAATTTCAGTTTTAGAAATTTTACTCTACTGTAGAAGTAGCATCTTGAATTGCCAGTAAAATTCTTGAATCAACACTTAGAAGAATTTTATATATCGTGTTTGAATATTTAAATGAACTGCTTATGATAAATTACCATTATAAAAAGATCATTATAAATTATGTTAGCTTCCTCATACAAATTATTAACACTTATATTGCTATTTTCATCACCTCTTAAAATAATATCTAGATTTATACACTAATAGAAGGAATTGGTGTTATATTTCATGCATGTAACATGTAGTTACATATACACACCCACACACCCACAAGTACACACCCGTTTAAGAAAATTGTGAATTGTTTCATGCTGAAAAATGTTCCTGAAGCCATATGTACAATTCTTGCAAACACTGCACTATTTTTCCCAAACCATAAGTTGGAGGAATTGGAAATTGGAAAACAAAGAGAAGCAAAAAATATGGATACTTGGAAATATTTCGTTATGCAAGAATCTATTGCACTCACGCTATCTTGGAGGAAGGATTTGACAAGTTAATTAATTTTTCTTCTCTCTCACTAAATGCTTTAGTTGCTTAAATAGTCCTTGCACTTGATGCAGTGTCTGTCTCTGAAGTCAGCAATAGCACCACCCACAAGCCTTCTTAGCATTCAGATGAAGCTGCCTTTTGTTTTAAAGACATAAGAAGATAGATGTAGAGAAGCATTTCTCCCCTTGAGGCTTCAACAGTGGTTGTTATAACAGTGGAGGTTTAGGGTCATGCTGGGCTGGTACTGGACATCAGATTCTGAGTGACAGAATGTTCATGAGTTCTTGAACATATTTTACATGTGTGTGTTTGTAATGTGTGGGCCCTTCTTCAGTGTAGAGTTCAGGGCCTTCTTTCCAGAGTCCAAGCATGCTGGCTAGGAAGGTTTGGCCCTCCTCACACCTCATTACTCACTGTCTCTGCTGCCTTATCTTTCATTCTCCAAATCTTCCTCATTTCTATTAGTTCTCTTCCCCTCTGCAATGCACTATGTTCCTTCTCTCTCTCCATCTTTCTTTTTTTTTTCTCCCATCCCTTTTCTTTTTTCATTGAAATGTCTTTTTTTCTTAAGTAAATTTTCTCAGAAGTACACAGCACACTATTTCTTAAAATATGTATGTGTGTATGTGTGTGTGTGGGGGGAAGGTATATAAAATCCAAAAGGGAACATAGAAAAGTGAAATTATTCATTCCCTTTACACTCATCCAGTACACATCTTTCCTATAGGAAATCCTGTTGAGACTTGAGTTTTGATATTTCTGGGTCATATTCTATACATTTAAGAAGTATATCATTTTTTAAACAAGTATCAACAACAGGATACATATTGTTTTACAATTATTTGTTTTTCACTCAATAATAAATAATGGATTTCTTTCCATGTCAGTATATAAACTTTTAATTTGTACACAGTATTATATTGTGAATGTACTATTTATGTGACCATTTCTGACAGTTGCAAACATAGATTTTCTTCAACTTCTGCTATTATTAGACACTGCAATAAATACACTTGGACATTAATCTTTATGTATTTGTGTATATAAAGATGTATGACTAAACTCGGAGTATGTGATTAAGAGAATATTTTAAAATTTAATAGGTCCACAAATATCCTTCCAGAACTTTTATATTCCTACCACCAATGTGTGAAAGTTTTCCCCCCACACTTTTCCTAACAGTATTTGTTATCAAATCCCATTTAAATTTTTTTGTCATCATTTACCAACTAAAACTAACAAAAGGGAGATAGTCTACTGTCCCGATGTGTATTTTTCTGATTCTCTAATGAAACTTAGCATCTTTTCCTGTTCATTACTTATTTTTAAAAAC
Organism: Lynx canadensis; assembly: GCF_007474595.2. Taxonomy (NCBI): domain Eukaryota; kingdom Metazoa; phylum Chordata; class Mammalia; order Carnivora; family Felidae; genus Lynx; species Lynx canadensis. Next base: position 83,988,472 of record NC_044305.1, read on the forward strand.
TCTTAAAATATTAGAGATTAAACCTGGCTACATATGTAATAAATAGCTCTATTCCTGTGCTTCATCTATCTATACCCTATCTATGTTACATATCTATGCCACAAATAATTCTCTCACTCTGTGCTAGTTTTTAATCTTTGTTTATAATGTATATTTACTTATAGAGATTTTTACTTTGTACATGGTCTAATCTGTCAACTTTATCTTTTATGGTCTATGATCATGATGTTATACTGAGGAAGATATAACCTAAAACAATAATATAAAATCTTTATTTTCTAATGGCAAATTTAGTATTTTGTACTGTTTATTAGAAATTTATTACACCCAGAATACAATAAGATATTGAACATTATTATAGATATATATGTAACTGTGTGAACACTTCATTAAATCCTATACCTCCTGATTTAAAATGACTCCTTTATGACATATTAAATTGCTATAATTATAAGGGTCCCTTTCTGGGCCTCCTATTTTGTCCCATTGATCTATTTGGTTAATCAACATTGTTTTTTTTTAATTTTTTTAATGTCTATTTGTTTTTGAGAGAGAGAGAGAGAGAGAGAGAGAGAGAGACAGAGAGAGAGTTTGAGTGGGGAGGGGCAGAGAGAGAAGGAGACACAGAATCCAAAGCAGGCTCCATGCTCCAGGCTGTCAGCACAGAGCCCAATGTGGGGCTTGAACCCACAAACCATGAGATCATGACCTGAGTCCAAGTCAGATGCCTAACCAACTGAGCCACCCAGGCACCCCTCAACATTGTTTTACTTGTGAAAATGCTATGATTTATTTTAACATTCCAAAGTGTTCTCTCTCCCATTTTAACTTTTATTCCAAATTTTCTTGACTATTCTTACATATTTGCTTTTTCAAATATCCTTTATAATCAATTTTTCATGTCAGTGTTTCCATTATATATTTTTTTTGATTGAAATTGCATTGAATTTATAGTAGTTTGGCTAACATTTACATCCTATAATATTTATGATCACTCATTCTACACTGAGATATAGGAGATGTCAGGTCAGGTTTTATGCAGTTCAGGAAAGTCTTATAATTTTTTTCATATTGTTCTCATACATCATCAGATGTATTGCTATGTATATCATAGCTTTTCTTACTATTATGAATTGAGTCTTATAGATTTTGTTGCTATTACAACTTGAGTCTTATAACTATGTTGCTATTATGAGTTGAGTCTTAATTTTCCATTACATTTTCCAGTCAGTTTTCTGGGATATAGGTACAGTTCTTTTGGTATATTTATATAATATCTAGCACCTTTTGAGCAAGATTATCTTATCAGATCCAATAATTTTAATTGATTCCCTTTAGATTTTTTAAAAATAATTTTCCAAGATATTACTATAACATTTTCAAACAAAGAGCAAAGATGATTTTTTTGAGGTTTATTTATTTATTTTGACAGAAAGAGAGAGAGAGAGCATGAGCAGGGGAGGGGCAGAGAGAGAGAGGGAGAGAGAGAATCCAAATCAGGCTCCACACTGTTAGCATAGAGCCCTATGCGGGGCTAGAAATCGTGAAATGTGAGATCATGACCTGAGCCAAAACCAAGGGTCAGACACTTAACCAACTGAGCCACCCAGGCACCCCAGCAAAGATTAATTTTATAGTTAAAGTTTATATGCCAACCATCTATATTCTACCATTAATGTTGTACTATACCTGCTTCATCACATATTTTTTCATCTATCAATATACTGTATTCTATTCTTTTTTCCATCTATCAATATACTGTAGATTTTGAAGTGTTTCTGAGTAAATTGCAGACATTAGTACGTTTTCTCCTATACACTTCAGTATTTACAGCAATAACTAGAGTTATATAATTATTTTTTCCTCTTGAAATTAAATTTATATTCAGTAAAATGCACAAATCTTCACTGAGAGTTGGCAAATGCACAAATCTGGTGACTCAAGCTTATTACCCATAAAGCTCCCTCATTCACCTTTCTAGGCAATCTGTGCTCTCATCTTCTCAGGGGAAACCACTATTCTGATAGTGACATAGAGAATAGAGTGGAGTCAAATACATTACAAAATAACATTCATAATGAGATATGAAAAAGCAAGAAGCAGCCATTGAAAAAGGCAAAGGAAAGTGTAAAAGCAAAGTCCCTGAGGCAGGAATAAGTTCCATGTGTTCAACGAAAAGGGAAAATAACTGTGATTATAACAGATTAAATGGTTTAGGACACAGCAAGAGATAAGAGAGGAGAATTAGACACAGGCGAGATCATGCAAAGCTCCCTAGGCCACAATGGACTGTTTGGATTTTACTCTAAGTGTGACCAGAGGCACAGTAAAATTTTAAGCAGAGGAGTATTGTTATTTGAGTTACAATAAAATAGATCATTTTTTTTCAATATATGAAGTTTATTGTCGAATTGGTTTCCATACAACACCCAGTGCTCATCCCAAAAGGTGCCCTCCTCAATACCAATCACCCACCCTCTCCTCCCTCCCACCCCCCATCAACCCTCAGTTCGTTCTCAGTTTTTAAGAGTCTCTTATGCTTTGGCTCTCTTCCACTCTAACCTCTTTTTTTTCCCCTTCCTCTCCCCCATGGGTTTCTGTTAAGTTTCTCAGGATCCACATAAGAGTGAAACCATATGGTATCTGTTTTTCTCTGTATGGCTTATTTCACTTAGCATAACACTCTCCAGTTCCATCCATGTTGCTACAAAGGGCCATATTTCATTCTTTCTCATTGCCACGTAGTACTCCATTGTGTATATAAACCACAATTTTTTTATCCATCAGTTGATGGACATTTAGGCTCTTTCCATAATTTGGCTATTGTTGAGAGTGCTGCTATAAACATTGGGGTACAAGTGCCCCTATGCATCGGTACTCCTGTATCCCTTGGGTAAATTCCTAGCAGTGCTATTGCTGGGTCATAGGGTAGATTTATTTTTAACTTTTTGAGGAACCTCCACACTGTTTTCCAGAGTGGCTGCACCAATTTGCATTCCCACCAACAGTGCAAGAGGGTTCCCGTTTCTCCACATCCTTGCCAGCATCTATAGTCTCCTGATTTGTTCATAAAATAGATCATTTTGGATACTATATGCAGAGTATGATTAAAAACAAAGAGATCATTTAATAGGCTATTAAAGAATTAGAAAAGACATGATGGTGGTTTGCATTAGGATCGTTGGGCCAAATCATTGAGGAGGATATGGTTAAGAATTAAATATGACTCTTAAGACTTTGATTTGAGCCTCTTGAATGGATGATGCACTCTTCATTGAAATGGGGAAGACTGAGGACAGAAACACATTTGGAGAAGTTGGTTGTGAATGTGTGTTAAATGGTGAGTTGAAGGGGAAGATTCAAGATCTGTTTACAAAACATCAAAGATTAGATCCCTACTAACACAAAGCTGGAGATGTCGAGGAGGCAGTTGAATGTATGAGGCTGGAACTCAAGGGAGTGGTCAAGGCTGTAAACTAAAGTTGAGAGTCAATAGCACATAGATGAAATCAGGGAATTAGATGGATTTACATAGGGATTTAGGATAGATAAAGAAGAAATGGGGATCAAAATTGATCCTGGGGCAATGAACTATTTGGAAGAGGGTAGAGGAGGAGGAGGAGCCAGAAAAGGAGTTTGAATTAGAGTGATCTGATAAATTGAATGGAGACCAGAAGAAAGTAGAGTCAGAGAAGACAGAAGGAAGACAGATCAAGTGTGTTACATGCCTCTGAGATGTAGATCAGGATTAGAACTGAAAGGTTACCACTGTCTTTGTTCACATGGAAGAAGCTGATAACCTTGATAGGGGAAATTCAAACCAGTGTTCGGGACTGAAAATAAACTCAAAGGTTTCATCCAATGAATGGGAAGTAAAGAGGTAGGAATATCAAGTGGTTTCAGTTTATTTCAATGAAATACATGGAAACGATCCACTGAGTTAGGCTATTTTTCATGATACGTACTTAAATAAAAAAAAAAAAAAGGAAAAGACATGACTTCTGATAAATTCAATTTAGGATATTGAGGCAACCTTATCCATTATATTTAATTAACTGCTCAGACCATTCCAGGTTGATGGAGTGGATTAAGTATTTAAAGCAAACAAACGATTACAAACCTTGACCACTTTGAATCGGTGGGAAGAATATTCCTATGTGCTTCTGGGTCTACTAAAACTGCATTGCTTCTATTGTGAAATACTGCATTGCTCATCAATTATCCCATTTGGGAAATAGTTCATTGCTGATGAAACTTTCCCACCAGAAATTTTGGACACGATACAGGTCTTCACTTTGGTTCCATTAAGAGTTTATTTTAATACATCTAACCTTCTGTCTGACAAAGGTGACTTTTCTCCCTTGCTCTATTTTCTTCTTTGCTGTAGTGCCAAAAAGGAGGTTTCTCATGCACAATTTTATCACTGGTAGCAATTGTATCCTATCAAGTGGCTTTACTGGCAGCCAGCAGCAACATTTAAAAACTAGTTGTAAAAACTGTCTTTTCACTTAGTCCTGAGAGGCTTGCTTTAATGCTTTGTCTCTTTTTACCAATGATTTCGTGAAAATGAAATAGAAATACTTTGTCACGTCACAGTTCTCTCCTTTCCTTATGAAATAAAGACATGTTGAAAACAGTGTCTTCTACATACTATCTCAGTGATCCCAATGTGTGAGTGATACTCATGGAGGAGATCTTAAAACTAATCTTTTTTAAATATACTAATTCATGGTTCAGTCCCAAATCTTGATTCTGTCAAGGAGGAACTAAAAGAGTAGGAGAAAAATACTATTCATGTTTTTATTAGCTAGAGTCCCTTTGGAAAATCCTTTAGGAAAGTGACTTGTTGCAAACTAGACAAAATGGTCAAAACCATGCTTTTGAAGGAAGTTTGGTAGACTTTGTGAAAAAAACAACAGATAGATACTCTGACCACATCAGAGTTTTGTTGAAGGCAATTACCAATAAGGCCTTACCGAAAAACTGGACTCACCCATGAGAAACATGGAGATCTGACTATTCAGAGAGGCATTCAGTGGGATTGTAGAGAAGAACACTTACAATCAGGTAGTATTCTTACAAGGTAGAATATGCTATTTGCCCAAACTACCCAAGCATTACTCCGTCGTGCCGTAAGTTAAAATAAGTATGAATTTCTCTTAGATTTCAGTAGCTGTTATATCTAGAGAAGAACATATGCTCTGAATGGTGACTGGCATTCTTGGCAATGGGAGCAAAATTTTAAGAACGCTTATGGATAAAACTGATTGGAACCTTGACACGCTTATAAAAACCAGAACTTTGTTGATATCATGCTAAGAAAGAATTGTTAGATTGAAGGTAAGTGTAAATAGATCAAGATTTGTGTGCCCTGATACTTAATTGAAATAAAAGCTGTTACCTGTGTCTTAAGTGCTGCATATGGTGACAGATGGTAGCTACACTGTGGTGAGCACAGCATAACGTGTAGAGAAGCGGAATCACTATGCTGCACACCAGAAACTAATGTAGCATTGTGTATCAACTGTACTCAAGCGAAAAAAAGTAAAACAACAACAACATCATCAACAACAACAACAAATCCAAAAGACTATGAGCTAATTTTGTCTGTTTCATAACATCATATAAATGGAATTGCACATTATATATCCTCTTCTATCAGGCTTCTTTTATTTGTTTGTTTGTTTGTTTGTTTACATTTCTTTTTTAATTTTTTATTATTTATTATTATTTTTAATATGAAATTTATTATCAAATTGGTTTCCACACAACATCCAGTGCTCATCCCAACAGGTGCTCTATCAGGCTTCTTTTAATCAGCAAAAACTTTTAAGATTCTCCCAGGTTGTTGCATTCACAAATATTTTATTTTATTCTTTTTTTTAATTTCTTAACATTTTTATTTATTTTTTGAGAGCCAGAGGGACAGAGCACAAGTGGGGAAGGGGCAGAAAGAGACAGGAAATACATAATCCAAAGCAGACTCCAGGCTCTGAGCTCTTAGCACAGAGCCTGACATAGGGCTTGAACCCATGAACCGTGAGATCATGACCTGAGCCAAAGTCGGAAGCTTAAATGACTGAGCCACCCAGGTGTCCCTTATTTTATTTTATTCTTATTTATTGCTAAAGAATATTCCTTTAGAGAAATATATCATATTTTGATTACCCATTATTCTGTTGATGGATATATGCTTTTTTCATGATTTGGCAATCATTATTAAAATTGCTATAAACAATCTTGCATTAAAAAGTAGTTACCTGTGTATAACCGAGTTAGCAAAAGCACTTGAATAAATCAAAAGAACACCTTCTAAAGGTAATTCTGGAATGTGGCACTGGAAGAAACATTGTACACAAATCAGTTTTGTCTGCTAGATACATGGTAAGGTAAACCAGAAGGAATTGTGTCTGAAATCTTCCTGACATGACACTATTGGTCAGAAATGTAACTCAGTGAAAATATTTCCTCCTAGTTGGGGTCAACCCTAATACATTACAAAGGTTGATGTCACCCTTTCTCTAAGAAATAATAAAGAAGCGGTTGTATCCTCATCCCAGAGGAAGTCCAAAGGGAACTTTGAATTGCTTATAATGATTGCCTACCATTGGCCCGAATGAATTAACAGCCTCCTTGGGGAATGGTGCTCAGTCTGTGCCAAAAAGATAGAGAACTTTAAGCTTATAGCTGGAGAATGCATCATGAATTAAAAAGAGGTTGTCAGCAGATACCAAGATCTGCTACAGGAGAAATGCATAGTCTATGATTATTCAGGAGCTGAGCATCTAAGCTCTTTGTTTACCTTACAGTTTTTTTTTTTTTCATGTAATAGAGTAACATTTTGTTAAGGTTATTTTCTATGCCTGGCTCTGTGTTGATGCTTAATGTATATTTAACTTACTAGGATAGGCACTATTGATATTTTGCAAATAAGAAAACTGGTACTAACAGATGTTAAGAAACCAATCCAAGTTTATCCAGCTTGCAAGTTGCAGGGTTGGGATTTGGAACCTAGGCAGTGTGACTTTAACTCGTGTATTCTTAACTATTAATCTAGCTATCACCTCGAACTTCAGGACTGGCCTGTGACACAAAAAAAGGAGACAAAGTTTAAATCAATGAAGGGAATAAAGAAATCGTCTCAGTTGAAGACTAGCTTTGCATTTTCAATGAGGCTTATTTTTCCTGGCCTCTGTTATCAAAATTAAGAGAATTAGCTATGTCCCGATTTTATTTTTTCAGAAAAAATTTGGAAATCATCTAGTTGTTAATTAAGGCAGTCTACTGCAAGCTATGTTATGATTGCTCTCTGTGTCTAGAAATTGCCACAGCATTTATGAAAACGTGGATCAATCAGTACTCAATAGTTATTATCCCTTTTACTGTAAATTTGACAATTAGGAAAAGGCACTAGAGATGAAGGCTCCTCACATAATCTTTATGCGTGAGTAATTCCCGGAATAGACTCCAAGGAAGATAAAGGAGGATCATAGAATAGAAGGATATGAGGAACCTGAAAACCCCAGTACATAAAAACTGATGAGAGAGTGAAATACCAGAACATTTTATTCACACTTTAAGCTTCTGGGGAAAAATAATCAGTGGGGATCAACTTGTCCAAGGTTATCCAATTGTGTTTCTGACTGAGCAATTTGGTATTTGAGATTTTATTGTTTGTCAAAACCCTAATACTGTACTTAGAATATTCTCAATCAGCTTTGCTTTATTCTTTGGGATTGGAGGGACAATTCTACATCGTAGGATAAGTTGCTACTAGGCGTTTCTTTCTTTTTATCAAATAGTCATTTATGAGGAATTTAGTTTTGATTAAGTAGAAGGTATTAAACATTTTTCCACTAAGAGCTGTTATGGCTGACACTAAAACTCTGTTGAATGACACACAAATCCTTTACTCATTTATTTTTTTTCACTTTAGTGTTTGAAAAGCTGATAATACCCCGCTCAATCTTTAGTTTGCTGTCAAAAATATGTTTCTTCTGGCCAAAGATAGTAATAGCTGTCATTTTACCAAAAAGCCATGGTGCATTCTCGTTTGCTTTTTAACTCTGGGAATATAAACCTAAGAATTAAGGTCAGGCCATTTGCCTGACAGTGTTAGAATAAGAGAAAGCATAGTAATGCAGGGAGAATTTTGTAATGCCTTGAAAGTCTGTAAGAAGTTGCTATAGTCACCTAGAAGCTTCCAAATGTCTAGAGACTCAAGTCATCTACAGACTTTTACCTCAGATATTTTTTTAAGTTGTTCTTATTTCTTGATATCTGAAATAATAATGGACATCATTTTTTTAAAACACATCTGCCCTAGGAGTATGATAACTTTCAATTTATTGTCCAAACTGGGGCACTAGTTCGAGTGAAAAATGCACAATTAATAATCCCAACGTGGATGTGTAAAACACCACTGTCCAGGTAAATTTTGTTATCCAACATCAGACCAACTGCCCTAGGCGTGAATTAATTCATGACTAGAGGAACTGAGAAGTCTTAAAATTCCAAATATTTTGAAAAGCAATTTGGCTTCCTTCCCTGGAGGATTTTGAGAGTACATTGAATGCCTATGGGATTTTCAGATATTTTCTCTAGATGGCCAGAATTTCAATTCTGAGCTCAAGTAGGTAATTATATTATTTAGTTTAGTTTATCAGAACATGTTGGTTCCAAAAATCCCATGGTTTCTTTAAGGCAGTTATTCTACCTCTTCATTTTAAGACTCCATCATTTCTTTCTGAATTACTGACTCTCCATAGGGAGAGGTCTACAAAATAACAACTATTTGTAAATAAGATTACTAGTTGTTTACCTTTCTGATAACTACTACACATTTCCTCTGGCTTTACAAATAAAAACAAAACAAAACAAAACAAAACAAAAAACAGGAACAGATCTGCTTCTGAAGTTTTGCCCTTCCCTTCATACGTGGGTTTTTAAAACCTACCTTCTATCTGAAGCATTTTCAAACCACCTCACTGATCCATTGAAACACTACTGGCTCCTTTCTGAGTTCTTACATTACTTAATGTCCTTGAGGTAAATTAGAAGCACCACTTATTATTGCATTATATTTGAGCAGTATCTTCATGTACGAATATCTTACGTTCTGAGAGTGTAAGCACCTTGAAGATAAGGGCCACATCTTATATTTATTTATTTATTTTTCTTCTCTCCCATAACTAATTCTTGCGATGGCAAAAATCTATTTGTATGTATTCCTGGCCCATACTCTCCTTCTTCTATAGAATTAATACTCCATCTGCCCGTAGTAATGGGGACTAAGGCCATACTTGTAGATAACACAGGTGATTGTTCAAGGCTAATTTTCACAAAGATGCACCCTGACCCAAGCTGGATCAATCAGATTCTGCTTTTTAGGAGTGAGGACCCAGGGTTTTGTTGATTGCTTGTACTAATAAATCAATATGTAAAGAGAGATGGGATGGTCACTTTTGGTCATGTGGATGGAGCAGTCAATATGGGATGAGAGCAAGAAGAATAAAACTGGTCTTCCAAAAGAAACAGAAGTGTGGGGCCACATGCTGGAAAGATGGAGAAAATAACCTAATCTCCTGCCCTTCTGGCCAAAGCAGCTTCCCAATTCCTCTCTTACATGTGTCCAATTTTATCATCTCCATAGTATTTATGATTTTTTGGAATTATCTTTTTAACTTATTCAGTCATGTGCATATTTTCTCTCTCACCCCTCTAGAATTTATACTTTGTGATGGCAAGGATTTCAGCCTGCTTGATGCTATCTCTGGCACCTCGAATAATGTGCGTACTGTAGTCATGCTTAATAATATTTGTTTACTGAATGAACCCATAAATAAGTATTTAAATTAATTTGTTTCATGGCGGTCAAAGGGACCAGGGCCATAGAACATGTGATAGCATCAGAAGAAAAATCAGAACACAGGCATGACTTGGAGCAGAGGAACCATTGAGGGAATCTCAGAGGAACCACTGAGATCACACAGTGGTTCTGGAAAGAAGAAGAGGGGAGAAATGACACAAAGGAAGAAGCCCCAAAGGAGATACTGAGGAAATCAGAGAATAAGTTTTCTATTTGACAATTCCGCTGTGTGATGTCCTTCTGTGTAAACCCAGCCAGAGAAAGCACCCCAAACAGCCAGCTGCCAGGAGAGCCTGAGAAAACAGAGGCTGGAGATAACAGAAGACTTGGGGCTTTTTACAGCAAGTGCAAACTTTCACACCTGTCAGCAATAAATCAAGAGGTTTATGGGGCTGCAATATTTACACTCTAATTAAAAAATCATAAAGCAAGCACCCTTTCAGGTTGCACAAAACAAAACTCGAGAACTTTTACAGCAACAGCTGTTAATCAGTTACTCCTAATGATCTGCTGCCCAGCACTGAGACTTGGCGTTTACTCGGCCACAAACAGCAAACAAGACAGCTGGAGAAAGTGGATTGGCACCAGAGAATAGCCTTAGCAGGTGGTGGCCGTGGTTGGTCAGAAACCTTTCAGTTTATGGCACAGTCTCCATTTGAAGCTTGGGAAAATAGGTTTGACAAACCGAGGTGGCAGCTGAGGCGTGTTTTTGCTCTGTTCCCATGTGGAACTGAAGGTCATTTACCATAACGTAGATATGGAAGTGGGATAAGGTACCATGCGTGGGGTCAATGGCAGACACAGAATTCAAAGTAGGGGATAAATTACCTATGAAAGTATCAGGCCTACCATGTAACACCTGAAATTGTACACCTGGGCACTGGGCAAAGTTGAAGTTTATCCCGGTCCTTGGTGGTGGGGTCCACCCTTCTGGTGGTCGCCCTCTTCACCCTGAGGCAGGCTCAGCTGCTGCTTTCGTTGCACAGAGAAGCCCAGGCTGGTCCTTTGCACTCCTGCCCACCATGGCACCCTCACCTTCCTTTCACTGTGCCCTCCTTTCATTGGAACTCCAGGGGCCTTGTTTCAGCTTCTGGCAAGGGCAGAGCTCTCTCATTACCAGGGCCCTCACACAAGTTCTTTCTCCTTACTCTTCCCCTGCAGGGTCTCTTCTCATTTTTCAGGTCACCACCTTAGAGTGGCCTGCTCTAAATTGAAGAAGCCACCTATGTTTTATTCTCAAAACACCCTATAGTTATCCTCCACAGCATTTTCACAACCAGTAATTTGGTACTGAGGCCTTTGTTTCCTTGTTTCACGTTGGTCTCCTCCACCATGTCATTAGTCCCAAGAGGGTGAGTACCACTTGTCTTTTATTCTCTACCCACTGCACAGTATCTAGCACATTGTCTGGCATATAGAAGTTTAAAAAATGTAAATTTTTTTGAATGAATTGCTGAATGAATGAATGAACATATATCAATAAATATGCTTTCCAATATGGCTCTCCAAGATGACAACCACAGTGAAATATCCAGAAAGAACTGGTCCCTATTTCCTTTCCCTGTCACTACATAACCTCGGTTGTACAATACATAGCTCATTTCCTTCCCTGCTGAACCCCAAGGTGGATGCCAATGGTGGGAATTTCAACAGCTGTAGGTATGAGGGAGAAAGCTGTATTTTGGTAGGTATTGATTTACATCGCTTGGAAAATACTGCTGGGCCTGGGGAAGAAAGTCCTGACCACACTTTCTGTAGATCTGATTCTGAATAGTGCCTCTCGTGTGCATTAGAGTAAGTCATTTCATCTTTATTTTTGCATGAACAAGGAGGCATGATTATCTCATGATTTTCACTTCACTGATTGTATGCTGCCCTGCATTAGAAGGTGATGTGGGGTGCCTTGTCTCCAATCTGGGTCACTAGGTTCACGTCCTCCCCCACACTCCTTTGCCACCAGGCTGGAGTCTTCTCTATCTGTGCCCTTTGTGGTTTTGTCCTGTTTTCACATACACCAGCACCACGCTTTGCCTTTGCTGTGGCCATTTGATCACTTGTAGGAGGCTGCTTCAGAGGCCTCTGGGAATATCACTGAAAGCGCTAACCCTGCCGCCCTCCACTGTTCTTGTTTCTTGGGCTGTATTAGTTTTATTAGCAAAATAACACAGGCCCAGTGAAATGTAATGGACTTCTACCTCCAAGATAATAAGAGACCCCATTCATTTGCGGATTCAATACAAATGCAACCACAAAAAGAAACTGGCTTTTATCGGCACATGCTCCCAGCTCAGATCCTGCTGGTGTTGTGCTGCTTTGGCACTTGTGAAAAAATAAATCCTGAGAAATCACCAGGTTGCAATAGGCTTCCTGTTTAAACACAGGAAAGAAACAGCTGATGTCTGAATTTGCTAATTTCCGCTGATTCAGTTAGAGGGTGATGCACACAGCTAACGAGGGAAACATTCAGGTATGCGAATTAAGGCTTGGAAACAAAGTGTAGGCTGTAATCAGTGCACCCTATATTAGGTTGGAATCATTACTTAGCTAGTGCTTCACAAAGAAATTAGAAAAGAATCCCAAGCCTACCTGAGCTTCCTATATTCTTCCTTCTCATTGATACAATTCAACAAAAATAGCCTTCCCTTGCCCCTCTTTCAACCCTGGAATTTGTTAACAATGCTCAAGTGACTCTGTTTTCATGTGTGGTGGGAAAAAGCCAATATTGTTATCTTGTCTATATTAATATGGAACTCTGCATAACAGAGAGGTTGTGTGATTAATCAAAGATCACACAGTGAGTAACTGGTATAACCACAAGGCAAATGTTCACTTTCTCATCTCCTTGGCAGCAAATATTTTGTTCTCTAAACTAGATTATCTCCTCTAAACTCTCACCACATGCCCTGTCTTCCCCTGCCAATCTAAAACACATGCACATCGCACCATCTATATGCACACCCACACCTACCCACCCATACACACACATGCACACACTCCTTTATAACTGAATTACCCTTAAGAGTTCTGTTGCCCTAACTATCCATCCATCCCCTCCATCCAACTACCTATCCACCCCTGGCCATTATTCATCCCATCTAGGATTGCCGGATTTAACAAGTGAAAACACAGGACATTTGAATTTCAGATAATCACAAATAATTTTTTTAGTATTAAGTAAGTCCCAGGCAACATTTAGGACATAGTTTTACTAAAGCATTATTTGTTGTTTATCTGACATTCAAATTTCACTGGGTGTCCTGTATTTTTATCTGACAAATCTAATCCTATTGTAAATATCTACCTCTCTTCTTCTGTTTATTCCCCAATTCTATGATTCCTAGATTCCCCCTTAAGCCTGTCATTTCAGATTTCTGCAAAACATATTGCCCATTTTCCATGTTTCTAAGCCTGTCCAGAGCCAGAGATGACTGTAGAGACTTCCTCTGGAGCTGTCACTTATGGTTTCTAGCATGATTCCCCCATATACTGGCCGTGCAACTTTGGGAAAGTGTCGAAATCTATCTAAAGGTCAATTCCAATGAAGATTTCAACAGTTCCTGTCTCATAGCCCTGTTGTAAAGACCCAACAACAGAATGCACGGTTCCTGGCACATAGTGTGAGCTCATTATGTGTCATTAGTGTTGTTGGGGTTTCTGGTGTTGTTGGGGTTGATGCTTTTGCATTTATTGTCATTTCATAGATTAAGGACAGAAAGGCCCAAAAGTGATTTGCTCACCTTTACTTAGTGACAGTGCTGCTAAGTTTTGAAGACAGGGTTTCTGAGACCCTGCTTTAAATATCAAATTCAATATTTAAGTTCAATATTTTAGACGTAGGACATCTGAAGAGCAATATGGTAGGGACTATTAGTCACCCAACTGCCATTCCCATTACCTCATTTATTCCTTGCTGGAAGACTCCCATTGTAGGGGTAACTCTGCCCAGTCATATGTATGTGGAGGGAAATGGTCTCCTCCGAGCCTAAGTAATGAAGTGTTGGCATGTGATTCATGTTGGCATTCGTAGGAGACCCTTTCCTGGCCAATGCGACCAGAAAGGAAGTATGCTAAGGGGCTTCTGGAAAAGATTTTTCTTGCTAATACATCTACATACATGAGGAAATGCTTTTCTCCTCTGGATACAACATTATCTAAACATAATTCTTGGGACTCCACAGCCAGCTTGTAACCAGGAAAGGAGAACTGTCCAGTGCCCTGACGATGGCAGAGTAGACAGAGGGATGACATCTGTACCCTTGGGAATGTTGACCTACTGAACTTCTTGTATGTGTCCTGACCCAGATTTCCTATTTTGTGAAATAATAACCCTTTTTCTATTTTGGCCCTCTTGGTCTACTACTTGCAACCCAAAGCATCCTCAGTGATATAAAATTCTAAATTCCACAGGAAAGAGACAGACTAATGGTGTTTAGTTTCCTTTTGATTTCTGCAAAACTACACATCTACTCAACATATTTTTCAGTAGACCTTCAGGCAAGAAAACTCCTTTCACCTCAAACACTTGACTTCTTAAACTGCGAGCCATTTTTCACCTGTGATAGTGTTCTTCTCTGATGTGGCTTTGGCTCCATCCTTCCCTATAAGAAATGGGATTTTCCCCGGGAAACTTCAAAGAAAAATGCTTCTTGCCCATATTGTGATTATAGTATCCGTTACAATGCATGGAATAACAATACAAAATAATATCTTTATCTAATATTTAAGGCATGTATCAGTAATTCTCAATTTTATAGTACATCAGAATCACTGAAAAGAACTTGCTAACAATTCAGATTCCTGGGCTTTATCCCTCACCAGGAGTTTGGTTCAGTAGGTCTTGAGTAGGGAATATAAATTTGCTTTTTTTTTTTTTTTTTTTTTTAAAAAGTATGCATCTGATTCTGATGCAGATGGTCCATAGACCATGCAATGGGGAATAATTAACATAATAATTGTAATTATTAGCCAGGAAGTGGTGAATTCAATGTCAGCTTAAAGTGGTGGTTCTCAAAGCATAGTCCCTGAATCAGTAGTGTAGCATCCATTGGAAACTTACTAGAAATGTTCAGATTTGCGGCCCTATTCCAGACCTAAATCAGAAACTCTGCTGGTGAGATCTAACAATCCATCTTTTAGCAAGCCCTCTGGTGGTTCTGATGTGTGTTAAAAAATTAAGAACCACTGACTTAAACATCTGGGAAGTCTCCTTGGAAGAAGAACTTGAGACCTACTTAATAAAATTTGGTTAGGATGAAAGAAGTGAGACAGTCACTCCGTATCAGCTGCAACTTAGGGGAAAGCAGGGCGAGAGTCATGAGCATAGTGTGTGAGACTTTAGGGGGAGCCTGGCCTGGCACAACAGAATTCCAACTGAGAATTGTCTTATCATGATCATCCTCTTACTCTAGGATAGCATCATTTTATCTTGAAAGCAGGTTGCTTCTTGGACACAGTTGCATTTTGGGTCTAGACCAGTGGCTTCTCTGCCAAATTAGATATATTGTGGTGAGCTTCCTCAGGTGCCCAGGAGCCCTGACAGCCCTTATTCTGACTCACCTTTTTCTAACTATGAATGATCATATTGTGTACAATTGTGGGAAAATCATCTGGATTCTCCCTTTTGTTCTTCTTCTAGGAAGGGATCCTTCTCAGACTCCCAAAGAGTTTTCAAAATCAGGCATGTTGGTTGGTGCACTTGAGTAGCTGATATTATTTCTATCACCACTCTCAGTTACCTCAGGGTTTCTTTGGTTGGATTCATTCAGACTACCATTTTCTATGACAATCTCTGTAATTACTCTACCAAACAATGCTAGGCTTTATGGCTATTGGGCAATTTTTCCTGTGGAGCACCTCTTCACAATTAGAGACCTTAGAAATGGATCTTTGCCAGGCAGGAGAAATGGTAACCTTCACAGGTTTGGTAGCAAGGGTTGGGATAGAGGATGCTCTTACTGAGATCTTTGGAACCTTGGCCTTGGCTGGTTTTCTTGGCTTTGCTGAGAGAAGCTAGGCCTCTTGGTGGAGACCAGCTGCCAACACTGCTCTCAAACATGCTTCCCTCAGCAATAGCACTCACGGAAGCTGAAGAGACCTGTTGCTGATCTTCAGGGTTTCTTCAGGCCTGGGAGGCAGCTTCTCCCCAGATGTCTTCCACTCTTCAGGAAAGATCTGTGACACTGAGATTTGTTGCTAGTGTTCAGCCTCCCTCAATGGCTGGAAAAGGTGTCTGGTAAGCAGCTACTCTTTGGAATCACTCCATTCCTTACACGTACTCTCTGAATCTGAGGAAATGTCTTGCTTGTCTTCAGCCCCATCCCCCCATTCCCCAAGGGCTGGAAGGGCACCTTATGGGCAGCAACTTCTGAGAAATCTCCTCTTCAATATCAAGGCTCTCCCAGCCTGAAAAGACATGGTGCTTGACTTTAGGCCTAACAAAGATTTGGAAGGATGACTTGGAAGCAGAACTCACATAAATCTATCCCTCAGGATCAGAGTTTTCTGAATCTGAGACCTGTTGTACTATAAACCTCATGAAAGACTGAGAAGGACCATAGAAGGCAGTGTCTCCATAGAAACACAGCCCACGATGGCAACAATCTCTGGAACTGAGGAGATTTACTGGACTTTGTTTCTCACTAAGGGTGAAGCAGGACATCTGGAACACAGTGGCATCACAGAAATGCACCACACAATAGCAGCACCCTGCTTGGAGACCTTCAGTCTCTGCAGACTTACAGACTGCTTGACTTTTGGCCTCAACAATAGCTGGCAGGCAGCAGCTCCACACACATTCCTCCCTTAATAGTAGCATTCTCTGGGGGTGCCTGGGTGGCTCAGTTGGTTAAGTGTCCAGCTTCAGCTCAGGTCATGATCTCACAGTTTGTGGGTTCTAGCCCTGCATCGGACTCTGTGCTGACAGCTCAGAGCCTGGAGCCTGCCTCGGATTCTGTGTCTCCCTCTCTCTCTGCCCCTCCCCTACTTGGTGTCTCTCTCTCTCTCTCTCTCTCTCCCTCTCTCTCAAAAAATAAATAAGCATTAAAGAAATTTTTTTTAATAGTAGCATTCTCTGGACCTGAGGAGATTTGCAGGACTTTGGGCTTTGTCAAGAAATAGAAGGATATTTGGGGAACATCGGCTCCACAGAAATGCCCCTCTTGGTAGCAATGCCCACTGACCAGACTATCCTCACGGCTTGACATTAAACCTCACCAAGGGCTGGAATGAAGTCTGGGAGACAGAGGATTCCTGGAAATGCCCTGTCAGCAGCAGCACTCTCCAGGCCCTGGGAGACTTGCTGCTCCCTCTCTGTCTGGTCTCCTCAGGAGCTGAGGCCACCCGTCTGAGAGGCAATCCTCTTTTTCAGCACTGCACCGGCAGCAGTGTTCTAAATCCGCTTTATGTCACACTGTTGGACATTTACAGTTCAGTCAAGGATATAAAAGAGGCCGAGGAGCCTATATTTGTCCAGCCATGAAATAGGCCAGTTAAGCCGAGGCCTAGAGAAAGAGGTACTCTCTCTTCCTTGCGAGGCACCCAGAGGACAGAATGGATAGGTTATAGTCCTGCTGCCACAGCTGCTGCTTCCTGCAGCATTCCTTTCTAAAGTCAGCTCTCCTGTGGAATGTAGCCTCGGAACATTGCTCAACATCCCTAGCACTGCCCTTGTTGGGCTGTCACAGACCGAGTGGCAGTTTGCTCCTCAAAGCAGCATCCTGACAGTGTATACACAACAGGGAATAAATTTAGAGTGCAAATTATTTATGTTTAACAAATAATATATATTATATATATGTATATATGTTTTATATTTATATATTTTAACATGTATGTGTGTATATATATACATATATACAGATATATGTATATGTGTGTATATATATATTATAGTTTATTGATTTATAGTTCATTGATTTATCTATAGGCAAACTGTTAAATGTCTCAAGATAATTCTGGCAGCCTCACAGTCTCTTGCTGCTCATGGGCAAGTAGAAGATTTCACATTCTCAGGGTCAAGACTACTGAAAGATTTAACATCAGCTGCACACACCTATACCTCCTTCTGACAGGTTAGAGACTGTGAAACCTCTCTAACCGTGCATTCACCCAGGAGTAGGGGAAGTGTAACTTTGTCACACCCACAGAACATGTTAAACAACCTGAGTGAGGGGGGATGGCTTTGCTGTCATCCTATGTTTACTGAGGTCACTGAACTAGGTTTACCTACTCTGTTTAATGCTTGATGATTCACTTCCTAAGTCTTCAAATGCTTTTTATGCTACAAGTGCTGTAAGAATCAAGCAGTTGGCATTTGAACACATTATTCTCCTACAGAGCCTTTCATTCATTTGCCGACCAGAAAGAACATAAAAGTAGTAGCTGAAACTCACCAGCCAGTATCAGTATATAAAAAGGCAAGGGGTTTTGGCTATAGAAGGAGCTATCAAACGCTACCTTACTTCTCAACTGTACAGAGCTCTAGGTAAAGGGGAAAGTACACCCAGGTATTGAATCCAAAATGATGGCAGTCACCTGTTCTTGGTTCAGGATTTTGTGAATTTTATCAGATAGATTACTGGCTCTTGGCGATTCTGTGCCTCTCAAAACAGACTTTTGTTAAGCTTCACTTTTCTGGGTAATTGCATCAGTGGTATTGCATTTATTCTCCAGAAATATGCTATGTCTAATTCTCATAATCCCAGCTCAGTAAACAGTTTGGATTGTTATTTCAAACCATATTTCAAACCCCACCAGCCTTCCATTGCCAATGCTTTATTCATTAAAGGCTCATTAATGAAAAGTGTGCATTACCTCATCAAGTGTGTCTTTACCATAAACTGGCAGGATATGTCATTGTCATTGATAAGCTGGCAAGTAGACACTTACAAAAAACCCTTCAGATCACAGATCCATGCCTGCATTTGCCTTTAAAATTCTTCTTATCCCATGTATAAAGTGACAGCTTCAACTGCAAAGCTGAACAATTTTGTTGAAATCCCCCTAGTCAACCAAACACTGACCAGGGACTTGTTTGAAACATATTTATGCTTATTTAATAACTGTTAGGTTAACCCTTTAGAGTTTAAGAATTTGGTTCAAATTTTCTGGAGGTATTTTTAATCAGTTTGATGAATGTGTGGGTGATTAATGAAGAGGGATGTAGAAAAAGAAACTGGGAAAACAGACCAAGCTTGTTTTGGCCTCAACAACCCTATTTCTCAACCCTGCACACATTCGTCCCTTGACTCTATGGTGTTGTTTGGGGCCTCACTGCTACTCACTTTCAGTCCACATACACTTGTTTTTCACAAGAGCCAACCAAAAACATGTGGCAAGCTCAGCAGGTGAGGCACTGTACTCTAAAGACCAGTGTCCTGGTGACACATGGCAGGATCTAGCCTCACTGTGGGAGAGGAACCTTCACTCTAACCTGATCCAGGCAGAACCATTCTCCCATTAGTGATTTACAAATCGTGGGAAAACTCCAGTGCTGCCTATTCTGTGTAATACTTCAAGAAATCTGTGACTGGGAAGAATTATATGTTGTCTTTAATGCATAAATAAACATAAGGGGTCGGTCCCAGATCTGACGGGATGTCGGCAAAGGCCCTCAGTGGGAAGGATTTATAATGAGCTGGAAGGAAAATGCACGAGGCTGACAGTGTGAGTCCTGTCCCTGTATACATTTCTTCATTCCCATTTTAAGCAGGTAGTCAGGTCTTTATGCTCAGCTGACTTGGGAGCATTTGGGTTGCCAGCAGAGAGCAGAAGTTGCCTTAAGGAAATTCCCTACCCATCTTTGGTGTTCTACCAAGCCTGAGCTGCTTATGCATAAGAAAGAGGGAGCTGAGGATCAAGAGAGCAAAATGGAGAAGATCCTGTCTGCATATTGGCCCAGGTTGAGAAGCAGACATTTTCTGTGAGAAATGCAATCTAAACACCACATTTCTCTAGTGGTACCACCGTCAGGTGGCAGGGTCTCTAGACTTTCCTGCTTGGAAGGAAATGAAGTGCTTTTAGCAAAGGAAATTAGTGCTGTGATCAACAGCATGGACTCTGATACCATTAAAGTCTTGGTTAAAATACCAATCCACCACTATGGAGCTACTGGGCCTTGTTCTCTGTGTCTCAGTTTTCTTGTCTATAAAATAGCAATAATAATAATGATAATAAAATAATCTCATCCAGTACATGTGAGGATAGAATGAATTAATTCATAAAAGATACTTAGAACAATGCCTGGTTCATAGTAAGCCCTCTGTAAGTAGCAACTACTATTGTTTATGTTCAAAATCAATAGATGGCCCCATGGACAAGTTTGGCATAAAATCAGCAGAGGCCCTTGCCTTCAAGGGCTTAGTGTGCTTAGACAGGGAGGATACTGTGGCTACCATGTTGGGCAGAAGACAATACAGTCTTTTACCCATGTTCTGGGCCCCATATTAGCTTCCAGGATTCAAGAGGTGCATAATTCCCCATCCTACATAATCCTGACTTTGAATTTCCCAGTAATCCTTCAGGACGAAGCATCACTAGACATTCAGTAATTTAGGGGAAAGGAAAAGAAATGTGACATGTCTTACACATTTGAGTTTTACTGAAAAAATTTTCACTGATCCACTAATTATGGGCCACCTATCTATTTTCTCTTTATACAAAGCAAATTTAAGGTATCACTGAAGACATTTACTTGCAGACTCAGCCAATTTCAGAGAAATCTGGCAATCCAGACTAATGTAATTTAGGAGACAGTCTTCAGTGGGAGAGAGATTTTTTTCTAGGAAGGAGAGAGCCAAGTGGTAGAAAGCGTTAGGGTTAGAGTTAGGGTTAGGGTTTGAGTTGTTCACAGTTATGTTAACATGAGTTAAACATTTGTTGAAAAACAAATGACACTGGGAAAACTAGATATCCACATGCAAAAGAATCAAGTTAGGCCATTATCTTATACCACATACAAAATATTAACCCCAAATGGATTAAAGACCTAAACATAAAATTGAAAACTAAAACTCTTAGAAGAAAACATAGGAGAAAAACTTCATGGCAATTGGTGTAACAATGATTTGAAAAGCACAAGCAATAAAAGCAAAAGTCAACAAGTACAACTATATCAAACTTCAAAATTTCTGTTCATCAAAGGACACCATCAATAGAGTAAAAAGACAACCTATGGAATGGGTGAAAATAGTTGCAAATCATATGTCTAACCAGGGTTTGATATCTAGAATATATAAAGAATTCCTACTACTCAACAACAAAGTAGCAAATAACCTGATTAGCAAAGATTTGGATAGACATTTCTCCAAAGAAGATATATAAATGACCAACAAGTACATTAAAAGATGTTCAACATCACTAATCATTTCAGAAATGCAAATCAAAACTACACTATAATATCACCTCACACCCATTTGGATGGCTACTATTCAAAACAAAACCAAAAAGAACCCAGAAAATAAGAGTTGGTAAGGATATGGAGAAACTGGAACCCTGTGCACTTTTGGTGGAAACTAAATCGGTAGAGACACTATGGAAAACAGTATGACTCTTCTGCAAAAAATTAAAAATAGAACAACCATAGGATCCAGCAAAAGAATTGGAAGCAGGGTCTGAAAGAGATATTTTTCATTATTCACAATAGCTAAGAAGTAGAAGCAACCAACTATCCATCAATGGATGACTAGATAAGAAAACATGTGGCATATACATAAAATAGAATATTATTCAGCCTTAAAAAGGAAGGAAATTTTGCCACATCTTACAACATGAATGAACTTTGTGGACATTATGCTAAGTGAAATAAGCCAAGCACACACAAAAATTCTGTTTGATTCCTCTTATATAAAGTACTTAGAGGGGCGCCTGGGTGGCGCAGTCGGTTAAGCGTCCGACTTCAGCCAGGTCACGATCTCGCGGTCCGTGAGTTCGAGCCCCGCGTCGGGCTCTGGGCTGATGGCTCAGAGCCTGGAGCCTGTTTCCGATTCTGTGTCTCCCTCTCTCTCTGCTCCTCCCCCATTCATGCTCTGTCTCTCTCTGTCTCAAAAATAAATAAACGTTGAAAAAAAAAAAAAAAAAGTACTTAGAATTGTCAAATTCTTTGAGATAGAAAGTAGAATGGTAGTTACCAGGGGCTGGGGGAAGGAGGGAATGGGGAGTTGTTTAATGGGTATAGAGCTTCAGATATGCAAGATGAGAAAGTTCTAGAGATCTGTTGCACAACAATATGAACATACTTAAGGCTACTGAACTATTCACTTAAAAATAGTTAAGATGGTTAAAAAAACAGTATCAAAAAACAAAACAAAAAAAATTCAAGTAGTCAAGCCACCTAAGATTCTTTAGGAAAGCAAAGTCTTTAGCTGCAGTGATAACGTCACAGAAGCAGACCAAACCCTAGAGCAGAGACTATTGACTTTCTCTCTGGCTCCTTCTTGATGCCTATGGAGAATGTGTGGCTTGAGTGCAGAGCTTTGTTCAGGAAGTTCTGTGGGCTGTGTTCTCTGGAAACACATTCTATGATTATGAAGACTGTACAGGAAGTTTAGTGGGGATCAGAATAAACTTGGGATCTGGAGCCTGCCTTCATATGGTACTGCCCAACCTACTCCTCCATAGCCATTGAATGAAAGCCCCCTGGAAGAGATGCGCCTTAATCAGTTGGCTCTGACCTTCAGCAGAGGTAGTTCCAAAAAAGAGTCACCAGTAGAGAGCTGTAATGGACAACTTTCCCAACAGCTGGGAAATAACTATTTCTAGTGCACCACCCAGCAATCATGATAGAAACAACAGCCACTGTGTAGACCAAGTGTTTGCTGATTATAGCTGAGGCAAAGGGAGGAGAATTATAGGTACAAGGGGTACTCTTATAACAGAGGAGTAAAAGCCATCACAGGAGTAATATAAGGCCAACTGGAAGTTTCATGTATGAGAACCCTTCTCCCTCCCTTCCTCCCTTCCTTCCTTGCCTCCCTCCCTTCCTCCCTTCCTTCTTTCGTCTTTACCTTGTTTCTTCTTTCCCTCTTCCCTTCTTTCCTATCTCCCTCTTTTATATTCCCTTTCTTATACAAACTTTGGAAACAAAATGGCATTCATCTTCTAACTGGTCTTCCTATCTGTACACTATCATGATGGACACAGATTTGTGCTAGGAACTAAATGACATATTAAATGAGGTCTAGACATATAGCTTGCCTCATATAGATGGTCAGTTCTTCTGGCCTGGAGTGGGTGCTTGATAATTGTTTACTACCCAATAGAGTCACATGGACAATATGACTAAACTGAGAAATCACTAATGTTTGTCACTGACTAAATTGAGGTAAATACCATCTAACTAACTGGTAAATGGATAATTAACAACTCATTAGTTCACTGAGATTGGTGAAACTGGTTCTGTATATGTTGCCTGAGTCTTTCCTCTTTTTCCCCCGAGATAGCCCCATTTCCTGATGATATGAATTCAAAGGAGTCCATGTTTACTTTTACTTCAGAAGTAAGCTTTGCTCAAGAACTAAAAGGGAGATTCCAGAGGCTTATTCAAACTATTTCTGAAGCCATAAATTTAAAGATATAACCTCATGGACTGCAAGTTAAATCACTGAAAAGAATAGGTATTACATATAATTTCTCATTTATTAACTAACATAACAAAACCAAATGTAGATGTTAGCAAATATCTAGGTAAGTTACAATTTTCATCTCCCTAATAGCACTCCACATATGTAGGCATACTGTGGGCTTTGACATTTGGAGTTATGGGTACTGATATTTTTTTCTTTCATTTTCAAGGAAATGAAAGGAAGATACTTCTAGAACTACCAACATGTGGCCCTCTATTTTTTTCATTTTTAAGGATAATCCAAAGAAAAATCCTCTTTATAGGATCTCAAAATAAAAGTGTTCGTCTCAAAATTACCTCCATTAACTCCAAATAGTCTTTGGAGCATCCTATTGTTGAGTGTAGGTGAGTTGATCAGGCTCTTCTAGTTGATTTTAAATATTCAACTTACAATTAGCTACAAAATCTGACAGAGCTACGGGTGAATCCTGAAGGTGCCACTATGAGTGGCCTGCAAAACCAGTTGTGGCAAAACCAATTTCAAAGATTACCACTGAATGCCACATAAAACATGTATCCCATTAAAACAAAATAGGGTCCACTTATTTAAAATTTCCCTTAAACAAATAGTCATGTAAGAAATTAATCCTATTTCCAAAGTTATGCTTTTACCTTTGGGGTTTCAGTTGGATCTAATGGCATAACCCTGTATACTCTTTACTAATGTATCTCTAAAACTGTTGACTTCCCTCCAGCACCCATAGGAGCTGAACTGGGAAAATGAGCATGGAACATTCTAGTGAAAGGGAAAATATGAAGGGAAAAGCATACACGCATGCACACACATACACGTATTCGTGTATGTGTTCGTGCGCAGTTTTTGAAGGCTAAAATCTCACCCAAAAAGGCCTTTGATTTTTCTTGAGCCACAATCAGAACACCCTCAGTCCAGGTTTCATGATGTCCATGTGCAATGCTACTGAGCTTCTTACCACTTGCTTTAAGTCTCTAACAAAAGTCTTGGCAACTTGCTTTCGGAGTTTCTCAAAGCCACAGCAGTTCTTTCTTGCTTTTAATGAAATTCCTTTCTATTTCTCCAGGTATGACTCCCCTTGGACCAGCAGGGCATATTTTCTCCTTGAGTTAGGACAGCTTATGACAAATAATGATGAGGAATCAATAGACAGGAGGGAAATATTGGGTGAGAGGCTGAATGAATCTCTGAGATAAATTATTGACCATAGGCATGGCCAGTTCTCCTTTCACTTATATGTTCGTATTCCATCTCACTAACAACCTGAAAGAAAATCAAATATTTTGTTTGGGGGCTTCACTAATATCAGCAACTTTTACTATCTTAATGGCATTTTTATTGATCTCAGCTTTAATGGGAGCTGTATATATTTGATGTTGGTCATTTAAAGTAGAGGTGAGTAATAGACTTCCCCACTGAGGATCATAAAGCAGCTCCTTGTCTGGCAAGCACGGGAAGCAAATAGAAGACAGCATTTAATCTACTGTTCTACTGCAGTTATCAGGGACTGAGATGAAAAAAAAATTAAAATGTAAAGGTTGGAGCTTCCCCACCCCTTTGCTCCCCCCCTCCCTGCTCCCCCCCGCAACCCCCATCACCCCTCCCCATGCTGACTCCTGGGCACACTGGTCATCAGCAGACTAACAACAAAAGGCCATTGGCGCAATGACCTTGGCTGTGGCATCACGCACTGGAGGAAAGAAATGAAGCCATTAGACTGAGGCAGGAGAACAGGTTATAAATCAAGCCATTTCCAATAAGCTGCCGTAATGGCCATCCATCATTGCCAGCACGGCACACAGCAGACCATGGAGACACTGGAGCTGCTAAAGCTGAGACGTAAACAATAATAATCCGGGCTTGATGTTTCAGCCCTTCAGGAAATTTAGGGACATTTGCTTTTCTTTTGTTTGTCAGAGGTGATATTTAAAGCATAAGATGTAATAAATAGAGGATAGGTGACACATTGGTACAGTTTACAAGCATTGCATTCTGGGTGTGATTAAAGGAAGAATAAAAAGTTGAATTCTAAAAATAGCCACTGCTTCTGGAAGGAAAGAGCAGACTCCAAACAAATAAACAAAACATCACAATCTTCATGGAATACTGGCTGGATGTTTTTAGAATAGGTTGATAGGTCTCATTGCTTTGAGAATGTTACTGGAGTAAAACACAATACTGGATCATGGTTTGGCTCGAATAAGAAAGAAAGAAAACTAAACAAGTCATTCACATTTGTGTTTGTAACCAGGTTACAAGCAGCTCATTGAAATTAGGCATGTAAAAGTCGTGCTTTTTCATAGTATCACACTGTTCACTTCCGGTGGACAATTCACTATGGCATATGACCTTATGGCCAATATTTCAAAACAGTGTTGTCAACATTTTAAGTGCACTCAAGGTTGTTTACTGTGGCTTTGGGGGAAAAAAAATGCCAGGCAAAGAACTAGCTGTTCTAATATGTCTGAGTTTTTCTGAAGGTCTTTAAAATGATTTCCTCAGGTTATTAGGATTTTATTTCAAAGCGGTGCCCATCAGATATCGCCATCCAGTATGTCTTTCCAGATTTCTCATTTCTATTCCACAATGCTTTCCCATCTCTATTTTGATTTGATTACGCAAAATATCTAGTCCATATTTTTTATGTTATGTGATATTCTCCACTACAAATAATAATGCCTGTTTTCAAAAATAAATTTCAGATCATTAAAAGCAGCTAAAGAGGGTTGGATGGTCTTAAAATTCATAAGATGACCCTCATGGATTACGATGCTATTTCAAACCACTTGGTAATGTATTAGAGTGAACTGGTTTCATACCAAAAGCCAAGAGCAATTAAATTAAGCACAACTGAGAGACATGTTGTGACAACAAGAGAATGTTCCAAAGAGCAATTCTTGGAAATATATGGAGGAACTGCAACTTTCCTATCAAATCACGCATTGTACTTTTAAAGCTCCAAATGTATGCAAGTCTTATAGGGTGTTTTTGCAATAGCTATAATGCAAATACATGAATACAGCTAAATAACATCCAAACAGTGTAGTAATTGAAGCGAAAATACATGATGTATGGAAATTACAATGCATTTCAACAGAAATAAATCAGTTACAGCCAGTTAAGGGGATTCAGTCTCATTTACTTTGTTTTCATCCTAAACTTAAGACCCATTAGAAAAGGAAAATGTTCACCTAGATTCTTATACTTCAGTGAGCCACTGGTATCAAAATACAATGTTTTAATTATATTTTCAGAAGTGAGTAGGGTAAGGTGATGTAGTCTACAACAGATCAATGCAGGCAATAACCATTTTTCTTTCTGGTTGAAAAATAGGACTGCCAATTGCATGTTTGGGAACTGATTAAAAATAGCTGAAGAAGCTGAAGATGTTTAAGCAGATACATTTAAACACGTAACATATTTTGATTCCAAGTATGCCTGGGACATTTGTTTGGAATGAGTCCATCTTTTTCTGACAATTTTTAAGAAAAAAATGTTTCTTTTTTTTTTTTCCAACGTTTATTTATTTTTGGGACAGAGAGAGACAGAGCATGAACGGGGGAGGGGCAGAGAGAGAGGGAGGCACAGAATCGGAAGCAGGCTCCAGGCTCTGAGCCATCAGCCCAGAGCCTGACGCGGGGCTGGAACTCCCGGACCGCGAGATCGTGACCTGGCTGAAGTCGGACGCTTAACCGACTGCGCCACCCAGGCGCCCCAAGAAAAGAATGTTTCTTAAAAGAAAAGATGCTCTTTGGCTTCCCTGGCATAAAGGCAGAATCTGTCCAACTACTAGAAAGGGGAACTAGAAATGGCTTTTCTCCCTTGTTTCTGTGTCACCCTATCAAATTTGCCCTCTCAGCTAAATGGGGAAGTCTAACTGGGTTTGTCCCAGACTTCTCAAGAAAGTTGGCATAAATTTTTAATGGTTTGTCTAAATATTCCTATAATTAAGCATCTGAAGATGTTTTAATACAAACGTAATAGATTTGTTTTCTCATGAGCTGCTATTTAAATAGTCATTTATAATAAATATTTATAAGTGTTTATAAATAAAATATTAATTGCCTGAAATGACATTTTAATGTGGTGCTAACCATCAATGAAATGCTGCATAGCACAAGACTGCCTTACAAAATGTTTTGGAGGTTCTGATTCATCATCGGTACCACCAAAGTGGCCTAAGGGACAGGCATGGCTGTAGGGGTGTTTGCAGGGCTACTCCTGGATAGAAGCAAAGACCCTGCAGATGATAGGATTGTTAGAAATTCTAAGCCATGAACAGCTCAACAATCTCCTTCCTTTTTTTTTTTTTTCTGTATAGAAACTCTACCAGAAATGGGAGCATCTTGACTATTACTAGTGCTTTATGTGATGGAAGATTCCATTGCCCCCTCTCAGACACTTGTTCCAAGGCTTCTAGTCTCCCTTTGTCTCTGGCCCTCTGGATGTGAGACCTTTCAGAAGAAGGACAAAGGCTTGACTGATATCCAGGCTGCTTGTAGCTTGTGCAACTAGGTGTCCTAGCCAAGGCCAGATTGGATTACGAAATGGTAGATAAGGAGACAGGAAGAAAGGACTGCAAATAGCCTCTCCTAAGCTGTGTTCTGGATAGGAAAGAAAAAAGGACTAATGATAGCCTGTTGAAATTTCGTTTCAGATTGAATGTCTATTACTCACCTACTCAGAAGCAAATGGAACCTCTATGGGCCTCAAAATCTCCATCTGTGAACTATGAAAATAAATGTATGCTATTTACATATTTTTTAGGGACACTAATGAGAGCAACAGTTTATTTTTATTTATTCATTAATTGATTCAATTCATAAACTTCCACCATCTGCTACAAAGATTCAATTAACTAATTGTTATATCCCAGTTTGCAAGTATAATATATTATAGAAGTGCTAAAATGGTGGAGGCAGCAGGGTGCATGAGCAAGGCTGGATTTTTTTTTTCTTGGAAGCGTATATCACACTTTTGCCTCACACTTAACCCCAAGAAAATTTGAATTTTGTGAATCTGTTTTGAATCTCTGTTAAGTAAAGGGAAGTGTATCCAGTGGGCAATGACAGACTTTGATTATTGGCTTAGCTTTAATGTGTACCATCTGTTCCCTTGAATGAGTTTTCTAGTATCTTTGAGCCTCAGTTTCCGCATTTATAAAATGAAGAACTTGGGGCGCCTGGGTGGCTCAGTAGGTTAAGCATCTGACTTTGGCTCAGGTCATGATCTCACGGTACATGGGTTCAGGCCCAGCATCAGGCTCTGTACTGAAAGCCCAGAGCCTGCTTTAGGTTCTGTGTCTCCCTCTCTCTGGCCCTTCCCTACTGGTGCTCTGTCTGTCTGTCTGTCTCTCTCTCTCTCTCAAAAATAAATAAACATTAAAAAAAAATTTTTAACTGAAGAACTGGGATTAGATGCTGATACTGGAAAGAACATTAATAATACCTTACATTTAGTTAGCTTTTTATTATTTAAAAAATTATTTTGGTTAAATATTTAATCAGATTACTGTAAAAGCCACCTGAAAAGGTATGGATTGAACATAGATCTTGCAAACCCCAATTTGAAAATGAGGATGATGAGGCCAAAAGCTCAGGATATTTATCTGTATTCATACCACTATTGGGTAACAGCCAAGGACTGAAATCTGGGCACTTTTCTTTTAACTTTTAGGTAACATTGTTTTTCTAATTTTAAAGCAGATTCCAAGTGCATGTCTTCTAAGTAGGTAGTTTCTAAAAACTCCTTCACTCAAAACTTCGATGATTTCTGTCGTTTCTAACTGATTTTTGTGTGCTTTGACCATTTTTTGACAGAGTGCTCTGAAACGCTTTCCTGTTTCTGTCAGTCATTGAAAGTTTTCTCTTTTCTGCTCTAAACATGGCAGCATCCATTGTCAAGGATGCAATTCAGTTGATAATATGAGTTCCTGAGAAAGACAATGTAGAGAAGGTAGAAATGTGCTGTGTTAATTTGACATCAATGGTGTTATAGTTGAGAATGCTGGCATTATGAGTACTTGAAAATGTTTTTGGCTGCTGCTAAACCTTATTATTTACAATTCATTTCTTGTGAGTCGAGTCCCAGTGTTCAGTGTGCAATCTGCCAATTGCATTGTATCAAGTTTCATAAAAGAAGGCAGTAAACATAGAGATACCTGTTGCACAGTCCCCTAGAAACCAATCCTCTGTGTAGTGCTCTATGAAATTCTGTTTTGATTAGGTTGTTACATCTGGGACAGAACTGCAAATAGTGTTTGGCGGAGAAAAAATGTGGGTCTGTATAATGCTGAGATTAAAGTCTGTCCAATAATACAAGCATGTCAGCCGGGACGGGTACTGTATTTATAGCAAAAAGGCCACTGAGTAAGGATTCATCACACAGGTTCAAGGGAGGTAGTGTCAATTACTTTGGGACCTTTTTGATAACACTGGATGGACCACTGAGAAAGCGCCATATTTAATCTATTTCCTGCTTAAGTGGACAAAGAACTAGTAAATACAACAGGAAATAATCCCATTTGGGCAGAAGGCAGAGAGGGGAAAAATGGGCAAAAAAAATGACTTCATGCTGCAGAGCCTCTATTCTTCTAATTTTTATGGTCCTATGATGTCAGAGTCTAATTAATGGTGTGACTTCTTGGAGTATTTCATGTTCTGTGCCTTACGTAACTCTTTCAGATGGCAAATTATATAGTTTAAAATGCCATACAAAGAGAGAAGGTAAGAAGGGAGGGAGTGAAAGTAATGGGTTCTTGAATTAATGGGTTTGAGCTGGGACGCACCCCTGGTGGTAGTTCAAGTTCTCATGTATTTGTTACCCTACAGCAGAATGACTTCCCAATTAATTATTTTCTTGATCAAGCACCGGGTGGTTGTGTGGGTATGAGGGAAAAAGAACAAAAAGCTGTGTGCAAAATAATCACATATTAAAAAGAGATTCACTAAATTTGGTGCTCATATACCATGCATGAGGCTCTTTGTAACAGGTCGGATTATCTCTCGGATTTACAGATCTAATAAGCATAAGTGACAGATCCCACATATGACCACAGGTGGGAACAGCTGGTGGGTACTTGCCAAGAGCAACACATTTAACCAGCTGCCAGTGGAACTTGCCAAAGCAGGGTCACCATGGAGCAGCTGGTCTTGTGGATATAAAGCTAAAAATCTGTCACCAGTACTTCCCGACTGTCACCTGCTAACTAATGTTCCAGTAGGTCCTAATTTAACAGGAGGGAGAGGGGTAGGAAAGTTCACACATCAGTCCTGAGCATCATGATGTCCAGAAAATGTCTTTGGCTACCAAGAGGGCTGTTACTCTGACTGTGGAGATACACCTGCACAGTGATCACCATCAGCATCAATCTGATTTTCTTAGTTGTTGTCTCATTTACAAGAATATACCATCCAATTACTAGAGAAACTCCAGAAGTCATACTCTTATCAAATAAGAGAAATGTGGAGACCTCCCAAGTGGTGGCTTGCTTTGTGGACCATAATTTTGGGTTTTTGAAGAGCTGGATTTTCCAGGTTTAAAAAATTATCTTAAACTTGAATGTATATGGCATAAGATCTATGTTTGCTGCAGGAAAACAGAAAATTACCTTACATAGCACACATATTGTATGTTTCACATTTCATCCTCCTCATTACCTCCTCTTGCTTTTGGCTTTCTCTCCTGCAACTTCATAACGTAGTTATCCCAGCCCAATTTGACCCAATCGATGATTGAATAGGAACACAGAATTTGTGTATTATAATTAATAAGATATTTTGCTTTCTATTAATAACCACTACACATCATGAAGCACATCATATAATGAATCCTTTGTTTATTTTTGATGGAGCTTCCCTTTACTTCACAGGAATTCACATAAACCATTCTAACCTGATCTCTTTTATGAACAATTACTTTGATAGAATATAATACAAGAACAAAGAGCTGATAGTCTCTCTATGACAACTGTATTTAAAATATAATACTGGATGGGTTCCCAGCATGAAGATTTCTTGGATGCCATGAAGTCATTGCATCAGAAATTTATACAATACTGACCAAACAATAATACTAATAAATTGTTGTACACATTTTTAAGTTGTACAACCCTAAACTGCATATTTGGTTCCCTTTGCTTGGATTACAGACTGTATTTTCCATACCAACGATCAGATATTCAAGAAAACTTCATTTCCTGCTATTCCTCCATACATCAGGCAGGAGTTACAAAGGATTCCTCAAATACTGAAGCAGATGCTAATAACTGTCCATTGCTATACATGCTCCCCTCCATTTTTCCATAATAAAATCCCCTGAGTTTTAGCTGGCTGTGGCGGCCCAGTTAGAAACTACATTTCCCAGGCTTCCTTGAAACTTGACGTTATTAAGTTCAACAAATGGGATGTGAGTAGAAGTTATATGCACAGCTTCTTGGTCATGTTGTATAAAGAGGAAATTGCTTATGTTCCACTTCTCTTCCTCTTTTCCTATGGACTGAAACATAGCCCTACTGTTGGTGATCATTGACAAATGGCAAACAAAGAAAAAAGGAATCTGAAACTCTGCTGACCTCATGGAACAGAGCTGTCTACTGGCTCCAGACTGCCCGCCTACATCTGAACAGAGAAATAAATACACTGCTATCTTGTTTGAGTCACTCTATATATCAGTTTCTTTTATTACAGTGGCTTAGCTTTATACCCTAACTAATATATACCTTCCTCCTTCCGGTCTCCATATCTTTCTTTCTACCATTCTCTCTTCCTGGAATGCCCTTAACTATCTGGTAATGATTGCCTTACATTTGTAGATACAGAACATGTGCTTCTCCCACTGACTCCCCTATGTGAGTGCAAAACTGTTCACAGCTTCATCATACTCTTGTAAGGCTCCTATCACAGTGGATTGCTATGTCATGTCTTTACAATTAGGTTGTTGAGTTTCTCAAGAGGAACTATGATGTCCTCCTACACCAGAACCTGGGCCCTCAACAAATATTTATTGAAAGAATAACTATCATAACAAGAAGGGAGAAGATGAGGTGAGGGGAGAGGATGAAGAAGAGTTGTTACTTATTTTATACATTGTTGTTATACATCTTTAATTTTTTTAATGTTTATTTATCTTTGAAAGAGAAACAGAGTGCGAGCCAGGGAGGGGCAGAGAGAGCGGGAGACACAGAATCTAAAGCAGGTTCCAGGCTCTGAGCTGTCAGCACAGAGCCAACGTGTGGCTCAAACTCAAGAACTGGGAGATTATGACCTGAGCTGAATTTCCACGCCCAACCAACTGAGCTGCCCAGGCTCCCCATTGTTATACATTTTTAAGATGTATATTTCCATAGATGTTATATGCTGCTTTTATTTTTTTGTTGTTTATTTATTTATTTTGAGATAGAGAGAGAGAGAGAGAGAGAGAGCGAGCTCATGAGCATGGAAGGGGGAGAGAGAGGGGGGTGGAGAGACAGAATCCCAAACAGGCTCTGAACTGTCAGCCCCCTGATGTGCGCCTCTTGAACTGAACTCAGGAACCATGAGATCATGACCTGAGCCAAAATCAAGAGTTGGATGCTTAACCAACTGAGTCACCCAGGCAGCCCTATATGCTGCTTTTAAATAACTTTAAAAGTCAGTGTGTTAAAAATAAATAAACATTAAATACATACATACACACATACATTTAAAATCCAGTTAAGCGTCTGACTTCAGCTCAGGTCATGATCTCACAGTCCGTGAGTTCAAGCTCTCCATTGGGCTCTCTGCTGTCAGCACAGAGCCACTTTGGATCTTCTGTCCCCCTTTCTCTCTACCCCTCCTCCATTCACTCTCTCTCTCTCTCTCAAAAATAAATAAACAATGGGGTGCCTGGGTGGCTTAGTGGGTTAAGCATCTGACTTCAGCTCAGGTCATGATCTCACAGTTTGTGGGTTCAAGCCCCACGTTGGGCTCTGTGCTGACAGCTCAGAGCCTGAAGGCCACTTCAGACTCTGTCTCCCTCCCTCTCTGCCCCTACCCCATTCGTGTTCTGTCTCTCTCTCTCTCAAAAAATAAAAACATTTAAAAATTTAAAAATAAATAAACATTAAATACATACATACATAGATAGATAGATAAATAAATAAATAAATAAATAAATAAATTGATTGATGTGTTTACCACTTCTGGGCATATACACAAAGGAAATGAAATCAAGGTCTTAAAGAGATATCGACATTTCTAAATTCACTGCAGCATTATTTGCAATAGTCAAGATATGGAAACAACCTAAGTATCTGTCGACAGATGAGTAATGTGATGTGATTTGTGTGTGTGTCTGTGTGTGTGTGTGTGTGTGTGTGTGTGTGTGTATACACATACATACAATGGAATATTATTCAGCCTTAAAAAAGAAGGAAACTCTGTCATTTGCAATAATATGGATGAAACTGGAGGACATTGTGCTAAGTGAAATAAATCAGACAAATGAAGACAAATACTGTATAATCTCACCTATATGCAGAACCTAAAAGAAACTGAACTCACAGAAGCAGAGAGCTAATGCATAGCATTGTAACTGCAGTTAATAAAGCTATATTGTATACCTGAAATTTGCTAAGAGAGTAAATCTTAACTGTTCTCACTAAAAAACCAGTGACTCTGTGAGGTGATGGGTATGTTAATTAGCTTGATTGTGGTAACCATTTCATAATGTGTAAGTAAAGAAAACATCACATTGTACACCTTAAATATATACAATTTTAACTTGTCAATTATACCTCAATAAAGCTGGAAAAAAGTCAATACACTAATAATCATCTAAAATACTTCAGGAAAGTTCCATAACTTTTTACACTAATTTTTAAAATGAGGCAGTTGGTTTGATTAGAGACCACAGACTGACAGCTAAGGATGAATTTTTGTTGTTTGTTTGATTTTAGGTCTACAGTCTGGCTGTCAGTAGAGGCTAGTGATGTGTACACATGTACTCACTTGGAAGTCATTTCCAAGTATTCCATGCTAGTTGTTACATCTTTATGCTCTTCTCTTGCATATTGAAAACTATCATGTAGGCCTTCTTGAGAGGCTTCTGGCCTCACTAATTACAGTACACTTGCTTGCTGAGATGGCAGTGGACTTGGGATTTCAGGGAAAGTGAAAATGGAGGGAGAGCTGTGAAGCACAGTCCTTTGAATAGATCATAGTAATACGTAGAGTAAGTCCACAGTGGCCACATGGATGGACAAGTTCTGGCTACGAGATATTCAGAAATGGAAATTCTTGCCTAGGGCTTGTTGATATGTTCATTCCTATACCATTTCTCCTCTCCATGATAAACAGTACAGAGGTGGATATGGCTGTATAAAATTTAAAAGTACTTTCAGAGCTGGAATTGGACATGGGCTATAGTTAAAGGTTAGAGGCTGGGGAGCCTTAGAGATGAAAGAATGTATTAATAAGCAGAGTTACGGCAGTGAAAGAAATGGAACAACCAATTCCAGGCACAAGATGAATAATGAATGTCCCTGCCCCATGTCCATATTGTGCGGTGATAGTGTCAAACAAGCTCTAGCTAGTGATATGCAGTGACCTTTTTGGCTTCCAGGCTAATTCATGTTCTGGAAGCCAATATTAAAGGTAACTGGTGAAATATGGAGCATATGAAGATCCTTGATTTGAGACTTGCATGAACTGTAGTGCACAGCTGGGGTAATTTACAAAGGGTTTCAGGCATCTTCTGCTTGGATATAAAGTCACTTTGGTACACTGAATGTTCCTTGGGGGTTCTGGAGCTTAAACACTACAGAAAACAGACATTTGTCTGTTGCTGATTCAAGTTTTGCTTAGTTAGCTTCAGCTATTGTGTGTTGCTGTCAAAGTTTTTGGCACAGTATGGAGGTTCCTCAAAAAATTAAAAATAGAACTACCCTATGACCCAGCAATTGCACTACTAGGTATTTATCCAAAGGATACAGGAGTGCGGTTTCGAAAGGGCACATGCACCCTAATGTTTATATCAGCACTATAGACAATAGCCAAATTATGGAAAGAGCCCAAATGTCCATCGACTGATGAATGGATAAAGAAGATGTGGTATATAAATACAATGCAATATTACTCGGCGATCAAAAAGAACGAAATCTTGCCATTTGCAACAATGAGGATGGAACTAGAGTGTATTATGCTAAGTGAAATAAGTCTGTCAGAGAAAGGCAATTATCATGTAATTTCACTCATATGTGAAATTTAAGATCCAAAGTAGATGAACATAGGGGAAGGGAAGGAAAAATAAGATAAAAACAAAGAGGGAGATAAACCATAAAAGACTAAAATACAGAGAACAAACTGAAGGCTGCTGGAGGGGTGTTGGTTGGGGGACGGACTGAATGGCTGAAGGGCATTAAGGAGGCCACTTGTTTTGATGAGCACTGGGTGTGTGACATGTAAGTGTTGAGTCACTAAACTCTATTCTTGAAATCATTATTACACTATATGTTAACTAACTCGGAGTTAAATTAAAAAATAAAAAATAAATAAAAATGAGCAAAACAATATAACAATGTAATTCTCAGAATGGGAAACGTGGATGGCCAATAAACATACAAAACTGTGAAAAAAAAAGTTTTTGGCACAGACATCTGAGATGTGGCAGCCCATGTCTGGGCTTTTTCCCTCTCATTCTGATGCTTAAATTACAGATAATGTAAAAGGAGAGATAATGGAAGTGACAGCATTTCAAGTTCATTCTCGCCTCACGCTGTATAGGCTTAGCTTCTAATTTTGGCTCAGCTACTTTTGCTTGTAGAGTGAGGCTTGTCTTCTCAGGTGAGTTGACTTCTCTGAAACAGTGACTCTTTCCCCTAAGTTTTGTCAGTTCAAACTTCATTAACTATTTGTAAGTGATAAATAATGTCAGTGATTTCTGATAGAACCCAGATCTTGGGAAAAAAGGTACAGAGCCGAGTTGTCCCTGTCAAAATCCTCTAGTGAAATAGTAGTCCATAGTAGTGCTGGAGATCTCAAATATGAGTTGGAGGAGGCTTGAGGTAGACCTGCAGTTTTAAGGATTAGGATGCCCCAGCCACAGTTTCACCTTGGACATACCCCTGAGAAGATTGGTAATTGGTGCAGAGAAACACTGGGCCCAATGAACTCCAAGTATCCATGGATAAATGTAATCACACTGAGGGATTTCCTTTCCAGGTTTCTAGGTTCCTAGAGACTCTATAACCAGACAAGTCTTCAAAAGTGCCCCCCTTCCTGGTTTCAAACTTATCTTTTTGTCTGACCCATTCAGTCCAGGACTTTCTGAATGGTGGATGAGGGATGGATGCTTCAGATTAGTGGTGCTCTTTGATTTTAATTATTAGCCAAAGAAGGCAGCAGGGAATTTCATGGCCCAAACAATAATTTCCCATTTCTTAAGACATGTCTAGAATATAGGCTTCCATCTTCCTTCCTTTAAAAAAAATCAGAATTATCTGTATTTAGCCTGACTGTTAAACTTCATAGAAAAATGAGTCTCTGTGAAGCTTGTCCAGGAGCCTGGGATTCATCGGTGGTGAAAAGTCATCCTGAAAAGTGAGTACACTGGGGCCAAGGGACAGCTTCCTGTTCTTCTACAGGAAGAGTGTGGAGGCCTCTGCAAGAGAGCTGGAGAGCTTGAAGAACCCTTGGAAAATGTTTCCTTAAGCCAAAATGCCTTGGCTTCAGACTCAGACAGCCACTTTCCTGCTTGGCAAGAAAAGGAGAACCCCCAGAAATCAGGCCTGTAGTTATCTGGAAAATAAAATAATTGCTAACTTTTTCCATCTACCAGGCAGTATTCTAGTGCTTTGTATTTATTATTTCATAAAATTCTTCCCCATGTTATGAAGTAGGTGTTATTGTTATTATTATTAGCCCATTTTATAGGTAAGAAAACTGAAGCATAGGGAGGTTTAAAAAAACTATGAGTACACAGATAGTGAGGAGTAAGTATAGGATTTAAATACAAGAAGTATGACCCCAGAACATGAGCTTTAAAATTCTGCACTTCACGTGCCTGCATTCATTTTTCTTCTCTGGACTCCAGATTCGGTGTGTTGAAACAATGAGGAGATAGGCTAGGAAAGTCAGGTCCCAAGGTGTGTTTCAAGGATGATAGCCAACTTTAAAATATCCTAAGACTTTGCTGATCTGGTCCTGGGAGTGGTAAAAAAGGGTATGAAGGCACATATGTACCTTGGGGCTCTCTGTAAATAACTTTCTATAACAACTGTCCTCTTGGTCTATTTTCTTACTTTCTCTTAAGTTGCCTTCTGTCTCATTTCTTGAGTGTAACCAAGTGAATCAAACCAATAGGAGCATCACCTTCTTTTTTTTTTTTAATGTTTATTTATTTATTTTTTTTTTGAGAGAGAGAGAGAGAGAGAGAGAGAGAGAGAGAGAGAGACATGAGTGGGGGAGGGGCAGAGAGAGAGGGAGAGAGAGAAGCAGTCTCTGTGCTGTCAGCTCAAAGCTCGATGCAGGGCTCAGTCCTACAAATTGTGAGATCATGACCTGAACCAAAATCAAAAGTGAGACACTTAACTGACTGAGCCACCCAGGAACCCAGGAATATCACCTTCTTAAATAGATTCCCTCACTCTTCCTTCCCTACTAACTCCCATCCTTCTCAATGTTGCTAAATGGAATCTACCATCACAATCTGATTAGATCATCCTTCTGCTTAATATGCTTCCATGGAGTCCAAGCTTTTATATGTCAAACTCCTTGACTTGGCACACCAAGCCCTCCATGAATAGAACCCATTTATCTCTCTAGGCTCATGCACCACGGATTCCCTCTTCTCCTCCCACCCCACATCCTTTGACCCCTATATTCTAGCCAAACTAAAGCACTGCCAGCATAGCTTGGTGTTTCACATCCACATGAAGCAACACGTGTCACTCCCTCTGCCTATAACTTGCATACCCGTTCTTTCCCCACTCCCACTCCTCAACATCTTTAATGTAGCAGTTACTCATATTTTAATATCGAATCAAATATCTCTTCTCTTGCTTAAAAGCCCTCATGACTGAGCGATGCATCTGCTTCTCCACCAGGCTCTCACAGCACCCTGTGAAGTGTACAAGCTCTGGGATTAGACCATGAGGACTCCTACTCTAATTGGGAAATCCATAAGCATTATGAGCTTGGATCAAAAAAAGTTAGATCCTCTAAGTCTCAGTTTCTTCATCTGTAAGATAGGGCTACTAAAAAGACCTTCTACACTGAGTCATTGAGAAGGGTAAATGTTGTAGAACATGAAAGGCACTTGGCTGGATGCCAAGCACACAGTAAACACCAGTAAGTGATAGCTGTCATCAGTGTTATAATCATCATTCTATTCACCTATCTGTTGGGTAATTGTCGACCCATGTGCATGTCTTCTTCTCTAGATGTTCACTTCTTGAGGATACTGTCTGTGTAATTGGATTTTATATCCCTAGCACCTGGCACAGTGCCTGCCATGTAACAGGTGCTCAATAAACACTTATTGGATGAATTATAACTCAATTATCTGCCATCTGGTTTGTCCGAAGCCACATATTAGCAGGATCTAGCCTACTGCTCCCCTATTCCATTATCCCATCTGCCTTTATATCCAGGAAAAGGGGAGTTTATCTTGCATCTCTTCATGGAGTCAGTTCACATATGACCTGAGCTCTGTTCTCACTGCCTCCCAATGGTCCCTGCCAGGTTGCCTTGGGTTTCTGAGAATTTAACTGTTAGGCAGCCCCTGAAAACGCAGGACTGCTGCTTTCCCTCAAAGTGATACTGCTGGCACCTTGTTAGACTCAAAGTAGGTGTGATGTGTGGAAGCCACAATGGTACTCTTGTGCCATCCCAAGGGTGAGCACTTCATACTAATTAACCCTATTAACCCCAGTGTTCTAACACAGGCCAGTGTAAAAAACAAATTTTCAATAAAAGGTTGGTGATAACAAAGAGAATTCTTTCATGGTATGTGGGACAACAGCAGACATCACTATTCCTAAAGTTAACCAATTATTTTCCCCATGGCTGCCTATTTCTCTTAGAGCCAGCCAGCTGACACATTGCAAAGGTGAGGCTGTTCATCTTCCTTTTCCATATCTTCACCATTTTTTTAAGACCAAACGACCCAACCCTATTTCTCTTGTGTTCTTCAGAGAGAATTTTCCAATTCCTCTTCATTTACTATGCACAATCCTTCATATCTAAGAGGACTATTAACATGCTTTCCTAAATCAAAGGTCAGGCTATACTCAAAATCCCACTGTAGTAATCAAATAATTAAGAGAAGCTGTAGAATGTTTTTCTTTAAGGACTTTGAATATCTTAGAACAAATTTTGAATAATCTCTTTAAATGGAAGAAGTAGAAAATGCATTTTATCTTTGTGCAGAGCAAATTCCAGGGTCAATGTCTTCCCTTCTTTTCTCTTTCCCTTTCCCTTTCCTTTCCACTTCCCTTTCCCCTTTCCCCTTCCCCTTCCCCTTCCCTTCCCTTCCCTTCCCTTCCCTTCCCTTCCCTTTCCCCTTTTCCTTCCCTTCCCTTTCCTGTCCTTTCTCGTCTTCTAAGCCATAGAATCTATAGGAAGCAAGGCAGACGTGAAGGAATGAAAATGGCTCCTCTTCAACCAGCCCCTCTTGCTTCTTGGTGTCTGAGGGTGAGTTCTATGACCTGTTTTTCAGGAGACCCCATGTAGCCAATATTGCTGAGATCAAAAGACAATTCCTTTTTCATTGGATGTTTCCCACCAGCCAGCCAACCTCCAGCTTTTCAGCTCCTTTTAGAACATTTTTTCTTTTTTCCTTCTTTTTTCTCTTCCACAGTCTGTTCTTATTCTAGGTTTCAGTAATTTCATCTGATTTGGGTAGTAGAGAGGTAAATAATTCAGACCTTGCAGCTGGAGCATTCATAAGAGAACTAGAGATTTCATTCTGGAAAATAATTGAGTGCTACAAGAGTATCTATATAGTTGACATAGTCCATAGTCTTCCAACAGAGGACTGGTCAAATGTTCTCTTCTGTTACCCTAAATATGATATATGCCATGCCCTGTAAGTGGAGCAGTATTTGGCAAGGATAAGTCAAATCCTGGATTTCCACATCAGAAAAGCCCGAGCACCTCTTTCCCCCACTTCTCTCAATCAGTCCTTGATAGACCTGGGTAAGTAAGGTAAAGCCTCTGGACTGTGCTTCAAGCATATCACCCAACAGGATACTAAGGCTTTGAGAGGGGCTTGAAAGGCAAACCATCAATTATTCTTGCTGCTACTATTTCTAGGGCTTCTGTTGAAAGAAGGATGACAATGTGATCTCAACTTGGAGAAGGACATCAGCTGAGAGGGATTGTATTTTCGGCTGTTGTATAAGTTAACGTGTTACTAAAAAAAATAGCTCAAGAGGTTTCCTCATCTGAAAAGTGGTTAAAAATATGCATTACTTTTCAAGGGCTGAAAATGAGGTATAGCAAGCTGAAGAAGGGAGCATGGCTGACTTGAATTTGAGAAGGGGTGCCTAGTGCTGAAGCAAATGCTCTAGAGTGCAGCTCTCTCTCTGGTAGATTAAGTAACAGTGCAAATTCAGTAATCTGAACATCCTTTATTTGAACTGCCCCATTATTCAAATGACTCCCTAAAGCCAATTTCCTTTACCTTTTATGTCCTGACATGCTGTAACTGAAAATTTCTCTTCATTGTTCCTTTTTTAAAATCTTTGAACTGTATTAGTCAAACTCACTACATGCCTGAACACTTTTGAGCTCTGATTTGTTCAGATGATTGAGCTTCCAATGTAGTTTTGAATCTAACACTCAATGGTAGCCCTGCTCAGAGGTTCCCCATAAGATGGAAAATATATGAGATATGGGACATGGCCAGCAAGCTAGACTGCATTAGGATACTGAGTTTCCACCCCTGCAGTCTCATGCATGATTATAGTCAATCAGTAAGTTCTTCATTTATTGAGCTTACTCATAAAAGCAACTCCATGTGAAGGAATATAGTCAAGAGGTTAGTGCTCATGTGAGTTTAAATCCTAGCTGTACCACCTACTACCTGTGCGACTTTAAGCAAGTTATTTAACCTTCTAAAGCTTCAAATTCCCCATTTGTACAAGCAAAATAATAATGACCTCCATCCATATATTTGGAGTTAACTGAATAAATGAAATACCTATACTTAGCATAGGACTGGGAACCTAGTAAGTACTTAATAAGCATTAGTTATTATCACTGAATTCAAAGAATTCAAGTAAGTAGATATTGGCATTGCCATCAAAAGATTTGAAAGCTATTTGGAAATTCACTATGTAATACACATACACACACGCACACAAGAACAAAGCAGAACACAGATATGTGATCAATGTATTAAAAAAGCCAAATAGCTCGGATTGAAATCCCAGCCTGGCAGTTTCAAGTTGCATGAACTTGG
This sequence comes from Lynx canadensis, assembly GCF_007474595.2. NCBI lineage: Eukaryota > Metazoa > Chordata > Mammalia > Carnivora > Felidae > Lynx > Lynx canadensis. Next base: position 84,030,355 of record NC_044305.1, read on the forward strand.
AAAAGTTACTTAACATCTCAGTATCTCAGTGCCTTCAGGTGTAAAATGGAAATAAGGATAGTAACTATATCAGAGTTTTGGGAAGTATTAAATAAATTAATATGTATTTTATGTGCTTAAAAAGTGCCTAGCATGTAAATGAGTGTCAGCATTAATATATCAGTGGTGGTAGTGGTCCAGAGAGGACATACACATGGGTATGAGAAAAAGAATAGGTAGTAGGTCATCAGAAGTAGAGCATGGTCCACAGGTTGATCACATTTGAATGGGAAGGAAAAGGAACATTCTGAAATTGTAGTAACATGAGAAATTTGCTGGGCTGATGTTGAATGAACTCTCTGTTGCTACCATTGAGCAGGGATTTTACCCTCAAAAAAAAAAAATGCTAGTGCTATGGCAATGCCATTTCCCATCAGAACTCTCTAGTAAGTAATGTTTTCACTTCACTTATGAATAAATTGAGAAGTTCAGTAATTTCCTCACTAAACTGATTTATAAATTAGGCAGCTGTACACTACTCCTTTCTTTGTGACATTGCTCACCATTTTAAGCTCCAAGGATCTACTCTCTCCTGGTTCTTTTGCCTCACTTCTGATTGCTTCTGCTCAGTCTCCTCCTGTGTTTCTTCAGACTGAATCCACCCCTTGAATGTTGCTGGTCCCTGCAGGTCTGCCTTTCTCTCTCCCGTGGCTCTGCATGTATATTCTCCATAAATGAATGCATTCATCTTCATGTCTACTGCCATCATATGCAGATGTCTCCTACTATTCATGTCTTCAGCCTTAATTTTTCTCTACACTTCGAAACCTACCTCGTTATCCTGAAGGCAGTAAAGCTACAACTGAAGTTGAAATTACCATGGGAAACTACCATCCCTTATTCCTCCCATCTGTTCAATACATGCTTCCTTTTCTTCTTGTTATCAGTAACATCATCACTATTTTACCTCTTTACTGGAATTCTGACACTTCCATTCCCAGAAGCATAAGTTCAATCATTGAATCCTGTCAATTCAACCTCAGGAACTTTCTCCAAATGGAAAGGCCAATACTACCTTTCTACTTGGCTTAAAAGCTATCCCTTCCCCAAACCTCTCCCCACTGCCAGCCCTTCTTCACAGTTGTCTGTCTTTGCTTCATAGAGAGCAAATCTTCAGTTGTTACTCCTTTGCTCAAACGCATATCTTGGCTGCCTATTCCTTGGGGATTAAATTCAAATGACTCTGGTCTTTCCCTCCTTGTCCTTACTGGTCTGTTGGGTCAGTGAAAACAGAAACTGGCACCAGCATGAAGCAATTGCTTGTTTTAGTAAGAATGTGCTTTTTAACTTCTTACTCTACAATGTCATGACTTATAAATGGCCATAGCACAAGTCATAAAGAGAAAAATGACCTTGTTTGTTGTGTAAAAGGCATAGACCATGAGGTGCCCAAAGTATAACATGGCTTATCTGAATTGATTCCTCATATGTTGTTATCTACCCTTCCCCTGGTATTACTTTAAGTAAAAAAAAAAAAAAAAAAAATTATCAGTTACCCTAAATGAAAAGTCTGAGAAGAGCAAGTTTTAGGCAGAGCCACCTTAAGCAGTTGAGTGCAGGTCTTAGAACTTTATTTCCATGTCTGGGCTCTGTTTGTATCTGTTTCATTTCAGTCTCAGGTAAGTTTTCACCAGGTAGCACCAAGATGGCCATTCATGGCCCTGAGCCTACAGCATGTGCTTAGATCATGATTCCATAGAACAAAGAAAATCTTTCTGATTGGTAGGCCTGAGTCACAAATCTAAGCTGAAGTTTTAGGCTTACTCTTATTCAAACTAAATAGGTTGAGCAGGAAACTTGCGAGGAGGAAGGGGCATGGGATAAGGATAGTTTCCCAGTGAAACAGACAAACTAATTATGTTCACTATGTTCAACACATATACTTTTCTTCATTCATTATGATTAAATATCTACATGATAAAATTTCAGGCATCCAGGCACCAAAAAAAGGGCTCACGTAAATAAGAAACATGAAAGACAGAAGTTCCTGACCCAGTGAACAGAGGTGACAGAAATTTTTCCAAAACTGACATTCTGATAAGAACCTCAACAAAAAGACCAACTACAATGTGGATTCTGAATTTGATCTATTCTTTCCTAATTTCAATGTATCTAAATCTTTGGTATCACGGCCCTAGAATTTTCCCACAGATTTAGCAATGGCATGCCCAGATTTCTCAAGGCAGTTATGGTTGTAAATATTCTATTCCAGGCCCACTTGTAAGTTCACTGGCATATGTCAGACCATAGGAATCAACAGCAGGGTTCAGAAAATAAGAGCTCTGTATAAAAAGATTTCCTTCTTTAGTTTTCATTTAGCTCACTCAGGCCTTCAGGGGCTCCAGAAACTCTAGAAAAACCCCCACCCCCACCCCCACACAGGGGAGTTAGAGAGCAGAGGTAGTGCAGAGATTGTCTACTATGTAAATTGATGAGAGCAGGAATGAATCTCCCATAGACAAACAGTCAGACCGAATGATGTTAAACTGAAAGGTAACGAGGGAGGAGGAATGATCATTTGTAAAGAGAAAAGTGTTGAAGGGCCCTTTTGCCTGGCAAACATAAATACCCTGAAGAATAGAAAACTGTGGGTGGATGTGGGGCCTGCTTAATGTGAATCCTACATCAGGCGTTTGTAGGTGATATAAAACTCTGATGTGCTGTAAAATTTATATCGCTCCCCAAAATGATCTACTGGTAGAACATATAAATTTTGCAGAAACTGTTAAAGCTGTCATAAAACCTCATTGCTACAGATACAGTAGGTGTTTCAGAAATACACACCAAAGCAGAGATTTGTAATCATTTCCGTGTGGTTCGTAAAAAGAAGCACATTGTGTTTCAACATCTGAGAAACTACAAAGGTTCCCTTCTTCCAAACGCCTGTTTTATCTTATTTTGAATACTTAAAAAAGAGACAAGCAGAGACAAATAAACAGTCTAAATATTTAAACTCAAGCATTTCCTTATATGCCCAGGTGGTTAGAAAGGTAGGAGCAAATGATTATTTCTTTACCAAGTTCACATAGAGTTGTTGGCTCTGTTTAATAATAGTCGATCTTGTTCGGGCTGAACAAACTGGTCCCTGTGGGGGGGAAAGGCAGCAATAAATCAATACCCTAGATGTAATCTTGGTGTCTAGAATGCAGAGAGAGATTTTGGTGCATAATGGCACTGGTTTGTCTATTGTCATTCAGACATGAGCTGCATCAGAAAAGGGTTTGTGGGAACCTGATAAGAGGTGGTCAAAAGTAGGCCATAAATCACAGAGAGGCAGTATTCTGCTGATTTCATACACACGCACTTTCTGTGGCAAAAAAAAAAAAAAAAAGAAAAAGTGATAGATTTGCAATTTACTGCTTATCACATCTGCTAGAAGTTTCATAATACAAAAGCCTGACCTTCAGTGAATAAACACCCTGGTTGACTACCTGCGTCTGTGGAGGAAATATGGCACTCCAGCCACCTAGAGCTGGGAAGCCCTCCAAAGACCTATTTAACAAGCCCCCTTTGATTTTAAGCCATGCAGTGGTGAGTTTTACTCACGGGCATCTCCTCAAGCAAGGAGTGGATGGCACTTACTGAAAGAAACTGGATACTTAAGTGTAGGGGAACTAATGGACTGAAGGCATCATATGGATTGCATACTTGTTCAGCACTTGTTAACTTTCTGCAGATCACTGGACCACAACGTCTTCCCAAGTAGCAGGGCAGGGAGTGGGAGTGGGCAAGAGATGGAAGGGGCAAGGGGAATAGGAACAATGAGGACCCAAGGAATTTGCTGCAGTCCAGGGAAGGGGACACAACCTTCCCAGAAAAAGAAAGAACCATCTGGAGAGCAGGAAAAAAATTAGTGCAAACTTTTAGTCCAGCATGCTTTAACTTAATATTTCTGTCTCATATTTCTCCCCGGGAAAAGTTTGAAAACACTGACCTTTAACTCTCCAAATTCTCCCCTTGTTCCCTGATTGAGAGAATCTACATTTTCATTAATATACTCTTTCCTGAGTCAAATATGTTTTGAGTAGATCCAAGTTTTAAAAGAAGTAAGTTGATGTTTAAAAACTGTTTATTAACTGAAACAGGACACCAGAGAAGTTATATTTTCAAACTTGGAGTTACAATTTCAAACTGCATTTATAAAATGTTTCAATTGCTTTATGCGTGTACAAATAAAAAAAAAAACATTTACTTGTTCTTTCAAAAAATACTGATTATTTAGCTACTATGCATCAGACACTCTTCTAGATGCTGGCAATTATCAGTGAACTGGATACCAACAGTCCCTGCCCTGGCGGAGTCCACAGTTAACTGGGAGATACAGACAATAATTACTAAGTAACTACAGTACATAGTATGTCAATAAATGCTTAATGCTTAATAAATGCTTAATAAATGCTATTAAGAAGGTAACAAGGGAAGGGTCTGGAAAGTGCTGAGGTGAGTATGAAAGATGGGTAAGGTAGTTAAATTTTAAACACTTCCTAGTAGCCAGTACTTCTAAATTTCTCCCACATGCCACCACAACAACTAGAACTGGAAGAGAGCCATTTGAATCTCATCTCTTTGCTGAGCCCTTATCTACCTGTGCATGGACAGATGGCCAACCGGCCAGAAAAACCAAGATTATGCTGTTAAATGATCAGGTCAGACTATTTCACAACCAATCATAGCACCTTTTAAAGACAGAACTGATAACTGGGCACAGATGAAAATATTAGTATTACCACGTGCACATCAGTAACTAAGAGTCTTCAGGGATGTAGGATACTCCTACTCCCTTTTCTTTACAATAGCTGTTTGTGTTTGTTTCTTCTTTGCTTCTTGGCAAAAGTAGCAAGATTTAGGTTCTACTCTTAATTAGATCAATTTGGGCTTTGTTGCTCTCTTCCTCTATCTGGGTCAGCACTGGATACTGCCTCTTGGTATAAAGTGTTTTGAAAGATTATGAAAGACTATTTGGCAGGTTCTTGATGACCACATATATTTTTTTATTCAATTCTCTGGAAGGAATTTTAATGATCTTTGGTATTAAGTATGACGCTTTGACTGAAGTAACAAAAACCAGTCCCCAGTGGCTCAAACAAGAATTCTTCAGGACTTACACAACTGGGTGTCCAAAAATGGGTCGGGCATCAAGTGAGGTGCCTACCACCTTTATCTCTATCCTATTCTCTCAGCATTTCCTTGCTTCCCATGCTGCTAGTTTTGTCTTGTGGTCTCAAGATAACTGGGGGCACCGAGGGCTGATAGCGTAAAGGAGTAGAGACAGACAGAGACAGAGAGACAGAAACAGATGACGGGGGTTGGGGAGGGTTATATTTCTCTTAAGAACCCAGAATTTTCTTCTTCAAAAGCTTTTGTAAGACTGATTCATTTGTTTTACTGGCCAATATTGCCTTAATTCAGCCCATCCCTAAGCCAGTTACAAGCAAAAATAGTGCATAATTGGCTTAGAACCAACAGAGCCCATCTCTCAATGGCAGAGACCTGTCTTAATCATGTTTTGTAGGTGCCTAAGCCCAAACACTATGATTTGCCCACAGAGGATACACAATTATTTATTTAATTCATTCATTTATTCAAAATATATATCGAGTGCCTATACTTTTCCAGTTCTTAGCACTAAGGATTTATCAGTTAAAAATTTATCAGTGGAAGGACAATATGTTCTTGTCCTCATGAAGCTCACAACCCAGTGGAGATGAATACAATAAAGAAATAAATTAATCAAGTGATAATAAGTGCTTTGTCAAATCTGGTGATCTTATAAGTGAAACTCAATTCACAAGAACTAGCAGTCAGTGGCAGGTTATGAGTAGCCCCCTAATCCAGAGGTGAGCTGAACACCTCTCTTGTTCTAGGGCCACAGCTGATGTGTAAGATGCCTCCAGTGGACAAAGAACATACTATAGAATCATGTTCAAATGCCACAGTTCTGTTTTCTTAATCCTATGTATATAGACCTTGTTGGCCCTCACCTACACTCGGAGGTTTGGAGTTCCTATCTCTTGCCTCTTGTAATCCCTCCTTGATAATTTGCTGCTTTTTAGCCCTTTCCTCGCCTGTGAGAAGCCCTCACCCACTGCTGGCTTAATTGGCTGATAACTGGCACTTCCAGTACTAGTGTTAGAACCATACAAGGTGCTCTACTACTTAATCTGACATACAGTGTTGGGAGGTGGACAGTATCACAATTGTTGGGAAACTGATGAGAAAACGGAACCCCCATGGGTCAAGTGATTTGTTCAGTGTGATGCAGCCAGAGAGTACCAGGGACATGATTCAAATCAGGTGCTCTTGAACAAATCTAATATGAAATTCTACCTCTGTTTGTCAATGTTTCTTATCACGTTAAATGTGTTTTTCCTGAGATTTTAGAAACCGTGCCACATATCTCTTCTCTCTTCCCCACACCTTTGGTACCTAACATTGTCTCGAAAGTAAAGTAAACTTGCTAATTGATAAAGAGTATTTAAATCGATAAATGACTGCAGAGGGCCTCTCCCTTGTGTGAAAACAATACAACGGCAACCGTGGAATAATATTTTTCAAAAAGAAAAGGAAACAGTTATTTTAAACTAGGTGACAGCAAAGATATTCGAATAATAAATGAATTTACTCTGATAGTTATGCAGATAGATATTAATGTGGCATCAAAGCGTTTCCATCAGTTACACGGGCATGCGTTGGCTCTAACAGTGACATCGTAGAAGCATCAAGGCCTTTAAAAATAGTGATTAGGGAACAACATGGATCATCATTTTAAAATAACTCTTCTTCATGGCTTAAAGTACAACTGTTACCAACAATCATAACAACTCAAGTTTATGGTCGTAGAGTGAGTACACTGAGCAGTTGCTGGACTGCCTGACACTCACATGGGATACAGAGGCCATCAATCTGCCTCTGCCATTCAAATAAGGCACACCCACTGTAAATGCCTCTTGGAATTTATGCCACACATGAATAGTCATTAATTTGGATGACCAACACACTGCTCAACCAAAACTGAAAAACAAAATATTTAATATAGTTCAATATGATTTAGTACATATAAACATGGTGAGCATAAATCAAGAGAATTTCCCCAACAGCAAAGGCATACATTTTCCAGATCCATTTTAGAAATCTAAACAATTTATGCTATGGTCCCGACTGTCATGGGGTCAAGGAATTGTGGCATGACAGGAACCTGGAAGAATGTGTACAACCTTCCCTCTCCTCTTCTGCGAGGCCTTCTTCTCAATAAGTCCAAACACAGGAAAGTAATGTTAGAGACCTGCAGAGAAGAGGCTTTTAACAGTTTGTTTGTTTGTTTTGCAATTATAAAATGTAATAACACATTATACATATATTCTCTCCCGAAATTGTTTTTATTGACAAGTAGGGAAACAGATATTGATACAATGGAACCTGAAATTTAGAACAAGTGAAATACACTAGAAGATTATTTCTTGATCACATAATAGAGAAGGCAGGTGTTCTTTGTTCATGATGGTGATTTCCCCCATCTGAGGAGCCACATGGTAGTTCAGTAACCCAGGATGACTAAGTCTCTGTCGTTTTCAACACAATTTCTCCAAAGCCTCTGTGGTCTTTTCCACCCTACTCACCCAGAAGAGCTTGGAGAGGCACGTGTGAGAGATTTCCACAGACCATCCCCAGCATTGCCTACTCTGTCCCATTGTGAATCTAGCTACAAGGGAGGCTGGAAAACATGGCTGTGTCTGGGTGCTTAGAAAGAAGAGAAGAATGTGTATTTTGGTGAACAGTGGCCATCCCTGTATCAGTGATAAGTTTTCTTTGCTCTAAGAACATTTTCCTAGAGTTATACTATATATTGCTTCTCAGTGACCCCCAGGTCTCTCCTAGTGCTTATCTGTATTCAGTGTTCATTTTGGCACAAAGTTACAATTCAGAATAAGGCAGCCAAAAGGTACAAACTTCCAATTATAACATAAATAAGTACTAGGGATGTAACGTATAACCTGATGACTGTAGTTAACACTGCTGTATGGTATATATGAAAGTTGAGAGTATAGAATTATCAAAGTTTTCATCACAAGCAAAAAATTTCTTTTCTTTTTCTACTTGTTTTTGTATCTATATGAAATGTTGGATGTTAATTTAATGTGGTAATCATTTCACAATATATGTAGGTTAAATCATTATGGTGTATGCCTTAAACTCATGTAGTGTCTACGTTAATTACATCTCAGTAAAACTGGGGAAACAAAAATTAAGAAGAGAGGAAAAGGTAGAGAAAGAACTGACTGACATAGTTCTCTCCACGGGTGCCCAGAACTATACTCCAGCCTTTACTGACACGTAAAACAGACAACTATTTGAATTTAATTAAAACAGAAAAACAACATCTTCATGATGATTATCTACCACTTTTAGGCTTATTATTAAACTAGTCTTCAATCTTCTCTTCTCCTTACCAATGTCAGTACCCTGCACTCACAAGCCTCACATCCAACTCAATAACTATCTCCACAGATTACCTCTGAAGGCCCCCTCCCCCAGCCTACAGCAAACTAGTAAATTCATTCCGCTTCAGCAATACTCAGCATCGTAATAAAGACATGTGCATGATATTTCTGGAAATTCACTCTAATAGTTTTCTGAATGTTCACTAAGTTTGCTTATAAAAGATCTCACAGATTCTCTGCTTAGCTCACTTTGCTTTTCCTCACTATGGCAGAGGCCAAATTGGGCTCCATGTCAGAATGAGTGAGAAGGTGTGGTGGATTACAAAATAAACCAATTTACCTGGGTCCCTTTAAGTATTCTAGAGACCTTAGGCCCAAACAGAAACTTGAGGTAGTTGATGTCAGTTGGACAAAGAAAGACAAGCACCATAAGGAGCCACTTATATGTGGAATCTGGAAAAGCTAAACTCATAAAAACAGAGAGTGAAAGGGTGGGTACCAGGGGATAGGGGTAGAAGAGTGAGACAGACATTATTTAAGGGTACAAACTTATAACCCTAGAAACCTAATGCACAATATGTGAATATACACAATAATACGGTGCTATAAACATCAAACTTGCTAAGAGACTAGAACTTAATTATATCAATGACTAAAAAGAATGACTCATGTAATGTGATAGAGGTGATGGTTATCACTACAGTGGCAATCATAATACATAAATGTATCAAATTAACCTATTGTACACCTTACATTTAGGTGTGCAGTGTTGTTCAGTGTTATATATCAAATATGTTTCAATTAAAATATATTCTAAAAACACACAAAAAAGAGTTGATGTCAGGACACTGTAAAATTACCTTGGAATACTTTTGATTCCATCACCCCAGAGGCCACGTTAAATGCAGCAAGTTGACTCACTGGAGATCCCCCATTGAGAACTTTGAAATTCATTGAAGAAATATGAAACAGTATTCTAGGAATTTATGAAGGTTCATTTCATTCCACTATTTTTGAGTACATTGAAAACATTTTCTGTAAGTCTTCCCACCCTGGTTTTTACTTACAACCCCTTTACTTTTTCTTCCTTCTTTTCCTCTCTGTCTACTGAATATTTCTCTTCTCTCTCTTCTCATGTATGGGGATTAGAATTGGGCCAGAGTAAGAGAGAGGAAGAAAAAAACCTTGTAGTGTTTCATTCCCAGCCCCCACCTCACTTGCATTGAGACTGGCCACCAGAAGAGATTTCACTGGCCATCTCCCTCCCATCTCCCCTTTCGTCTCCAAATTTGTGCAGAAGGCAGCAACATGATGGATCCCTCGGTGGTCGATTTTATCCCATAAGAGTAATGTCAGCATGATCTCCAACTATCAGTAAATATATTATCAAGGGGTTACTAACTGCTGGAAATGTATTTTATTTATTTATTTATTTTTAGTGTTTATTTGTTCTTTAGAGAGAGGGAGAGAGGGAGACAGAGCACAAGCGGGGGAAAGGCAGAGAGAGAGGGAGACAAAGAATTAGAAGCACGCTCCAGGCTCTCAGCTGGCACCACAGAGCCCGCCATGAGGCTCAAACTCGTGAGCTGCAAGATCATGACCTAAGCCAAAGTCGGACACTTAACTGACCGAGCCACCCAGGCACCTCTGGAAATGTATTTTGAATAGTACAGATTCCTTCTCTTTTTAGAACAGTTGCCTCTCAGACTTCTGAACTTAAGGAATTCGTGAATTAAACAGATATTCGTGTTGGGAGCACCTACTGTTAAGGTTACAAAATTTAGGAATCCCATTTTATTATTATAATCTGATGGCCCCACTCTTAAACTGCTAAGAGGCAGGGTGGCATTGTACTAGAAGTTATATAAAATTCTCCCCCAAAGATCTCTGAGTCTAAGTCTGGCCTCTGTCACTGGAGGGAAAACTGCATATCCCCTCTGACCCTCAGTTTACACATTTTTACAGTGGTAATAATAATTCCTGTATTTCAAGGAACAGTCCTTAACTGACAGATTGTGCATACTATGCTCAATATTTTAGGGACGCTGAAATCCTTTCCTGGCACTTTGGGTATGTTTAGGGCAGGAAAGTTGTGTCTGATCTCTGTATTAATGAATAAATGGATGAGCGAATGAATAAATCCATCTAGTTAGTGTTCAAAATGTCTCTAAACTCAAAAAACTCCAATCGATATACACCAACAGCCCTAAGTGAGAAAAATGCTATCAGCTAAATGAAGCAAACTTAAGACCAGAACAGTCACAAAATGCATAACTATCGCCCAGTCAATGACACAAAGCCGTTTGCTAAATACGTTTCTGCAAACAGTAGACCAGAATTCCCCACTGAAACAATAAACACACCCTTTGGGTACTGCATTTGACACTGTTCCCTTTGTTCCCTAAGTGTAAGAATACAGATAAAGCCGTCTGGAGAGATTACTGTAAAAGTCCAGAAAAAGTGCATTCCACCTCATCCCAATCTCCACGCCCCAGAGTTACCTAGAATATCAAATCGGAAGCTTTAAGGCCATTGAAGATGATTAAAACAAAATAAAACATCCTGCCAAAATGTTCTGATCATTAGGAATTGCTTTCTTGACATTAGCTGAAGTGTATAAATCAAGATGAGGCAGAAGACAATGCTGCCAGAATTTCCCACCCCTGTATTTTTATTTCTTATTTCTTACATTATTATTTTTTGAGTGTAGAATGCTTTTAACCATACCTTGAATGGCAACATTTTTCTGACAGATATGATTTGTTCCTTTAAATAAGAGTTTTTAGGACATTTTCCACATTCTGACCTGTGATTTCATTCTATTCAGGGCCAGCTGCTTTTCCCGTAGACTGAATCTCTGACATTTATAATGGAATTGAACAGTGTAATAGGATTCACTTAACAGAAATGTTGCTGTGACATGAACTTTATGGGACCTTCCATTGAACAAGGGAGGCCTGTTTTAACATTGTCTTGATTCTATTTCATGATAGAAATGGAAGCAACAAAAAACAATAGCTAGGTCTCTGCATAAATGAAGCCACACCATTTTTCTACAGTGAAGACAGTCCTAAAATGAAGGCAAATTTAAAACATTTCACCTTTTACTCTCTTCATTTATGGAAGAAAACATTTCAATATTCTGCCCAAATTTATAATGCAGTCCAGTTGCACCCTAATTAAACCCTCTCAGAGTCTTTCTGCGTTCCTGAAGTTTCTGGAGCTGTGCTACTGCTTCCAAGTAGCTAATGTGCTGTTATTTTACAACACTCTGCCAGAGTCGTTTTTCCTCAAACAAGAATCTTACTCGCTTTACCATTTGGCAGCCTGTAGCATGTCAAAAAAAAAATATCCATAAACCAGATGGCGGAAATACAGAATAATCTGTTTGGGAAACCCAGGTTATAAATATGTGCATGTTGGGAAAAGGGCAAAAAGTTGAGGTAAAGCAGCTGATGCAGCTTTCAGCCTGGGCTTCAGTCACCACCATTTTTAGACTCGTGCACTGAGAGAGGTCTATGTGTTTATTTTCTATTGCATTCTCCCTCTCATGCTCAAAATGAACCCACAGGAGTTAACTCTTCTCCTACACTGGAAACCAATTTGAATCCTCACTTGGAAGGGGTAGTCAAGGTTTTATCTGCATGAATGTATACTCTTCTATTGGGGTGGGGAGGGTGTAAGTGAGGTGTTAAGACTGGAGCACATAATATTGTGACCCAATTTCCTCTTTCCTTGATCCTTACCCTAACATCTCCATGTGAGGATTTCTCCTTACCCTAACATAAACTTCCAAGTGAAGTAAGGTTAAAGTGAAAATCTAAGTTAACTTTGAAAGAACAAAGATGATTTACAACCACAGCTGTGTGTGTCTCTCCCACCTACTCTCTCACTCTGTGAATGAGTAGGTGGGAGATGCAGTTAGAAGAAGAATAATGAAGTGTGTGTGTGTGTGTGTGTGTGTGCGCGTGCACGTGCACGCGTGCACATACGGGGACTGAGTGTATAAGACCATTGCATTCATATGCATAGCAGAACCTTTTTGTGCTCCAGCTGCTAAATCACACCCCTCTTTCTGTGGCCTTCAAGACTCACAACCTACCCACCACTAATTAGCTGAGGCCATCCAAGGGCTATCTTCCCTCATGTGCATGCTATGTCTAGGTGCTATAGTTTTTAGGCGCTTTAGACAGACTGTATACCATGTAGCCCATCTTCTTGAGAATTATGCTCTAGGACAAGCACCAACATTGCAGTCAGATATATGAAAACCCATAAGCAACTGCATATCTTAGATCCCTGTCCTCACCATCCTAAGGAAGTTGCAAATTATATGCTATAGTAGCAGTAATCAAAGGTATGTATAGCCCATGGGGGCCGTAGTAAAAATATCATCTATACCAATTCTTCTGTTAGGCTCCAAGGGTTCCTGGGATCTCTCCTGAGCATTCCTGAAGACTTCAGTGGGTTCCCTTAGCTGCTGTCTCTCATTACTCCTGGCCTCTGCCAATGTCTGCCACTGGCGTCTATGGATACTTTCCTGTGTTTCTCTCAAAACCTCAGCAATGCTAGTATAATTTCACTGGATTTGCCTCTGTATCTCCCATGTGGAGGTAAAGAATGAATCCTCTTCCCACTGATGTTTTCATCTTTCTTACTGAAGCACCAAAGGAGAGCTGTGTGTCCCCCCCAGCCTCTTAGTACTCCAAGTGCCTTTATTTCCATCTTTATTTCCATCTTTCCGCTTTTTGTGGAGTTGGAACAAAATTTAAGTGACACAAACCCAGGGCTATGGCTGTGGCCAACATCATCCCTCTTACCTGAACCTTCCACCATAATCCAATGGCCTCCACCTTCCCAATGATAGGGTGTCCAAGGAGTTATTGTATGGTTTTCTTGGATCTTCTTTGGGGATGATCTATAAGCTCCAAGAGCCTGTCCAGATAATCCTCCACATTCTGACATTTCCAAGTGATTTTATAGTACTGTTATTCCTGCATCATTTCATGTAAACATTACTTACAATAGTTCTACGTTATTATTTAGCATTCACGATGATTGAGAGATGCTCAGCCCTACATAAATTTACGGTACAAGTTAATTATTTATATTAGTAAATAATAAATTTTTATTTACATTAACTCCAAAAATGAGGTATTGTAATTTTTAAGTGTTTACAAAGGTCAACTCTTAAATATCAACAAACTCAACCAGCAATCTTCAGTTCTCATGAGATTCTCTAGAATCTTTTTAAGAGTTTAAAGTGGTACTCAAGACCCAAAGCCACTTGGCTTTGGATTACTCTGCCTCTTGAATTATCTCAGCAGGATAAGCCTTCCTAAGGATTGAATTGTATCCTCCCCAAATTCATATGTTGAAGCCTTAACCCCCAATGTGACTACTTTTAGAGAGAAGACATTTAGGAGGTAATTGGGTAAAATGAGGTGTGGCCCTGATCTGATAGAAATGTTGTCTTTATAAGATGAGATACCAGAGAGCCCATCATCTCTCTCCCTCCCTCCCTGCCTCCCCTCCCTCTCGCTTTCACTCCCTCACCCTCCATGCACCACAGAGGAAAAGCCTTTGAGGACACAGCTAGAAGGCAACTGCCTACAAACTAGGAAGAGAGCTCTCACCAGAAACCAACTCTGCTGGACCTTGATTATGGAATTTTAGCCTCCAAAACTGTGAGAAAATACATTCCTGATGTTTAAGCCACCCAGTCTATGGTATTTGGTTATGGTAGCCTCAGCAAAAAAATATAAGCCCCATCAAAATGGATCCAGCGCTTGATTCAATCAGGCTGCTATCCTCCCTCAGAGGAGCAGAACTAGAAAATCATATTCCAATCTGTTTTAACAAAGAGCTAAGAGAAATGACCTAAGGGCTCAAGCGAGGTAGCATAGGTGAGGTGGGGTGTAAAAATCATTTAATATAATGTTCTAATCAGAGGCAACATGGAGAAACAGAGAGAGCCAGATATCCTGGAGTAGAGGGGGGGATAAAAGAATGTGATTTATCAAACTCCATGAATTTTAGTTTTAGAGCCAAATGCAAGTTTTCTGTCTGTGAACTGTTTCTTGTTTACAAAATGCAAGTCTGGCCCTATCTTGCAGTTCATTTATAGCTATGGATTTGGAATCTGCAGGAACACTTTCAAGCCATAGTTTTTCCACTTTCCTTGCAAATATTTCCATCCTACTTTGAAAGAAGACAGAAGATTTTTAGGCCTTTATCTGTGTAATAACAGAAGCCTGCCTTTTACACAAAACCAGGTTCTTTATTTTCTGCATTGTATCTCCTCCTTAGTTGCTTTATCATTATGTTTCATACCTGGATGTTTTCTTTTGTAACCTCCTCTGTTTTAACTCTGATTTTCCTATGTACAGAGCCTTATATACTATTTTGGTCATGTAACTTTATCTTTCCATATGTAAATAAATCACACATCTATATTTTCATCTTTCTCTCATAACTTCAAGATCCATAAATCCAAGTGCTTTCTAGATATTTCTAGATGTGAGACACATCTCACACTGCATGCCTAAAATGGAATTCATTGTATTTCCCCCAAAACTGTTCCATCTCACATATTCAAAACTCTGTTTAATGCCTCATCTATTCTACAATCTCCCAAACTATATGGAAGCCTCAAAGACACCTTCAACCTGTCTCTCTCCTTGGCTCTCTCTAGTCTCGTTCATGATCTACAATCTAGTCACTTATCAAATCCTTTTGTTCCTACCTCAGATGTGTCCCTCAAAACTTGACAGTCCATGGTTTCCCACTGTCACTGCTGTCATCTTAGCACAGGTTTTCTTAATATTTTTCTTTTTTTAGGGTTTCCTAATTTATTGCCTCGACTCCTGGCAACCACAACCTCCTGGTTCATCTCTCAGCCTCAAGACAACTGGAACTGGTATTTCTCTAATTCAGCTTTATATTTCATTGGGGTACCCATGGGCTCTTATCCTGAGCCCTCTCCTGAAATTTATCATTATCAAAGCTGCCAATTACCCCTCAGATGTAAAATCTAATGGATTCTTTTCAGTTCTCATCATCACAGCCTCTCTTCAGCATTTGATGATACTGTTGACTACTCTTTTCATAAAAGTCTCTACTCCTAGGTCTGGAACCCATTTTCCCTGGTTATTTTACTACCTTCTTATTATTTCTTCCCATCTCCTTTGTTGACTCTTCTTCCTCTGCTCACCCTTTAAACTAGTTTTCTAGAGAGCTGTCATTGCCTTCTTGTTTCATTCTATTTGTTTGCCCAGATAATCACATCTTCTCCCATGGCTTCAGCTGCCACTGAGATTTTTCTTAATTCAAGACTTTCTCCTGAGATGAAACAATATTTTCAGTTTCCAAATGAATATCTGCAGTTTGATGATGTCTCACAGAAATCTTAAATCACAATGTTCCAAACTAAACTCCGTCTCTATTTCCCTCGATCTCTTCCTTAATTATTTCTTACCAAGTATTTCTGTTACCTACTAAGTCATACAAAACAGAGCCTCACTTATTAAACTTTTTAATAGGTTCTATTGCCATGAAGAGGAAAGTTCAAGTTCTTTACTATCAGTGTGGCAGGCACCTTTGAAGTCCAGCATCATACTCCCTCAGCTCAACTCAGTACGGATTGCAGCAGCATCTGAACTGGAATGCTCTGTGTGAGCCATCTTACTTGAACTGCCAACATCCCTTCCCAGAATGCACCACTTTTCTTCCTGCCTTAGTCTTATCTAAAGCTACATGCTTGGGCAAGACACAGAACAGCCCAATGCTGAGGAAAAGTTTATATTTCCAGAGGAAAACCTCAGCCAATGGGAGATGGAGGCCAGCAGATAAGTGACCAAGCCTCTTACCCCCTCCAATTGTGGAGGTATTCTCTATTATTCTCAGAGGTCCAAGGCCAAATCACATTTCTTGCCCACATCTGTGCCATCCAGAGCACAATGTTTGCTATCTCATGCTCCCTTCTTCTCCATGCCAAGTACTTGCCTCAGGCTCTGCCTTGGGGAAACCCCAAATAATGACAGTTGATTCAGCAGTGGTAGTCTATAGAGAAGGCTTTTAGGTTGGGTTTCTGTTGAAATGGAATGGAGAACCCCATTGTTAATAGTCAGCTCCTGGGGTGGTATAGCATCACAACTCTGAGGACTCAGAGTAGTGACTCAGGATGCAATAGAGGCAAAGGAAGTATTAGGCCAGGAAGTATTTCTAGCACTTGGGCATTATGGAAATATAAATTATGGACTAAACTAGCTTTTGTAAACTTCTTTGGAAGCCTTGAAACAAAAGAATGATAAGAATATTGTTAAGTAAATTATGGTAAGCCCACTTAATAGAATATTATATACCTTTTAAAATGTTTTGGGGGATTTTTTAAGCAGTATCAACAAAGGTGTTTGATACCATATTAAGTCAGAAAGCAGAATAGGGACATGAATCTTCACTAGAATTAAAACTTTGAAGCAAAATATCTATGCTTAGGAATATCTATGTTGAAAGGGAAAACAACTATGTGCTATGACCATCTCAGGATGGTAGAATCAAGAATTGCAGTTTTTCTTTTATCTATTTCTAAAATGTTCTTTGATTGTGTCTGTATTGTTATATGGACAGGTAGATAAAACATTAAAAAATTTACTTTAAATTAAAAATGCTTTTTAAAAGTACTGAACTTTTAAAGCTTGTTTTAGATACATAAGTAAAATTTTGGGAAATTTTTCACTCTTTAGATGAAAAATAATACTGTTTATAAGTTCTTTGTAAGCATTAACATTTCTGTATTCATATCCACTAGTGAAGAAAGTTGTTGCAGAATTCCTTGGCCCGTGAATGAACAGATTTCATCACATGGATAACCCTTTTGATGTGAGATCAACTAAGTCCTAAAGTTGCTGAGCTGACTAGACACGTCCACTAAGGCAGAGTTTTTAGAAACGATGTCTCATTCCACAAATGTTTTAAATTTATAACGCAAGTATGTTGTGTTCATTGTTGACAAAATTAGAAAATTCAAATAAGCAAAATAGAGAAGTCTTTAAAAACCACCTATCGACTCACCATTATGTCTCAGAAGTTTTTATGAATTAAGAAATTACAAGATATATCATGCATGCAGGAGTTTGTGCAGTTTAAAACACATTTGTCCAGCTACAGAGTCCTGTATTTTCAAAGCCCTCCTGACCACATAAAACTTCCAAACTCTAGGAAGCCAATATGCTTAATTTTGTGTTCATCATTCATTGTTTTTCTTTATATTTTATCATATACGTGCACGTCCTTAAGGAATATAATATTTAATTTTGCCTGTTGTTTTACCTTTCTTTGGATATAGAGATTCCTTGTGTATTCCTGACTTGTCTTTTCCTGCTCAATACTGTGATATTGAGAACTACCACAATGTGTCATGTAGCTGGGTTTCATTCACTTTTATCACTGCATGGTGTTTCTTTTTATATGAGTCTATTAGAATTTATTGGTGCATTTTACTGTTGTTGGACATTTGAGTCATATTTAATTTGTATTATTATGAACAATGTTACTGTGTCTATTATAGTTCATGTCTCCTGATACAATGCAATAATTTATCCAGGGTAAAAGTAGAATTTCTTACACCAGCAGGGTTCAGAAGTTCCTACAGTTTCACATTTTCACCAACACTTAATGCTATCATACTTTTATGTATCTGCTAATCCAGCAAGTGTGAAATGTTAACACAGTATTTTATTTTTCTTCCCCCAGATTAATAAAGAGCTTGAGTATTCTTTATTTGTTGGGTTTACTTTTGTGTGTGTGAAATGCCTGTTCATGACTTTTGACCATTTGCCTTTTAGTTGTTTCCTTCTCTTCCCCTTCCTTCTCCTCCTCCTCCAAGAGCTCCTTAACACCCTAGATGATAAGACTTTGACAGTTATATGTGTAGTGACATCTGCTTCCAGTTTGCGCTAATCTTTTTTTACTCCGTGTGTGTGTGTGTGTGTGTGTGTGTGTGTGTGGTTGTTGTTTTTGCATGAGGAGAAGCATAAGTTTTACTTTTAACATAGTCTTTTTTTTTTTAGTTTGCCTTTTACTTGGTCTTGTTTCAAAAACTCTTCGTCACTCTAAGATCATGAGAATATTTTCCTGTATGTTTTCTCCACAATGTGAAAATTTTTACCTTTTCCTTTTAAGTCCTTAATCCATTTGGATCGTTTCTATACATTGTGTAAATTATTGGCCAGCCCATGCTCCTCTTTACTCTTACCTCTGTCCTATGTCAAGTTGCCGTACATAAGTGAGACTGGTTTTTCCCCCTTTTCTTCTAAGTCTTGACATTTAGTAAGTTAAGTTCTCTTCTCCCTTGTCCCCTACACCTTCTTATATTTTATTTATTTATTTATTTATTTTTATATATGAAATTTATTGACAAATTGGTTTCCATACAACACCCAGTGCTCATCCCAAAAGGTGCCCTCCTCAATACCCATCACCCACCCTCCCCTCCCTCCCACCCCCCATCAACCCTCAGTTTGTTCTCAGTTTTTAACATTCTCTTATGCTTTGGCTCTCTCCCACTCTAACCTCTTTTTTTTTTTTTTCCTTCCCCTCCCCCATGGGTTCCTGTTTCTTGGTTGTTCTTTACACTTTGCTCTAGAATTATCTCGTCAAATTACACATACTGCACACACAGATACTGGAACTTTGGTAAAGATTACATCAAATTTCTACATGAATTTGTGAAGGATTGATGTCTTTACAATATTGACTATTCCCATCTATGAATGTGGCATTTTTGTACATCTATTTAGATTTTCCTTATTATCTTTCAATAAAAATGTGTAATTGTCTTTGCATATCATTTAAAAAACTATCCCTAGATCCTTTTTTGTTTGTGATTGTACATGGTATACATCCTTTAAATTATTTTTTTTCTAAAAGTGTACAGTGTATTGAAATATATTTGAATTTTGTATCTTGATTTTATACCTGGCAACCTTTATATACTCAGAGGTTAATTCTAACAGTTTTCCTATTGATTCTTTTGGGATTTCATATAAGCAACACTATTACCTATAAATGATGATAGTTTTCTTGCTTTGCAATCATTACAGTTTTGCCTTTTTCTTGTCTTATTGTGCTACGATTATAGCCATATTGGTAAACAAAAGTGATGATAGAAGGCATCTTTCTCAGGTTTCTGATTTTGAAAGCAATGTTTTTAATTTCTCACCACTAAATGTTTGCTGTGGGATTTCTTTATAATTATCCATCATTGCAATAGGGTATTCCCTTCTATTCTTAGTTTATCAAGAGGATGTTTTTTAATGAATGAATGAATATTGGATTTTATCAAACATTATTTGTGCTTCATATTAAGGTGGTTATATGGCTTGTTTTCTTTAATATGTTGATGTAGTATATTACATTATTGATATTTTTCAACTTTAAATTCACCTTGCATAACTGGGCTAACCAACTTTGTTGTTTTTATACATTTCTAGATTATGTTTGCTAATACATTTACTTAGGATTTTTGCATGTAGGCTCATGAGTGAGACTGGTCTATAATTTTGTAATTTTTATAATTTTATGTCTTAGTGCAGTAGCCTCATGAAAGTAGTTGGGGAGCTTTTCCTCATTTTCTGTTTTCTGAAAGCACTTATGCAACATTTGTAATTATCTGTTCCTTAAAAGAATCTAAATCCATTTTTTTCATCATGGGAGGATTTTAGCTATTAAGTCTTCCCTTAAAGATTACAAGATCATGTAAGTTAATTTTTTTCTTGAGATAGCTTTAATATTGATAACTTTTTTCAAATTTGTTAATTTTAACTAAACTTAAAATTTTACTGGCATGAAGTTTTTAACATTCTTTTCTATCTTTTGAAAACACTGTTACATCTTTTTTTCTAACCATTCTTTCCTGTGGTTGATCAAATCTATTATTTTTTAATTAACTTTTTAACTCTTGTCTTTGTTTTCCAGTTTATTCATTTCTGCTTTCATATGTTTTGTTACTATTACACTTCCTTTGGGTCTATTCTGTTTAGGTTCTACCTTTTAAAATTGGATGTGTAGCTCCTGTATTTCCAGTCTTTCTTCTTTTCTAGTGTATGCATTTAAGGTTACATATTTCCTTCTAAATATTGTTTTAGCTGCACTCTATGGGTTTTGATAAGTAGCATTTTCTTATTATTCAGTTTTGAGTACTTTCTGATTCCTGTTATAATTTTTCTTTTATTTATAAAGTAGGTAAAAATATTTTTTTCTTAATTTACAAGTGTATAGGTATTCCAAAGCGATATTTTTATTGGTACATAAATGAATTACATTGTCTGCAGAGAATGTGTTTTCTATAATACCTGCCCTTATTATTTACACTTGCTTTAAGGCCAACAAAGTGATCAGTTTTCATAAATATCACAGTGTGCTTGGAATTCACGTAATTCTCCAGTCAGGGGTAGTGGAGAGGAAGAACTTTTCTATTTATGCCTATTAGTAAAACTTGTTAGCTACATTCTGAAATATTCTATATGTGTATTAATTTTTTGCTTTCTTATGAATCATTTACTGAGGTCATACATTATAAACCTCCCACCAGGTTTTAAAGTTTTGTTATTAAGTGAATACAAGATAAGAATTATTTAAGGTACCTGGTGCCTTGGACATTATCTAGAGGTAGTGAACCTCCCTCCCTCCCTCTTTTCCTTCCTTCCTTCCTTCCTTCCTTCCTTCCTTCCTTCCTTCCTTCCTTCCTTCTTTCTTTTCTATCTCTAGTGATCCTTTCTCCTTAAAAACTAATTTGCCTGATATTAATATCACGATATCAGATTAATTTTGGTTAGCAGGTCCCTGGCATAACTTCCCTTCATTTTACTTTCATTCTTTCTGTGTATTTCTGTGTATTTCATTCTTTCATTTGATCTGCTTCAGTTCTGTATGTGTATGTGTATGTGTATCTGTGTATTTATATATGTTTTAAACAGACTAGTAGCATATTTTAAATGCTGTTTTGTTGCTTGCCTTTTATTTCAAAAATGTTATGACTGTTTCCTTATACAAACATTTCTTCCAATTTTTTTAAAAGCTACATAGTATTCCATAATACATTAAGTACTCCACTTTGAGAATATTTTGTTTTCTTCAAGTTTTTACTATTACAAATAACCTTGTAATAAACTTCCATACTACATCTTTGTAAATTTCTCTGATTGCTTCCTTATATAAATTCCTAGAAGAGAAATATCTGGTTAAAATGATGAATTGTTGGGGCGCCTGGGTGGCGCAGTCGGTTGAGCGTCCGACTTCAGCCAGGTCACGATCTCGCGGTCCGTGAGTTCAAGCCCCGCGTCAGGCTCTGGGCTGATGGCTCGGAGCCTGGAGCCTGTTTCCGAATCTGTGTCTCCCTCTCTCTCTGCCCCTCCCCCGTTCATGCTCTGTCTCTCTCTGTCCCAAAAATAAATAAACGTTGAAAAAAAAAAATTTAAAAAAAAAATGATGAATTGTTAAAAGTATTTTGAGACAGTTATTTGAGAATATATTGAACTAACACTTTTAATCAGAAGTTTAGCATGGTGACTATTTTCCCATATCCTCCCCAACCTTAGGAGTTAACCTTTTATCCTTGGTATTCTGATGAGAAAAAACAAAGAAAAACAAAGGCTACCTTCAAACAAATGGAAACATTTTCTATGTTCACATATTGGAAGAATTACTATTGTTAAAATGCCCATACCACCCAAAGTAATCTACAGACTCAGTGTAATCCCCTATCAAAATTCCAATGGCATTTTTCACAAGACTAGAACAAATAATAATAAAATTTGTACGTACCCACAAAAGACCCTAATTAGGCAAAGAAAATTTTTTTAATTAATTTATTTAAATTCAAGTTAGTTAACATGAGGTGTACTATTGGTTTCAGGAGTGGAACCCAGTGATTCATCTCTTACATATGACACCAGTGCTTACTCAACAAGTGCCCTCCTTAATTAATACCCATCACCCATTTAGCCCATACCCCACCCACCTCCCCTGTAGCAACCCTCAGTTTGTTCTCTGAATTTAAGGGTCTCTTATGGTTTGCCTCTTTCTCTGTTTTTAATCTTATTTTTCCTTCCCTTGCCCTATGTTCATTTGTTTTGTTTCTTTAATTCTACATAGGAATGAAATTATATGATATGTGTCTTTCTCTGACTTATTTTGCTTAGCATAATACACTGTATTCTATCCACATTGTTGCAAATGACAGAATTTCATTCTTTTTGATCACTGAGTAATATTCCATTATATATATATATATATATGTGTGTGTGTGTATATATATGTGTGTGTATATATATATATATATATATGTGTGTGTGTATATATATATGTGTGTGTGTGTGTGTGTGTATATATATATATATATATATATATTCCATTATACACACACACACACCACATCTTCTTTATCCATTCATCAGTTGATGGACAATTGGGCTCTTTCCATAATTTGGCTAGTGTTGATAGTGCTGCTATAAACATTGGGATACATGTGCCCTTTCGAATCAGCATTTTTGTATCCTCTGGATAAATACCTAGTAGTGCAATTGCTGGGTCATAGGGTAGTTCTATTTTTAATTTTTTGAGGAACCTCCATACGGTTTTCCAGAGTGGCTGCACCAGTTTGCATTCCCAAGTGTTCCCCTTTCTCCGCATCCTCGCCAACATTTGTGATTTCCTGAGTTGTTAATGTTAGCCATTCTGACAGATGTGAGGTAGTATCTCATTGTGGTTTTGATTTGTATTTCTCTAATGATGAGCAATGTTGAGCATCTTTTCATGTGTCTGTTAGCCATCTGGATGTCTTCTTTGGAAAAGTGTCTATTCATGTCTTCTGCCTATTTCTTCACTGGATTATTTTTTGGGGGGTGTTGAGTTTGGTAAGTTCTTTACAGATTTTGGATACTAACCCTTTATCTAATATGTCATTTGCAAATATCCTCTCCTATTCTGTCAGTTGCTTTTTAGTTTGACTGATTGTTTCCTTCGCTGTGCAGAAGCTTTTTATCTTTATGAGGTCCTGATAGTTCCTTTTTGCGTTTTTTTCCCTTGCTTCAGAGACATGTCTAGCAAGAAGTTGCTGTGGCTAAGGTCAAAGAGGTTGCTGCCTGTTTTCTTCTGATGGTTTCCCATCTCACATTTAGGTCTTTCATCCATTTTGAATTTATTTTTGTGTATAGTGTAAGAAAGTGGTCCAATTTCATTCTTCTGTATGTTGCTGTCCAGTTTTCCCAGCACCATTTGCTGAAGAGACTGTCTTTTTTCCATTGGATATTATTTCCTGCTTTGTTGCAGATTAGTTGGCTATACATTTGTGGGTCCATTTTTAGGTTCTCTATTATGTTCCATTAATCTATGTGTCTGTTTTTGTGCCAGTACCATACTGTCTTGATGATTACAGCTTTGTAATACAGCTTAAAGTCTGGAATTGTGATGCCTCCAGTTTTGGTTTTCTTTTTCAACGTTACTTTGGCTATTTGGGGTCTTTTCCATTTGGCTATTTGGGGTCTTTTCCAGTTGCGTACAAATTTTAGAATTGTTTGTCTCAGCTCTGTGAAGAGAGCCAAAGCAATCTTGAGAAAGAACAAAGCTAGAGGTATCACAGTCCCAGGTTTCAAGATACACTACAAAGCTGTAGTAATCAAAACAGTATGGTACTAGCAAAAAAAAAAAAAAAAAAAAAAAGACATATAGATCAATGGAGAGCCCAGGAATAAGCCCATGTTTATATAGTCAAATAATCTGTGACAAAAGAGGCAAGAATATATCATGGGAAAATGATAGTCTTTCTAAGAAACAGTGCTAGGAAAACTGGATAGCGACATGCAAAAGACTGAAACTGGACCACTTTCTTACACGATACACAAACATAAACTCAAAATAAATATCGAAATGTGAGACTTGAAACTATAAAACTCCTAGAATAAAACATAGGTAGTAATCTCTTTGATATAACCCTCAGCAACATTTTTCTAGATATGTCTCCCAAGGCAAGGGAAACAAAAGGAAAAATAAACTATTGGGACTATACTAAATTTAAAAGCTTTTGTACGGTGAAGGAGACCATCAACAAAATGAAAAGGCAACCTACTGAATAAGAGAAGATATTTGCAAATGATATATCCAATAAGGGATTAATATCTAAAGTATATACAGAACTTACCCAGCTGAACACCAAAAAATATAAATAATATGATTTAAAACTAAGCAGAGGATCTGAATAGACATTTTTCTAAAGAAGACATACAGATGGCTAATAGACACAGGCAAAGATGCTCAATCTCTAATCATCAGGGAAATGCAAATCAAAACTACAGTGAGATATCATCTCATACCTGTCAGAATGACTAGTATCAAAAACACAGGAAACATCAAGTGTTGGTGAGGATATGGAGAAAAATGGACCCTAGGCACTGTTGGTGGGAATGAAAACTGTTCTAGCCACTGTGGAAAACAGTATGGAGGTTCCTCAAAAAATTAAAAATAGAAATGCAATACAATCCAATAATTCCACTACTGCTTATTTACTGAAAGAAAACAAAAGTGCTAACTTGGAAAGATATATGTGTCCCTATGTTTATTGCAGCATCATTTATAATAGACAAGATATGGAAGTAACCTAAATGTCCAGCATTTCATGAACAGATAAAGAAGATGTGGTATGTCTATACAGTGGAATATTACCCAGCTATAAAAAAAGATCTTGCCATTTCCAACAGCATGGATAGTCTTAGAGGGTATGCTGTTAGGTAAAATACATACAGCAAAGACAAATACCATATGATTTTTCTTACATATGGAGTTTTAAAAACCAAAACAAACAAACAAAACAGAAACAAATTGGTGGTTGCCAGAGGGGAGGGGAGAGGTGAATGGGCAAAAAGAGATTAAGTAGAGTGGGAGATACAGTATTCTAGGTATGAAATGAATAAGTCACAGGAATAAAAGGCACAGCATAGGGAATATAGTCAATGAGACTGTAATAGCAATGTATGATGACAGACGGTAGCTACACTTATGGTGAGCACTGCATAACATATAGTCTTGTTAAATCACTATGTTGTACACTTGAAATTAACGTAACCTGTGTCAGCTATACTTCAATATGAATAAATAAAGTCTTTTTATTTTATGTATCCCATGATTTCTGTCTTGTCTAATATTCTTTATTCATTTAAAAAAATTAGTTATTTTTTATTGGTAGGAAACCTATGTAATAGTAGTCCCATGCTCTATACATTTACAATCTTTTTTTCTAATTTGTTATTACTTTTTGTGTTAATAGCATTTTTACACACAGATGCCCCTTTTTATATTTTCAGTAATAAAATGTAATTATCTCTTTATTTGCAGTTTATCCCTGTGTTATGCTTTGAATGATCTTCCCCTCTCCATAATTATATAAATGTTTAATTTTTTTCCAGATCATTTATAAATCTTTTATAGATCTTTTAATTCTAATTTGTAATATTTAAGTCATCACTCTATTTTTGAATTTCAGTTGGTAAATTCCTTGAATACAATCTCTTTTTCAAATAACTATTTTTGAATCTTTAAATATATATATGTATATATATATATATATAATATATATATTCTTTTCTCATTCATTTGCAGTGTTGCTTTTATAGTATATTGAGCATGTAATACTCTTTACTTGCTTCCAGACTGTTTTTACCTATTTTACCTAGTTCTTTTTAGACTGTTCCATTGATTGCCTTCCATGGTTGGTGCCACACTGCTTTTAATATCATGACTTTATAATATGCTTTATTATCTAACAGTTCTTGTGCACATCATTTTTTTATTTTATACTATTTGTTAGCTATTCTTGCCCAATTATTTATTCATATAAACTTTAAAATAATTTTATAAAGTCTTTCAGCCCAAATATCTTTTGGGGAGTTTGGTTAGACAAAGATCTGTTTTATAAATTAACTCAGGAACCAAGTCTCTCAAACGTGACATGACTGTAATTCTAGTTAATGGAAAATATAAATGAGATCTACTTGATGTCATATGCATGGGAAGTTGGTAAGTAGCACAAATGTTTTTTTAAGACGTGCTTTCCTTGTTTTTGTCCTGAACCTCAAGGAAATATGGCATGGAAATGGGGTTTTCTTTCAGTGATTTCCCTGCCTTTTTCCCCATGTAAAACATTTCACAGCTTGTCTCATTACAGCATTTGTAAAAACACAGTCTGAGAGCAGTGGTGCATAAATGAATTATTTAAGTTTTGCAGCAAATCGTCCTGATCTTGCTTGCTGCTTCTTAATGCACTTTAAGTGAGCCCAGGGAGGCGAATCATAGAAGACACGGGGTGGAATGTAAACCAAGTTTTATTAGCCACAAAAAGCCACACTATAACATTTATTAAGTATCAGAGACAGTGTGTTTAAATAAGTTTGATTCGCTGAATAATCACCAACGTTGCAGCCATCTTCCCTGGATAGGAGCACTTCCTTGTCAAAAACATTTATTTTCTTGTCACTTCTGTTAATATAATGGGCTCTTGGGGTTTTGTGAGAGTTTCTTAGCAAATAGTGATTTTCAACAAATTACTATGTGTCTCCCACTGAATACAGCTTTAATAGCTGGGGGGAGGTGAGGAAAACCACACACACCGTTGACTGAAAGTATATCATCTTATTATCAGTGCCACATTTAGGGGCTACAGCTGCCCTAGGAAAATGAGAAGCCAGACCCCTCTCAAGCCCTTCCCAGGCCTTCCTCCAGTTAGCAGTGTCAATAAACTTGATGTTCTCCTAGTCAGACTGGCCTGAGGCTAATTCCTTTTCTCTTTAGGGGTGAAACAGCCTTTAAGACCAAATAATTTATACCACAATTACCAACTCTTCCTCCCATATCTTTTTCTTTCCCCTGATGCAAAGTGAAATAGACAGATGCTCCAAATGTTTCTGAGTGTAGGAGCACCTTTCTAATTTTATGTCAGTAGGGTGAGTTGAGGATAGGTACTTCCAGGATGCTCTGCTGTATACATCTGCATTATAAATCCTTTTTATCTTTGGCTTAGGCCATTATTTTAATTCCAGACAGAAAACAACACTAAAAAAATTAAATATACCTAAGTACTCAATGGAAAGACACAGGCTGATAAATATTTAATGAAACAGAGAGCTCACTTTAGATATTTGTGAAACACTGCCTGCTTGTGTACTTGCCCTGCTCCTCTATGACAAGAAGCTCAATGGCAATTTGTAAGTGTGTGTCTTTGTGTGTGCACATATGTGTGTGTTTGAACCCTAACCCCGTGAAAAAAGGAAGGAAGGAATGAAAGAAAGAAGGGAGGAAGGAAGGCGAGAAATACCCACTCATCCTTTCTAGTCTTTCTTGGAAATAGTCTTTTTGACAGGGAGACTCACCGATTGCCTTCTGTTCATTGTACACAGATCTGTGGTGCTGCAGGTCCAGAGATACTGGGGAAAGATCCCAGTATGGCACCTAGGAATCGGATTTTACTATCCACACAGCAGTTTGGCATCAGTGAACAGATATCTCTTCAGTAAGGGTACCTACCAAGATTGTGGTTATCAGTGAGAAGATTGTTGTTCCTCTGGGTTTCTGACTGCCCAGATAGTCAGGTCCTTTGGGACATGGGCTTGTCTTGGAATATTGATTTGAAAGTGAGGGTATTGGGCATTCAGATTCATTCACTCACTCACTTAACCAATCGTGCAACAAACTCTTCTTGAATGCCTACTGTGTGCTAGGAATTTTGCTGAGTTTCAGACTAGCCTCTATGTTCAAGTTTTTCATTATCTACTAAGTGATTCAGAGTAAGAAAGGGATATTTGTAATATAGGTAAAACTTCATGTGACATGGGTAAACACAGGTGGTTGCAGAAGCTATAGGTTGGACACTGACTTGTTGACCCAGTCTTGGCAGAGGTGTGGGGCTGGGAAGGGTTTGACAAAGCCTTGGAAGATCTGAAATCCAAGCTGAGATTGAACAGACAGATAAACAGGAGTGAGTGCATATGTAAAGGGGGAGGCAGGAGAGACTGTTCAGAGTACTGAGAGGAACCCTAAGTGGTTAGGTAGGGCTGGAACTCAATTGGAGAAAGCATAAGACTAGAGACGTATGCAGGGACCTGTTCACCACCGCCTTAGAACTGTAAGAATTTTCACTTAGCTCTTGAGAGCAATGTGTTGTTTTAGAAATTCTAAGTAGGGGAGTTACATGATCAGATTTGCAATGTAGAAGTCACTGTTGAATTTTTTTACAAGCACGTATTCATTGAAAGAGATCCCTCTTCACAGTGTCAAGAATAAATTGGAGGGGACAAGGCTTGAGTTTAAGAGAGAAATTGGATGGTTAGTTAAGCTAAGAGCTGATTGTCTACAAATATCTCATTGGAAAGAAGACTGTGTGAGGGGGGTGCGTGCTTTACAATTTTTCTAACAAGACTGGTGACTTACTGAATTTATCAGGAAAAAAAGGAAAGAGTAAAAACTGAGAGAAGAGTTTCTGGCCTCAGTTACAAGATGGATGCCAGTCCATGAGTAGGATGTGACAGGAGAAGTTGAATTCTGAAGAAGACTTATGAAGTCACAAACCTAGGGGACAACCAAATGAATATATCTTGAAGACAGTGGACACACAGTTCTGTAGTTCAGGAGACAGATTCTAGTTCTTACTTTCACCGACTTATCCACTCCACAGTAAAAATGATTAGTAATATCATCTATCTACCTTCAAGGGACCATTTGATGCCTCTCCATAAAAAGATGGGGTCAAAAATCCAAATAAGAACAGTTTCAGACAAAAAAAAATATGTTTTTTTCTATATCATATCAAATGTTGAGATATCAGGAAATACCCAGGCTTAGAATTTTTTTTCCAAAGTTTTTTCTCCAATGTTTGGCACTGTAAATAAGGAATAAATGTTTGCTAGGTCTCAATGGAGATAAATATTACCTAATGTTTAGAAGAATTCTTAATTTTCAGTAACATTAAACACCTTTGCATTAAGTTATTTACTTAAATAAGGGTTTTCTATCTTAGGACATTAGAGAACCATTAAAAAGGAAGCCATCTTTTGGCTTGGTCTTGTCTTGGTCTGATTCTATCGCCACACAACAATCACAACAAACAAGACAGCTTTTCATTTTATTTTTAGCACTGAATAACGTGTTCTAGTTGTGTGGAGAGTTGACTTAATAAACATTGTGAAGCCTATTCTCTACTTCCAAGGTGGTCTGGGAGCAGTGGGTATGGGTCAAAGGATAGGGCGAATCAGGGATCTAGTAAGAAAATGCAAGGATGAAGAGGAGTTATACAATGATTGAATAACTGCAAAAGGCAAATGCCTGCTGAAAGAATCAGAGACCACAGTTCTTCTCCAAATGTGCAGGAGACCAGAGAGCACGCAAGAGTGCAAGGATCTGTATCCACTTGGCCAAAAAGGCTCACAAAACATGTACTTTCTCCACAATAGCAAGTATTCTCAAAGAATTACATGCTCACTATTCAGCAGTGTGATTTTAATTTGTGGCTAAGCCTTCCTCATAATCTTCAGCATCATTTCCATCACTAGTGTTTGTATGTGCATGGGTGACAGTCTGCTCCTCATATCTCACACGGGGTGGGGGTGGAGGGGTTGACCTCTTTAGCACCTTCCAGGCAGTGTTTACTGCTTAAGTAATTGTCCTTCATGAAATTTATATCAGTCGTGCTAAACTACCTTGGAAAACCGTGGGTTTTGTTCCAAAGTTTTTACAATTTCTACTGGTTTTGTCTTAACTAGTTTATGCCTGCTTCTGTTAATATAACCATCTTTCTTTGTAATCTTGGATTGAAAAGTGCAATATTTTTTAATATGTTTAAAGCAATAATTAAATGTTACCCATACAAAACAACTGAGGTAACAACTGTATGAACAATTTTTTTCCATGGCAACCATGCCACACTGGCTCTCTGTTCTGTCTTGAGACTTAAAAAAGTTATATTTATGAATAGGTAAAACATGTAAACAGTATATAATTCCAAAAAGCCAAAATAGTAAAAAGCAAGTTTCCTTGTTCCCTTCCTCCATGACAACCCCTCTTACCAGTTTCTTATGTATCTTTCATATATATTCTGTCAACATGTACATATATCCTTTTTACAATGTTATGTATTATTTACACAAATTATAAATATATTCAATTTTTGTACCCTTTCTTTTTCACCTAATACTCTGCCTAAAAAGTCCGTCCTTTTCAGTGCATATAATTAACTCATTCCTTTTTATAATTAAAAAGTTTTATTTCATTTGAATTTGCTTTAAGTTACATAACTGATAATCCTTTATTAGTGGAGATTTTGCTTATTTTTTTAGTTGTTGTTTTAATATTTTTGTTAATAATAATGTAGCACCAATCATTCTTATACAAATATAATCACGCATATATGAGAGTGTATCTACAGTATAAATTCCTAGAAATCAAATTGTAGGGTTGAAGCAAATAAATATTGTAAATTTTGATAAATACTGACAGTTTGTCTTCCATAGAAATTGTACTAATATATATTTCTACCAACATTGTATGAGAATGCCACTTTTACCAGACTAATACAGTGTATAATCAAGGGTTCCCACTTTTGTCAAACTTGTAGGTGAAAAAAGTCATCTTATGGTTTATTTTTTAGGTTTTTCTCATTACGAGTGAAGTTAACTTTACGTGTTTTAAAAGATGTTTTTTCTCCTTTGTTGTAAACTATTTGTTTATGCTCCTCACCTAGTTTTCTATTGGATTCTTTTTTTTTTCTTATACAATCATAGGAGCTCTTTATATTGATAAGAATTTATTACATTGCCTATGATATACATTTTAGTGTTTTTTTACCAGATTTTTTGATCTTCCACGTTTTCTTTTTATTGCCTCTCTGTTCATTTTTATGATAAAATCTTTGATCTGCTTGACATTGGGGATATGGTATAAGTTAGGAATCCAATTTTTTCAAATGGGCTTTCAGTAGCTTTGATTCATATTTCTGAATAAATCCATCTTTTCCAGTTGTTAAAGACTTCTTTTTGCTCCTAATGTTAATTTTTTCTTCTTATACAGTACAAAATGATAGATTCGATCTGATTGTCTTTTTCCTGTATCTTTTATTGTTACTATTTTGCTATTGTAATAGGATTTTTTTTCTTCCATGATTTTCTGTAATTTGTTGCTGTTTCTACATGGGAAAATCCTGGATTTGGGACATGAGTTTTGTACTCATCCACATTTCTGTATTATTTTATCGTTTGGAACATATCAGACAGTTGAATCCTTAGGATTTTTCATGTGTAAGTCAGAACATTAAAAAATGATAATTTTACATTCTATTTTCCAATTTAAATAATTTCTGTCCCTATTTTCCTCCTTTATAACAATGGCTATTACTATTAGAACTCGTAAAAAACATTAGTGATATTCTACATGTTGGTGTTCTGGAATTTACTGGTCATACATCTAGTGTTTTTCTAATAGGCAGGATATTGACTTTACAGTTGAAATACATATGTGTCGATTTCCACTTTGTTAGGAAGTATTAATCTTTCTTATGTTATTTAAACTATTCGTGTATTTCTTTTATTACCCCTCATTCTTTTTAAAATCAAGAGTTGATATAAAATTTTGTTGAATGTCTTGTTAGCATCTATAAAGATGCTTATCTGACTTTTTTTCCTTTTAATCTATTAATACGGAACAGTACTGTAGCACCCTGGAATAAATCCCAATTGGTCAGAAGAATATACTCTTTTCATATACTGTTAGATTCTTCCTAATAATGTACTATTTAGGATTTACTTTGATATTCATAAGGGAGATCAATGTGCACTGTTCTTTTTATGCATTTTAAGGCTTTGATGTGATATATTGGCTTCATAAAAAGTTTGGATGCATTAATTTTTATTATCTTTAAACGCTATCCTATAGTCACTTTTTCCATTGGTATTGGAAGAAACTTAAATGTGTTTTGTCTATTTTTAGGACATAGAGTTTAACACATATGAATCTGATCTATCCCAACCAGAGCTTTCATCTCTAACCCACTGTTATTCATTTCTTTCTTTCTATTCCAGAGAACTTTTTGTGTAAATAAAAGCAAAAATTGATACACACTCATTTTCAAATGGTAGCATACCCTGTAAACTCTTCTTCTGTGCCTTGATTTCTCATTTAATAGTATGAGAAATCTTATCACTTCAATATAATTTTTTTCCTGAAATTTTTATGACACCCGCATGGTATTCCAGTGTATAAATGCACACTATTAAATTGTCTCTTCTTAAAGTACCATCATGTTTTTCTCTATCTTTATCTATCAAAAAATAATGCCTCAATAAATAACTTAATATATACATCATGTGTGCAAATATATTTACAAATAAATTCCTAAGGTAATAGCTAGGACAAATGTTATGGGCATTTGAAATTTTGATGCATTCTCATTTAATAAATGTTAAATCTGAAAAGTATTGTCAGAATTTATAATCCCTTGCCACTAACTTCAAAAAATAAAGGTCCCTTTTTATGCTGAGCATGGCAAAGGGCGGTGACTCAAATTGAAGAAACCCAGAGTACATTAAATTGATCAGCATACAAGGGATAGTAAGACTTGGAAAAGAGATCAGATCCTGTATGAAAGAAGAGAAGAAGAGCAGACATGGACAACAGGAAAGGGGAGAGAACCTGAAGGAACTAAGAGAGACAAGAGAGTATAAGTTGAGGGAACTAGAAAGGAGGTAGTAGTTGCCATAGGAATTTAAATGTTAGTGAAAGAAGGACAACTTGAGGGAAGTATGGTATGTAATATGCAATACAAATTTCCCTTTCCATTGTTCGTTTGTCCACAGAAGCTTACATATATTTTTTAAATGTACGTTGTTGGTCATGGTTAACATAATGAATTCTTTCTTTTCGGAGGATATAACAATCTGTGAAAGCTGCCAGTTGTTTCTAAGTGACAGGCAAGCCAATCTGAGGAGCTGTTGTCACATTTTGAAGAGAAATAGGTATGTGTCTGTGTTAAGGGGGTTTGTATGTGCATGTGTGTATATACACATGTACACATTGTACTCATGTATACACATATATAATAATTTTAGAATCTCATATTAAGACTCTGTCTTAGAGTGAATAGCTTTTGTTGCTTAACAGAATCATCACCTTTTGATCGTTTGGTTATAAAAAACACTGCTTATGGTTACACAACAATATGGATATTCTTAGTATCCCTAAACTGTACACTTAAAAATAGTTAAGATAGTAAGTTTTGTGTTATATGTATTTTACCACAATGAAAAATTTTGTTAAAAATATACCAAAAGGTAGGGGCGCCTGGGTGGCGCAGTCGGTTAAGCGTCCGACTTCAGCCAGGTCACAATCTCGCGGTCCGTGAGTTCGAGCCCCGCGTCGGGCTCTGGGCTGATGGCTCAGAGCCTGGAGCCTGTTTCCGATTCTGTGTCTCCCTCTCTCTCTGCCCCTCCCCCGTTCATGCTCTGTCTCTCTCTGTCCCAAAAATAAATAAATGTTGAAAAAAAAAATTAAAAAAAAAAAAAAGAAGAAGAAAAAAAAATATACCAAAAGGTATAGTGTGGAAGACACAGGGAAATAACAGCAACAACAAAATCACTCACTATGACAATGTAAACAGATGTTGCGTGCTTGGCAGCCTAGGAAGGGAAGAACAGTTAGGGGATATAGTAAGAAGACAGAGAGATGAAGAGAGGTGAGAAAGGAAGAGGAAAGCAGAAGATAGCAGGAGACCAGGGTCTAAGAAGGGACAGTCTACAAGACATGCCTAAGGGAAGGTACTATCAAGAGACTATGAATTTAGAAGCTTAATAATATTTAATTTTAAGTTGTTTTGT
Source organism: Lynx canadensis (assembly GCF_007474595.2). NCBI lineage: Eukaryota > Metazoa > Chordata > Mammalia > Carnivora > Felidae > Lynx > Lynx canadensis. The sequence goes on from NC_044305.1 coordinate 84,064,736, forward strand.
TGTTTTGATGTGCTGAGCATCTTTCAACACACACACACACACACACACACACACACCCCTAACCTCTACTATTAGGAAAAATCTGTTTTGATCTTGAGGTACTTTGGAGGAAGTAACAGAGTGAGCTTGAAGCAGGGTCAACCAATGTATAATGTGACAATGCAAGGGACAGGATATGCAGAAAGTGGGAGGAGGTAGGGTGTGAGCACCAACTGAGTGGAAGCAGGAAATCTCAGCCAGAGAAGACAAGGGGCCCTAAGACCCTCACTCAAAAATCCTCAGAGATATTAGCAGGGCAATGTTAGACTCCCCATAAAATTTAGATGAAGACATGAGCAAGCTGCAGCAAAAAAGATTTAGACTACATACTTTATAAAGTCTTTTTTTGGGGGGGGGTCTTAAAAATCCACACTTCTCTGATTTTCTGAGACATTTCGCTGTCTTTTTGTTTATGTGTGGACTGCTTTGGTTTAACTTAGTATTTATCATTCAATGAGCATTCAATATTAATTGATGGTAATGTTGAAGGTGATGGTAGTGGTGGCAGTTGAGATGGAAATGGGGCTAAAACACCTAATTAAGGAAGAGCAATGCTGTGGTTACAGATAAGGAACACTTGCACAGTAAGGATTCCTACTTGCCATATGAAAGCATTCTCCCAGGAGATAAACAGAAACAGAAAAGATAAAAATCACCATCTATGACTCTTATCTCCAACCTGCCCATCTGGTCTGAAGAAAGAATATCACTTTAATTTACAAGCCACACTTACTTAAGGTAGATACTTTCTGGTATTCGGGCTCAGATTAAAAGCCAAAGGTTTCTGTGTAACCCATAAAGAAACAGTACATTCTAATTTATGCGTTGCTTATGTTCATATTGGACCTTCTGTGGAAGCATTATATTTGATTTGTGATTTACACCTCACTTGCATTGTAGTTATTTTGGTTTTTCACTGTGAATAATAAATATTTCTTTTTTTCAAAGATAATCTTGAAGTAACTGAAAAGAGGGGCAGAAGAAAGGAAAGCTGGTAAATTCCTAAGTGTCCCCCCGCCTCCCGCCACAGGTTCTTAACCCAGTCCTGATGGGTTTGGGCTAAGAACTCTACCTTGTAATGTGATAAAACTAGGCATACGATACAGTATCATTAGTGTTGTGTGCCACAACCCATAATTGTTATTATTAACATCCACAAATTTACCTATAACGTATGAAGCCAAAGAGAAACAAAATCCATGACTAATTCTCTCATGTATTTGGCTTAGAATTTCAATATTTCAGAGCACAAAATATAGGCTATTGCCAAGTTGTGGCATGGAGAAGGGCATGTGGCTATGTGTCAACTGGTGGTTATAGGATCCTGTGGTCAAACTAAAAGACCTTTCCTTAAATCTCAGTGCTATTGTGCTGTGTGGGAACCAATTCTGAGCTAGTCACCCAGTCAAATGGTATTAAAAACCCAGACTACATCTAATTTGTCCTATTTCAAGAGTGAACCTGTTTTGAACAAGCCTGATTTTATTTTTAATTTTTCAATGCCTGCAAATCCTTTACTGTAATTAGAAAGGAATGTTCTAGCATAAGAGACATGAGGAAAGGTTGCATTTGGCTGGCATCTGGTATCTTATACAAAGCTAGCTGAGGGTCTGTTGCAAAATATAGTCTGTCATCTGAGTGGCTGGCTGGTTCCACTCTTTCAGAGCCAAGGGCCAGTAGTAATATTTGTGTCTGCTAAACTGAGTCTTCTAAAAAAAAAAAAAAAGGTTTTGTACCTGAGCTCTTCTTAAAAATCACATCAACAGTAATTCCAACTCCTGAAAACAAAGCCAACCCCAGAAAATTTTATGCGTATGAATGTTTATTCACAATATATGTGTCAGAAGCTGGGCAAGTTGTGCAAAGAGTAGAAGGTTAAGGAAAGTTTCAGGAAAAGATAAAAGGTAATTTTAGTTATAAGCATAGCCACTGGACTCAGGAATCTATTATGTGATTACAAGTACCAGGGTGGTTGCCAACACCTTCAGAGAAAGCCAGCAATCTAGGAGGTCATTTGGTTTGAAAGTCCTAAGATCAGAAATGGGAAACTAAATGTACTGGTTAAGAACGTGTACTCTAGAGTCAGGCAAATTTGAGTGTATGGCCTGAATATAACACTTACTAGTTCTGTGACAATGAGAAAGTTGATTAGCCTCTCCAAACCTCAGTTTGCTTCTGTTTCCTTAGCTGTGAAATTGGTATAATAGTATTGATCTCATTTATTAGTTAACATTTTATTATAAGGTTGAGGTATTTATTAATTTATATCAGTGTAAACTTGTGGATTCCTATTTTATTTCAATGGCTATAATCCATTACTATAAATATTTATTTTTATGCTCAAAATGTTCCAGATTTGACCAGGGAGAGCTCCTTCAGGTTAATACCTGGGTGCTTTTGAAACAATATTTTCACTAGTTAAGTACCTCCTTACTTTCTGGCATAAAAAGTTATTTCAGTTCATCTTGTTTTTCCCCATCTAAGCCTTAGAATCAGCCATTTCGGGGCGCCTGGGTGGCGCAGTCGGTTAAGCGTCCGACTTCAGCCAGGTCACGATCTCGCGGTCCGTGAGTTCGAGCCCCACGTCAGGCTCTGGGCTGATGGCTCAGAGCCTGGAGCCTGTTTCCGATTCTGTGTCTCCCTCTCTCTCTGCCCCTCCCCCGTTCGTGCTCTGTCTCTCTCTGTCCCAAAAATAAATAAACGTTGAAAAAAAAATTTAAAAAAAAAAGAATCAGCCATTTCTCCAAGGAGTTCTACTTCTAATGGAGAATGGTAAATCATAACCAATAGCTGGGTAATAAGCATGCTTTTTGCTACTTGGAGGTCATACTCAGACTCTCTTAGTGGACTGGGAGCACACAAAGGCAGCTGGGGACAGGTGGAGAGCAGTACAGTGCAGTAGCTAAGAACCACCATCTGGTAAGGGTGGACACACTGCTTTAACAAAATTTTCTCTGAGCTAGAAAATCAAGAAATAGATTTTTAATTACAGAGAACAAACTGATGATTACCAGAGGGGTGGTGGGTAGGAGGATGGGTTGAACAGGTGGTGGGAATTAAGGAGTGTACTTGTGCCATTGAGCACAGGGTAATGTGTATTAAGGATTGAATCACTATATTGTACATATAAAACCAATATAACACTGCATGTTAGCTAACTGGAATTGAAGTTAAAACTTAAAAAAAAAAAAACTAAGAAAGCAGTATAACAGATCAATGAAATCAGGGGCTAGTTCTTTTAAATGTCAACAAAATTGATAAACCTCTAGCCAGACTCATCAAGAAAGAAAAAAAGAGAGAGAGAGAGAGAGAGAGGACACTAATAAACAAAATCACAAATGAAAGAAGAGAAATAACAAGTAACACCACAGAAATACAAATAATTGTGAGAAAATTTTTAAAAGAATGAAAAGAAAATCATCATAACAGATACTGCAGGGACTACAAAATTAATGAACAGATATTATAAATTTTATGCCAAAAATCTAGATGAAATTAACAAAATCTTGGAAAAATATAACTTACTAAAAAATGACACAAGAGGAAATAGAAAACCTTATTAGTCCTATCAATATTAAACAAATTTTATTATTAATTAAAACCTCACTACTAAGAAAATTCCTGACCCAGATGGTTTCACCAGTGATTTCCACCTAATATATATGGAAAAACATTTCCAATCCTATATAAACCTCTTCAGATAATAGAAAATGAGGATATACTCCCCAACACATTTTCTGAGGTTACAATAATCTTGATATCAAAACCCAATAATGATGCTATAAAGAAATATGAGAAGTCTCTCTCACCAATAAACTAAATTTTAGCAATTGAAGTCCAGCAATATCTCAACAGGATAGTATCAGCAGCAAATAGTTTTTTCTTTCTACAAGCGCAAGCTTTCTAACATAAAAAGCAAAGTAATTTTATGTAAACAATTGAAGCCTAAAAACCATGTGCTCATAGAATCTGACAAAGAAATTGATAAAATTCACCCTATTCTAAAAATAAAAACCCTCAGCAAAGTAGGAAAAAAAAGAATCCTAGTCTAATGATTATTATCTATAAAGCTACAACAGTTTAATGGTAAATATTAAAAGCTATCCCTTTGAAATTGAGAATGAGAAAAGGATGCATTCTATTACTATATGCAAAATTGTTTTGGAGGTTCTAACCCATGCATTAGGACAATATATACGTACATATATACACACATACATACATACTACATAGATAGCTAAGGATTAAAGAACAAAGAAACCTTCACTAAAGCTATTATTGTATACAGAAAATTCAAAAGAATCTAAAAATAAAACAGAACATTTATAAGAAATTTCTAAAAGCTTTCTAGATACAACAGTAATATACAAAAATAAATTTTATTTTTATATATTGACGATTAAAAGACTTCAAATAGAGAATGCTAATTATAATAGTATCAAAAATATAAAGTACTTCGAAATAAGCCAAACGTAAGATGTGTAAAATATCTACAGGGACAACTACAAAATTCTATTGAGAGACATAAAGAAGTCAAAACAATTTGCAAGATATATCAAGAGATATGCAAGATTTATGGATTAGAAGATTCAATGGTATAATGATATCAATTCTCAGATTCAACACAATCTCCTACATAGTCATCAGAATGGCAAAATTTAAAATCTCTGATAATATTAAGGCAAAACTAATTCTATTATATAGGAATTTTTCCTTATGTAGTGAAATCATAGAATTCAGGATACTGGTAACTGAAGGATTGAAAGGATTGCAGTACATGGGGAACTTCTGGGAAACTAGCAATCTATTTCTTGACCTGAGTGTTTTCAAGGATATTCTCTTTTCGATAATTTAAGATAAACGTTTATGCTCTAAAGATGTTTCTCTCTGTTACACTTCACAATAAAAATATTTTAATAGAAAACAAGTCAAACTATTTGGAAAAATTCTGTTATTATTTTAACTATCAAAATAGAAAAAAACAGTGAACAACATAAAGGTTATTTCACTAGCCACCTGGCATCTTGTCTTCATCTCTCTTGGACAAAATTCTAGTAGCTATTGGCTGATAAATTTTAGACACATAAACAATAATGAAACCTGGGCATGCTCAGCAAATGCTTCTAAAAATAAATAATTATATTACCTTTACTATTCACCTCTGGACTACATCAATATATAAAATCCATGGTTTTGTGGATAGTTTCAGAAAGGTCAGGATTTAACAGTGAATAAATATTTATGGTGAGAGAATATCTAGGCCCATCTAGCTCTCTGTCTTGCTTTACTTTTCCATAGTATCTATCACTACACGACACTATACTTTTGTTTTTTTCTTGTTAAAACATAAACTCTGTGAGGGTAGAAGCTTTTAATTTGTTTAACACCATATCCACAGCACTTAGAATAATGCCTGAAACTTAGGGAGCAGCTAATAATATAGTTGAAAAAATTAAATGAATACATTAATCCATTTTAATTGCTATACACCTAAATAAAGTACTTAGGGCTTTGGGAGAAATACTCCTATTTATTTACTGAAAGAGGGTTTGTTTCTCTTTCTTTTCCTTCTTCAAAGAAATTCTTTCTTTGGCCTTAAGAGAACTATTTCAGCTGGTTTATACCCTAAATGGGCATGAGCTCCATTACCAAAAGGTATACACATAGGTTTTAAAGTAAATTAGAGAAATCTTTGCTATTTGGTATCCAAAGATCCTTCAGCATCCTCATTCATTTGAATGTCTGTTGATTTCCATGAGATATTTGTGGATAATGAAAGATGAAGACTAACACTAAGTAAGCCTGTTTGAACTTTGGAGGCAGCTGAGAGCAACCCTGCTCCTAACCCTTGCCTGCAATATATACCCAGAAACATAAAAGTTTTCAACTTGAAGATACCCATAAGGCATTGTGCAGCTTTTTAGGATATGCTCGTTCTAATCCTGAATAGTGATAAAGCATTTGTTATGGTGGTTCCAGAAAACATCCAACTGCTTTACTACTAACCTTAAATAACCTTCTACCTGCTTTTCCTCTTTTTCAAAAAAATTGACCCCATGAGACACCTCAGTATGTGTTTTTTGTCATTATTTACTTAGATAATCTTTTTAAAGCTGACCTCTATTTTTTAAAATTATTTGTTCCTTTAAGCATCCAGAAGAGTGACCCGCAACACATTGGAATCTCTCTCTACTAGAACCATCTCTCTGTGTGACTTGAACTTCATATTTACACAAGGGAAATAAGAATTTGATAACCTTTTTCAGTATTATTTGATTTTCCTTTCATCCTTTGGTCTGAATTGGGAGGACTAAGAATATTAAATGACTTGAGTGGTTTATTGATTTTTTTACGCCTATTAAAAGCTGAAGATATAGCTCCTAAATATTGCCTTGAGAAAAAAATCTACTGTCAATAGGAGACATTATTAGAAATTGCACAATATGCAAATAAGCTCTTAGCCAACATGAAGCTAGCTCACTTCTGTTAACCTTTGTCCACATAATAAATCTATTCAAATTTCAACAAAAATTGAGATCCCAGCTACTCCACATATACTGATTAAGTAAATAAATACTATTTCAAGGAGGAACAATCAACATTTGACAAAAGCGTTTTCAATAATTTAAATCTATTCTTATTGTTCAATCATTACAGTTTGTGCCTTAATATAAGTTCTGAATGCTGATGGTATTGTTTTCTCCATTCCCTGTACTCTCATTTAAAGGATTTCCCTGTTTTTGATGTGGTTGGATGCTTTTATATACAGTTTCTCCCACATAGCTTTTAATCTTGAAATATTGTCCAATAACTTTTTGGAAGAGTGTAACGAGCAGAATGAATATTTAGTTTTTTTCTTACTAGATATTTCATATTATGATAGTTGGTATAGTATATTTATAGGGAAGACAATAAGTTTTGTTATTAGCCACTCAAGAACACATACCTCTCGTAGATAAAAATGACCACACGTAAAAATATTTCCAACATCATTAATCATCCAGAAAATGTAAATCAAAATCACATGAAATACCACTTCACACTCATTAGGATGGCTATGATCAAGAAGTCAGATATTAAGCACTGATGAGGATGCCAGGAAATCAGAAACTTCATGCACTGCTGGTGGGAACATAAAATGATGTAGTCATTTGGAAAACAGTGTGATGGTTCTGTACATTTGATAAATGCATAAAGTTTTATTCACCACCATAATGATATAGAACATTTCTATCACTCCCAATTTTCCCTCCAACTGCTTCTTTGTATGAAACTTGTCCTTTAATACCCAACTCCTAGCAACCACTGTTCTGTAATTTACTATTGCTTTGCCTTTTCCAGAGTGCTATACCAATAAATTACCTAAATTGTAAACTTTTGGATTTTATTTCTCTCATCAATTAAACTTGAGACTCATCCAGTGTTATGTGAATCAATGTTTTTTTTTTCCATTTTATTGCTAAATAGTATTCAATTGTACGGATACATCACAGTGTCTTTATCCATTTGCCAATTGAAAGATAATCTGAGTTGTTTCCAATTATTGGCAATTACAGCTAACTATTAACATTCAGGTATTTTTGTGAACATAAGCTATTTTTTTTCTCCTGGGTAATCAACCACAAGCAAAAGTTCTGGATAAAATTATAAATCTATGTTTAACTTCATTAAAAAAGTTCCCAAATTTTTTCATAGTACATTTTATACTGTACATTTATATATTCTATACATTTTGCCTGTATATATTATACTACCACCAGCTACATATAAAATTTCCTGTGGTTTTACATCCTTATCAGCACTTGCATTGAATGTTTTTCTTTGCTTTTTTACAATAGTGTCATTTTATTGTGGCTTTAATTTTCATTTTCCTAATGGTTAAGGATCTTTTAACATACTGAATTGTCATCTGTTCTTCTTTAATAACATGTTTACTCAGGTCCTCCACTCATTTTTAAATAGTGTTTGTTTTCTTATTGTTAAATTTTGAGAATGTTTTAAAAACATATTCCAGGTAAAGTCTGTTGTCAGAAACATGATTTATATGGACATATGCATTCATTTCACCTGGGTAAATACAAAAAAGTAGAATAGCTTTATTGTGTGGTAGGTGTATATTTAAATTTTTAAAGAACAAACATGACCAAATAGGGTTTATCCCAGGAATGCAAGGTTGACTTAATATTCAAAAGTCAGTTATTGTAATTAGTCATATTAAAAATAGAAGTTAAAAAACATACTATCATCTCAATAGATGCACAAAGAACATTTGACAAAATCCAACATCCTTCATGATAAAAAAAAACTCTCGATAAAACAGGAATAGAAGACAATTTCCTCAACCTGACAAAGGCATCTATGACAACTAACCAACTTCATACGTAAGGATACAAGGCTGAACGTATTACTTTAATATTAAGTACAAGACAAGAATATGCGCTCTTAACACATCTATTCAATGTTTATTGGAAGGTGTAGTCAGTGCAAAAAATAAAGGAAAAGAAATAAAAGATATCTATATTGGAAAGAAAGAAGTAAAACTATTTGCAAATAAAAAAATGAAATTTGTTGAAAATTTGATTAAATATACAAAAAGGCTAACAGAACGAATGTGTTTAGCCATGCTGGAGGAAAATACAAGGTCAATAAACAGAATTCAAATTCTGTAGTTTTCTACAGGCCACTATCCCTGATAAACATAAATGCAAAAATCCTCAACAATATATTAGCAAACTGCATACAGCAATGCATTAAAAAGATCATTCACTATGATCAGATGGAATTTACTCCCTGGATGAAAGGACAGATCAATATTCACAAATTCACAAATTCATCATACATCACCATCAACAAAACAAAGGATAAAAATCATATGATTATCTCAATAAATTCAGAAAAAGTGTTTGACAACATTCAACATCTATTCATGATAAAAACTCAACAAAATGGGATCAACATAACAAAGGCCCACAGCTAGCTGAAAAACTAGTTAGCTGAAAAACCCACAGCTAACATCATCCTCAATGGTGGAAAACTGAGAGTTTTCCTTCTGAAGTCAGTAACGAGACATGATGTCCACTCTCACCACCTTTATTCAAAATAGTACTGAAAGTCCTAGCCACAGCAATTAGACAAGAAAAATAAATAAGACATCCATATTGGTAAAGAAGAATTTAAATTATCACCATTTGCAGACAACATGATACTATTATACACAGAAAACCCTACAGACCTCACAAAAAAAACTACTAGAAGTAACAAATGAATCCAGTAAAGTGCCATAGTGTTTCTATACACTAACAACAAAGTCACAGAAGGAGAAATTTAAAAAACAACACCATTTACAATTGCACCAAAAAGAGTAAAATACCTAGGAATGAACTTAACCAAAGAGGTGGAAGACCTGTACTCTGAAAACTATAAAACACTGATGACAGAAATTGAAGATGGCACACACCAATGGAAAGATATTTCATGCTCATGGATTGGAAGAATTAATATTGTCAAAATGTCCATATTACCCAAAGCAAGCTACAGATTCAGTGCAATCCCTGTCAAAAATACCAACAGCATTTTTCACAAAACTAGATTTGTATGGAACCACAGAAGACGCCAAATAGCCAAAGTAATCCTGAGAAAGAACAAAGCTGGAGGCATCACAATTCCAGACTTTATGATAGACTACAAAGCTATAGTAACCAAAACAGTATAGTACTTCCACAAATATAGATGCATAGATCAATAGAACAGAACAGAGACCCCAGAAATAAACCTATATTTGTACGGTCAATTAACCTATGACAAAGGAGGCAAGAATATACAATGGGGGAAAGACAACTTTTTCAATAAATGGTGCTGAGAAAACTGGATAGCTACATTTAAAAGAATGAAACTGGACTACTTCCTAATACCATACACAAAAATAAACTCAGAATGGGTAAAAGGCCCACACATAAGACCTGAGCCATAAAAATAACAAAAGAGAACAAAGGCAATAATTTCTCTGATGTCAGCCACATTATTTTTCTAGACATGTTTCCTATGGCAAGGGAAACAATAGCAAAAATAAACTACATCAAAATAAAAAGTTTTGCAAGGCAAGGGAAACAATCAAGAAAACAAAAATATAACCTACACAATGGGAGAAGGTATCTGCAAATGACATATCCAAAATGGGGTGAGTATACAAAATATATAAATAATTTATATAACTCAACACCTGAAAAACAAACAATCCAATTAAAAAATGGGCAGAGGACCTGAATAGATATTTTCCCAAAGAAAACATATAGATGGTCAACAAACACATGAAGAGATGCTGTATGTTACTGATCATCAGAGAAATGCAAATCAAAACCACAATGAAATATCACCTCATATCTGTTAGAATGACTAAAATCAAGAAGACAAGAAATAACAAGTGTTGGTGAGGATGCTGAGAAACAAACAGAAACCCTTATTCACTGTTTATGGAAACGCAAACTGGTTCAGCCACTGTGGAAAACAGTATGGAAGCTCCTCAAAACTTAAAAATAGAAGTATTATATGATCCAATAATTCCACTATTAGAAAACAAAAACGATAACTTGAAAAATTATATGCAGCCCTACGTTTACTGCAGCATTATTTATATTATTTATTTATAATAGCCAAGACATGGAAGTAACCTAAGTGTCCATCAGTAGATGAATGCATAAGAAAATGTGGTATATGCAATGGAATATTATACAGCCATAACAATGGATGGAGATAGTGCCATTTCAGACACCATGGATGTACCTAGAGGCTATTATGCTAAGTGAAGTAAGTCAGACTCAGAAAGATAAATATGTATGATTCCACTCATAGATGGAATCTAAAAAAAAATAATAAACAAACAAAAGCAGAATCAGAACTATTAATACAGAGAACAAACTAATGGCTGCCAGAGGGGAAGGGGTTAGGTGTTAGGTAAAATAGATGAAAGGAAGAGGGATATACAGGCCTCCACTTATGGAATGAGTAAGTCATGAGAATAAAAAGCAGAGCATAAGGAATACAGTCAGTGATATTATAACAGTAATGTGGCTAATACAGATGGTAGCTATACTTGTGAACATAACATAATGTATAAATTTGTCAAATCACTAAGCTGTACACTTGAAATTAATGTAACATTGTATGTAAACTATACTCAAATAAAAAGAATAAAGCCATATCATATTGAAAAAGGTTGAAGGTATAGAAGTAAAAGTCTTCTCACTAAATTGTGATAGAATAATTAGATATACATTTATAAGAAAATGACCCATTATCCCTATCTCTCACTATAAACAAAATTAAACTCCAAATGGATTATAGATGTGTGTTTGTAAACATAACACTTAAAAGTATAAATTTTGAGAAAAAAATAAGAGAATACTGACCTTCAGATAGGCAACATTTTTTAGGTATGACATAAAAGTCACAATCCATAAAGAGCAAATTGATACACTGAATTCACCAAACTGAAAGTAAGTACTTTCTGAAAACATAATTCAGAGTATGAATACCTAAGACAAAGGCTCTAGAACAATGGTGAATAGCAGTGGTGATGTTGACAATCTTATCATGATCCTAATCTTAAGGCAAAAGCATTGTTTTTTATCATTACGCATAATGATATTTACCACGGTTTTTCTGAGATGTCTTTTATCAGGTTAAGTTTCTCTCTTATTTTTAGTTTGCTGAGAGTTTTTATTAAGAATAGATGTTAGATTTTATAAAAATATTTTTTTGGTCTATTGAGATTAATTATATGTTTTTATTATACTTTTTTTAATGCGGTGAATTATATCAGTTGATTTGTGTGTGTATGTGTGTGTGTGTGTTTAATTTTTTTATTGTGGTAAAATACATATAACACAAAATTTACCATCTTAGCAATTATTAAGTGTACAGTTTAATGTTATTAAATTCACTCATAATGTGTAATTATCACCACTGTCCATCTTCCTAGCTCTTTCATATTTTAAAATCTTTAAAAGTCTATATCCATTAAATAATAACTCTCATTTCTCCCTCTCCATAATCCCTGGAAACCACCATCCTAATTTCTATCTCTTTGATTTTGACTGCTCTAAGCATCTCATATAAATGCAATCAGAAAATATTCGGGATTTTTGGTAACCGGTTTATTTAACTTAACTGTCCTTGAGTTTCCTCCAGGTTGTAGTGTATGTCAGAATTTCCTTCTTTTTTTAAGGAACTATTCTATTTTTTGTATATACCACTTTTGCTTATCTATTCATCCATCAATAGAATCTTGGGTTGCTTCCATGTTTGAGCTTTTGTGAATAATGCTGCTATGAACATGGGTATACAAGTATCTCTTTGAGACCATTCATTCAATTCTTTTGGGTATACACCCAAGAAGTTGAATTGCTGGATCATATAGTAATTCTATTTTTAACTTTTTAAGGAACTGTCATACTGCTTTCCACAGTGACTACACCACTTTACATTCCCATCAACAGGACACAGGGTTGCAATTTCTCCACATCCTCACCAACAGTTGTTTTGTTTTGTTTTGTTTGTTTCTGATAGTAGCTCTCCTAATGGGTATGAGCTGGTATCACATTGAGGTTTTGACTTGCATTTGTCTAGTGATTAGTGATGACCATCTCCTTCATGTGTTTGTTGGCCTTTTGTACATCTTCTTTGGAGAAATATCTATTCAAGTCCTTTGCTCATTTTTTTAATCAAGTTGCTTATTTTTGTTGTTTTTGAGTTTTGGTTATTCTCTACATATTCTGAATATTATAAAATATATACTATATATATTTTTGTTGCTATTGTTATGATTATTATATAAAATATATTATACATAACACAGTCATTGATTTATTATTATGCATCTAATAGATATAATATCCAGAATACATATATATGTATATATACATATATATAATTACATTATGTATTCTGGATATTGCCTGAACAGATGCATGATTCGTAAATATTTTCTCCCACTCTATGGGATGCCATTTCACTTTGTTGGTATGTCTTTTGATTCACAAAATTTAAAAATTTTTATGGAGTCTCACTTGTCTACTTTTTATTTTTGTGTCTATGCCTTTGATGCCATATCTAAGAAATTATTGCTATATCCAATGTCATGATTTTCCCCCTTTTTTTCCCTAAAAGTTTTATTTTTTAAGGTCTTACATTTAGATCTTTGATCTACTTTGAGTTAATTTTTAAATATGGTGTTAGGTAAGGGTCCAACTTAATTCTTTTGCATCTGGATATCTGTTTTTTCCAGCACCATTTGTTAAAAAGACTGTCCTTTCTCTGTTGCAAGGTCTTGGAACCATTGTGTAAAATCATTCTGCCACATGTGTGCTTGGTTTCATTTTGGGCTCTCTATTCTATTCCTCTGACATATGTCTGTCTTTATGTCAGTATCACACTGTCTTGATTACTGTAGCTTTGTAGTAAGTTTTTAAATCAGGAAGTGTGGGGCGTCTGGGTGGCTCAGTCAGTTAAGCCTCCAACCTTGACTTCGGTTCAGGTCATGATCCTGCGGTTCATGAGTTTGAGCTCCACATCAGGCTCTCCTGACAGCTTGGAGTCTGGAGCCTGCTTCAGATTCTCTGTCTCCCTCTCTTGCTGCTCCTCCCCGGCTCACACTCTGTCTCTCTCTCAAAAATAAATAAACATTTTTTTAAAAATTAAAAAAAAAATAAGTCAGGAAGTGTGAATCCTCCAGCTTTGCTCTTTTTCAAGATCATTTTGGCTATTCAGAGTCCTTTTCTGTACAACATATCATTGGGATTTTGATAGGAATTGTATTGAATTTGTAGATCATTTTAGTTACTACTGACATCTCAACCATATTAAGTTTTCCAATCCATGAACATGGGATGTGTTTTCATTTATTTATGTCTTTCTCACTTTGCAGATTTGTTCTCTCCTGTATTCTTCTCTGAACTCTAGCTGCCTTGGTCTCCCTACACTCTCAGCTCTATCTCATTAACTCAGGGAGTCCACCAGGCTCTGACTCAGTTTCTCATTCCTACCACAGCCTGGGAAGTCTCTCAAGACAGTAAGCTTGGCAACTGTAGGGATTACCTTGTGTGTTTCTCAATGCTAAGGGATTATTGACCTTTTGCCTGGTATATAGTGTCTTGAAATAATTGTATAGTATATTTCCTATATTTTTATTGTTTTAGGTAGATAGGTAAATCTAGTCTCTGTTACTCTATCATGTTTAGGAACGGGAGTCTTAAATTAGGATTCCTTCCTAGCTATAAGCAAACTCAGGGATTAACTCTTTCCTGGATGTTAGCAAATCCATCCTGCCTTAGTATCTCTGATACCCTCAATTAGACTGGTTAAGTATTTTTTCCCATTATTTCTATTGCTCTAAGCAACTTTGGTCTAAAATGAACTAATCTACCATTGCTGGAAGCAAAATTTCTACTATGCAATAAATTTTTTTATCTTTATAATATATCTCACTATCTACCGAATTATTGGTGTATTCTCTAAGACTACTGACTGAACTTTCCAGCCTGGTTGGAACAATTCAACATACATTCCTTAAGTAACATTTGTGTATAAGGCATTGTATGAAGCAATGTGAGAGTTACAAAATAATGGAAGACTTGGGCCCTATTCATGTAGAGTTTTAAGGGATAATTCCAAAACAATCATAATTAACTGGGGCATAGATATAAATGTAACAACAACACTGTGTATTCTAATGATGTTAAGAGGCACTTAAATGCCTAAAAATATATACAGGTAAAATATCTGTAAAAGTACTTGCACGTTAGTTGTCAAGGCAAACTTTTGCTATTTGTAGGTATTAATAGAGCCATCAATAAATCAAATTGCTTTCCTAACTTGAATTTCCTATAGCAAAATTAAAGACTTACAAGATGCACATAATCTTATAAGATGTAGTCTTCATTTTTCTCACCAATTAACTTATTTATATAACAGAAAAATGTAGAATGCCTCCAATGTTGTTCTAGGCCTTAAGGTAACAAAGACCACTGAGACAAAATAAACACACAAATGTGGAATAAATTAATACACAAACATATTCAGTAATTAGTACTAAAAATAAAACTTTAAATGGAAATACAAAATCAGATTTGCCTAATGTTATTACAGTTCGGTGGACAGAAACTAACATTCATCAAAGTAATCATTTTTGAACTCACACAAATGTGTGTACACATGTATATATACAAACATATATACACAAATATGTTAATTTAGAGTTAAACAGGAGAACCATGATACACGAACAGAAGTCACAAAAGGTAGGTGAAAAATCTATACACTGAAAACCATAGAAATCTTATGAAAGAAATTGAAGACACAAAAAAATAGAAAAAGATTCCATGTTTCTGGATAGGAAGAACAAATATTGTTAAAATGTCAATACTGCCCAAAGCAATCTCATATTCAATGCAATCCCTATCAAAATAACACCAGCATTCTTCACAGAGCTAGAACGAACAATCCTAAAATTTGTATGGAACCAAAAAAGACCCCAAATAGCCAAAGCAATCTTGAAAAAGAAAACCAAAGCTGGAGGCATCACAATCCCAGATTTCAAGCTGTATTACAAAGCTGTAATCATCAAGACAGTAAGGTTCTGGCACAAAAACAGACACTCAGATCAATGGAACAGGATGGAGAACCCAGAAATGGACACACAAACGTATGGCCAACTAATCTTTGACAAAGCAGGAAAGAACATCCAATGGAATAAAGACAGTCTCTTCAGCAATTGGTCCTGGGACAACTGGACAACGACATGCAGAAGAATGAACCTGGACAACTTTCTTACACCATACACAAAAATAAACTCAAAATGGATGAAAGACCTCAATGTAAGACAGGAAGCCATCAAAATCCTCGAGTAGAAAGCAGGCAAAAACCTCTTTGATCTTGGCCGCAGCAACTTCTTACTCAACATGTCTCCAGTGGCAAGGGAAACAAAGCAAAAATGAACTACCGGGACCTCATCAAAACAAAAAGCTTCTGCACAGCGAAGGAAACAATAAGCAAAACTAAAAGGCAACCGACAGAATGGGAGAAGATATTTGCAAATGACGTATCAGATAAAGGGTTAGTATCAAAACTCCATAAAGAGCTCATCAAACTCAATACCCAAAAAACAAATAATCCAGTGAAGAAATGGGCAAAAGACATGAATAGACACTTCTCCAAAGAGGACATCCAGATGGCCAACCGGCACATGAAAAAATGCTCCACATCACTCATCATCAGAGAAATACAAATCAAAACCACCATGAGATACCACCTTACACCTGTCAAAATGGCTAACATTAACAACTCAGGCAACAACAGATGTTGGCGAGGATGCAGAGAAAGAGGATCTCTTTTGCATTGTTCGTGGGAATGCAAGCTGGTGCAGTCACTCTGGAAAACAGTATGAAGGTTCCTTAAAAAACTAAAAATAGAACTACCCTATGAGCCAGCAATTGCACTACTAGCCATTTATTCACGGATACAGGTGTGCTGTTTCAAAGGGACACATGCACCCCCATGTTTATAGCAGCATTATCAACAATAGCCAAAGTATGGAAAGAGCCCAAATGTCCATCGATGGATGAATGGATAAAGAAGATGTGGTATATATATATATATATATATATATATATATATATATATACACACACACAATGGAGTATTACTCAGCAATCAAAAAGAATGAAATCTTGCCATTTGCAACTACATGGATGGAACTAGAGGGTATTATGCTAAGTGAAATTAGTCAGAGAAAGATAAAAATCATATGACTTCACTCATATGAGGACTTTAAGAGACAAAACAGATGAACATAAGGGAAGGGAAACAAAAATAATATAAAAACAGGGAGGGGGACAAAACAGAAGAGACTCATAAATATGGAGAACAAACAGAGGGTTACTGGAGGGGTTGTGGGGGGGGATGGGCTTAATGGGTAAGGGGCACTAAGGAATCTACTCCTGAAATCATTGCTTCACTCTATACTAATTTGGATGTAAATTTTAAAAAATAAAATATAAAACTTAAAAAAAGAAGTCAGAAAAAGTATTGGTTATTGGAGCTCTCAATGTCACATGAGATACTGAAGTAAATATCTATGGAGGCTAAGGACTGGTTAGTTTAGGGTTTTTTTAAGAAATAAAAATTAATAGACTTTTATCTTAGAACCATTTCAATTATTTTTTAATTAAGAGAAAAGACGTGCAAAAAAAATTTGATGAGACTCAAAAAGTAATCTATTGACACTGCTTAATTAATAGCTTGGAGAGCTAATAATTTGTCCCTTTATAGACAACTCTTGCATCACTACATTGGGCACTTCATTGGCCAAAAGTCAGTCAATGGCTAGTCAATTATAAACCTCCCACAATCCAAAAATTGTACGTAGGGAAAGTGCATCAAAGACCACCAAGAACCCAAACCACTGAAGCTCTAAATCCCCTAATGGTTCAAATTTCAGTCAGGATACAGTTGGCATTGCAGAATATTTCTCTAAACAAGTCATTGTGATTAATTCAGAGGCTAGGAATACAGTTTGAAAGAACTTTTAGTTGCCTTTGATAAATCCGATTGAGAAAGTTCAAGAAAATAATCAGGTCAAAGCTGTCTGCCCCAAATTTTCCAGTAACATGACAATAGTTCTTTATATTTTCATACATATTTATCCCAAACTTCTCTGCACAGAGCTTTACTTACAATTATGACTTCAAAGTTGATTTAAAAAAATGGTGAGTTGTCTTTCAAAAACATTTTGAGTAATAGATTTATGAGAACATTCTTCTTGTTAGAAGAAGATTATTCAGTTATAGGACTTTAATTTCAAACTGTACATTCTACTCAAAGAATGCCAGCTTCTTAATAGCCATGATTTTGTGGTAAATATTATTTTCATGTTATACTTCTATCCCATTCTTCCACCCTACTCTTAAATCTTAGAAAAATAAACACGGTGGTTCAGAGATTTCCCTAAGTACATACAGAAAAATAGCGATCTCTCTCTGGATAGATAAGTAGACACATGATAGATAGATAGAGGCAGAGATACATACATACATGTAATATGGATATATAGCTATGTGGCTACATGCCTATGTATGTAAGTGTATGTATGGAGAGCTCTTGGTTCACCACATCAATTACGAAGCCAAATAAAGTGTGATATGGAATTCATAATGTTCGGACATTCATTTAAACAAATTCGTCATTCCATAAACACTGCCTCAGCTTTCAAACATAAATAAGATGAACTATTCATATCATCTCTCCAGATGTTTTGTGTTTTGAGACTGCATATCACAGCTGGACCAGTGATCTCTGATTCCTGGGAAACAAAGAACTCTGTAGTTTAACTTTAATAGAGAAGGTTCTCTGGCTGTGAGGTGAAAGCAGGTGGATTCCATGTTCTACATTTTTCACCCATAGAGCAAAATTTTTCATCAAGCAGTTGCTTCAGGGATAAACAAATGCCATAGCTATTATTTCCTGAAATTCATTAAAAAAATCTTAGAGTGTTTAGGTTTCTGATATTACTTTTTTATATTGTGGACTAAATACTGACAAAAAAAAAAAAGGAAAGCCATGAAAATAATCCTTGGTCTCTAAGACCTAGATGTAGTCACAGATATTACTGGGCTTCACTAAAAATAGCATTTGGGGTTAAAAAAATAAAATGCCAAATACATTAATGACTCATTGAATTAGAATAACTTAATTTATTGATTAATGAAGGTTTTAACTTCATAGGAGTCTAAATATTCTCTTGGGAAAAGATTTGCCACTCAAGGTTCTTAGGATAGTGCTAAGTTCCCAAAGAAACTGTCAGATAAGCAAAGATAATCATGAAATTGCCCTCCATAATAAAATGGTGAAGTATTTAAAATTGGGGTTAGGGAGGAATATATAGTATTCTAAGTGATCCAGAAAGATTAGGCACTTGGAGAAAGCGGGTAAAAGATGGGAGAAAAGTCTCATTGGCCCATTTGGCAAAAGAAGGACTATAAGCATTCTTTTCCCAACTTGACAGTGCATTAAAATCTCCGGGATTCCTGGGGTGACTGGGTGGCGCAGTCGGTTAAGCGTCCGACTTCAGCCAGGTCACGATCTCGCGGTCCGTTAGTTCGAGCCCCGCATCAGGCTCTGGGCTGATGGCTCGGAGCCTGGAGCCTGTTTCCGATTCTGTGTCTCCCTCTCTCTCTGCCCCTCCCCCGTTCATGCTCTGTCTCTCTCTGTCCCAAAAATAAATAAAAACGTTGAAAAAAAAAATTAAAAAAAAAAAAATCTCCGGGATTCCTGATCAAAATGCAGGTTTTCAACTTATCCCAGACCTACTGGATCAAAATCTCAAGATATATATCTTCTTAATCTTCATTTTCATCAAACTTTGAAGGTAATTATTATACATTAAAAAGAAGAAAACCACTGGAATCAGAAAAACAGAGATATCAAGAGTGAATTTGGGGGAAACAAATAGGCACACTGGTACAATGTGAATACATCTTCAACAAAAATTACTCACATTATTAAATGCTACATGGGAAAGGGTTTCTTGTGGAAATCAGTGAAATAATTGAGTTCTGCTAACTAATTTTTATGGTACCAAACAGCCCATGTGGTTGAAAGATAATTGTATATCATTTATAGGAAAAAATACCTTGGTTTATATTTTGTTTCAGAAAAATTTTCTCTATTAGAGAAATCTAGTATTTTGCTAGGAAGAAGAGCTAAGTGAAGAGAATCTAATATTTCTTTGCTGACTAAAGATCTTGTACTTTCTCAAAGCCATAATTGTGATCATTATTTTACATTTGCCAGTGATAATAACAGTTGCTATAAATACAACAAAATATCGGGATAAATGTGTATTATATCTATAATATTCTCAGAAAGCAAATGGCCTCAGGAAGGTAAAAATAGGTACTAAAAGTGTTGGGTGAATTGGGAGTCTGGATTTTTGCAACCGAAGAGGGTGTGAATGGGGCTGCAATGAGTTTCTGTTTAGATGTCCAAGCCCAAAACTTGGATATATAGAACTAGGTGGAAGAAAAGAATATGAGAGCAGAGAGCTCCATTTCATGTGGGCACTGAGCCCAGGTATGCACTAATTTGGAACATAAACAGATTATCTTTTGTCCTCAGTGTTGTTCCTAGCAGATAGCCAGCACTGTCGTGCACTATCAGCTATCTAAAAATGACTCAAAACATGAACTCAACCAGCTATGCGAGTGTGTGTGTGTGCGCGCGCGCCAAATTCTTGATATTGCTTTGGGAAGAGAAAATTTTAGTTAACTAAAGGTGACAGTCAGTTAATTGGGTGTCATACTATGTATTCTTTCTTCTTTGCTCACTTTTTGCTGGCTTTTAGAATACATACTCTAGGATGAAAGATATATTCTTTTACTACAGTCAAAAGAAGAGAAATCAAGTCTGAATACAGGATAGTAGTAGAAGGAGTTAACAAAAGGAAGTTTATTGTTAACAAAAATGGTATCATAGTTTAGTTTATTAATAAATTACTGATATTCAACCACTTTTTATCTATACAAAGTTTCATATGGTTCAGTCCCTACATCCCATTTTCAATCTGATTATTTTTCCTTTAATATATACCATGAAGATCTTTCATAATAAATTAGTGTAATTTCTGCATAGTTTTCCATGATGTGGATATTTATTAACTGATCCTCTTTTATTAGACATTTAGATTTTCATTTTTTCCTATTACTAATAGTGCTTCCATAAACATTCTTATAGCTAAATCTCTCCCACATACTTCCACCTACCCTGCCAAGGGATACATTCTCATAAGTAGAATTCTTGTATGAAAAGACATGTCCTAAAATACATTTTTTTAGCCTATGATTTTTCCACAAATGTTCTGTGATGTTGTTTACTTTCTATGGCTACATCTACACAAAGACAGGTTTTGTTATTCACTATTTATTCTAGCTACTAACATGTTGAACATAATACAGTGTTTTGGTAAAAAAAAAAAAACCTTTGAAAATGACTTTTTCTTCAGCCGCTTTGCGTGTGGGGATGGTAAAATTACAAACTCTAAATGTATTGATAGCATTATCTTCCTATATTCTTGGTTCGAAGTGACTAACACTGTGATATTTAGAGATGATGAAATGGGTCTGCACTAACCAGATGAAACCTTCTCCCATTCCTCAGGTGAAAACAAGTATTCAATGAGAAGGAGTTAAATGAACTCCTGGCTTCTTTTCCACATTGGGCCTGTAGAAACCTTGTCTATAATTGCCTTTTTATTTTCCAGCATCCATGTTTCAGTTGCTCATCATAAACATCAACTAAATCTTGAGGAGTCTTTTCTAACCTGTCCTTGACTGTTTACTTAGAAAGCAAAGCTAATAAAACCTGCAACATCAATTTGCCAGGTTTCATATTGCAGGCCTGTGGAATTATAAAGTTTAGTTATTGGTTGTGTTGAAAATAATAATTGAGTAACTACAGCCATAGCTCATTCAGTGGTTCAAGAAAGCTAGGGTGGCAATTATGCAACTCATTGGGATTTAAGGTAAATACAAAAGAACACAGTCTTCCCAGAAGCTTGCAAGTTTAGATTGAATCTGATATTACACTCCTGGCAGTTGGAAATGTCTGAGGGGCTGGAGTCAAGACACCTACCCCAGCAACTCTCTGACTTATGTTCTCTAACCTGGCTTGCCATCTCTCCGAGGTTAATGCCTTGACTTCTGACTGGCCTAAGACTTCATATATGCCTCTTTATACTATCATGGAGTTACTTTCTGTGTGGCTGTCCCCTGTACATTGTGGGGGCTATGGGGGGTGAAGACCACATTTGTTCATATCTCTTCATGCAGTCCAGGGATTGAAAGTCTGGAGGGCCTAATGTATGGATAAATAAAGCAATGCTAATTTTAAAAACTCATTAATTCTCTTTAAATTTTAGTTAATGGTTGGGTCAATAAAAGTAGTTAGTCTCTGTGTTCCCAAATTAGGGACCAAAAGTAGGAGTATCAAAAAATAACCCTACAATTTTATTAATTCAATCATCGTATAGAAGTAAATATTTAAAGCAGACAGAAATGCATTTAATGGGAACCAAATTTAATGGGAACTAAATTATGACCGAAACCCATAAATTATTAGAAGGCAGGGAGTTTAGGGAAGAGATAGGATGGAATGTCATGGAAAAGACTGGAAGAAAAACCACTACTAGGAAATCAGTTCTCTTTCTTCCCACCAAAGATTGGTCATTTGCTACATGAGAAAAACAAGCCATTTACTTCTGTCTCATAGATTGCATCTCAGAGAAGCCCAGTTTTGATTTTAGCTTTCTTGATGATCAGTTCCTGTGTGAGATGCAGGGGAAATAATCAGAGAAATTCAATACCTAAGTACCTGGCTCAGCTGGACCATAGCCGCTCCGAGAAAAGGAGTTAGAGGTCAAAAAGTCTAGGTGCTTCCTTTAAAACACAGGTATGTCCACAGGGTCCCCACCAAAAGGCTGGATGATTGAAAATGCCAACCTGTCAGCCAGAGAGTTTATGCTCATAGTGCAAAAGCCACACTGGCTTGTATACAGTTTTCTCTGATACTCTTTTTTTGACTCCAGGTATTTGCACCTGCTGTTCCCTCTGGCTACGATGTCTCCATACCATCATAGGCCTAGCTCTTTCTTCTCATTCAGCTCAAATGTGACATTCTCAGAGTAATCTTTGCCAAACATTCTAACATCAAACTGTTGCTCCCCAAACCATTTTTCTCATTGGCCACACTCTCTTTTATTTTCTTCATGCTATGCAACAATATCAGAAACTGTCTTTGTATATTTACTTACTATCTGTTATTCCCCACTAGAATAGAAGTTCTAGGAGGACAGGTATTCTGTCTTAGTCATCATTGTATCAATGGGAGGTGACCCAATATATATTTGTTCAATCAATGAACGAATGAATGTGTAAGAATCTTAGGTATTGTTTTTTGCCAAGAATAAGACCACCCTTTATATCAGGCTTGTTTATTCTCAGCATCTTATTAATTAAGTGAATTTTGGTTAAACAAGGTAAGACAGGCCATGTGGAACAAACAACTGCTTCTCCTCAGGAACTCAAGAAATAGGAAATAGCAAAAGAGGGACACATCTCCTAGATGAGGGTAATGAGAAAGAAGGTGACACAGGAGCAAAAGCAAGAGTCCTGCCTGGGATGCAGGTGACAAAAATACATCCCAGGTACAGGGAGGACGTGCAGTTGAAATGTCAAGCCAGTATGTTGTTGGAGGCCCTTCAAGAGTCACTGAAGACATGAGAGCCCTAAAGCAATCCAAAAGAAGGTCGTAATTCTACCTCAGTTTTACACGCTTGTAAAGGAAATGTCTAGATAAAAGCAGCTTTCACACGAAAACACAAAGAATCTGTGTTTCTAGAGTCTGAGTACTGTTTTGCTAATTTTTAGTAGTTTACTGTCAAGACAGAGAAGCACAATAGATTAATAGCTGAAAATGGTGGGTGTGGGAACACATCAAACCAGAGCATGAAGTTGAATCATGTTTAGCCAGGGTAAGAGGATTTATGCGCATTTCCAAGTTCCCAAGATTGACATTTCTCTCAGAAGTTTCTTAGGTTTCTCTTGTTTCTCAATATTGCAACTATTAAAAAGAAAAAGCCGCATGAGGGTTATTTGGACTGTCACTCAAACAATTAAATATCCTAATTCCAGACTGGTTTATATCCCGAAACTTGTTCACAGAAAACTCCTTCAAACATCAATAGATGTTAGTCACCAAAGGCCTGATTAATGAAAGGAGAGCCGTAGTGTTGGCTGAGAGAGAATGTTGTTCTGCAATTAGGGCACAAATGATCTTTCACTCTTCTGGCTGCAGATTATTTACTTTGGCCGTATTGAGAATAACCTGATATATGACAAGATTTATGAAACTTGAATACAACTTCCAAAGCATACACATGAGCGTTGCTGACCAGATGGAATTTCTCAGTATAGTCTGCATGGAAACAAAGCCACACGTTTCCACGGTGCAACCAAAGACTCATATTGTTAAAATTTTATTATAAGCTCAAGCTTTTCTCATGTTAGCTCCCCTCTTAAATCACTTTCTGTTGATGCTTGTTATTAACAGAGACCACTGTTTACCTTGGATGGTATGAATGTACAGACCGAAACAGTGGCTCTCCTTACGTATGCCCATATATGTATGCACACAGATATACATATATGTGTACACATATATGTATGTGCATATATATACTTATGAACATAAATATACATACACAATAAACACAAAATAAAGTCGACAAGTTGAAAGTTCGGCCACACAGGGTCTTGGCAGTATATAAATAATCAAAGTTTGGCTTTCTAAGTTAAATTGTTTTCATACTGAAGTCAGAGAGTTGATTTTGTCTTTGAAAATATAATCATTTGGTACAATATGTCCTTTAGTGTTAAAATTCTGAGTTTCTTCCAACATATTTTTTTAATGTTTATTTTTGGTGTCCCATTCCAACATATTTTTATATACACCTAAATAGTTGCATTTTGTTGTTGTTGTTGTGGGAACTGACCTAATTTTCAATTCATGGAAATGTAAAGTCTCTATGTTTATGTATGTACATTTCAGCTGCTTGAAACAGAAAACTAAAACATCATAATTTTTAGTGTAAGTACCTTTTAGGAACACATAAAATGTTAGTTAAGTCTAGTATTGCCATTTTTCATTTTTACTCCTGTATTTTATTAAAAAATAAATAGGGGCACCTGGGTGGCTCAGTCGGTTGAGTATCCGACTTTGATTCAGGTCATGATCTCACGGTTAGTGAGTTCGAGCCCCGCGTCAGGCTCTGTACTGACAGCTCAGAGCCTGGAGCCTGCTTAGGATTCTGTGTCTCCCTCTCTCTGCCCCTCCCCCAGTCATGCTCTGTCTCTCTTTCAAAAATGAACATTACAAAATTAATAAA
Organism: Lynx canadensis; assembly: GCF_007474595.2. Taxonomy (NCBI): domain Eukaryota; kingdom Metazoa; phylum Chordata; class Mammalia; order Carnivora; family Felidae; genus Lynx; species Lynx canadensis. The sequence goes on from NC_044305.1 coordinate 84,089,763, forward strand.
AAAATAAAGTAATAGATCACTGTTTGTAACCTTTATCCATTACACATAGGGTGACTATGTCACTGTCATTTTAAATATAAAGTTATCATCTGCTGAGATATCTTATTCTCATTCATACCAATCAATATTCATTGGAAAAAAATGTCAGTTTTAATCATATCATGCCTCATTGGAAGTAAAATAATTAACTATTTATGGATGATGTCATTTCAGTTTTCTAACAAATTTTTCAAAGGGATATATACACCCATATGTTTATAGAAGCAATATCTACAATAGCCATATTATGGAAGCAGCCTAATTGTCCATTCATATATGACTGGGATAAAGAAGAGGTGGTATGTATACAATGGAATATTATTCAGCTGTAAAAAACACTGGAAACCAAGATTAAAATTCTTAATTGGAATTTTCCACTTGAATAAAAATTCCAGAGAGTCATGTAAATGACTCCCAATTCCTACTTATTCCATAGTATCTTCCCATACTGAATGGAGAGGTCCTTTTTAATTCATAAAACAAATCAATTGCTCAGTGGAATGCTCAGCTCAAACACGAAATACTGTTCCTGTCAGCAATACTAATGTTTACCTTATTTGTAAAAATAACACACAGTCACTGAGAATGTAAGCCGGAATTTAATATTTTTCTTCCTTCGCCTATGTTCTTCCTAAATATTTGTATTCATTTGAGGGTTGTCTAAGGGGAGGGAATTAATATTTACCCTACCATCTATCTTGAACCAGAGGTTATTTAGGAAGTTATATACTACCTTTCTCTCTTAATCCTCACAAAACCTCTATGCTGTTCCTATTATATCCTTTTCATCGATGATAAAATTAAGGCTTAGAAAGTTAAATAATTTGCTTAAAGTCATGCATAACCAGAACCCAAATCTCTAATTAAGAAAGAAAATCAGAGTTAAATGCTCACAATAGATTTTAAATACTCTATCAGATGACTTCCACAGATCTCTTCACAATATCAAGGATAATCATAAAGTACACAATTTCTGATAAAGAGAATGCTTTTGACATTATCACTTCTTTATTTACTGACCTTAGCACTTTTACATTTACTATGAGGTTTGCAAGCCCATAGGGAGTGAAATGATGCAGTGGTGAAATTAATCAATAGAGTGTTGAATCAGGCATGACCTCCAGGGCAAGGAAGCTGCTACAAGCCTAAAAGTATAACATGCTCCAACTAAAACAAGAGCCACAAAAATGCTCCTGTAGTGCTTCAGGGCCATGCCTGCCCCAAGACTGATGGAGGAGGCAGAGTGAGCCAGGAAAGGAATAAAAGTGGAGCCTCTGGGTCCAGTACTCTTATGACACACCAGCCTATTTTTCTGGCCTAGACCTTGTACTGCCAACTGACAACACTAAGGCATGGGCTTCATTCAACAGGTTCCCTTGTGGTGGGGAAGCAGGTTCATACAGTGTTTACAGATGAGACCTCTGGAACCAGGCTGCGTGGATCTAAATTTCAACTGGTCACTTATTATCTATCTGCATGGTCTTCAAAAGTAATTTTAATGAGGGCCTTATCTGTGAAATGGGCATGATGCAATGAAATGAAGTAATGTGGATGGAATATGAAGAATTAAGTGTGGCACATAAGAAAATCCTGTAACTGATACATATTCTTATTATTAAAAAGCCTTTCCACTGCCTCTAAGACAAACACATTTTCTCCTCTTTTGATGGCAAGTTTATCTTTGAAGGTAAAAAAAGAAAAAAAAACACCAAAAAAAACATTCCTCCTTCTCCATGGCCCTGCACCTCAACAACATTATTCTTGCTTAACCAAACCCATTACATATTTAAGAAGAAAGAAGGGATAAGCCAGGTTGATATGCATCAGGACCTAGTTTAGTAATTGCATCAATGTGTTTACCTTTTAATTCTAACCTCAGTGAAAAGGTCAAAAATTGTCATTCATATGTGCAATCTTAACAAAGCAGAACTTAGATCTTCTCTCCAAAAAGCTAGGCAAGTTTCTGATTACCAAGGCAAGCTGTATTAGAATAAAATTATTCTCATGGAACCAGAAAGAAAATAAAACAGCTCAAGAAACTCAACAAATAATAATAATAATAATAAAATAGGCATTCATATATAATACACACACACGGTTATTAGGAGAATCTATGACACACTTAACCTAAATCTTTAAGACAGGATTAAAATATTACTCTTGTTGGCATTTAGGTATCATTACATGTGGCAAGAAAAGATTCAAGAATTTGGTATGAAAAATACCCAGGTGTTAATGTGCCGGTTCACTCAAGCATGCCCTAGAGACCTGGACCTCTCCAGGGATGCAATACTGTTCTGGTCTAGTGGGTACTGTCATCAATGTGACCTTTACAGAGGTGGCCTGAATAAGTTATCACCATAAAGCTCTTGGAATGAAAAGCACCACATCAGTACTTACTGTGCTTTGCATTTTTTATGACTCAAATCTTTTACAAGAGATGAGCAGCTCCTGAAGATATTACAAGAGTGGTTTATAAATAGGAAGTAGCTATACTTGCAATTCATTGGTTTCTGAAAAGTTGTAATTGCTATATGAATATTTTTATAGCGTAAATGTTAATTGAAACATTCACTAAATAATAGAAAAAATGGCAGGCCTATAAATAACAATGCTACTTAAGGAGTGCAAAGGCTTATTTTTAGAAAACGTGAAGGTATGGTTTTTGTTTCCTTCCTACAAAAAGATTAATAAAAATAAAACCCTCTCTGGGAACAGACTACCATCCACTTGTGGTATATTTCTTCCTGTGTTGCCAAACCAGCAATCACCATTGATGCCTCCATCTTGGTATGGGGCATCCCAACATGGTTGCCATTTTGTTTCTTCCTACCAAAGAAAAGGCCAGCTGTCTACACCCAGCTGTTTTTATCAGCTATAAAAGATAATTTTGCTGCATTAACTCCATAAATTTGATAGATCCAGCAAAGCTTCTATGGCATAATGGCTTAATTTTTCATTCTAATAATAACTTCCTGCCATCTGAAACGAATACAATCAAAACCAAACATTTCTGTTCTGTGACATGATGTATGACCAATGTACATACTGCTTAGGAGGCCCTGGGCAGGGAAGTCCTGGCCCCTTTTCCAATTCGCAGAAAGGCAGTAAAAGCACGAACACCAGGGAAAGGGCTGATGGTAAAGGAGCTTGAGGGAAAGTGACCCAGCTGTCCTCTATTCTTAAATCCAGAATTGGCCATCGGCCTAGTTCAGGATGAGGCATGTTTTAGGATCTTTACATAGTGCTTTGGTTGTTTCTCAATCACCGTCTTCTTCAGCTTTGAATAGTTCCCTGAAAACCTCTCATCTATTTCTTTCCTTCTTTTTCTTTTCTCTCCCTCCCTCCTACCATTATATGCATAAAAGTTAATTCGATTATTCACTTGTTTGTATAGATTTTTTGGCTGAGAACTTAGAAGTGTTTCTTTTTAAATGCCAGAACATATCTTGATACATTTAAGTGAAAATAAGGTCATGCAAATTTGTGCCAACAAGCTACTCAGGTTTTATGTAGTTATTGATTTATCTACTTAATGAAACTGAATATCAGCAAATTGTTTTTCATTTTTTATAAAGGAGATCACTTTCTGGAAGGAAAATGTAGTGAATTCAAGTGCAAATTTCCTATTTTTGGAATGTGGTGGATTCATTTTCATCAATAAATCAACATTTCATCTACTATCAACTTTCCTATATATGCCCTTTTTGCAAATGATTACAGCCTTGCAAGCAAAAATTGCAAAACACTTTAAACTCCCTGTTCCTTCATTAAATCAGTACTCAATGGTTGTTTTTTTCTACTTTGTATTTTTTTCTATATTTTCTCAGTTTTTTTAGTCTATCTCAATCACTCAGCCATGCCAACATGTTTCCAAGTTTTCTACATAGAAAATCTTTTACTTCTAAAATTGAAGGAACATCTACAAACATAATTTTTAAAAATATCTTTCGGGGCGCCTGGGTGGCTCAGTCGGTTGAGCATCTGACTTTGGCTCAGGTCATGACCTCACAGCTCTTGAGTTCAAGCTCCGCCTTGGACTCTGTGATGACAGCTCAGAGCCTGAAGCTCCTTCCCCCTCTCTCTCTGCCCTCCCCTCTGTCTCTCTCTCTCTCTCTCTCAAAAATAAATAAACGTTAAAAACATTTTTTAAATATATTTTTCAAAGTGTTTCACAATTTCATGTTATGCCTGTGGAAATTTACAAAAGAAAACCTCACCGTTGCTGATAAGTGAGCTATGGAGAAACCCCATATAAGGAGTATAATATAAGAATAAAGGATCATTTTTAGGTTAACTGTTTAAAACACCCAATCACAGTAGAGGAAATATTTTTTTGGATGATTTTGAAAAGCTTATACCTCTCTCCATCTAGTAAATAACACTCTTTTCCAAATGTAACAATGCTATTGAAAATATGTCTGAGTGAGGGTCCCAAACACAATTTCTTTTCTGCACTTAAAAAAAATTTCTTTTCAAAATAAATTCAAATTTGCGGAAAAAGTATAATGGTACAAAGAACTTCTGAATATTCTTACTCCAATTCACCAAGGTTTAACACTTTGCCACACTGTGTTATCATTCTCTCTCTAGATAATTCGTATTTTTTTCCCAAAATATATGAGAATAGTTGCACACATTATGCCCTTTAATCCTTAATGTTTTGGTGTTTATTTCCTAAAAGCAAGCGTTCAAATTCAGAGAACTGAATGCTGATATAATGCCGTCATCTAAGATACAACCCATATTTCAATTTCTTTGATTGTTCCAATAACGATCTTTATAACAATGTTTTCCAATACAAGATACCACCCAGCATCTCTTTAGTATCCCTTAATCTGGAACAGTTCATCAGACTTTCTTTGTCGTTCTTGGCTTTGATATGCAAACATACTGAAAAAATACAGGCCAACTGTTTTACACAAAATCTCATCATTTGAGTTTTTTTCCTGATGTTTCCTCAGGTTCAGATTATTCATTTTGGCTAGAATACTACATAAGCAAAGTTTCCATCCAGGTTACTGTATCAGAAGGGATGTGATGTCTGTGTGTCCTTTATTAATGACATTGATTTTAATTATTTGGTTGAGGTACCACTGCAGCAAACATCCCTACTACCAAGAGTTCAAGGTTCCTCTGCAGTGCTTTTTTCCTTCCTTTTCCTTCTTCTGTTCTTCCTCCTTCTTCTTCCGACCCCCTCTTCTTCTTCCTCTTCTTTCTAAGACTAACAGTATATAGTCAATGCAGTGCATTCAGAAGTCATTTGAATTAGTTATCTCCCCTTAGTTGTAAATATTTTGTTTGAAATAAGTAATTTCTCCTTGCATTTAGTTTTAGAGACACTCCCAACCCTTGTTAATTTTTTTTAATATGCAGAATATTTAGGATTCCAAAAGTCAGAGAAAATTACTCTCTTCTTATAATGTTTCCCTCCTCCATTAAGAATCAGTCCCATAAGTTTCTGGTTTATCCTTTCCTATGTTTCTTTTTACAAAAATAAGGATATTTTCTTATTTCTCCTTTCTTGAATAAAGGGTAGCATGCTATAAAGACTCTCGCACTTTGCTTTTCTCCCCTTAACAATGTACATCGGTAATTAATCTCTATCAGTTCATAAAGATCTAGCTGATTCTTTTTTATAGTTGCACAGTACTCCATTGTGTGTATGCTCCATAGTTTATTCAATCAATATTCTTTGTTCTGGCAATTTAGAATTGCCAGTAGTTTGTAATTACAACTGACACTTGTTAGAGGTACATATTCAGGCTGAATTCCTAGCCCTGGAATTTCTGGGCCAAATAGATTTCTAATTTTGTTAAACATTGTCAGACTGTCCTTCAAAGGGGTTGTTCCATTTTGCATTGCCACCAGTAATGAATGAGAAAACCTGTTTTCCAACTGCCTCCCCAACAGTACATTGTCAACCTTTTGAAATTTTGCCTAATTAGTGAGAAACAGTACTGAGTGTAGTGTTGAATTTATATTTCCTTTATGAAAGAAGTTGAACATCTTTTAATAGATTTGCAGGGCATTTTAATATCTTTTAAAAAATTATCTATTTAGGTGCTTTGCTCATTTTGAAATTCTAGTCTTTTTGTCCTAACTCTTTGAAAGTTCTTTGTAGAACAAAACATTATCCCTTTAAATAAATAAATATCATGCAAATATTGTTTCTATATTTGCCATTTGTCTTTAGAAAAAATGCATGTAAACGCTTTAATTATTTTATGTAGTAAAATGGATAAAGCTTTCGTTGTTTCTGGATTTTGAGTCATAGTTCTAAACCTTCCCCTACACCTGTGCTATCCTTCATTCTTGTATTTGTACAATTTCATTTTCACATTTAAAATTTTAATTCATTTGTAGTTTGTTATTTTGTATAGTTTGAGGAAAGGAGTGGGTTAATTTTTTAATTAAAAAAAATTGAACATTAGAACTAGTCAGTCACTGAAGGCTTGGAAAAATTATGGGGTATTTGGGCATAGTCCCTTGTTCTCGAGTAGTTCTCTGTTAACCTCGTCCTTTAAAAAAAAAGCTCTCTATGGGTTAACTTTGATAAACTCTATTTTCCTTGGAAACCATACACTTCATTTAGCTTTTCATATTTACTTGCAGGGAGGTATGCAAAGTAATTTCTTAGGTTTTTCAAATATTTCCTCTGAATCAAAAGTTATTTGTTGCCTGTCATTTCTTATTTTGTATATCTGTGTATTCTCCTCTTATTTCTTGATTAAATAGTGCCTTGAGTTTTTTTTCAAAGAAACGGAACTTTGGTATATTAAGTTGACCTACTGTTCTATATTCTGCCTCATTAATTACTGTTTTTATTTTTATGGATTATTATCTTGTGCTTCTTTTTTGTTCACTTTGTTTTCCATTCTTTAGATTTTTGTGTTGGAAATTGAATTCATTTACTTTTATTGTTTTATTGATATTGATATATGTGTTTAAAACTGTGAAGTTTTCTGATTGCTACTTTAAATGAATAGCATAAATTCTAGTATACATTATTCATTATAATCATTTTTCAGAAATATTTTAATTCTGTTTGCATTTCCCCTTTTGGTTAAGTGTAAAGATTTTTTTTAGCATTTCCAAGTAGAATATGCTTTCATCTAATTTTTTTATTTTTAGCTTTATTCTATTGTAATCAGAGAATGTTGCCTTTAATATTCAAATGCCCTGTAACTTATGGAATTATCTGAGTAACTTATTGCTGATCAATTTTTGTGAATATTCTATGTGCACTTGATAAGAAGGTATATTATTATAGGAGTATTGTATGTTGATGTGTATCTGTAAGATCTTATTACTGATTATGTTGTTTAGTTCTGCTATATCCTTATTTTTCAATCCAGTTGACCTGTTTTATACTAAATATGGAGTGTTAAAACATCCATATTATTTATATATGGATATATTTATATTTATATATTTATATATGGATATATTTATATGGATATATGGATATATTTATATTTATATATTATTTATATATCCATATATTTATATATATATTTAGTATATAGATAGTATATATATTATATATAATATTATAGTATATATATTACATATATATTATGTATATATAATATATATATTATGTATATATATTATATATATATGTCTTTTTTTTTTTTTTTCAATGTTTATTTATTTTTGGGACAGAGAGAGACAGAGCATGAACGGGGGAGGGGCAGAGAGAGAGGGAGACACAGAATCAGAAACAGGCTCCAGGCTCTGAGCCATCAGCCCAGAGCCTGACGCGGGGCTCGAACTCACGGACCGCGAGATCGTGACCTGGCTGAAGTCGGACGCTTAACCGACTGCGCCACCCCGGCGCCCCTATATATGTCTTTTTGAATCATTCTCTTAAGTATGTGTCAGCATAGAGTTAGGCTTTGCTGTATGAACCAATATGAATATATTTTCCTTTTAATGGGTTAATTCAGCCCACTCTATATTTCTTTATATTGACTTTTATCTTTCATTTAAAGGGTCATAATATTGTATCATAATTACTGTGCATATTATGTTATTTTTAGTGTGTTTTTTTCTCTATGTGCTATGATTTTTGCTCTGTTTTTTTCTTTTGTCACTAAGAAAGGCTTGTATAGTTAGTAATACTGTACTGTGCATTTGGAAGCTGAAGATGTTAATCAAACTTATTGTGGTGAACATTTCACAATATATACAATATTATATCAAATCATTATGTTGTACACCTGACACTAATGAAATGTTATATATCAATTATATCTCAAGTAAAAGTAAATAAAGACATAGTTTTTTTTTCTGTTGTTTACCTTTGTGTTTGTACCTTTTACAATGCCTTTACACCCCTCTTTCTTTAACCTTTTTCTAAATGGGTTGTTAGTTTGAAACTGTTTCAACTCCCACCTAAATTCCTTACAGGAAAATTAATAATCTTTTTCACCTTTCTTCTTTCTCTATCCCTTTCCTTCACATCTCAAAAGTTGTATTCTTGGGATGCCTGGATAGCTCAGTTGGTTAGGTGTCCAATTCTTGGTTTTGGCTCAGGTCATGATCTCACGGTTTGTGGGTTCAAGCATGTAGCCTGCTTGGGATTCTCTTTCTCCTTCTCTCTCTGCCTCTCCCCTACACACGCACATATAAGCTCTCTCTCTTTCTCTCAAAACAAACAAGTAAGCTTTTTTAAAAAAGTTATATTCTTTTTATTTTTCAGCATACAACATTTACAAGCTATTATCCCACTGACTTTCACACCTCTATTTTGTGGTTACATCTATAATGATATGTATTAAACACTCACCATGAGTTCTTTTACCTAGGTTTGCCCAGTCATCTCTGCCAGATAAAGATTTACCTTTAATAGATTCTTTTGGAAGAGTTTTTGAATAAATTATTCCCTGAATTCTTGCATGTTTAAAACTGTTCTTCTCGGGGCGCCTGGGTGGCGCAGTCGGTTAAGCGTCCGACTTCAGCCAGGTCACGATCTCGCGGTCCGGGAGTTCGAGCCCCGCGTCGGGCTCTGGGCTGATGGCTCAGAGCCTGGAGCTTGTTTCCGATTCTGTGTCTCCCTCTCTCTCTGCCCCTCCCCCGTTCATGCTCTGTCTCTCTCTGTCCAAAAATAAATAAACGTTGAAAAAAAAAATTTAAAAAAAAAAAATAAAAAAATAAAACTGTTCTTCTCTAACACATGATACTTGAAAGTCAGCATGGTGATATATACAATTCTTTTTTTTTTTTTTTAATTTTTTTTTCAACGTTTATTTATTTTTGGGACAGAGAGAGACAGAGCATGAACGGGGGAGGGGCAGAGAGAGAGGGAGACACAGAATGGGAAACGGGCTCCAGGCTCCGAGCCATCAGCCCAGAGCCTGACGCGGGGCTTGAACTCACGGACCGCGAGATCGTGACCTGGCTGAAGTCGGACGCCCAACCGACTGCGCCACCCAGGCGCCCCTACAATTCTTGAATTAAATTTTCTTTACATGAGTTTCTAAATGCTATTCTATTGCTGCCATGCTTTGTATGTTACTCTTAAGTAATCTGAACCAGCCCATCTTTTTAGCCTTTTAAATAATTTGTTCATTTTCCTGAAGGCCCTGAGGATATACACTTTTTTTTCCCTCTTTAAATTCTAACAGTTTTGCTAGGATAAGTCTTAGAGTTGATCATGTCACATAGATTTTTCCAGACATATGATGGGTCTTTTTAATAATAAAATGCACATGTCTGTTTTCTTATTTCTGGAAATATTTGAGGGGTTATAGTTTAATTAGTTGTGTGCCACTATTTTGTTTTTCTTCTTCTAGGCTTCATTTATACACATTTTGTTTCTTCTTTTTATGTCTTCCATTTCAAGCAGTTTTTCCACGATCTCTTTTACTTCTTTATTTCATTTTCATTCTCTTTATAGTTTTCCCTATTTTTCAATGTCTCTTATGAAATTTTTATTTGAATCTATTCACTGTTGACCACCGTGTAATTTATTCTTCACTTTTAAAATTCTGAGATAATTTTACTTCTTTAATTTCATTCCTGAGTTCTATCAGTTCTCATTGCATTTATTGCCATTCTATTATTGTCCAGGTCTATTCTTAATGTTTGAATTTCTGATTGTAAGTGTGATATGTGTGATATTATAATAAGATATTATAATAAGAACATGTATTGTAAGTATTATGTTACACCAGGTTGCTCCTGCTTCATGATTTTAGAGGGTGAAAGTTTTGGCATCTGATATAATGTAATTCTTACTTCCTGTTTTTCTTCTTAAAGTAGTCTTACATAAAATTGGTTCCTGTTTCTAGGCAGTTAAACAGGGGTCCTCATTCAAAAGTTCACTTTTCTGTTGGTATAATAAAATGCAACTTTTAAATGGGTGATTTTGTTGGTTGGATAGAAGAGAGAGCTTGTTGTACCTTAAAGTTCTTTGTCTTTTCATTAGGATCCTTAATTTTTATCCTACTTCATTACTTAGCCTCAACTACCACATTTACAAGGGTTACACCCTTCCTGTATTCTATGAAAAGTTCAAAATATTGTCAATTTCTTAGAAATAATGCTGGGGGGGTATGGGTCCTGTGTGATTTTATTTGCACTCCAGTTGATCATGTAGAGAAGTACAGATTCAGGAAGCCACCATTGTTTCTAAGACAAACTTTTGCTTTGAATTAGATATCCTGCCTATAATGTGCTTTTAAACGTGGCATTTGATGTAAAAAGTAAATTTTTTAATTCTTTTTTATTCAACTGACCCTTCTAATACTGTTCTCCTCTGGCACCTATCAAACATTTTGCAAGAGGCTTCATGTTAATTTTGTCTCCAAATTTAAGTGTTTCTTTTTGGAGTGGGGCACATATTTCCTGACTCAGTTTGCTAAGGAAGATTATCCAATGGCTTGTGTAATGTTTCCATATTTCTTCCAAGAAGCAGTCTTAGGAAGATTCATATATTCTATTTAAAAAAATGTATTCTATCACTCTCCCCTTCTCCTGAATAAAATTAGAATCAGTATTAGAACTATAGATAATCTCCAACTTATGAAGGTGCAAAAGCGATATGCATTCAGTGGAAACTGCACTTCGAATTTTGAATTTTGATCTTTTCCTGGGCTGGTGATATGCAATACTCTCTCATGATGCTGGGCACTGGCAACAAAGTGCAGCTCCCAGTCAGTCACGTGATATGCTTACAACCATTCTGCTTTTTCACATTTAGTATTCAACAAATTACATGAGGTGTTTGACACTTTATCATAAGATTTTAGCAACTTTCAGGAGCACCTGGGTGGCTCGGTTGGTTAAGCATCTAACTCTTGGTTTCAGCTCAGGTCATGATCTCACGATTTTGTGAGTTCGAGCCGCGCTTCAGGCTCTGTGCTGACAGCAAAGGACCTGCTTGTGATTCTCTCTCTCTCCCTCTCTCTCTGCCCTTTCCCTGCTCTCTCTCACTCAAAATAAATAAATAGAATTTAAAAAATAAAAATTTTTAAATATTTGTGTTGTTTTGTTTGTTTCAAGTTTTCATTTAAATTCCAGTTAGTTAAAATATAGTGTAATATTAGTTTTAGGAGTAGAATTTAGTGATTCATCACTTGCATACAACACCCAGTGCTCATCACAACAACTTCCCTCCTTATTATCCATCACCTATCTAGCCTATCCCCCACTGACCTCCCTCCATCAACTCTGTTTGTTCTCTATAGTTAAGAATCTCTTTTATGGTTTGCCTCTCTCTTTTTTCTCCAATGTTCATCTGTTTTGTTTCTTAAATTCTATATATGAGGATGATAATATATTATTTGTATCTCTCTGGTTGACTTATTTGCTTAGCATAATACACTCTGGCTCTATCCATCTCATTGCAAATGGCAAGATCTCATTCTTTTTCGTGGCTGAGAAATATTCCATTGTAGATACAGATATAGATATAGAGATAGATATAGATATATAGATATACATAGATACCACACCTTCTTTATCCATTCATCATTCAGTGGACATCTGGGCTCTTTCCATAATTTGGCTATTGTTGATAATGTTGCTATAAACATCGGGGTGCATGCGTCAACATTTTTGTATCCTTTGAGTAAATACCTAGTAGTACAATTTCTGGGTGATAGAGTAGTTCTATTTTTAACTTTTTGAGGAATATCCATACTGTTTTCCTGAGTAGCTGCACCAGTTTGCATTTCTACCAACAGTGTAAGAGGGTTCCCCTTTATCCACATCCTTGACAACATCTATTGTTTCCTGTGTTGTTATCCATTCTGACAGGTATGACGTGGTATCTCTTTGTGGTTTTGATTTATATTTCCCTGATGATGAGTGATGTTGAGCATCTTTTCATGTGTCTATTAAACTGGGCTCTGTGTTAAATGGTTTTGCCCAACTATAGGCTAACGTAAGTGCTCTGAACACATTTGAAGTAGGTTAGGTTAAGCTATGCTTTTTGGTAGGTTAGACATACCAAATACATTTTCAACTTATGATATTTTCAACCTATGATGGTTTATTGGGATGTAATCTAATTAAAATTCAAGGAAAACCTGGACAGGAAATGTAAAATGCTGGGGCTCTTATAAAACTGACATGAATGTAATGTCTTGTGCAACTCACTACAGATGATCATATGAAATTAAATATATCCCTTGCTCACTGTTCACACTACCAAATATCTACGCATAATGTATGCTACTTGATAACAATGACCAGCAATCATAAGAGTAGCAAGAACTAATGAGAGATAAATACAAAATAACACATATTAAATTCAGAAAAAAAATTGAAATAATATCACAAGGTGAGTTCATACCGACAAATCTAAGAAAACTTAGAGGTTGTTTTTTTTTTTTTTAAGTTATATAGTATCTTCTGGCAAACGAGTCTGAAACTTTAGGATATTTGAAGAGCAAGTCCTTTTGTAGACTTTAGGGGCACATTTTCACTATTCTGAAGGCACTGGTGAAATTGGTTAGATTTTGCCAAGTATTTATTGCATAGAGAGTGGTGGCAATAAATAAACATTATAGGCAAGCCTTTTGTGATTGAGTGGTCAATTTAGCTGAACATAAATTCAAAACTAAAATAAATTACCGAGCTGTTTAGTAGAAACCTAAATAACATATGACATAGTATCAGTACATGTTTAAAAGACAGTTTGTTCATTTATGTTATGAAGTTTAAAACTTCACCTCATCTCTAGAAAGGCTTATCTTAGCACTATATTGAGCAATAGGAATTTTGCATATGAAGACATGCTAGCAATAAAGACCTTGATAAGGTAAAAGATCCCTGAACTCCAAAGGAGTGATGCGTTTTGTCATTATAATATCTATATCTCTGAAAAAAAGAAGGGTATGAGCAGCTTACTCCAGTACCTACTAACTTCAGATCCCTTGCCCTCATTTTACTCAGCTATTAAAAGGCCTACATTTAGTTCACAGATACTTTCAGGTCCTGTGGTGCCAAATAAAGTAAAATCACAATGAACCCAAGATGGAGGGAGTACCTTGGTCATTAGGAAGTCCAGTTAATTGTGTTGCTGTTTTTGTTGCTGTGTTTAATTCAGAGTAATCACTTTCTGTTTCAGTGTTGTTGCTAAAATTATTTTTGGAAACAAATCAGCTTGATGTCTTCATTTAGAGAGAGAATATAAATAAATGTGTACCAAATACTAGGACACTAGGCTATAGGCTGGAATTATTTCCTTATAAAAAAGTGCTGATCTTAGGATTTAGAACAATACATATAACAAAGTCTTCAATAAATATGTTGAGGGAATGAGTTATTAGATATTGCTTATCCATATAAATTGAATGCAAAAAATAATTACATAGGATTATTGTTAGTAAAGTTCTGGTTACAGGTATCTTAAGGTAATTGGTTCTAAAATCCTCCTTATCAAAGAGAGAATGTTTTTATAACACCCCACTTGGGATCACAATGCCTGCCAATTCCTCAAGATGTCTGTGAATAGAGATTTCTGTGAGAATTTCAGGATTCACTAACAATATTCTAATTAATTCTAAGAATAATTAATCTTATTATGAATGATAACCAAACTCACATACAAAGTGTCTGAATTAACAATAAGTCTGACATAAAGTGTGTATTAAGGTGTATACTAAGTAAACCCAAGTGTTAGTTGACAGAATGCTGAAGAGAAATATATTTGTTCCTGTTCATATAATTCTTGCATAAAAGATGGATGCAAGGGGACTGGTCCTTGTTAATAATGTGTAGCATTCTAAAGCTGCTAATAGGTCATTGTTTTATATTGCACTTGAATGACTACCTTTGGGAAATCCCAAATGATTTCAATTAAAGTGGCCATTATGGAAGTCAATAATTATGATAGTATTTGAGAGGCAATTCTTTTGTAATATGATATAAATGAAGAAAAGATATCATCAAGGCCTTAGGGACTTTGAGAGTGACAGGAAATATGCAACGATATTAATAAATGTACATGGGAGAACATATTTGAAACATGGTTGTATTCATTGTGGCCTCATCAAAAGTCCTTTAATTTGATGATCCTGGAGCATGTTTGAATAGATGTGTCTGAAGCTAAGCAGTGTGAGAAGAAGCAGTGCCAGTGGACAAAAGTTGTTGTACATGAGGGAAATTAAATAATGATAACTCTGTGGGAGCGGAAAGTAATGTGGCTGAATTTGCTGAGATATTCCTGGAAAGAAACCAGGTTTCCATCTTCTGATAACTTGAATACAGCCCTCTCATTCACCTGAATGAGATGCATTAGATTTCAGAAATTCTTTGAATGGATTCAGTACTAACTTCCCACTTGCTGTCTAGCTCTGTGTCTTCAGCTCACAAAATCTATCTGTTTATTGCCGGTAAAATATTATTGATAGTATCCCAAACATCATTACTGAGTTATGTAGTGCTGACTAAATATGCCATCATATTCTTTTCTTTCCACTTTCTGCATTACATGGAACGTGACATAATTCTACCAAAGTCTGCCCAGCTAGCTTATTATAATATTTTTTATTAGTTTACAAAAAAAGTACTCCTTTTTGCCAAGAATCTGGATTACAGCTAACAGGTACAACTCCTGCCTTAGGAAGGTAAGTTCTTCATGACAAGTGATCCATGTCTTTGCTTGTTTTCTGGAATATCTAAAGAGGTTTTACGAGAATTGTCCAAAACTTCTCATTCAGCTTTCTCATTCAATTAACTGCCACTGGAGGGCCCTTGCTTTCTTATAACATCTAGATAAGACCCAGGTTCTATTTAAAACCTGAGCCAGTAGGAGAGATTAAAACTTTTATGATTTCCTTACCTTTCTCATCATAAATGTAATTCAAAGTCATTGCAAGACATTTTGGAAAATGAAAATATGAACACTAAAATTACCCATCAACAATCTAAAATGTTCCCATGGTTTTCACTATACACTTAACGGTAATATACGATATTATCAACCTTTTGGAATCTAAAACAAGACTTGGTCTACAATGATTTGGGCTCTTCTTGAACATTCCGTCAAGACACTGATCACCCTGCTCAAAACAAATTCATGCCTCCGGAGTATGGCAACAAAAATCTCTGACTCAGTCTGAGTAGCCTCTTAGAGGCACAGTTTCATGTTATGTTGATGATCCAACTCATGGACTAGATATCTCCTGGATCACTCAAGACCCACAAACTTACTAAGTGCACACTGTTATTGAAGCGGTGATATTAGTAACTTGTGATACCATCCTCTTTTAGAAGTTCTAGAACAAAGTTTTCTTTATTCCTAGGTAGAGAAGATAACGGTATTCCTGTGTAACATCTTGGCCTATTTTATAGCCTAGCCTCACCAATTTATTCAGAGAAGCTGCACCAACACAAACCAAATGTAAGCAGTTTGAGGCATGGAAGTTTGTCCTGAATCAAGTTCCTAGAGCACATCACCATGCTATAGAAATCCAGATAGATATCCTCTAACTAGTACAGCATTCTAAGATTGTTAGAGCCACTGAAACATGAACACCTAGCACTACCTAGCATGCTTGCTTGCATTATAGCCAGATCTTCGTGCATGTTTTCATTTTTTAATATAATTTATCGTCAAATTGGCTTTCATACAACATCCAGTGCTTATCCCAACCAGGGCCCTCCTTCATGCCCATCACCCATTTTCCCTCTCTCCCACCGCCGCCACCCCCATCCACCCTTAGTTTGTTCTCTGTATTTAAAAGTCTCTTGTGGTTTGCCTCCCTCCCTCTCTGTTTGTAACTATTTTTCCCCTTCCCTTCCCTCATGGCCTTCTGTTAAATTTCTCAAGAAGTGCATGCTTTTCAATACCTTTGCCTTCCTCAACAACTATGGCACTCAGTGACTACTGCTTCGCATTATAACCCGCACTAGTACTTAATTTTAACCTTGACAGTGTCACAGCTGTTTATAAGGAAGGTATCAGAGTCCAACCAGGTCCACGTTGCACAGGGACGGTGTCTCCCAACAACCACATAAGGCACTGATCTTCCTTATTATTCAGCATAGAGTTCCGCAAAAGACGTGTTATACCTCAAGGCAGTAATCAGCAGTGATGGTTTTTATTATCAGTGAAGTCTGTGGCACTACTTCAGTGTCCACGTAAATAATTATATAAAGCAGAGGTCTTTAGAGTACTTTTTTAAAATGTTTATTTAATTTTTAGAGGTAGGAGAGGGGAAGAGAGAGGAAGATAGAGGATCTGAAGCAGGCTCCCCACTGATAGCAGAGAGCCCGATGTGGGGCTTGAACTCACAAACTGCAAGACCATGACTAGAGCTGAAGTCGGACACTTAACCAACTGAGCCATCCAGGCACCCCGAGTACTTTTAATGCTAAAGCCCTTTCTTTATTCAGGTGAGATATTATGTGAAATGACTCTGGTTGAAGGAGGGGTGGCAGATCCAGAGCATGCCTTTTTGATTATCTTCCTTCCTGCTCTAACCTATCCCTTACTACAGTATTCCCTGAAGTAGTACCTGGGAGACACTCCGTATCTGGTCTAGAAATTCTCAAAACTCCACTTGACTGTCCTGACTTACTTCACAGATTCACGCTGGTGAAATATTTACTATTTATAAGCAATGTCTCCTCAGGTGGAAGAGCAAGTCTGCCTGGGCCATTTCTGGTTCATCTGTCTATCCCAGAAGAGCAATGGTTGATACCTAAAAGCTATTTGCTCCACTGTTACTCCCACCCATGGTTTTATATCTCAGATTTTGCTTTGCTAGTATTCTGTCCCCACCTCACCCCAGGACATACACCCTGCAGCAGGGTGTGAGTCTAGTCTCTGTTAAAAACCAGTTCCCTCACCCACATTCACCTGAATTGAACTGGACTAGGGTTCTGGTGGCACCAATGCAGAATTTAAATACATGGGAGATTTGGAGAGGTTTTGCCCTGAGGCTCCCCTGTAACATGACTGACACACTTAAGACAAGGAGTGAAACCCAGATACAAACAGTGAAAGAACAAAAGAAATTCACTAGGAAAAATTTTCATGGAGTATCTGAGGTCAGTTCCATGGTATCTGCCCGAGCTTTTTGTCTTTTAATGTCAATCCCTTACTGAACTACAATTGTCAGAACATCTTGTTGGTGCCACTTCATCAACATTTGATGTCAGTTGTCTATTTTTTTCTGAATGTTGCTCCTTAGTCACAGATTGTATCTGCTGACCACTCACCTTTTTTCTAGGACTGACCCAGTACATTCCCCATATGTGCACAGCCACCACACTGAGCTGCCCTAAGCATTCAAATTACATCACTGTGGAGAAGTCCTGTGATTAACGATTAGAAAAACATTTCAGGTTTCTACAAACACTGGTGCCTCTTATTGCAAACATATTGATAATCCATGAAAAAAATGATATGAGAAAAAATTTTATTCTTTGTCTAAGTATACTTTGAAATTAGTATCAGTGTACTTCTGACACTGATAGGACACTGTGGGAATGTAAGAAAAGAAGGGGAAAATTCTACATAGAGATTATTCAGAAAATTTCCGTAAGTATACGTGTAAGAATGTATAGATATATGTATATACATATAGATACAGATATATGTATATACATAAAATAAACATATATACATAAATATAAAGAATGTACAAACTAAGGGTAGATGGGGGGATGGGGGAGAGGTGAAAGTGGGTGATGGACAGGGAGGAGGGCACTTGTTTGGATGAGCACTGGGTGTTGTATGGAAACCAATTTGACAATAAATTATATTTTAAAACATGCAAAAAAAGGAAGGTACATATATGTACCCATAATGTGCATACACACACACACACACACACACACACACACACAGTTCCTAACCCTAACCATACTCCTAAACAGTTTTTTCACATTCAGCTGCATTTTTCCCATATTAATTACATTTCGGTATAGCAAAGCTGTGATATAAAGGAAAGAAACTAACTATAAATAATAATGCCAAACTCTACTGCCCACAAAACAGGCCTAAAATCAAAGACAATGTGTACAAAACCTCCAAAGTGGTCCTTCATCTTTAAATATTAAATAAATAGCAGGATTAAAGTAAGCATATTCCTAAAGATGCATCATTCCTTCCCAAACTACATGATCCAGACAAGTGGGAGCTTGTTGCCCAGTCATTGTTCTTAAAATCATTTTTTTAATGCAGGAATTCTCTGTGAGGAAGACATTTGGTCACTCTTGGGTCCTAACCTGAGCATTTGGGGTTTCAAACAACTTCTTTTCTCTACAAAGAGCACATCCATCCTTATTTTAAAAAGCACACAGAAGTCGTAAACACACAGAAGTCATGAACGCATACAAGACTCATTAAATGGTTTCCTTGCTATTCAGCTTTTAAACATTTTATTCCAACTGTCCAAGGAGTCCTCATTTCCCTTAATGTGCTAGATTGCAACGTTGGACATATTGACCCCCTTGGGTTGCTGAATAAAGCTGTGGGTATCATGCATCTCAGTTTCCAAAGACTGCACAAACCCCCTTTTTGTTTTTTGTGTGGGTTCACACTCACTTAGCTGCACTTAAAAAAAATCAAAGTAAAACAATTGAAACCATGAAGTCATGAAAACATAACTTCTAACTAAGTTATTACACATCAACTTAGACTTGTTTAAAAAGATGGGTTTTTGGTTTACAACAGTTAGCAAATCTTTGAAAGAGTGTTGGCTAAATTTTTGCTTTGTATTATAGGACATAACCCAGAGTGCCCTGTCATCTTAGGATCCAAAATTCTCATAATACTAAATGATTCGGCTCCTCCTCTTTGGGTGATTATCTTAAATTATACTTACAAGAACAAGATCATCCGCTCTGGAAAAATTCCATACTTTTAAAAGAACAACATCACAAAATATCATCTTATGTCTCTTTTCCAAGATTTTTGACTCACACCATTTAGTCAATGTTTCTTGAGCACCTGGGAGGTGCCTGGCACTGTGTTAGGCAGTAGAGATATATGGATGAGCAGGGCATCAATGTACTCTCCAGAAACTTACAGTCAACTCGTAAACAGACATGTGCAAAACAACTTGCAAGTACAAAGCAAACAGAATGTAAAGGACACACTGGGGATATAAATGAGGGAGGGAAAGTTCTAAACAAATCCGAGGCTCTATAGCATTGTGGTGGCAGTTAAGAACAGTTAAGAATAGACAATTATTCTCAAAACAGATGATCCAGATTCTAGGTTTGAATCTTGACTCTGCTATTGAACAGCATTGTAACATGAGTAAGTTACTTATTCTTAGCGTCTGGGGCTGAGGTCCCTTAATAGTAAAAAAAGCACTGATAATGATGACTCTCTCATGGAGTTATTGTTAGGTTAGGAAAATATGACAAAATCCAAGATATAAAGTATCTGGAGTATAGTAAATTCTCAATAAGTGTAGGTTATTACAAACCTGAGAAGATAATTAGTTCACCAGGCAACAGAAGTGAGATATATCAAATGGTGCTTTCTTAGAATACATGGAAAGGGAATCTTTCCCCAAAATCTTTTTCCATAATCTATCTGAGGAAATTAAAGCAATAACACATTTTAATGGAGCCAAATATTTCCAAAGGCCCTCCTCTCTGTCTGTTCACAAATAGCTTGAGTAGACGTTAAAGGTATATTGCTGCTGGGGCAGGGATATTTCACCAAGTCATTGACAACAACTTATGGAATATTATGAAACAAACTACGTAAGAAGAATTAAAGCAATGCTTTGGGGAACAAAACTAGATATAGAAGGTTCAAGATTATCTGGTTTTATATTGTGTGCCAAACATGGTAGAAATATCTATCAAAAGGAAAAGGTAGCCTTTTTTGAAGACAGTGCAGCAATATGATTTCAAAACCCTTATGGAAGTTTATATTTTTTGACTCAGTAATTTCTCTTTGCAATCTATTTTAAGTAAACAACTTGAAATGTAGAAAAGGATTTAGGTGAAAAGATGTTCATCACAGCATCATTTATAATGGAAAA
Organism: Lynx canadensis; assembly: GCF_007474595.2. NCBI lineage: Eukaryota > Metazoa > Chordata > Mammalia > Carnivora > Felidae > Lynx > Lynx canadensis. Next base: position 84,110,270 of record NC_044305.1, read on the forward strand.
AGTGTTATCGGAATAACGAAGTCAATTGTGGTCTAAGAGGCTTTTAATTACAGAGTAAATGCTCACATTAAAATGTAAAATGAAGAAAACACAATAATATGTCCACAATATAAAAATCCATAGAAGAAAGACTGGAAAGGAAATAAATCAAAATGGTAACAATGATTTCCTCTGCCTGGTGGGAAGAAAGGTCATCTTTATTATTTTTTCTTTCTTGTACTTTCAACATTGCTATAAAGAACATACATTGCTTATAGAATTAGGCAAATAAATAATTAAAGGGCCCAAAATGGAGAAAAAATGCAGTGTAGTTGTATTAAGTTCTCGAGCGGAGGAATGTTCAAGGAAAGAATTTTAGGTGAGGTTTCTTTTTGGCCATCCATCTCTATCCATCAAACTGTCATTTTTGGCCTTACACATCCTTTCTTTGCTCTGAGTCATGTAAAATCATTTGCTTTTCTGACAATGCATCCACTGTGTGGTGCCATCTTTTTTACATTTACTCATATCCAGGGCTGCCCTGAGAGGCTCTGAAAAATCTGTCCCCTGGGCACAGAATGCCTTTTCCAGTGGAGACTTGAGATAGGAAACATTCACTGGCCAGAGTCTTTACTAGGAAACTGATGCTCCTTTTTTTGTAGCTGTGAACAAATTCTTGCTCAACTTGATGGCCAAAATTTATTCATGTATTTCCTTTTTCTTTTTTTTGTCATATTCAAATATTCCTTGAATTTTATGTGTTATTGCATAGATGCTAAAATTCAGCCTTAGGCCTTCAGAAAACTCCATATGTCAGCTTTCTATTTCAATCCTACACACAGCTCAGGTATGTATTGTTAAACTGCACATGGCCTGAAGAATGAACACTGGATTGTTTGGCTTTCCTTTGTTTGGTTTTCTTTTAACGCTATAAACCTGTACCATTGACTATTATAGTCACAAAGTAAAGTGAAATGGTAAAAGTAATTAAAAATGTAAAACCAAAGTATAACTGAGGTTGCAAAATAGAAAACGAAGTTCATAGCTTCAAAGTACTTATAGTCTATACCTGCACTGTGTAATATGGTAGCCACTGGCAACACGTGGCTATTGAGCATTTGAAGTGCAGCCACTGTAAATCTGCACGTGTTGTAAGTGTAAAATACACACCAGATTTCAAAGACACAAAAAAAAAGAAAGAAAAAGAATGGAAATATCTCAATAATTTTTCTTATTAATAATGCACTAAAATGCCATATTTTAGATATATTAGATTATATCAAATATACTATTAAAATTAATTTCACATTTTTATTTTCTTACATGTGGCTCTAGAAAATTTTAAATTACATATGTTAATTCCATTTGTAACTCATATTATATTTCTACATAAATTTTCATTCATGTGAAAATTAAATGGCCTGACAAAATAAATAATAATGTTGAAAATCAAATCTGAAAAAAGGTTAAAAGGCATATACGATGTATTTACAAATTAGCAATAAGACTATAAATACTGTTAGTTCAGAAGGAAAAGAGATGGCCACACACCAAGTGAGGACACAAGTCTTGGAAACGTGTCCAGAAATTCACCGTGGTCCTTCAACTTAATGGCCTAATTGGCTCTGGTGATTGTTTGATCTTGGTTCCTCCAGTTATATTTTAGTCTAATTCCTAACTTTTTAAAACAGTAATTCAATGTCTTAGACTTCTATTCTACACTATGATGCTGTCTGTCTGACTCACTTCTAAATTGAAGTGCATATATAAAAAAAATTGAATCACTTCAATGATTTTAAATCACTCTTCAATGTGCAAAGCAATTTAAAATTACTGGAGTGCTTCCAATTTTTATTAGTCCTTGAATTTGGAAGTGATCTAGGCTTTTCTGGGCATGTGCAATGCACTGTGACTTAAAATTATTGAGCTCTCATGCCCCCCCAACCCCTTATTTTTAAGAAGCTGATTCCACTTTGCGATGGAAACCATCAGGAATGTATGGCATGGAAATGGTATGGATAACAAAAAACACAAGGGGAAAATAGCTTCCATTTAATAATGAGAACTATACTTTGTAATTAGATAGTGTCTTGCCCAAGGATCTCTAAGTGCTTCATAAACATTAGCTCATTCATCATGAAGACATCTTACAGGGGGGCATATTTCCAGTGTGGGAGGGCAGAGGTAGGGATGGGTAAAGCCATTTAGATTGGCTTCAAACATTGAATTGGGTAATTTGAATTATGTGAGAGCTATGCCTAGGACATTTATTTTTGTTGCTGCTGGTTTTTTTTTTTTCTTTTTGCAAGGAGAAGGAGGTAATGTTACACTGTCTGATCCATTTGCAAATGTCATAAAAAATTAACTTGGCAATTGCAGAATCTACAAAATAAATTGCTTATCCCAAATAAACTCCAGGAGCAAACATAAAATGATTGGTTTTCTAATTTAATTATTTGAGCTAAACTTTGGGAGAAAATACATAAACCTTTCTACCATTTTCTTTCAAGTTAATTCTTTCCTCTTTAGCACATACTAAATCCACTGAACCTAAAACATTTACCTGTAGGGCAATTTATCTGGGAATTTTCAAATCACACACTTTCCCTCTGCTGTTGTAATATGAGGAGTTTTCATCAACATAGGAGTCTAGTGAAACCTTTACTGTAGGAGTGGCTGAATTCAGGACCAAGAATAAGAAATTATGTTTTTAAGTTTAGATTAAGAAACAGTCAACTGCTTGTTCTTTACTGTTATGCAACAGATTATTGAGACTTACTATGATATGAGCTCCATGCTAGACACTGAAAATGTCTGATGAAATGGAGGCTGCAATCAATCAGGCTTACTTGGAAGGGAAGATTTCAAGTGGGCTCAGTATATGATAACACACTTGAAATCTGAGTAATAGTCCCTATAAAACATTATGCACTCTGATGAAAAGGTTCACTCACCTAACAGGATCTACTCTGCTAGTACTATGTCTGACACAGTAATAGGAAGACTTATCCAGTAGCATTAGCTGAGTCCTTGACAAAGGCCATTTGTTCTCTATCTGTTAGAGACAAACAAACAGCAATGACAACAAGTAATAAGAGAGAGAAAAGACATGCCTAAGGTTTCACTCCTACAAAAGGCTAAAAGAAATAAAAAAACAGTGCAAATAAAGTGACCTCCATAGAAATGTCAGAATAATTGCCCACAATTGCTTGTCTTGGACTACTGGGAAAACATACAAAAATCACGTTTATGAGTATAAAGTGTAAGCTCTAACTTAGGCAAAGAATCTCTGTTCATCCTTCTAAAGTTACAGAGGCAAGTTCTTGTAGAAGTACAGAGTCACACCTCTCTCATCTAACTCAATAGTATCTTAGCAAAGGTGATCTTAAAGCAAAACCCAACATGAAATATGAGTGTGTTGTTGTTGGAGGTTTTTTAATCCCATTTTGAACAGTATGACCTATAGGCGGAAATAGAATTTACAGTAATGCCGAAGATTAAAAGGAATGAGCCTCTTGTTTAGAAAATTAGCTAATCAATATGCCAAGCTTATTTTTAAAAATGCTTTAATTTTTTAAAATACAGCATGTCCGCTCCAGCTTCCTGTATTTGACTCTGATAATAAAACTTTCAGTATGACTAATGCAGTTTAGCTAAACAAATTAGAGAACTGCACAGTTTATGCTGAGGAGAAAGTTTCCATTAGCCATTGTGATGCTCTCTGCCAGGTCAGCGAGTAATGACTGTGCACCAGGCCAGGCCAGCAAGGTTTACAGTCCATGATGGAGAGACAGGAAGCAGTGGGTGAGAAGAGTGAGTGAGTAAGAAATTCGTTGGTAAGAGAGAAGAGAGGAACAGAGATAAGCATCCCTCCTATCTTCCTGGTTGCAAAGCTCCTCCCATTTTTGTTAGTGGGACACAAGTTGTCTATCAAATGGAACCAGGGGAAACAATGGAGGGAGACCTGGAAGAACTCTCTTTACTGACTTCTCCACTCTCCCTCTTGATCTCTATAGGCCCCAGCCTATATATTATTGGGTAAGTTGCAAATTGAACTATGTACCCACATACCCACTCCCCCCAAAAATGGTGTTGAACTCCTAACCCCTAGTACCTCTGAATACAAACTTAAAGTTGACCCTTGAGCAACACAGGCGCCCCATAATACAGTCAAAAATCCACATATAACTTTTGACCCTCCCCCCCAAACTTAACTACTAATAATTAACTTGAATCCTCACAAACAACGTCAACTGACACATATTTTGTATGCTATATGTATTATATACTGTATTCTTTTTTTTTTTAATTTTTTTTCAACGTTTATTTATTTTTGGGACAGAGAGAGACAGAGCATGAACGGGGGAGGGGCAGAGAGAGAGACACAGAATCGGAAACAGGCTCCAGGCTCTGAGCCATCAGCCCAGAGCCTGACGCGGGGCTCGAACTCACGGACCGCGAGATCGTGACCTGGCTGAAGTCGGACGCTTAACTGACTGCACCACCCAGGTGCCCCATATACTGTATTCTTAAAATAAAGTAAGCTAGAGAAAAGAAAATGTTATTAAGAAAGTCATAAGGAAGGGAAAATACATTTATAGTACTGTACTATATTTATTGGGGAAAAAAATCTGTCTATAAGGAGACCCACGCAGTTCAAACCTGTGTTGTGCAAGGATCAACTGTATTTAGAAGTAAGGCTATTGCAAATGTAATTAGTTAAGTTAAAGTCATACTGGAGTAGGGTATGCCCTTAATCTAATATGATTGGTGTCCTAGTAAGAAGGGGGAAGATGATGTAAAGACAGTCACAGAGAAGAAGGTCATGTGAAAGCAGAGGCAGAGATTGGAATGATGTATCTGCAAGACAAAAAATGTCAAGAATTGCTGGCCACCACAAAAACCTAGGAAAAGATAAGGAAGGAGTCTACCTGTGGGCTTCGGAGGGAACATGGATTTGCTAAACCGTGATTTTGGACTTCTAGCCTCCAGAATTATGAGCAAAGATATTTCTGCTGTTTTAAGCCAAAAGGTTTGTAGTAGTTTGTTATAGCAGCCCTAAAAAAACCTAAAACACCTGAATACAGGTTATGAGGAGTTACACAATTTTCTGGAAGTTGCCTGGTATCAGAGAGGCTGAGTATGAGTTGCTGTGACTGAGCTAGAAAAGAGAACTGAATTTCAGTTATGAGTTTGCCAATAACTAGCTCTCTGACCCTAGTCCAATCAGTTCCCTTCCCCAGCTTCTGGAAAATGTCATTACTATTGCCCCTTCAGTCCTCTTATTTTATGGCTCTGCGAGTCAGTAACTGCAATAGATCACATTTGGGGAGGGCAAGACTGGGAGTGGGGGAAATCAGGGCAAGGCATTCTTATCTCCATGTCAAGTGGACAGATTGGAAGTATGAGGGGAGAGGAAGTTTAATGTGGCTGCTTATTTAATCTCTATCTCACTCTTGAGACCTATGAATGATGTCTACTCTCCCAGATCAGCCCATGTCACTGAGCACATGGTCTCCATTCAATAAATGCTCATTGATAAACAACTCAGAGCAATATTGCATTCACCTTCTCCATGATGAAATGATACCTCTGTTTTCCACAGAAGGAGAAAAATCTCAAGTAAAGAACAAGAAGGAATTTTCCTGATGTCCAACCGAAAAATAGTGACTACAAAGATAAACAAAAACATAATCATAGGGAAGAATTGCAGGAACATGGGCATACCACAGAGATTTTCACGACTTCATATGCATAGACCTAGATTTAATTCTTTAAAGAGAATTTTGTCTGTTTGACACAATGTTCTGCCATGAAACCAGATCACTTTCTAGCAAGTCTTATTCTGATCAGAAAAATCTAGGGTCCCTCAATAGGTCTAATGATTCTCAAATGTAATCCAGCTTTAACAAGTTCATTTATAACACAGTCAGAATCTATTCATTTTGTAAACTTTTTCCGTTTCCTGTAATCAAGTGTGTGCTAGTCTCCAGTGTCATTTTGTCATGATTCTGTGTCCTTCTTCAATAGGAAGCTAGGGAAGGTGTCTGCTCCTCTTCTACCCTCACACATTTAGATAGAAATTCACAGTGTCTCCCCGTTTCTCTCTGGATGAAAAGAAAACAGACAAGACCTTGAGTCCCTTTGCTGAGTCAGGATGAGTCAAAGCTCATCGGGGTAGCACACTACATTTTGGCAAGGGAAGACTAAGCTTAAAGGTACAGTCTCCAGCTAAGAGTCCTGGATGTTGTTCTAAGGTTTGAGATTGTGGCTCTCCTGATAGCTTTAGTGGATATGTGGAGGTATAATTTGGCCAGGAAAATGGAGAATTAGCAAATTCAGAATGGGTGCCAGCCTGCCAGCAGGTCCAGCTCATCTCATAGTTGACAAATGTGGCTTCAATGGGTAATAAAGTTCAGCTGTTTCAACGTCACTTTACAGAGGAAGAAATACAGACTCAGAGAAGTTATTACTTGCTCAGGAACACACATTTAATAAATTGGTTAACTTTGAACTATTCTCCATATTTTTGATTGCTATAATCTTTATTTCTTCTTCTCATCGTAATAAAGATTTCAGAAATAGTTGAGATCCTGTTCATTAGAAACATGAAGCAATTTTCCCCAAATACATAAAAGTGAGACATATAATAGGATTTCTTTAACCTCTTGCTGAACAAATGAATAGAAGAACAAATAATTGAGGCAGAGAAAGATACCTTTTACTACTAAATGCAACTTCATTACTAGCTACAACTTTTTAGTATTTCTAAGTCATTCCCTACTCCTTCGCTCTCACACTTGACTGACCCTTTCTTACATATCCCATTCCACTAAAATTTCATCCCCCCTCAAATCATTACATTCCAATAAAATATTCTGCCCACATGATTTAAATTGTCATCTTATGAAATGGATATAAGATTTTATTTTTGCTATTGTTCAAATGGTCCCCTGAGGCCCTAAATTAATTTATCATATACTTGGGAGATATCTGGCATTGTTTCTGTACTTAATACATTATTACAGCATTCATTTTAAAAATGGCAATGATAAATCACTTCTGCTTGAGTTCTTCCTTCCCACCTCTACTACGAGAAATGTGCATTTTTTTCTTCCATTTGGAATTCTGATGCTGGTAAGATGCTGTAATACTCCTCACTTCAATAAGGAATGAAAAAAAATTAGGTAGAAGTAATGTTAACACTGATTGATCTTCAAATGTCATGGCTGAGTATGGTTAACAACTATAATTTTCATTTTATTTGGATCTCAAGAAATAAATCTGCTATGGATTTTTTTCTCACCTATGTAATATAAACTGTCTACACTATTAAGATTTTTCTAGAATACAGAAAAATATCATGGTCTTAAAAACAATAAACTATATTTTATTAGCTATGACTTATTTATTTGGGTTTTTTTCTTAAGTGAGAATATTTATACTAAAGGAAAGGTTTTCATCACTATCTTTTGGTTACCAAAATCTATAGCCATTGCTGGCTTCTAGGCACATTATACAATTAAATGCCAAGGCAGTTCTCCAAAGGTTCTAATGCCATTTGTAAAAGTTTCTAGAGAGTCAGAGGCAGCAAATAAACTCTTGAAAAAAAATAACTCTTAAAGGAAGACTCATAAGACAACTATAGAGCCTACTCACCCCATAGAAACAAATACCAAAGGAAAAACATTTTTTATGAAACTGAAAAAATAGATTGTTTTACAGTTGACATTTTGAGTGCATAAAATAACTAAAAGAATTATTTTAAATGATTAAAGAAGACAATTGAGATGATACAAATTTTATTTGATACTTCATGAAGCACTGTTTTCAGAAAACTGCAAAATAAGACAGAAGGCAGGAAGATTTTATAAGATAAAGAATAAAGAATACAGAAGAGAAACAGAAAATGTCTGATTGGCTGGGGCTACATAGTCCACCTTGTCTGGAGTGAGAAGAAACAAGGAAGTATTACAGAGCCCAGAGTTGGTGTGGCATTTGGGATTGGCTGACTGGAACACTGCATTTCTGATCAAGTGGAGCTTTGCAAAGACACAAGCATTAACTAAATGTTGGTTCATCAACATAACATGTCACCTTGGGCAGAAGTGGCTCCAGTTAAAACCCAGAATTTTTTTTCCAACAGAATAAATGATATGTGTTTGCATTATCTCAAAATCTTATAACGTAGTCTAGAAAGAAAGGTTTGAATTTGAGAAACTTAACAGAAGACCATGGGGGAAGGGAAGGGGAAAAAATAGTTTCAAACAGAGAGGGAGGGAGGCAAACCATAAGAGATTCTTAAATACAGAGAACAAACTGAGGGTTGATGGGTGGGGGCAGGGGAGAGGGGAAAATCAGTGATGGGCATAGAGGAGGGCACTTGTTGGGATGAGCACTGAGTGTTATATGTAAGCAATGAATCATGGGAATCTACCCCTGAAACCAAGAGCACACTGTACATGCTGTATGTTTGCCAACTTGATAATAAATTATATTAAAAAATTTTTTTAATAAAATAAAATATTCTCTGATAAAAAAATGAAAGGTTTGTTAATAAATTTGGTGTATGAAGTTTGAAAATAACCCATAAACTAAACAAATATTTGAAAATATGCTTGCACTAAAAATACTGTAAGTAGTAATTCATATAAAAGAATAGAGATCTAAAGAAACTATAGTAAAAATTTATGAAACAGAATATGTCTAGTTGCTCTAAATCAGCCCATGGGAAAATTTTATCCCTCTAACATTCTAACCAGAGTCAAGTAACATAAGGACTTGGCCATTGTCCATAGAGTTGTTGACGCATAGATATCCAATCTAGAATGCTCAGGAACTCTAATTTATTGAATAAGATTCACATTTCTCTTGCACTTGATTCTTGATGTACCTACTACTTTAGTGAACCAAGAATTCTCTCAGGGAGGCCACATTTCACATTTCCATCTAGAGAAATTAGGAAGATAAACTTTGGAGTGACATTATACATCTCAGGTCTCCTTTCAAAAGCAATTATTTTTTTATGTTTATTTATTTATTTTTAGAGCCAGAGGGAGAGAGAAAGAGACACAGAGAGAGATAGAGAGAGAGAGAGGAGATGATGAGTTGGAGAGGGGCAAAGAGAGAGAGGGAGAAAGAGAATCCCAAGCAGGCTCCATGTTCAATCTCACAAATCAGGAGATCATGGCTGGAGCTGAAATCAAGAGTTGGAGGATTAAAGGACTGAGCCACCCCAGTGCCCCAAAAACAATTCTTTAAGGAGCCATAAATTAACTATGGTGATTCTCTGAAGAATTCAAAGGTTCCTTCCTGGATCCCTACAGTAGCAAAGTAATGTAAGAAATCTGTTTAAAATTTACATCAACCCAGTGTTTTTCAGATATTAAAGTGAAATATCAATGATTCTTTCACTGTATAATTACTACAAACAATTGCTCTTGTGCTTTTATATACCACAAGTAAGAATGTGTTATAATTAATTATACCCAACAATTGAGCTGCAAGGCTATTTCTGATTTCATATTTAAAATCAGGGGCGCCTGGGTGGCGCAGTCGGTTAAGCGTCCGACTTCAGCCAGGTCACGATCTCGCAGTCCGTGAGTTCGAGCCCCGCGTCAGACTCTGGGCTGATGGCTCAGAGCCTGGAGCCTGTTTCCGATTCTGTGTCTCCCTCTCTCTCTGCCCCTCCCCCATTCATGCTCTGTCTCTCTCTGTCCCAAAAATAAATAAACGTTGAAAAAAAAATTTAAAAAAATAAAAATAAAATAAAATAAAATAAAATAAAATAATGTATTTTTTGTATGGATCATGTCACATGGTTTTTGCTGCCCCTGAATATTTTATGGGACCAAAATTATCTATTTTCTCTTTCTCTTTCTCTTTCTCTTTCTCTCTCTCTCTCTCTCTCTCTCTCTCTCTCTCTCTCTCAAGAATTTGTGTACTGTGACATTAACCAGCTAACTTAATAAAACATGATGTTGTGAGATTTTCCTCTAGATTTACTGAAAAAGTTGCTTGGATAGAGGAACTGGATTCTGTGCCAGGACCCTAAGCTCACATCTTTCACAAATGACTTCTAAAAACACGAACAGGAACATAAAACTGTAGATGTTGGCAGCACTTCCAGGAGCTACCTTAATTAAAAAATACAGTACCAAGAAGGGTTAATATTATTGGAAAGTAAAAGCTTTCATGCCAATAGTAAGACCACTCTGTACACTGCTGGGTCAGCACTGTAATTAAGAAAACTGCCTCTAGTGTGTTTGTTTAATAATGCTATTATAGGGGCGCCTGGGTGGCTCAGTCAGTTGAGCGCCGACTTCAGCTCAGGTCACGATCTCGTGGTCCGTGAGTTCGAGCCCCGCATCGGGCCCCTGTGCTGCCTGCTCAGAGCCCGGAGCCTGTTTCGGATTCTGTGGCTCTCTCTCTCTCTGACCCTCCTCCATTCATGTTCTGTCTCTCTCTGTCTCAAAAATAGATAAACGTTAAAAAAAATTTAAAAAAAAATAATGCTATTATAACCTTTTCTTTTTCTTTTATCAAGAGTAAACTACTTAGGGGGGCCTGGGTGGCTCAGTCGGTTAGGCGTCCAACTTCGGCTCAGGTCATGATCTCGCGGTCTGTGAGTTCGAGCCCCGCGTCGGGCTCTGTGCTGACAGCTCACAGCCTGGAGCCTGGAGCCTGCTTCAGATTCTGTGTCTCCCTCTCTCTGCCCCTCCTCTGCTCATGCTCTGTCTCTCTGTCAAAAATAAACATTAAAAAAAAAAAAAAAACAGTAAACTACTTGGAGATGTCCCCATTTATTCTTCTTGCTCCCTCTAACCCCTGATCCCACCAAGGCCATGCTAATCTAGCCTTTAAATGACTAAATGGGTTACTTTGCTATCAGTTCACCCTTTAGTCTTTTACATATTTTTTTCTTGACCTTTAACCCACAGACTATTATTTTGGTAGTTACTATTAACGCTGTGTCCTGAGTAACCACACGTGGACTAAGATGGTTGGCAAAAGAGCTGAGGAGTTGAAAGGAATGGATACCCACTCTCATCTTCCTCTAGATTAAATCGAAACCATCCTAAGCTACTGCTCACAGTGTCCTATGACAGTGTCAGAACATATTAACTGAGATTTTAGTGGGATATCCCATTCAGAAAAATGAGAAGAACCCAACTATGAAAGAAGTAGACCATATAAAGCAAACATCTAGAACTCTATAAATTTCATAAATTATGACTACTCAAGTATGAAAGTAGATGAATCAATATGTGGTTAGAATAAAAATATTCCATAATGCTCCATTGAAGAGCAGCCTTGCTTGTAACAATGAGACTCCCAATGTCAAGAGACATAAACTAAAATGATATAGTTAGCTACAAAGTTTTGCCATACATCTTTTAAGTATAGGCTCTCAGATAAAAGGCCACATTGGTCTGCTGTGATCATTTATATGGAACATCATAGTCTGTGGTTGCTCTATAACTGTGAAGTCATTACCAGCTTTGGACCCACACAGTTTAATTGCCTCTCTCTGGCAGGAAATGACTGTAACTGAATTCTGTGACTTAATTTACACTATAGGAAAGGCATCTAGTGAACATGGCAATGATAGCACCCCTGAACCCAGTAAGCTTCAAATATGATTAAAAAGTTGACCAGTATGTTAGATTTTGATAACGCAAAAGTACATACCAATTGCAGAGCTTACGGCAGTGAGAATAAAATTGACGGGGAAGGATGTGTGCTATTGATAAGAAGCTGTAGTTAAAATTGGGACACTAACTTTTACTCAGAACTGTCGTTATGCCATAAAACAAATTAAGAATAATTATCTTGGAAGAAAACAAAATACCATATACCACACTTAGGGAACAAGATCTCCTAAACAGAACCAACAGTTTCTAAATGTATTTCTTTGTAATATTTTTAAGACTCTAGCAATGTAACGTGTCCTAATTCCTCCCATACTTCAAGCACAGACATGAAATGAAAATTTATTTACGTATGACTGTAGAATCACTGTCTATAAAGTTCCTTAAAAACTTGGGGCGCCTGGGTGGCGCAGTCGGTTAAGCGTCCGACTTCAGCCAGGTCACGATCTCGCGGTCCGTGAGTTCGAGCCCCACGTCAGGCTCTGGGCTGATGGCTCGGAGCCTGGAGCCTGTTTCCGATTCTGTGTCTCCCTCTCTCTCTGCCCCTCCCCCGTTCATGCTCTGTCTCTCTCTGTCCCAAAAATAAAAATAAAAACGTTGAAAAAAAAATTTAAAACTTATAGATAATAATTCATCCAAAGTAGCCTGGTTATATTCCCTAAAACCTTGGAAAATGAACAAAGTTCGTTCTTGGGATGGCACCTAGTTATCTAATCATGCTATTCTTCTAAAATGCTTTTCTTGGAAGATATTTTAAAATATAAAATATTAATTTAATTTGAAGTTTACAACTATATACTGATTCTAAGGAGAAAACTCCTAAGCATGAATGTCCCAAAAATACTCTCCTCCCCATTTTCAGAGTCTCCGTCAATAATTACTCAGATGAAGAGAGACATTACCTTACAATGACCACACTTTTTCCGTTCATGACACTAGCTTTTCATATGTGGCAAATCTCTCAACCAGCAAAGACCACTAATGGACACCGCCATGTTCTGAATTCTGCACAGCTGCTGTGGCATATAAATATACACTTTTTAATCGCAAAGAGCTCTCTTTGAAAGAAAAGAGAGTGTTTACTCCTTTTCATTGTTAGGTAAAAATGTGGGTAAATAAGTAAAGCTAGCACATCTTTCATAGACTGCTAATTGTGTTAAATTCAAGCAAGATACAAAACTTCAACTTTGTGGATTACAGAACTCTGAACAATCACCTGTAATTTTTGTTTGGCTCTGCTGGTCTCACACAACCACAACTTCAACCTGTTCACGGATTATCTCTTGAATATTCACTCAAACAGGTAATTTTTATTGAGTACTCAGATATACTATCTCTATAGATTTGAGAGAGAAAATGAGTTCTTAGGAAAGACTATACCAAAAAGGGTACATTTTACATTCATATAAACATTTTAGGCACTTTAGGAGAGCATCTGTTGTCTAACAAGAAAAGGTAAACCAACAATGAAAACGTCAGAGTCAACTTTTTAGCATACGACTGCTTCAGAAATAGTACAGTAAGACTAGGGTGAAAAGTAAAGACTTAACCAAAAAAAGTAATCTTTTCTTTTAAGAAAGCAAATACCCAGAATACAGAAATCCTCTTTAAAAATTGTTTCAGTTTTGTAGCTTTTGCCAAAATACTTGAAAAACAGAATTAATGAGAAGCATTTATAAGAACTAAGGCTATTTTGCTGAAAGCAGCATGACGATAATGATGATGCTGATGATGCTATGTTTTATAAAGGCTAACCAACACATTTTTAACTCTACCAAGGGCAAAAACTAAATGTGTTCTGTACTAAGTTAGCTGGGGCTGCCATAACCAGTACCACAGTCTGGGTGGCTTAAACAACAGATCTTTATTTTTTTCATAGTTCTGGAGGCTGGAAGTCCAAGATCAAGGTGTTGGTACAGATGGTTTCTCCTAAGACCTCTCTGCTTCCATTGTAAATGGCTATCTTCTGGTGTCATCACATGATCTGTATGTATCTGTATCCTAATCTTCTCTTTTTATAAGGCCACCAGTCATACTGAATTAGGCCCACCCTAAGGACCTCTTTTAACCTTAATTACCCTAATTACTTTAACCTTTAAAGCCTCTATCTCCAAATATAATCACCATCTGTGAATGAGAAGTTAGGACTTCAACATGTGAATTTGGACGGGGGACACAATTCAGCTCATAGGTGGTTTAAGCTGTAGCATAAATTTGGATATTATAAATGTTAGAAACACACCTACATATAAGAAATAAGAAAAACTTTGTAGATACAGGGTGAGTCAACTTTAAAACAATTTTAAAACCTGCTTTTAATAACTTATTACACAATTTTATAACATAACCTATGTTTATTTTGGTTTAAAACAAGGCACTTCTAAGAAAAGAATCAGGTTTCTTTTTACTCATTCCTCACCAAATGGTTCTGGGCACAATGGCAACCTAAGATCTCCAATGAAATCCTGCTCCTCCTCCTCATCTTCCTCCTCCTCCCCAAGCTAACATTTATTAGGTACTTCCTCATGGCATACTTTGTGCTAATACACATTACAAGTACTATTTCATTTAATCCCTATAAAAATCTTACGAATTAAGTACAATTACTATTCCCTATTGTGGGTGAGAAAACTGAGATTTAGAGAGTTAAATTATCATATGAATACATAAAATGAGTAAATGCTGGAAGCCTGATTAATGGCCCTTGGTGTCTGAGTCTCGAATCTCTATGCAGAACTACTTCTCGTGATGGATGTGATATAAAGGAAATGTGATATAAAGGAAATGTGATGTGACTAGCAGTCAGAACTAGGGATAGTGATATACAAATACAAGAAACTTGTTAAGAACTTCTGTAAGATTTAGACTACACTGAAGTAAATCCAGTTCTGATCCATATATGGGAAAGCATATGGCTTAGGAGAAGGGAGGAAGAGATTTGGGTAGAATATTCCCAGTATTTCCTGGAATAGGATTGCCAAGGGCAAAGGACGGGTTCAGCAGTGTGTGAGGACCTTGCCATGGGGTTTACCCTCAGCCCAACTCACTCTTATCACCGATGGTCAAATGATGAGCAAGAAAATAAGAGGAAAGCAGGGAAGGCAGCCTTTTGACAAGAGGGAGAAAGCATGAAGTGACATGGAAGATCAAACTTGTAAAATACTACAATTACCATGAATGATTTAAAGTCCCCAAAGGTTCTAGCCTGGCATGAAGAAACAAAATCTAGTTGTACACTCTTTGAAGCAAGAAACAAACAAAAAGGCACCAACCTAAATGTTCCAAATAGGAGACTAGTTAAAAATATCAGTTATACATTCAATGAAATGCCAAGCAACCATTAAAAATTATGATCTACAGATTAGTTATAAGTATTGAAATTCTTCAAGATAACATTTTTCAGGTGAAATATTGATTACAAAATATATTTAATATATCTTTAACACAGGGGAAAAAAGGCTGAAAATATGTGCCACAGAGTAGTGCCCCTTGTTCGTGTAGTATTAGGAGTAATCTTTACTAATTTTATGCTTTATGTCTTAGAATTTTTTCTACAAAAACATAATAAAAATATGTTTAAAAACATAAAAAACATGTTAAAAACATTAAAAAATAATAAAAATAACATTATTGAAAGCAACTTACAACAAAAAGGCATCTTAAAAACTAGATGATGTTGGGGCGCCTGGGTGGCGCAGTCGGTTAAGCATCCGACTTCAGCCAGGTCACGATCTCGCGGTCCGTGAGTTCGAGCCCCGCGTCAGGCTCTGGGCTGATGGCTCGGAGCCTGGAGCCTGTTTCCGATTCTGTGTCTCCCTCTCTCTCTGCCCCTCCCCCGTTCATGCTCTGTCTCTCTCTGTCCCAAAATAAATAAAAAAAAAACGTTGAAAAAAAAATTAAAAAAAAAAAAAACTAGATGATGCAACTTGCTGAGAACAAGAGAAGTACTCAACGATACTAGAATTATGGCAGGCTCTTCAAGCAAAAAGGAATGAAACCGGGAGAATGCCAAATCTTCTGATGCTTCAAAAGCACACATGGTTAATTCAAGCTGTTGTATATTTTTTCTATCTTAATAAACAAAGTGTGAGTCCTGCTAATGTACTTGAAAGTATAAGGATTTACTCAAATCAAGGTGAGAATGTGTTGTAAAGGGCCACTAATCTACACCAAAGACTCTCAACTCTTTAAAAAAAATTTTTTAACGTTTATTTATTTTTGAGACAGAGAGAGACAGAGCATGAACGGGGGAGGGTCAGAGAGAGGGAGGCACAGAATCCGAAGCAGGCTCCAGGCTCTGAGCCGTCAGCCCAGAGCCCGACGCGGGGCTCAAACTCACAGACTGCGAGATCGTGACCTGAGTTGAAGTCGGATGCTTAACCGACTGAGCCACCCAGGCGCCCCTGTCAACTCTTGACAGGACAAAATCAACTGGAGAACTGCATAAAAATACAGATTCCCTCCGTCTATCCCAAATCAATGAAATCAGATTTGCTGGGATAGGAACCAGTGTACGTTTTAAAAGTTCTGCAGGTGAATCTAATATGAAACCAAGATTGAGGACAACTAATCTAACTCTAAACATGATGTAGTTAATTAGACCACAAATACTTTTATCCTTGACACATTCTTGGTCAAGAATTTTCTAATCAGGGGCGCCTGGGTGGCGCAGTCAGTTAAGCGTCCGACTTCAGCCAGGTCACGATCTCGCGGTCCGTGAGTTCGAGCCCCGCGTCAGGCTCTGGGCTGATGGCTCAGAGCCTGGAGCCTGTTTCCGATTCTGTGTCTCCCTCTCTCTCTGCCCCTCCCTCGTTCATGCTCTGACTCTCTCTGTCCCAAAAATAAATAAACGTTGAAAAAAAAATAAAAAAAAAGAATTTTCTAATCAGAATTGTTGAATACATATATTTTAATGTGTATTCTCTCATGATAAGACATTTTTGTCTTCCTTTATTATGAATAGCAAACTCCCATCCATTGCCATCAACAACCACTTACAGTCATATAAGGATTAAGTAGAACACAAGTGCCATTCAGAGGAAATTAAGAGAAGGAAATAAATAGATCTCCGAGCACGGAGTGTCTTCTTGCCCTCAAACAGATTTGCACTCTCCTCTGTTCTCCCAAAGCTCCTGTCAATGTCTCTATTTAATTGTGTCCTTTTGTATGTATCTCTCCCTCTCAGTCCTGCACTCCTTCAAGCATACAATGAGCCTTCTCTATCTTGTTTATCATCAAAACCCAGCACACAGTAGAAGTTTAATAAATGTTTGTTGATTGGACAAAGAGATGAAGTGCCAGGCATTATAATTCTTTCTATTATATTCCTTTCAGTTCTATCACTTTAGAATTCTATGACTATTCTCAATTTTCCAAACTTCCTATTTTCCTTCTACAATATGATAACATTATTTGATAAACAACCAACTTCCCTAGTCATTCTGAAAAGCTGTAAACAATTGTGAAATACACTACAATATTGTCCTCAAACAGGCCTGAGAGTTTTAAATGTTGTTAACACCATTTATCAATGCAAATGGGAAGCCATATTGCTCTTTATTTGCCTGAAAACCCCTTTGACTTAATGAGTACCAAGTTATCTGTGCATGCCAAACTATACAGGGAGTAAAAATAACTGTGGTAAAGAATAAACGTCTGTGTAGGTGAACTATAGTTTATGTGGTCTGGACTTCTTCAATTAAAGGAAAAAAAATTCTGGAGGCAAATGGCCTAGGTACAGACAAATTCAATGTGCTCTGGACTGACCATGACCATTCTTTTTTGAGATCATCCATCCTCAAGGATGTCAGCTGAAGTTCAAATATGCCAGTACCCTATGGGTTAAGCTAATTCAATGAAACTTTAAAGCTTAAGATATGGTACAACCCATGTGGCAGGTGGACAATGGATCATTTTACACCAGAGGTCAATGATCAGAAATTTCAGGGCTGAGGAAGGATGTGTTATCCTAGAAAATATCTGCAATCTTTACTTACATAAACTATGCAACACTGATTTAAGCTATTGGGCATTAGAAAAAAATAGGCACCATGATTTAAAAAAAAACAAACAACCATACAGTTTTAATCAATCATTGCAATGAAGTAAATATGAAATGAATTTTACAAGATGCTGCATGGCCTGCCTATCTAAACAGGGTATTTTAGCACCAGATTTAAAATATTTATCATAGACTGTTTTGTGCTTGTCCTATCACAAATAATTAGTGGAGATTTCACTTTCTGAGAAGCTGTTGTAAGAATAAAAATACATGTGGGTATATTTCACATATTATGTTTTTTTTTTTCTCATTGTTTAATTCCTTTTCTCGCCCTAGGAATCTGGATGCAAGCAAGTTTAATGAAGTTAAGATCTTAAAACTTGAAATCAAACAACAATATTCAGTGATCTTTGTTTTGGCTTCTTCTCTACCAAGCAGCTCAAATTATATTGTTGATGCCATTGCTGATATTGAATAACAGTAAAAGCTTTATTATAGCTTGCATATCAATCGAGAAGAGTAAAGACCTAATGTAGTCATATTTCAGAGCATGTTACTATGTGCATCAATCAATGCATCTGTCTTTCTTTAATAACAGCAGGTTCCAATGATTCTTCATTAAAATCATTAACTTTTATTTGATGAGTCACTATTATTTGTTGAAAGATAATGAGGACTATTCACACTACAGAACTGTCATATGTATTATTCGGTATTCAGGAAACTGCTCGCTATATATTATAATAAGCCATACCACACTGCATGTCCCAAAAATCACTACAAAGATTTTTTTTAATGTCCCCCGTATACACAATTGTATATACACAGTTGGAACTTCACTACTGGAAATTAAGGTAAAAATTCAGCAAGTAATAAACATATTAATATATTTCCTTGAGAAGATATGTAAAGTAAATTGATATAGAACAAACAAAAAGGGATGAACTGCAGGTGCTTATACAACAGCTCAAGTCAGTATCCTCTTTAAATCTGAATATTCAGAGAGAGGGAAACAAACCATAAGAGACTCTTAAGGATAGAGAACAAACTGAGAGTAGATGGAGGGATGTGCGTGGGCGATAGGCTAGATGGGTGATGGGTATTAAGGAAGGCACTTGTGAGGAACACTGGGTATTGTATGCAAGTGACGATTCATTGAATTCTATTCCTGAAACCAATTTTGCACTGTATGTTAACTAACTAGAATTTAAATAATTTTTTTTAATCTGAATATTACCTTTTATACCTTTCCAGCACCAAAATTCAGGAAAACTTGGTTATAACAAAAATCATAAATTTTTTTAAAAGATGACTTACTATCTGAAGTTACTTACTCTTGACTATTGGTAGAGGAAAAAAAACAAATATGTTCACTTATCAATACCAAGCAATACCTCAAGGAATTTGTGACCTTCCTTAGACCAATACTCAAAGAGCTCATAACTGATGTAAAGAAACTTTAGTAATATTCTCATTTAACTACAGCATATTTCACTTGCTTTCAACCACTAATTTGGGAACAAATTCAAAGATGCATGATTTTGGTTGTCATGAAGTATAAGGTGGAATTTTTCCCCAATGTTTTATTATTAAATTTTCAACAATACAGAAAATTGAAGTAATTTTACAGTGAACACCCACATACCCTCCACACAGGGGTATTTTTAAAAGCTGTGAAATGGGCCATCTATTCTTTTTATGAAGTAATATCATTGAAAGAGAAAAAAATGCATGTTCATAGACATTTAATTATGTCTGGCAATTGGGCATAGAGTTGAGGAAAATGATAAAAGACTATTTAAATTAAGAGAAGATGAAGAGCAATTTATTAGCAACATATAGCTTAATTATGAATGAATCCATATTATGGTAGAATGATTCAAATACAATTTAAAATAGTGTTCAGTAGAAACCAACCATCACTGAGATACTAAGAAAAGGAAACATTTTTAGATCTCATCAAATTGCGGTTAAATGTGGGTAAAACATTGCCAATGAATGTAGCTGAAAATTGCTGTTTTAATGCAGTGTTTTCCAAAGTGTGGGAGGTATAGCACTAGTGGTATTGGCTTCTACACTACATAATTAAAACGTGAGTTTATATGAAGAAAAATTAGGCAAGTAATTGTACAAATGTAACACAGATAATGGCCAAAATTATAGGGGTAGTTGTCAAATGCCTAAAGAGAAATATCATTTTAATGGTTGTTAGTATACAGCCAATGAGAAGATACTACACACGATAAAGTCCTTCAAAGGACTGTAGGTATCACCCTTCTCTACTTATTACAAATTGATTTCTAGGCTTCTCTCATCTAAAATTTGAACATGTTCCTACATATTTTGTTTGTAAATGAAAACTCTAAAAATGACCAAGAGTCTCATTTCCTTGAGAACACCCAACCTATTGAATAAACTATTTTTATTTCTGAAAAGGAGTAGGGCAAAGTATTTTAATTCCTTCCCCTAACTCAATGAAAGTCTGTAATTTGAAAATCTTCTTCTATAATATAATAAATTACCATCACAAACAAATAGTGTGATTTCTAAGTCATAAAAACAGCAGGTGGATAAATATAGGTTGTGATTGCTTAGAATATAAAGTTAGTACTGTATCATCGAAAGTCTTAAATTATTGGCACTCAACTCCCCTGCAGACTGTAGGAGTAAATTTCCTCATCTATCATCATGCCACAATAGTCTTTATAGCAAATGTAGAGTCTAGGATAGGTGACTGGAGTCATCATGTTCTGCAATATGAACCATTTGAAGACAGATTTTCTCGGTGAATGAGTTGAACAAAAGATTAAATTCAACCATAGGAGTTTTGAATGTCATTTTATTCCAGCATTTTTATATAGTTTAAATAATTCATATTTCCTCACCAAACCCTTCCTTTTTGCCTCCCTAATCTTCCAGAGTGGAGAAGTAGGAGAAGAGGATAGTTAGCAGGAGCAAAGAAAATATCCAATCCCATTTGGTAGAACAACACCATGCTAACTATAGACACACACACACACACACACACACACACACACACATCCTACATGAGAGAAAAAAAAAAAACCTTTCCAAAATACAAATGCTTTTATAATTCAACTATTACAATGTTCTGTTATTTGATTTTACTAAACTCTGTTTATAAAATAATAAATAGATTTCTATGTGGGATTTCAAACCATTTCAAATAGTTTCTTTCTATATATTTGATTATAGGTCTTTAATCTTTACTAAATATCACAGTAGTTGTACGAGAATAACTGAAGCCTATCCTTTTATCACAGAGGGAATATTTGGGCTTAATCTCAAGTGTCTTATAGTCAGAGATAGAGACTAGGATCACACTTTTTTCTTCTTGTGTACATTCTGCTACAGCCTACTAAGCCCTGGGATCAAAGTAAAGGTCAGATTTTCCTAACCCATATATGGGAACTTTTATTTTTATTGTTTCCAACAATTTTTGGTGTTTTACACTGCATTAAAAATTTAATTTTTAATCTAATCCCTCAGCCAGGATCATATTAACCATATTAACCTCTAGCACAATGATGTGGATGCTAATGGACCATGGC
This sequence comes from Lynx canadensis, assembly GCF_007474595.2. Lineage (NCBI taxonomy): Eukaryota > Metazoa > Chordata > Mammalia > Carnivora > Felidae > Lynx > Lynx canadensis. The sequence goes on from NC_044305.1 coordinate 84,131,473, forward strand.
TAATAGACCAGAGTTTAAGTAGCCCTACAATCATTTTGTTCAACATTAGAGTCTCTGTAACAGAAAGGAATATGAGACTAATAGAAAGATTTGGATATTTAAGAAAAGTTTGGAACTAAGAGATGAATAATCATTGTATATTCACTGTAATTTTACTTCCAATATTGACCTGAGATTTGGAATTCTATTATGGTTGCTAGACCATCCACCATACTCATGTAGACCAGATGTTATTTTTAGCTAGATGAAAGAGAGTCTCAATCAAAATATTGTAGGCTTCTAGTGAATTTTTAAAATTAATGTGATTTTCAATAAGATTCATGTGAAAATTATCTATGCTCACATAGAATATGAAACCAATGAGAATCACTAGAGTGTTTCCTCATTTGGAGGCCTTGATTAGGAACCCCTATCCCAATTCAATTTGATGAATAGAGGAAGAGAGTTTAACTTAATCTTAAATAAAATAAACTCCCTTAAATTCCATGTCCATCCAATTTTTTAAATAAATTTTTAATGTTTGTTTATTTATTGTGAGAACCCCAGCTCTACCAAGAGTGTGAGCACAGTAGGAGCAGAGAGAGAGGGGGACACAGAATCTGAAGTGGGCTCCAGGCTCTGAGTTGTCAACATGGAGACCAACATGGGACTCCAACTCATGAACTACAAGATTATGACCTGAGCTGAAGTCAGATGCTTAACCAACTGGGCCACCCAGACACCAATTGGTTTTTTAAAGTAACAGTTTAGTAATAAAAAATTGGAATTCATTTTGTTCTGAGTTTCAGTCAAACCAATGCTCTTCAGTTTAGATAAAACAAGGAGGGAAAGTCAGTTTATTATTATTGTTCCCAATACCCAATTATCAAAATGTCAGATAGGAACTTCCTCTATTTTCCACAATCAAACCCACCAAATCCCTTGCGCAGTTTATCCCATTGCTTAGGATCTGAATCCAAGTTCATCTTACTCTCTTGGAAATCTTACAACATTGACTATTCATCCTTTAATTTACCTGCATTTTCAAGCTCTTCTTTTCTATTGCATTATCTCCAACAACTTTTTAAGCAAGTTCAAAAGTTCCTTTCAATCTTAAAAAAAAAAGGAAAATCTTCCCTTGAAAACACTCCCTTGAAAACACTCCCTTGAAAACACTTCCCATGAAAAAACTTGATTTTTCCATCTTCTCTCTGCAACTCTCTGACACTCCTGCTGATGCACAGTCTTCCTGACCCTTAAGTGTTGGGTGTTCCTCAGGGAAGGTTCTTTACTTTCTTCTCTTATTATTTCATATTCTTTCCATAAGTGACCTTCACATCCATGGCTTCTTTACCCATTGATAAACTGACATATTTCAAGTACAAATTTCTGATATTAGTATGAACTGGTATCCATCCCCAGAAGCATATCCCAGGATGCAAATTTGAATGTGAGTAGTTTATGTTGAAAATGATCACAGGCAACACCAGTAGAGGAGGCGGGAGGCGGTGAGAAAAGAGAAGCAATCCAGTGGCGGGTGTGTTATCAGCCAGTTACCACAGTGAGCTAGATCCCAGATCCCACCTGGGGAAGTCTGGAAGAAGCAGATCCAGCACTATAACATCCCCAGACACTCTTTAAAGAATGTTACTTTAACAAGTCTTTTTTTTTTTTTGAGTTGTAATGATAGGTGCAGTAACTCTGAATAAGCTGTGTTACTGTCTCTCCTGCTATAGAGATGTAATATATATGTAATTGATTCAAATTGCTTTAAAAGAGTGTATTACCCTATCTCCAGGGAAGAGGAGAGACTAATACACATTGGACTTCAATAATAAATTATCATCATCATCATCATCATCATCATCAACAGTACTATGTGCCATGTGGATTGTCAGACAGACCTATACTCTTAGAAATTAAAATGGGAACATACTACTTCCTTCCTTTTAAGAGGCTGCTTATCTGCTCTGCTTATTTTAAGAACATATCCCTGGTTCTTGGTCCATCCTCTTGTCTCCTGTTTCAAGGAAGCAAATCTTCCTGTTTACATTATTCCACAAGTTTCTTTTCTTCTGAATGATCTTTCCAGAGCACTCTGTCATCTTACCTCCATCTGCTAAGTCCCCTGGCCAGTGACAACTGAGTGCACACATATTCCCTACTTGGGCAGCCAGTCCTGTGAAATCATGATAAACAATAATATAATTAACTAAATGGTGTGGGGGAATATGGCATATGCACGAAATAATAATGCTATGACTACAGGCATAAAGTGGAAAGTAGGAGAAGCCTGAAAGGTCATGCTTTCTACAACAAAGGGATAAAATCACTCTGCCTCCCAAAAGATCACAGACACTCATTAATCCAGGAGGTGGTATAGTTTATTGCTTATGTGAGTAGGCTGTATTATCAAACTGCTTATGTGAAAACCCCAGCTCTACCAATTTGCTAGATTAGTTTCCAACCTTAAGAAGTAGAAATAATAATAGTACATACTTTACAGTGTTGTTATAGATCAAATGAGATGTCCCTTGTAAAGCATCAACCACAGTGCCTGGCATATAGTGAGAACTCAATAAATATAGGCTGTTGTGAACAAATAAATCCAGTCAGCATCTGCCAGGCATGATTTTCTCCCAGGCACATGTCCTGTATGTGACTGAAATTGAAGCATCGGAAGCAGCTGCTCAATTTCCTTTTTCTGGCAAAGAAAAAAAAAAGTGCAAAGAGAGGGACTCCATTTGACATGTCCAAATGTTCCTATTCAGTCTTTTCCAAGGCCCCATCTAAACCTCACCAGACATGTCCAACTCCAAAAGGTCTAGGTAGCATATGTCTCCCATTTTCCTGGTAGGATCCAATATGGTGGTTGCTTTTGTGGAATTCTCCTTCCAAAGAAGAATGTAGGATTGTTTTTTTTTTTATTTTAATTAAATACCAATGTGTGTGCTTTGATGTATTTGGTCCACTGACAACTCTTCTCTAGCATTATACACATCTCCCTTTAGTACTAACATTACCATCATATATGCCTGGAGAGTAATAGTCCTAAAATTAGGGATCATCTGGTTCAGCTGAAGTCCAGAGACAACATGGGCTCTATACATCACATCATACTTGCTTGAGAGCTACAGATCTAGACAAGATGCCTGTCCCTGACTTCCTGGGGTTCTTTTCCCTTCTACTCACTACTTGGTTGTAACAGAGAACACACCCTTTCCCTGCAAAGAGTTGAATCCCTAAGAGAAATATCATAACATGGGATGAACCTCAAATAGAATCAGAATTTTCATACTTAAAAGGGAGACTTTCCTCCTCGCACGTTGATTTATTTAGGTCAGCAATTTTCTTACTGAGTGAGTGCTGAATTTCTTAAGTGTATACCTAAGGCTTTGAGGTCTTACTTCTAAAATTAAACATCAACTATGAAAAACAAAATCTTCAGTTAGCAATTTAAAACATCAAATAACAACATTCAATTTTTCTCTAAATGAGCTATGTCATGGTTCTTTTAATAAACAGACATGTATAATATTCATAAGTATTCAGACAGATATACATATAGACGCACACACACATGTGTATATGTGTGCACTGCTTAACTATAGGCAGACATTCATCAGGTAATACATCACCTCTGAAACTTCAGCACTTTTGGAGTATAAATGCAAGAGTTGGGCACTGCAGGTACTCCCTGTTGTGAGTTATGGGTTATATAATAATTTGCTCAGCTGAGTAGCAGTCTAATGATTTGCAATCCACAGTGCTTTCTCCTGATTCAGCTGATGCCTCAGCTTCTTCAGAGGATTCATTAAGTAATTTTTTGATATTTATGTTCTACTCCTGTACTTTATTTTCTAGCACTGTGGTTAACATGTAGGAAATCCCTGACAGCCAAGTTTAATCACCACAAAGACGAGACTCAGTTCACTGCATATGTGTTTATGTTTTGTTATTGAAAATTGCCTGGAACTGGATAATGCATTCTGAGCCAATTTGTTGTGCTATCGTGGTGGTGGTGGTGGTTGCAGAGGGCAGTGTGAAAGAGCTTCAGGATCAAAGCAGTGGCAGCAAGGGGCAAGGAGGTGAGGCTGAGATCAGATTAGAATTGCCTTTCACAGCAGCCAGACAGGAAAAGTAAGAGTTGAAAGAAATTAATCGGTCTTGGTAGACTTTGAAACTCTCTGCTTAGGACAAAGGCATGGATAGTGACTAGTAAACAGCTGGTGACAAGAATGGATGCTACAGAAATTAGACAGAGGCCCTAGTCTGTAGAAAAGTATGAGATGGAAGTAGCAACCAAAGGAAAGGCTTTTATGAGGAAATCATGTTTCCAAGTTATTTGAAAGTAAATCAGATTCATTTCTCAAATGAATGTGCTTTATTTTCTCATAAGTTTCAAAGTTGGGATATGCTACTGCCTTTGCAATGCCTTCACCCTCACCCTCTCACACGCCTGGGAATGGCGGGAAAACCACAGTGCTTAAGACACAGTCATTTCTTAATAAACATGAGCTATGGCTATTACTGAGTATATGCTAAATATTTTATTGCCAGAATGCAGAGAAAGCTTGCACCAACTGCAAAAATGTTTACTTGTGTTATTTAGGAAGCTGCTCCCATTATTAGATAGCCTACTTCTTTTGTTTTGTTTTTGCTGGATTATGAATTTGACTTTATTTTGGCGTGGAGGTATTAGAAAATAGAATATTTCAGAAATATTTTTGCCATGTTCAAAGTCAGCTTATTGGTTAGCAATAAGGCTTGGCTTCAAATAATGTCACAATATTTATTAGAACGACAATCTACATTTTATTCAAGACAGATTCTTTTAACATAAGATTGTTGAATTATCTATTTAAAAAACTACAGTGAGCCTGACTGATTTATAAAAACTTAATATACCAGGATCATGTACACTTTTTTTAACTTCCTCATTAGAAGCAACCAGAAGTGATTTTTCTATGGCTGTTGGTTGCTTTACCTTGAAAAAGTAAAAAATAAAAAAATTAAAACTTGGCAAATCCCTCTGAAAAGTCAAGCCAACATCTGCAGGTAGCACTAGCATTGGAAAATATGATAGTTTTAGGTCCTCACCTGGTTAGCAGGATGCCATACTGTTATGGCAATCAGGTATGAATAAACCAGACCTGTTTGACCAAAAATCTAGAAGTTTTTTGATAAGCTAACGGTGTTTTACTTCTCCAGGATAATTCGATTTTCTTAACCATTCAGGATTGCCAGTCATCAATAAAACCAAGAGAAGTAGCGAGTCCATTCCATTAGAAATCTCCAGAAGAGGGGCACCTGGGTGGCTCAGTCAGTTAAGTGTCTGCCTCTTGATTTCGGCTCAGGTCATGATCTCAGTTTGTGAGTTTGAGCCCCGCGTTGGGCTCCATACTGGCAGTGCACAGCCTGCTTGGGATTCTCTTTCTCCTTCTCTCTGACCCTCCCCTGCTCTCTCTCTCTCTCTCTCTCTCTCTCTCTCTCTCTCTCTCTCTCTCTCTCTCCCCCTCTCTCAATAAATAAAGCTTAAAAATTAAAAAAAGAAACAAAAAAAAGAACTCTTCAGAAGATACTGACCAACTTTCCCCTAAAAATACTGTCTGGAGCTCATTTGTCATTAAACAGGGGTTCTGGGGCAGCCCCATTTTCCATTCTGACCTTTTGCAAAAAATGCTCAAAGCATCCTGAACCTCTGCTTCAGGTCTCACTCATTTCAAAATTACATCTTTGCTCTTGGTCTCAGCATTGGAATTTTCTCCCAAGCATCTCCCTGGGTTGCTTTGTCTCACAGCAGGTGCACATGCTAATAGCCACCACTGTTGCTGATCCCATCATTTTTCACCTTATTGCTTTGATTTATTACTGTTTTGAGTTTGAATTTGGAATCCATTGTATATTCTGCTGCATACTAATGAGACTTTCTGCCTCAAAGGTGTGTGGCAGTGCCCCCCCTTTTTTCCAACTTCATATGTTATTTGTACAAAGCTGATTTACATTAGCCGATTTTTTATACAATGACCTCTCTCTCCCCCTTCTCTCTTTCCTTTTGTTTTTAACTTTCTGCCTTCACAAGTAAAGAAAAAAATTAAATTTGAAAGTATGCTCTCAGAATTCTCCCCTTATTTTTTATGAACTACCATGTTCATTTTCATAATATTTTAGTTAGCATGTATAGTATTTCAAGCCCCTAGGCTAAGTGTTTGGAATATGTAGGCGGAAAAAAATATATAGCTTATGCCACTGAGAAGCTAACAGTTCAGCAGAGATGTGGTCAAGAAAATGGACACTTATTCTACAATGGGATAAAGTCTGTAATGCCATAGTGGAGGTGCAATGCATAAAAAGAAGCCACACTCCTTGAGGAAGTCAGGGAAGGCTTCACAGAAGAGGTGATATTGATCTGACTATTGAAAGAATGTGAATTGACCAAATGCACCCAAGAATGAGGGTGAAGGCAACGCTGAAGAAGTACAGAGTCAAAGGCAGAGATAAATAAGAAAATGGTGCACATTTTGGGAATTGTAAGTAGTTGCTGTGGGTCGTATGAGTTATTTCAAATTAAGTTGGGGTGTCTAGGGACTGATCATGAAGAATCTTGTATTTAATCCTACAAAGATTAGATTTTTTATCAATAAGTTGAATAACAAAAGACTCACTTGGGGAGAAAGTTAAATACACACACACACACACACACACACACACACACACACACACACATATATATTAGAACCTATTTCCTCCAAAATTCTAGCTTAGTATCCTAAGATGGGCACTGGGATTCTACATTCTTAAAAAAATCCCCCTATGTGATTTTTGGACCACACCACAAAAAGAAGTCTTTGAAGAAACCTGAGCAAGAAAGGTAGTTACATAATCAGAAAGGCATGTCAAATACTTTGGTAATATTGTAGAGAATGCCAAAATAAGTATTTGGTCAAGTCATTCAAACTACTGATCAGCACAGTATAAATATTTGCCAAACTCACTGGCCAATTCAGTCTGAAAGGTGACCCAATGGTCTAAAAGTCTAATGGTTTAAAAATATTCCTCTAAGCTTATCATTCTACAGAATAATGTTATTGTTTGTTGTTGTACTTCCTTCAGTAACACAACTCAGTCTTTAAATTTTGGTGGTTTATACTCCAGAAATTATCCTTGGGTGACCTTCAAGTTTTGTAGCCTCCATATTTGTGTTAATCAAAATCAAACATTCAGCATTGGAAAAGATTTGAGCTTCTACTGGTAATGATGCAAATGAAATTGTAAAATACATTCAATTTCATACAAGCTATAAACTGGAGCCCAAGACCTTTTTCTAGTTATATCTGATTTTTAAAAATACTATCTGATCTGATCTCATGAAAGTTGTCACTTTACAAAACTATCGATGTTAGTACCTCACTATATATCCCAAACACTCAAATCTTCCTATGCTATCAAATGTTTCTTCAATGCATAGAAATATGACTTATTTACAAACTAAGAGGATTCATCTCAGCATATACAAACCCTAAATTATATAACTTATTTTGAATTATAGTAGGATTCTCAGCTTGGAGTGAGGACCTCAGCCCTGGAGTCCAATACTCTATCACATGGTCTGCATTATCCTTTTTCTTCCAACTTCTTCCAGCTTCTCTCCTAGGCTGAATTTTCTCCATATATTTCAACAATTCAACATATCCAGCAGATTGCGACAGAAACCAATATGAGAATTCAGCTGTTATCTATTAAGCCAAATAAAATATTAACAGGATTTGCAAAAATCAATGCCATTTTCCATTATTTCCATTTTGCATTATTTTGTCATAATTATTTTTCATAAAATACATTACATGATTATATACTGTGTTTGTCATTTTAAATAAAATAATATATATTTTTAAATTTTCTCAGTTTTAATGTCTAATGTTGGAAATATTGATAACTGTAAGCTCTTTGGGGTCCTCACTAATTTTAAAAGTGCAAAGGGTCTTGTGATCAAAAAGTGTGAAAAATACTGGTCTATATAAAATGTGGTATATTTGGTAGCATTCAGTTCTTTTGAGAAATTTAGCTTTGATTTGTTCTCTCTTGAATCAAATTCCCTAGTCTTCACTTCTAAAGACTAAATCTAGTGTAAAAACAAAAACATTGTTTTCCAACAGTAGCAGTAACTGGTAAAAATATAAGTTGATTAAAAAAAAAATGCCGAACCCTTAAAAACACTGTTCTTTCCTTGCAGGAAATGCACGAGTGTGTGTGTGTGTGTGTGTGTGTGTGTGTGTGTGTGTGTGTGTGTGTCTGTGCGCCTGTGCATGTGCCCCTGCATGTGTGTGTGTCTCCCCTGCAGGACAGAGAGATGTGAGTCCGAAAGGAGTGGAAAAAAAAAAAATAGAATTCTGAGGTTTTCTACCAAATGGATATTTTATTGCTCTATGTGTCCATACCAGGCCATGCACCTCTTAAGGGCACTTCCTGCTCCATGCTCTTGTAAAATCTTTTCCAATATTGCTACACATGTTGCCTTCTGGATTTTCTTCTAGAAGAATTCTTGGTTTACAGTGATTTTCAGAAGATCTATCTATCTATATATAGATCTATCTATCTATCTAGATAGATATCTAGATATCTAGATAGATAGATGTTTTCCATCCAACTTTTATTTTCTGATTCAATTTCTAATTTCTTAATATTCCTTTTCATCATTTGTCAGCTTCCACTGGAGTCTGCTTTTTCAGTTTAAATGTGCAGATTTCATTAATACATTATTGTTTACGCCCTTTTGCAGAGCATCAATGAAAACGTTAAATAAGGCCAGACAAAAACCAGGCTTTCAAGCTCTGCACTAAAAATCTCCCTTCCCCATGACATGTTGTTAAGTACTGTTGACCTGTCTCATTTATCATTACATTTCAATACATGCAACAGTGTTTGTATCCAAACAATTTGAATTAATTTTGCAAGTAGGATTTTGTTAAGCCCTGCATAAAAATGATTCACTAAAGTCAAGTTGGATCGCCCTCATCTTTCTAGGAAACTGTTTCTTTGCTAACTTTCAATTCTTCTACCTAGAACCCTACGCCCTCTGCCACAACCCAAGATCTCCCTTTGATGAGAATGATCTGTGTAGTCCACTTATTAGCCATAAGTTATGTGTCACCATCAAGTTATCTGGATGTGGGCTCCTTTTTAAAAGAACTTTTAAAAGGAACTTAAAGCTTGCAAACCTAACCTTTCTGACCCCCAAAACACTGGATTTTCCTGCTAGAGACCAGGGCTTATTTCCTTTACTCATTTCCTCTTCATATATGTATCCAGAACTCTGGGGCCATTTTTACTCATTTTGAAACTAATCTATGGTACCCATATGGTATCCATGGTTAGAATTGTGCTTCCTCAGTACCCTATCCACAATCCCTTCCAGATATATTCCATGGACTGTGGGGCTTTCTTGATAGTACAGTGTTCTGTGGCAAGAATTGCCACATAGGTAGAGATATCTGATGTCAAGAATAATCTAAGACACAGTCCATAAGCTTTACTACTTAACTTGAGAGTTAAAACCCCCAAATTAGGTCCTGTCTTCTTGTTAGGAAATGAGGGAATAAGATAGATAAATAGTTATGGAGAAATAAAATTTACTCTCAGCTGACAGGTCAGGAAAACCACATCTCTGTGCCTAATCTCAGCCTGCGGGAGAGGGAGAGAGGTGACAGTATGGCAAAATTAGGGCATAGTCAGTGTTCCAGTTCTAAAATAGATAGATTACTTATTTTGAGAACTTGGTAATAGCATCTTTTAGGTAAATCTGGGCACTTTATTTTAAAATAAAAAATATTCCTGAGAAAGAGCATACTAATTGTTGACTAGAGCTTATAAATTAGTACCCTACCTCCCTGAAAGAACCCATATACCAAAGGGGCAGAGAAAGCAAATAAATAATTGAAGATATGAGAGAGTGAGATATGGTAAGGAAAAGTGTTGAAGCTGGCGTTCTAGGCACAGTTATGCAAGATCCAGTGTCCTGAGCAATAAATCCAAACTTTGGGAAGACAAGGTATCTCATTTTGGAAAGGTGAGTAACTTGAAAAAACTGAACTAAGATCAGGATGGTGAAGCAAACGGATCCTTAGTGCCAGTCAACAGAATATTACAGGGGACAAGGATCAATCATTCACTTACTTCTTCACTCATTCCTCATTTATCCAACCATCTATCCAACAGTATTTTAAGCATCTTTTAGGTTCCAGGTGCAATTCTAGAGGCAGGAAAGACTACAAAGTTGATACAAAGTAATCAGACTTTGCCCTTAAGTAGTTCACAATCTAATAGCATTGCTTCTAGAAAATTGAGTAGAGATTAGAATCCAGAATATGGAAGCAGTTTCAGAAATGTCAGAAGACTCCCAAGAGAACCAAAAAATTACCTAGGGGACCAGAGAACTGAGCCCTCTGTTTATTCTTCTGTATAGATGATTGGAAGGCAAAAAGGGGCCAGGGACATCAAGGAGGGTATTGCCTTATAGAAACTTTGCCTGCTGGCCTGGTGTAGGAAATCCAATCACTCTGCTCTGTGGAAGAAATCCAACTTTGCTTCAGGTCTTAGTTGGGCAAGAACAAAAGGGACAATGCTTTCTTTAACTATCTTTTGTTATTACAGAGCTCTAGTTAGAGGAGGGGAAAAGGGAAGCAGTTGCAAAAGCAGAATCAAGTTATGCCGATGATGCATTTATTCTAGTTTTATTGCACTGTAGTCAGGAACTATAGTGAATTGTATGATGGTCTGCCCAGGAGTCATGTTTGACCTACCTGCAGGACGCAGCATGAAAGAGTTAATGTCTCTAGGAGCAGTTCTTCAACCAATGGCAGATTTCGGGTGGAAGAATGCCCCCACTTCTTGACTCTTCAGTTGGAATAACTCTAACATGGTCCTACCAGTTTTGTAGAGAGCCTGACTTTCAGTTGCTATCAGGTAATGGACTGGACACCAAACCTTCACTGGCTCCCTTCCTTTTTTTCTGACTCAGTTCCTCACTTCCCTACCAGGTTTCCTACCAGAGACCATCTCCCAAAGAAACCACTCATACTTGCCTTGGGGAACCAAAAACCAACAGAGACCATGTCTTGAACTTTTGCATCTATATTTGCAAATAATGTTTTAAAAGACCAGCCTAAATATAACCTCTTTAGATTTTTCCTCAGCCTAACCACAGTTAAACAATCCTTCAGCCATTCTGTTCCAACAGTATTGCACTTTGTTATGGCAATTATTAATTGTTATTTAAACTAATTGGGTAACCCAGTGGCCCAGTTTTAGCGTCTTGTGCCTAATTCTCTTCATAGGACTAATTCAAACCCTCATTCCTTATGCAGTAGGAAAGCCAATGACCTCCTCAAGAGTACTTTGACTTTGTGGGGTTAGAATTTTCTCATCTCTAACTCCAGGTTCCAGTGAATGCTGAACTCTTGTCCCCTGCCTTGCAGTTTGTGACTGTTCCTTTATCTCCACCCTAACCTTGACTCATATGTATAACTTAGCCCTTTTTTCATGATTTCCACTAGAAATGAAAAAAAATGCCATGGGTAGTCATTCATTTATTCGAAATGATATATCTTAAGTGTAAGTACTGCACAAGATATCATTCTAGGCCCTGGGGAAAATGAATAAGACTGATATAGGTCTCTGTTTGTTCTGGTAGACTTATTATAAATACTATGTCTTATCTCCATTGGAGCATGGTTATGACTGATCTAAAATATCGTTTTTCCCATTTACTAATTCATTTATTGAGCATTTGTAAATATGTACTATGCACCAGGCATGTTTTCAGAAGTGTTAGGGATGAATAGTCCCTGCCCTCAACTAACTACTGCTGCCCAACAAATATAAAATACTCTGTCATCATCAGAAAAGTCTGGGATGCAGAAGGTCCTTCATTTTCCATCATCTGCAGTTTAGGAATTATAGCCCCAGCCCAAGCTGGTGGGTAGCAAACAATAGGGCTAAGAATCCAGGCTGCCAAGATATGGCTAAATAAGGCCAGTGGATTCATGGCCAGGAAAAGGGCTACAGGGCTATAGAGGTTACCCACGTAGTAATGGTGTTACCTCAAGAGAAGCTGGAACATTAGGAAATAGGAACAAAGGCTGAGGATGGGTGAGTAGGTAGGTGGCAATACAAAGCCACACACAATAAAACTCACATGGTCCTCTGAGAGCAGTAACCAGAACAGAATGTTGAGTGACCCAAAAGCAGTGACCTGGTGGCTCTAATTTTCCAGTCCTTGTTATGAGTATATTCAGCCCATCATTTTTGTTTTCAAAAGCTTGATTAAGACAACTGATTATGGCATCATCAGTGCCAATATAACTGCTACAAGGAATTTATTGGCAATCCAGCTAATTGGGTAATTTGGAATATACTTGAATAGGTCAAACCTGAGATACCCTGATTAGTGGTTTGTGGCTTTCCTATTCAAGTTGTAATCATTCTCCTTGCTCAGAAGAATGAACGTCCTTGTGTATAATAATGAGCCAGTTGATTTTCTCTTAATTGAGCTGGTAGTGTAACTGGACCCCCTCATTCACTGGGGATTGGCCCTCAGCTCCCCTTCCCTTTGGTTAGGAGACACCAGTACTTTAGCAGCTATTGTAGTGTTCTTTTATGCTTCATAAATCTTATTGTCTTTATGTTACTGTATAAATTCACAGAAGAAACTTGAGATGGCTAATCTTAAACCATGGTGGGGTAATATTTTAGCAAGTCTACCCTATTTTTCTTGTTGACCCCTCTCCTCTCTATTTCTCTCTGTCTGCACTTGACTTTGGGGTTCTACACACTCACCAGTAATGAAGTCTCCCCTTCCTCCCTGATAGAGCATTCATATCTGCCATTTTCCCTTTCATATCTTCCCCATTTCATTTCTCTTTTCCTCTAGTAACTTAATCTCAGTAAGAAAATAAATATTTAAATTATACACTTATTGCCAATTTGGTAACATCTCACAACTCAGTCACTGCCTATACTTTTAAGTGTTTTATTTCTTCTTATGCTATAAATCCATAGAGACTACAGAGAATGATACTATGTTAATATTTATTTATTTATGAGATAGAGAAAGAGAGACAGAGACAGAGACAGAGTATGAGCAGGGGAAGGGCAGAGAGAAAGGGGGACACAGAATCTGAAGCAGGCTCCAGGCTCTGAGCTGTCAGCACAGAGCTTGAATCCACAAACCATGAGATCATGACCTGAGCCGAAGTCAGATGCTTAACTGACTGAGCCACCCAGGTGCCCTGCTATGTTAAACTTTCAGTGACTCCTGTTCTTCTAAAGCAGTTTAAAGGTAATTTCCAGTAACATATCAAACTAACAAAAGACATTCGTGTGAGAATATTTGAGAATATAAGGAGAATAATATGCTAGTTTAGTTTAAATTTTAGCGAATCTAAGAATTATGGTGTAGTTTGTTAAAAATGCAACCTTCTAGGCTTTTGCTGCAGAAATATTAATTTAGTAGATCTGGGGTGACCCCAAGTTTGAGTTGTTTTTTTTTAATAAGTTGCCAAGTAACTCTTAGATGATAAAGTTTGAACATCATTGCTCTAATTGGTAGAAATAAATATGTTGTTTTATTGTTTTGCCAAAATACATACAAAAAGTATTTGCAGAAATACCCTGTACTGGACTATTGGTTCTCATTTGCTGCATCATAGCTCCAAAACATAATGACTTAAAACAATAAGCAAAGTCTGTGAGTCACCTGGGTAATTCTGATCTGGGCTGGCTCAGCTGGGGACAGATGACCTTAGGATGGCCATCTCCACATGCCCTGTGGTTGTCTTAAAGTCAACTGGGACAACAGGGATGATTTAGGTACATGTCTGTTATTATACAGAAGGCAAGCCAAGGCTTCTTCACATGGAAGATTTAGGGTTCCAAAGAATAGTAAGAGTGGGAAAGCCCATTATACAAATACTTGTCAAGTCTCCAATTCAGTAATGTTTGCTATTGTCTCAATGGACAAAGGAAAGCACTTGGTTAAGTCCAGAGTAAAGGTGGGAGGGAATTGCTGGCGTGTTGATTCAGAAAGGCGAAGTACTGCAGCTATTTCTGCAACAATATAATCTCCATGCTCAGCTGAAAACGCAATTGACTTCTGAGTGTCTGTATAGCAGAGACAAAATTTATCTTCCAAATCAAAGACCTGACTTAACCCAGCATTCCACTTAATAACTGCAAGATGGGTATGTCTTTTAACTTCTCAGTTTCACTTTCTTCATCTATAAAATGTGAATACTACTACCACTAATATCTACTTTACAGAGCTCTTTAGAGATAATAACATCTACTTCACAGAGTTCTTTAGAGAATTAATGACACAAGAATGCTTTGTAAACTATAAGTGCTCCAAAAGTCAAGGTATTTGTAGATGCACAAGCTTAATATGACTATCCCCCACCCCTCAACAAATTATTAGAGTATTTGTTAAATCAGTGAGCTTCCTGATATTTCTGTGACTGGACGGCTGTAAGTCTAGTCCTCCCTCAGTCTGCTATCAGAGTAATTTTCCTTAAGAAACAAGATTGTCATGCCATCCAACACTTTAGTAAATCTCTGATAGCTTTCCATTGCCTACACAATATAAGCAGAATCAGCATATGAAGACAAACTGGGCCCATTTCCCTGCCTACCCAAAGTTCTTGACTCCATTAAATTTTACATCATTTTCTTTACACATCAGATCTTTATTATTTCAAGCTATATCCATTCTATTTCCCTCAAACTAGAACGTTCTCATCCTGAATCTTCACTTCGGCAAACTTCTACTATACTTTAGCACCCAAATCAAATGTTCCCTTCTCATTCTATAAACGTTTAGTGGGCCAAGAATATTTCTTGTTTCCTCCTATGCTAATTGTTCTTCTTTTTTGATTCCCACAGGACTTTGTTAAAATCACAAGCATTTACAATAGCATATTAAAATTTATGTGTGTATATTGTCTATCTCCCCAACTAGACTGTAAGCTTCTCTAGTACCAGAACTGGAGCAGATTCTCAGTACATGGTTTTGAGCAAATAAATGAATAAATATTTCACTCCTTTATCCCTTCTCTGGTTGGCCAGATTATGCTTTGACACTTAACTAATCTGCTCAACCCCCTGGATTTCCTTTTTCAACCCTGACTATAGACTGAAATATCTATGTTCTTGACTAGTGTCCATCCTTACATCTGAAAACCAATTACTTATGTCTTCACCTCAGGTTACTTACCAAATTTTGACCAACTATCTTTCCTGATCTCTTATTACTTCCTACTTAAGAGAGTTAATTGTATCTTTTCAAATACTCTTAAAGTTATAGAGAAGCTATCCAATGTAGTTGATGATCCAGGGAATAGGAGAGGAACTGGTTTTTTGTGAGTATGCCTACCATGAATTTTATGAAATCTTTTTCTCTCAAACAGAGCTGAAAACTGTGACTCACATAGATTAAATAACTTACTCAGAGTCACATAGCTAAATATGCAACTAGGAATCTTAACCCAATTTTGTCTAACCAAAAACAAAACAAAACAACTCTTCTGATCTTTTAATTCTACCACAGTAGTTTGGCAATATACAGGCTCATGCTATAGCTAAGATTTGGGGGACTAGTAAAAGTTTACACTTGTCTAATTTGACTATAAATCTATGACCTTAATACCAAGAAAAAATATCAAGAAGTTATAAATCAATTTAAAATAAGGCATCTAGGGATAAAATCATGTGTTGGTGGTATTATATTAATAGTTATTTTGGCTCCCAAGTTTCTAGTTTATCCAATGTTTTAGAGTAAATATAAGAACATAAGGGTCATTTCAAACAAAAAGCTATACAACTTCAGTCTCTCTGCTTGAACTTTCAAGTTCAAGATTTTATCTCCCTTCTAGGCAAAAAAGAAAACTTTTGTTTTCATTTTTACTAAAAATAATAATTATGGATAAAATGATACAGTTTGAAAGAACTGGCTCTTATTCCATCTCTGGAATTTCCCACCCTAGAAATCCTTTCTTTCTTGGCAAAATATGACATAATAATTTGAAAGAAATAAAAAAAAAACTTAAGTGTTTGAGGCCAGAAGTTAATTGAATAAGACCTTAGATTCTGATGAGTTTGTGTTTTATGGTTGATTAACTTGTTTTAATACCAAAAAATGCTTAGGAAACCCAATTATCATGCCACTTAATCTGAGTTATTGGCTGATTTCTGCTAGTTTCTGGATGTCTTATTGACCAAGTTATATTTCCTACTGTGATATACAATAGAAAATGAGCTTTGGTTTGAAAAGAAAACCAAATAGGTTTCAACATAAAATAATTCAACATATTAATAATTGCACCAAATCAGAAAGATTAAATTCTTAGATTATTATATCCTAAGACCTAAGCTTATAGTTTTGGTTACCAGTTTCCTCCTGGCCCTAAAAATAAGGTAGATAGCGTGAAAAAATTAAGGCCTTTATATTTTTCTATAATTGACCTCTCTTCTACTAGTAGGGCTATTACCATCTCATTGTTGTTTGTTTACTTTGTTTAAAACAGACACTGAAGCCAGCTGGCTGGTTATATATAAAGAAGGTAGAAGATTTAATACCTGAAATTGTAGTATCTCATTCGGAGCCTGCTGGCCATACTGTAAAAGACAACTCATCATCATCCTGCACGTGTTACTGGTCCTGTCTCCACCAAAAGAAATACCTACTCATATGTTAGATGGACATCTTTCTTCAGTTGCTGGAGGAAAGCTAGACAGAGGTGCCCTGAAGGACTATTGGAACTTCTTCCATGATTCTTTAAAATAAGGATTCTTAACTTATTGTGAGCTCCACAGGAAGTCTGAGAACCTCTCATCCACAGCTATTTGAAAATTTGTACTATTAATTTTTTGGGTGAAACTTTCACAAAATCTAGATTCTCAAAGAAATATGTGACCTATAAAAATTAGATCAAGAATGACTACTCCTGGGGTGCCTGGGTGGCTCAGTCAGTTAAGTGCTTGACTTTGGCTCAGGTCATGATCTCACAATTTGTGAGTTTGAGCCCCACGGTGGGGTCTGTGCCGACAGCTCAGAGCCTGGAGCCTGCTTCAGATTCTGTGTCTCCCTCTCTCTCTGCCCATCCTTCTGTCTCTCCTTCTCCCTCCCTCTCTCTCTCTCAAAAATAAATAAACATTAAAAAAAATGAATACTCCTAAGTTCACCAAACTTCTAGGCACAGATATTTTTCTAGGACATCAAGAAATCCTGAGAACCAAAAGAGTAACAGGTAAAACAGAGGAAAAATTAACTGTGGCTTTTTGCCAAGTGCAAGTGGAGGCAACATGGGACCATACCTTTCAAGCATAGAATTGTAGGAAACTGAGTTGACACACTGGTCAAAATGAAAGCAACTCTAAAATCCTCAGGTTTGCCGTTCCCCAGATGAGTAATGCAGAACTCTATGTAGGATGGTTCTTTTCTCTGGAGTACTACATATTTAGGAACAGAGCACTAGAACCACTGAGTTAACTGAATTCTGAGTATTTAACCCGATTCATGTTTTCTATAAATATCTAGTTGAACAGCTACATTATGGAAGGTGTGATGCTAGACACTACAGATATCATGGTGCACTAAGCAAGAATTAGAGGGGAAGAATAAGCAAGACTTGATTCAGCCAAATCTAAAGGCATTAGGATACTGTGAAAACTCCTTGAGCTGCTTTGTTCATTACACGTTCTTCCAAAGCCACAGAATTTTAGAGCTAACAGAAAACTTGATGATTACCTAGTCCAATTCTCTTATCTTACAATAAAGAAAGTAAGAGCCTTATTCAGGGTCGTTCAGTTAAGATGGCAATGCTGGGACTGAATCTTGGGTTTTCCTTCATCTAACCCATTCATCTTTCTGTTTTAAATTGTGCTTCACAACCTGTCAATATCCCCTTTCATTTATATAATCAACCTATTTCAGAAATCCCTGCATGCCCCCAAACACCTAGATGTCAACATAAAATCCCTGGAACCCCTCCTTTGAACATCGAGACTCCCATTCCACATACCAAGAAGGAAAATAATTCAGAATCATTTCTTAAGTATATAGGGTGATGAGAGATAAGACCTGATCAATTAAAAAACTAGAATACTTTCAATGCTTAAACCCAGCCTTTGCTCAGAAACAGAAGCATCCCTGGCTCTTTAAAATCGTGGTCTCAACTGGTCCACTCCCTCATGATGTCATATATAGTTTGACGTTGTCTGGGCAACTTGGTAAACATACTGCTTCCTCCACTGGTTAATTCCCTTTCCTGAATAAGATCCTTAGGCAACCAGGCTTCATTAGTTCAGGTGCTAGCCTCAGGGAACTACTTGTTTTAATTAGAGGGATGAAATGGCATTTTAATTGTGCACAATGATTAATAAACATGCTGAGCTGCTGCATAATGATCTCCTGCGTGAAGAGCTTTCTCCCTATTCCTGATATCTACCTCCATTAACTGATTGTTATCCAGGCTGAGAGCTATAGAGCTCTTCCTCCAACCAAATTGTACGTTGTCCGTCCTCCAATTTCTTTGATAACAATAATTATTAGAGTTAAGTCCCATTTTTTTTTTTGTAGCAACAGAGACAGGACTAGAATGGAGAGAGCTTACAAATTGGCATATGGTTTATGTAATTTATTTCACTGAATCTCCTTGCAAAGGGGAGATAATAATAGGACCAACCTGACAGGGCTTTGCAAAGATTAAATGAGACAATTCATGCAAAGCGTTTAGCTGAGTGCTGGCCCAGAGTAAGCACTCTGAAAATATTAGCTGCCATTATCGTTAGGAGTATTATTCTTCTCATCATCATCATTAACTTCTTCATCTTCATCATCAACTTCATCATCACTATCATCAAGACCATGATCTTGGTCAAGATTAGACACTTAGATTAGGTGTAGATTAGACTCTTAGAGGTCACAATGTCTACTATATCACATCTAATTTAGGAATAATTTTCCAAAAGGTGGAGGTCAACTAGATATTTTTCCCAATTTCTCCTTTATATTGTATGAGAGTAGTTTGGAATGACTTATGAGATACATGCACAAAGAAAGTCATGTATCTTAAAGACTTAATCTCTGCTCTAAGTAGCCGAGTGTGTACCTGAACTTCAATGAAAACAGAAACCAGAAAACTGAATTATAAAGTGACTTTCTCTATAATAGTTGCACATGGTTGGGATTTGTAATAGTTTTACTGGCCACTATCATAACTTGATGTGTTCATACAACATATAGCTACTTTCTCCAATGCTGATAATGCTGGTAAATGGTTTTTCTTTGCGTATCTTGGAAATTATTTCTCTAAGTCATATATATCCAAGTATTTTACTTTACTTGATTTGGGGGGTAGTAACTCTTGATGAAACCCAGGGAAGCTGCTGCTATTCACTATTCGCAAATGGCTATTGTGATGTTGGATATTATGTAACTGACCCTGTTCCTTAGCTTGAATTATCGAGAGTATTAAAAAAAAAAGCAGGCTAGTTATCTATTAGTCTACTTGTCCTTCTATTTTGAAAAGCCATGTAACTGTACACCAATACAGTTCACTACATGCCCAAGAAAAGTAGATATGACTGAACATGGTAGAAGCTAAATGTGGAAATAACTTTCTACATTTAGAAATGTAGGACTTCATGGAAATAAGCCCCACTGAAGATGTTCTCCTGCACACAGGGTCATTATAGTTCAGTGAAGCAGCTATGATTGATCACATGGGCCACATTTTACCCTGCTTCAGGGAACTCCTAATTCTTGTTGTAGTTCCTTTAAGGACATGCAATTGTCTGCAAGAGTCAAAAGGGAAAGGCGAATGAACACCTTTGACCATGGCAGAGCAAAGAGAAAGATTTTAGAATAGATGCTCAACCTGAAATATCTAGGACAGGACACAAAGAAAAGGAAGACTAAACATATTTTCTTATCTTCCCGTTTCCCTAGCAAGGAAGTCTTTAAAACTACTTAAATTCCACTGAAATGTAACTACACACTAATTAGAATGGTTAACATTAAAAATACTGACCATATGAAGTGTTACTGAAGATGTGAATGAACTGAAACTCGCATACACCGCTGGTGTTATGTTACATTTTACCCAGGTAAAATGTACTTTTTGGAAAACATTTCCATACCTTCTTGAAAAGTGAAATATGCTGCTACCACACATCAAGCATTCTGTTCGTAAGCATTAATCTGAGAAATGAAAGTATATGTCCATATAGGGACAAGTTTATTCATAATAGCCAAAATCTGGACACCAAAATGTCCCTTAACAGAGAAATAGATCAACAGATTATTGTGCATCCGTTGTACAATGGAGTACTACTCAGCAAGAGAGAAGGATGCATGCAGTAACAAAGATGAGTCTCAAAACAATTATGTTCAGCGCAACAAGCCAGACAAAACCATAATCTACAGTGACAGAAAACAGAGCAGTGGTTGCTGTAAAGTCAGAGGGAAAGACAGAGGAAGGCATAAGGAAACTTTTGGGGTGATGTATATGCTCATTATCTTATAGTGATGACGGTTTCAGAGTGGATACTTACGCGAAAGTTATCAAACTGCAGACTAAATATATATAGTTTATGGAATGTCAACTATACTTCAGTGAAGGTGTAATAAAGAAATAAATTAAATAAATAAATGAAATCACTTAGCTGAACTTTTTTAGTATAGTATCTATGCTAATGGGACTACTGGTTGGGATGTGTTTTACTCTGAAATAGTCACAACATAGTGTATTAATCTCTGGCAAGTATTACATGTGTGTGCTTTTCTATTAAAGGCTTTCTATTCTTATGTAAAGATATGGCCTCAAGAAAACAATTCTCTTATATACATGTAGACGCAATTAAATATGTTGAGAACATTGGTCTCTAATAAACAACCATAGTAATATGAATATAGCTGAGTAAAATATACTTGTGGTAAATTCTCCACTGTTTAGAGTCTTTCAATTAACCAGCCGGTAATATCATGCAAAATTAAGGACTTAGATTATATTTCTAATTTTCTCTCCAATTTCAGAGAAGACTATAAGGAGAGATTTTTCTGGACAATGTAATGTTAAGACTCTACCTTTGATCCCCAGCACAATGCCTTAGCATAGTTGAGTTGGTCAATCCTAGGCTTATTTCAGTAAGTCAATCCATTAATGAATCCTTTATTACCAATGTGTCCTTTCTTCACATAGTTTACCTTTGGCCTCCTCAGCCTCATTTGACCTTTCTTCCAATTTTTCTGTAGCCTTTAAAATGCTGAGATACTAGAGAGCAGTTCAAGAATATTCACTTAAGACATGCTTACATTTTTTAATGTTCTATTTTCTTTCAAAATACCCCAACTCCTAAAAACTTGCTCCATAATGAAACAGTTTTTGAAAAAAAGATGGTTTGTGAGAAATTTACTAACTTTGGAAAAGAAGTCCACTGAAATATAATGTAGACTGATATATATTCATATAACTATGAAATCAGATGCACATATATTTATAATATATTACTACTAAATTTATATTTTCCATAAATACTCTTTAATAATCAAGAACAAAGTAGATGATAATAATTTAGATGCATCAGTCTGTACTGATTAGTTTAATGGTATTCCTCTCTTTGTTAGGAACTCAACACTTGTATTGAGTGCTTACATAATAAAGCTATCAGAACAATAGTTTAAAATTACCTCAGTGAAGAAGGAAGGATGGAAGGAGTGCTAGACATGATCAGAGAAGGAAAAGATCATTTTATATTTGATTGCAAGAAAATTTTCATGGAAAAGTTGACATTTGTGTTTATTCTTGAAAAAGAGGCAGACATTCAACTGCAATGAAGCAAAGAGAGGCAGAGGAATGAATAAGGAAATTGGAGTCAAAACACTCAAAGGGTATTCAATAAGTGAGCAAGTACTCTATACAACTACATTGGAACATTCATACAGACCAGTAGAAGACAGGACTAGACTTCAAAGGACCTTGAAAGCCAGTCTAAGAATATGACAGAGTTCTCTGATCCTTCCTACTTTGAGTGTGTTCTTCAAATCAGCATCAGGATGCTCTGGAATCTTGTTAGAAATGCAGATTTTCTCCCGATCCCAGACCTCATAAATCAAATTCCACATTTTAGCAAGATTCCAAGATCATGTGCATACACGTTAAACTTTGACAAGCACTCCTCTGGGAGAGGAGAACCACCTGTGTAGTGAAGAAAGCACTAATATGGGGTTCCTGAGGATCCCAGCATTATCATACCCGTACTGAGTGTCCTTGGATAAATCACTTAAAATCTGTGACCTTCACTTTTCTTAAATACAAAATGATGGATTTTGAGCCTTTCAACTCTGGAACTCTATTCTCTCATTCACTGGGGATCAATGAAATGGAAATTAAGATGTGGGAAGTGAGATATTCAGATAAGGACCATTTCAACCTCAACTAGAGATGAAAGAAAGAAAGAAAGAAAGAAAGAAAGAAAGAAAGAAAGAAAGAAAGAAAGAAAGAAAGAAAGAAAGAAAAAGAAACTAGAATACCAGTTAAAAGCATAGCATGGTATTTCAAAGTCATAAGAAGACAAAAATAAAAACAAAAAAAAACATATTTTATGTGTACAACTATAAGCATAGATACCTTCTTAGTATTAGCATTATATTCCCCTGTCTGCATTTTTCTTAATACACTTTTATTAATGCAGTAAGCTGCAAGACACACATCATACCAAAAGAGAGTGAGAGAGAAATCTTCCAAAACCCAGTGGTAGCAAAGAAATCCAAGCAAGTCCAATGGAAACATTAAACAGTCGTAAAATAGATTGTTTTCTAACTGGCACTCTTTTGATATGGCTATCTTTCTGATTAGAATATTGTAGCAAAAGTCACATGGCCCTGGAGAGAAAAATCTTCATGCCTCACTTAAAATTAGCTATAACATCAGCATTGCTGAAGACGTGAAATTATTTTTAAAGGCATGAACAAGTTGACAAAATACTATACTTTTGCTCCCAAAGAAAAATTTTACTTTAAAATAGTATGTTGTCTAGTGACCAACTGGGGGGAAGCAGGGGACTTTTAACTGTCTTTCTTTACTTTTTCAAAACATTTTTTTTTCATTTTGTAACATTTTCCTCCAGTCCACAAGTAGGTGCCTTCAGCCACCTCTTCCAGATAAATACAGAGTGTCTATTTGAAGTGATTGAATTCCACGGATCCACTTCATGATCTTTTATTTATGTCCTCCCACATTTAAAATAAATAAGGTTAATACTGATAGAACAAGGTTGTATGGGTCTTGAAGGATCTATTTTTTTCATCACACCTCTTTTGTTCCATCTTGCTTAGCAAATCAGATGCTAGATATATTTTGATTAGTTTGTACTTTAATGGATCATGCATGGAGGGTCCACCTTTCACATTGGGGCCATTAATTTTTCTTGAGTCTGATGGAAAAAACAGGTAGAGCTTTTTTTGTGTGCTGATTGAAAAGTGATGGATTATTTTCATGTGGTAAGAAACACAATGTTTTCTTTAGCACAGCAGGATATAATGTTTGCAAGGTCTAACAGTGAAATATTATGCATATCTGCTGCTGGCCAGCTGCCAGAAATGGAACAGCAAAATCAGAGGAGATTTTGAATTTGAATCTTAAAACCAGTGCAGCCTACAAAGAAACTAATGAGCCATTCTAAGCAGAAAAAGCATTTGTACTAATAGATGATTCCTGCCATACACGCCAACATTTAACAAAATGGTAAATAATTATTCATTTAAATGTTACCTTGAACTTTATTTCAAGGGAAAAAAAAAAGATACTTATTCTGAGTAATTTCCAGTAGGCACCAGTGCAAGAATTTTTTTCTTTTAGTCCCCAATTCAGAGGCCCATGACATTTCCTTCCTTGTGAAAGTAGAATCATTTTCCATATAGTTTTTCTCCTCACGTGGCTGAAAAATTGATTCACAGAAAACTTTATCTCTCCATTATTTAGTATTTAAAACTGGTATTTTGAAATCAGTACACAGCATCATGAAAAAGCTTTGAAGTGCTGTAAAAAATAAATACATAAACATGACTTTTAAACGTAGGGGAGGGGATGTTTTGAGTTTGCCAAATGTGTTGAGCTCTTTTGTTTCTAAAGTCAAGGAGTTGGCAATGGCAATCCTTTCTATGCTTAGCGTTTGTTTTTTTTTTAATTTTTGGTAGGCTCTTGGTATATTAAAGGAAACAATCTGTATGTTCATTTACATCTATCTGACCAAGATATTGTTTTCTAAGAAATATCTGATATCTTAAAAAGTTGGTGCCGCCTTTTCTAGGCCTTAAATTCTTATTTCATTTTATCTTATTTTAGGTCCAGGTAATTTCATTTAGTAGGCATTAAAAGAAATTTGGGTCTAGTAGAGCTCTTGCCCCCGTTTTAAATGGAGAAGCTGTACAATCATATGGAAAATACACTTGTTATTACTGTCCCCCTTGTAAATAGAGAAATCTAATGGGAGGAGACATTGGCTACATCTTGATGCCTTATGTATTTTATATTACTGTATTTCAATCTCCATTTTAAAGGTGGAATTATGACTTTAAATTATAGGCTTTCACTTTTAAGACCATAATAATCTCCCAGTGCTGCAGGGAGGGTGCCCGGGTGCTCAGTCCCCTAGAAACGGAGGGTGGGAAAGAAGAGGGAGGAAAGCCTGCTGCAGTGTCACATCTTGCTCTTTAAAAATCACGATTGAGACATGCTTGTGACACATTCAATCAGGCCGTCCTCCTGCCTGAGTTACTAGCCAGGTGTTCCGTTTTCCTGGAAGCTGCATTAACTCTGCTGGGCCTCTAGGGCCCTACAGAGTAATTTACTGCTACGTCACCCCAAATGGTGCTCCTGCGGCCCAAGGCCTGGTCTATCTCCAAATCGACACAAAACCTTAAAGTCTTGCTAGGGGTGGCTTATAAATTAGGAGAATATGTTTTATCTTCTAGATACTATTTTTTAAATGCCATGTATGACATAGTCGCTTTTGATTTGTTTAGCAGATATAAGTAATAGATTTTTTTTAAAGAGCTTAGAGTCCAAATAGTCCGTGTTTCAACCTGCCAACAAGCCCCAAAAATCTTAACTTAAAATGTAAAAAAAATGCAGACCCATAAAGTATGCAAAATAATACAATTTTTAATTTAAATGTTTCTTTTAAAATTTGCTATGCAACAGTACAGACTCGTTGAGAAATGTACTTTTATGTAAAAAAAATAATAAATTCTACAAAGGCTACCTATAAATTTGGATTGTGTGAATTGAGTCTGCTATATCCACATGGTTAAAAACTTATTAAAAGCTAAGAAAAAAATCAGAGGGTCTTTAAGAACACATTAGTAGAATGCTTAAGTATATATACTTCTAAGCAAAGTAGATAATGTCAATTCTTAAAACATTTAAACCTTAAAGAAATGTATGAGTTGTGCTATACTCTGCCCAACAAAACTAATAGATGGTGTTTAGGATGCACTGAAACTACAAGATAATATTCAGAATTTAGAGGTGCAAGGGAAAAATA
Organism: Lynx canadensis; assembly: GCF_007474595.2. NCBI lineage: Eukaryota > Metazoa > Chordata > Mammalia > Carnivora > Felidae > Lynx > Lynx canadensis. The sequence goes on from NC_044305.1 coordinate 84,157,048, forward strand.
ATTCTAGCTAGGTTTTATTTTCACTGAAAATTCTAAAATGCAAGAAAGAGAAAAAAGAAGGAAGGAAGGGAAGGGAAGGAGGGAGGAAAGAAGCTTCATTAGTGCTACTGAAATATTAAATGATGGTACAATGCTTTCATCATGATTAAAATAAGATTATAGAGTCTATTTGTTCAAGACAACTAAAAAGAACATACAATATATAGTATATATTAGCATATGTATAACTATTGTACATGTGGTATATAATTACTATAAGAATGAAAAACTATAATTTTTTTATATAGTTTATGATTTTTTTTCCTGATCTCCATTTTCCTTGAGTTTTAGTAATGGTAGCAATCATGTTCCTATATTTTGAATTTTATTATGTTATGTAGCGATTACCATGTCCTTCCTGGCCTGTAAGTTTCAAGTGTTGCCACTTGAGTTACACTCTATCTGTTTGCTTGGACTTCACTTTGGCCTCGGAAAATGCTGAAATTATTATTTTTTTTAAGTTTTTTTTTTAATGTTTATTTATTTTTCAGACAGAGAGAAACAGAGCATGAAAGGGGGGAGGGTCAGAGAGAGGGAGACACAGAATCTGAAACAGGCTCCAGGCTCTGTGTGGTCAGCACAGAGCCTGACGCGGGGCTCGAACTCGCGACCACAAGATCATGACCTGAGCCGAAGTCGGACGCCTAACCAACCGACTGAGCCACCCAGACGCCCCAGGAAAATGCTGAAATTATTAAAGCAAAATAACTGGACTTTCATGTATTTAATATTTAAGGGGATAAAGATTTAACCATAGGGTACAATAAATAAACAAAAATATAACTAGAGGTGTTGTATTTAAAGGTTCAAATGAAATTTAACATGTTCTTTAGGACTTTTCCAATTTTCCCAACATGCTATAATATATTTATCCTGAGCAGCTAAAGCCTGAGCATGAGAAAGGACTCACACATATAAACTTTACACTGAAGAGCTCCACTGAACGCTGCCTACGCTTGTGAAGTTAAAAGTGGAGTGGCCGATTGGCCATATACACATTTTTAATAATTACATACCAAGCATACTATGTTGCTACATAATCAGATGCCTTAAGTATGTCACATATCCTCTCTCTAAGACTAAATGAATTTGCAAATAAGAATAGCAATTGCAGTTCAATTAGATACCTGTGATTATAAAACAATAAACAAGTCAGATTTTTTTCTAATATCATATTTGAATTTAACACATTTTCCTAAAAGCAATTTTCTATTACAAATCACAATCACCTCTTTGTCAGAAAAAGTATTTGAGGATATTCTTGGTAGGGTTAAAGTTTTACCTAAAATGTTCTCGGCATGTTCACTTAGATATTTCTATAATTTATAGATGTTGAATCTGTCTTTAAGGTAATGCCCTCCCTCCTGTAGATTCAAGAAACTCACAATGGGTGAGGGATTTACCCTCACAATGGGTGTGGGATTTAAAAATTCACTTGTGCTTTTGAAACCTTAGTAGAACTAAGAGTTTTCAACCCATAAAAATTTTAATAAACAAAATCCATTCTAACCTTTGAAAACCTAAAAGTGATGGACTTCTATTTCACCATAACAAAGCAAAGCAGTAGTGAAATTTTAACTGGTAAATTTTAAAATGCTTTCTCTTTTAAGGACTGTAGAGTTTCAAATGTTTTGATATTAAAAACTGACAGATCCTTTATGAATATTTGGAAAATCATCCTTAGCTCTTTTGCAGCCCAGCAAAGATGTAGCAAAGAATCATAATATGCATTTTGGAAAGCTGTGTGGTGATATAAAAGACTCCCATGCAAAGAGCAGACGGAAAATGGTAGTTATTATTAATTTAGAAAAACAAAAGAGCAGCCCAGCATTTCAGTAATGTGGCAAGTTGTGTGCTCTTAAAGGAGAGGGGGGTTTGTAATTGGATTTTAGAGTAATTTAGAAGACGAGATAAGATGTAATGGTTGTGTATTAGAGGTTAAAACTACAACAGAAACCCATAATGTAAGGGTTCATTGCACTGGGAGAAAACAGAACAAAGAAAAGCAGCATCAACCGAAAATGGCCTGAGTGGGAAGCAACAAGGTGAAGCGGGCTAGGGAAACCCTGGGGCTGGAATGTTCTCACTTGGCACAGGCAGTGGTGCAGCCTCAAGCTCCTTCTACAGCAGATAATAAGGAACACAGGTTTCCTGAAAACTATTTTTTCTTCAATGACCTTGTCACCTTCCCCCCTTCTCCCTACCAGGAGCTTAGCTTGGCATTTTTTTCTCCCCAGCAGCCCAGCAGTTCGTCAGGTTCTCTTCCACTCAGGCTTTTACTGGACATCCTAGGGGCTCACCTGCTGGATGCTGGATCCCAGGTTTTCTCAGGGAAGGTTATGGGGATTCTGTCCTCTGGCTTCCCTGAAACTACACCACACACACACACACACACACACACACACACACACACACACACTCTCACACACACTGTCATGTTTATGCCAAGCCAGGGTGGCTGGCCTGACTTCTTGGTCTCTCTCCATCTTTCCCGGGGGATTCTGGGCTTCTGCCAACTGGGAGAGAAGGAAATCGAATCAGAAGGAAAAGTAAAACTTGCCTCAACCCACCAGCTTTCCATCTAAGCCTTGGGCAGATAAATGCACTCTTTCAACCCCTTTATTGGGATCCCTTTCAAAAAAAAATGTTACATAGGCTCAAGCACTCAGGTAAGTGGCTCCTTTTGGAGTACACAGAATCTAAGCACTGGAGAAGAACACCGCATCTAGAATCAGAGAGCTGTGTTGCTGGCGCTGAATGGATCCTAGGAAGTTGAATTCCTTCCCATTTACTGGCACTTGGCTACCCCCTGCTGGGCGGGAAGCTCCCTGGCCTCCAGACTCACACCTTTATGCTCCAGGGTCTAGTCTCCTCCCAAGGCCTGAGACAGGATCCACTTATTTCCTGTCAAATTGTTATCACACGTTCCCGACATGAAGCTGGAGTGTGAAGTTACCTTCCAATCCCCCAGAGGTGTTAAAGATTTTTTCCCCCAAGCTCTTTGTATGCCAGTTTAAGCAGAACAAATCTATTTATTTTTTGTGAGGATTGGTTTATTAAAAGCACACACATAACTCAAATTGTATAGTGAAATGACGTTAGGCTTTGTTGAGCATGAAAAGTGTGCTTGCTCAAGCCCCATTTCCAACCCTTCAGTGCATCATTTTCTCCTGAAGCAGAACATGGGTTAGGTTAAGAGGACATCAGCCCAGAGGCCTAAAATCTAGCATAACTACCAGGCTTTCCCAAGCACTCCCTTTCCCTCAGTTCCCTTTTCTGCCTCTCAGGAAAACCCAGCTATGTGACATAGGAAACTTTGGCAAAATCTAAGTGGATGGAAAACTGATTTTTAACTGGATCAAGTTTTCAAATACAGATTAACACATTTTAATTGTCCTACAAACCATTCTTAAAGTCACTCTTAACAAAATCCAGACTGGAGGAAATTCACTGCCGTCACTATAATGTGTATACACTATTAAGACAGTTATGAAACCTTGAACACATTTGGAAGACATGGCTTAAAAGCGCCTTTAACACAAAATAAAATAAAGTAAAATACAAATAAAAAGAGATTAGTTGTTATAAGCGGTAATGCAGCTGCAATGACAGAAACTGCAGAAACATGTAAACACAGGGTGCTTTTAGTTACTCAGTGACCCAAATGTCTTTTTCAGACTCACACAATTCTGATTCCGGCACACTCTTTCGTTTCATTTATTTTGCAGACCAAGCAAAAAAGAAACGGACGTTCAGATTAAGTAAACAGGGGCTTTACATACAGCTCTAGACTGCCAGATAGACAACTTCTGTTTACACGGAGTGCAAGGGTAAAGAAACAATGTCAAAACTGCATCCCTTCCTGCATTTTTTGGTGTGATGTGAAAACACAAATATATTCACCAACAAATTAATAAAGGACAAGTGGGCTACTAACCTTGTGTGGTGCGTTAATGTGTCAGAACTCTTGAACTAAGCGTCCTACCACAGCCTCAGAAATAAACATCAACATTCCTCTGTCAGAAGGGGTAAACAAATTAGGGTTTTGCTAAATCCTTCGGTTGTTTTGCTCCCATGTTGTGGCCTACAACCAGCCAGACCCTATTTCGACCCTATATCCAGCTGCAGTCAGCTCGCATGATGCCTTAGGCAAACGAGAGGGAGATAAGGTCGTCTGTGAAGGAGGGGACTGGATTTCCTGTGAGTCAGCAGAGCCGGCCAGAGTGAGAAAGCAGTATACAAGAGTACACATCACCGCCTTTGCAAAATCCTTTACTCTAATCCTATTTTTTTCTTGATGACCCCTGTGTCAATTACCGCTCTCACGGTGCAGTCTTATAATAGTTATGTTCAGAGGGTTTACTGAGGCCAAGCAAAGAGATAAGCCTATCTCTGAGGTAAGAGGCTCTTACTCAACATGAATTCAAGCAACCCTGCCCCCTTCACCCAGTTGGAGAAGCATGTCAGCCTTTCCACCAAGTTCTGCCAGATGACGTTCAGTTGTTTAATCTCTGTTCTTGCTCAGCCAATTGAGTGATTCCCCTTCTCCAATCCCTGCTTTTTCGTGATTACAACCCCTTCCCTGTTTGAGCCATTTCCTCTTTCTATTGTTCTTAAACATTCAAACCAGATCAGCCCTAGCTGTTCTTAAACACCCTTTCACAATTAATAGAGATTTGAGGGTCTCTCTTGTGTTGAGTATTTTACACTGTGCTGTGGAGGACAGAAAATAAAGGTATTTTCCTTGACCTAAAGCGTATTATGATATAATCAGAAAAACCATGTTGACCCATAATACACAGTAGAATGTAAGTAAAAGTTAAATAGTAAAATAATGACTATCAAAGATAAAGGACTTCAAATAAGCAAAAAACCAATGGGAAAAGAAAGCATTTATACAGCTTCAATAAGGAGGTAAAACATGAACAAACTTTGATTGTGGCTGTGGTATCACGAGTAAATGCGTATGTCCAAACTCATCAAAATGTGTATATCAAATATGTGTGATTTTTTGTGTATCAATTATATCTCAATAAAACTGTAAAAAAATGGAATAAATTATAATCATAGCAAATATTATCAGGCTGACACAAACACAATTCTATAAAGTTTATTCACTTATTTATTTGTTTATTTTGAGAGACAGTGAGAGAGAGAGAGAGAGAGAGAGAGAGCACTGTACAAGTAGGGGAGGAGCAGAGAGAAAGGGAGAGAGACAATCTTAAGCAGGCTCCAAGCTCAGTGCAGAGCCCAAAGCAGGGCTTAACCCCACGACACTGGGATCATGACCTGAGCCCAAATCAAGACTTAGATGCTCAACCAACTGAACCACCCTGGTGCCCCACAAATACAATTCTAAAGACTTTCATATGTGTTATCTCCTTAGATCCTCTAAATAACCCTAAGAGGCAAACATTATTGTCTCCATTTTAGGGGTGAAGGAAATTGAGGCCTAGAAAAGTTAGAATCACAGAACTTATAAATGGTGGGGCTAAGATTTGACCCTAAGCCAGAATTTGTAAAACTATGCTACTGTAATAGGATGCAAGAATGGGTTTGAAAGAAAAGAAAAGAAAAGAAAAGAAAAGAAAAGAAAAGAAAAGAAAAGAAAAGAAAAGAAAAGAAAAGGAAAGGAACGGGAAAGGAAAGGAAAGGAAAGGAAAGGAAAGGAAAGGAAAGGAAAGGAAAGGAAAGGAAAGGAAAGGAAAGAAAAAAAAGAAAGAGTATTGCAAGCCAGCCTTCTGTTTTGAACTGGGTGGGTTTCATTGTCCTAAAACTGGAGTCACATTTGCAAACACTGCTAACCAAAAGAAACTGTGACTCCTTCACACCCCAGAGAGTTCAGTACTGCATAGTCCAATATACATATTAAAGTTGCTTATGAAAGAGACATGTGTGGCCAGTGAAAGGGATTCAAGTGACATTGGAAAGAAATGCATGCAGCTGCCAAAGAAATGTCCAAGTCAAAAGTAATAATTTCCATTGATCCTTTTGTCATGTAATGTTTATGCTCAGAATGACCTAGGTGAGGGGAAAAAGGTGGTTACAAATATGGCTGCCTACTGACTGGCTCACTTCTAACAATTTGGGGGCCTACAGCAGGAATACAAATGGAGGTCCTCATGCTGCACGTTTTTATGCTGAAAAGTATATACAGTCAAGGTAACACACGGTTAAAGTAAAATGTGTTCTCTTTTCCTACATTAATTAACAACCTCGGAAGCTAACATTGAATTCAGAATTCTTGGACTGCTTGGAATTCTGTGTTAGAATATGGTAATATGGGGAGAGTTGGCTCATGGTTCATAATCCCAATCTCAGCATAAAGCCTGTGATTGCCCTTTTCTTTTCTGACCTCTGGCTCTTTTCTGCACTTCAAGGTCTTCACCCTTCTAAACTGTGTTCACAGACCCCTACCCTAAGCACGCCCTTGACCACCTCTCAGGCCTTGGATACCACGCTGGCCACAGAACCTGTCTTTAAGACCCAGGAAAGAGGCCATACAGGCTTGACATCATTTGCTCAAGGAATACCAGGAGCCTGGGTATGTGGGGCAGACCCTTGCTACTCACAGCAACATGAGATAATTAGGGATGCAGCGTCTCAGACCCACTCTAGGACTACTGAATTAGAATCTGTATGTTAGCAAGATGCCCAGGTTTTTCCTAAGCATATTTAAGTTAGAAAAACACAAACAAAAAGGAAGAGTGGGTGTCTGACAAGATAAGCCCATTTGTCCCAAGGACTCCTCATCCAATGGGAGAGGCATGGCTGAAAGAGAGCTTAGATGGAGCTCACTAAAGAATAGCACTAGGACAGGGTCCCTTCTTGCACATGCCTGAAGGTCAATAAAGGCCAAGCAGATTAAAAAAATGACTAAGTAGGCCTAGTGTAAAAGATACATGCCATTTCATGAGGGGAATGTTGAGGGTGTCAGCTCCGCCTAAAGGGGGCGGTTGGTAATCAGCTTTAGGTCATTATGGTCCTGAGGATATTGGCCATGGGGTGAGTCAAACTGCAGACAGATGTAATTAATATACTAGACTAGTAGTTCTCACAGTTGGGGGACTAGGGGTGGGTATCAGAATCTCCTGGAAAGGTATGAGAAAATATTCATACCCCCACCTCCTACTTTAGAGCAGTATCTAAAATTTTGGTTGAGGAGGGGAGACATACGCATTTTTATATGAAAAACAAATTCCAGATCACTTTGGGGTGCCCCGGTGGCTAAGGCAGTTAAGCGTCTGACTCCATTTCCGCTCAGGTCATGATTTCATGGTGGGTCGTGAGATCTGAAATCGAACCCCCCATCGGGCTCCCTGCTGAGCGTGGAGCCTGCTTGGGATTCTGTCTCTCTCTCCTTCTCTCTCTGCCTCTCCCTTGCTCATTCTCTCTCTCTCTCTCTCAAAAGTAAATAAATATTTTTTAAAAATTCCAGGTCATTTGATAACCTGAATCCTCTCTACCCTTTGTCTCCACCCCCCTATCATGTTAATTGTTTTACACAACAAATACAGTTAGGTTTTTACGTTGATTGTCATGCTGGGGGCCTGGGGTTGTGTTTGGAAGAGGCTGATGACCTGCTCGACTCTTTCTTAGTCATTTTCTGAGTCACAATCCACTCTCCATCCCCTCTTGCCAAGTGAGAACACAATGGATGGGTGGCAGAATTCCAAGAGAAGAGTTCCTGGACCCTATGGTCCCTAAATGAATTTCTGTGGGAAATGCATTTTGCCCTATGCATCTGGGTTTTATCAAAGAGAAGGATTCTGTCTTTGAATAGTCATATTCTTCAAAGTAGGTAAAAGACAAAAAAAGAAAAAAAAAGTTGGATAAATCAAAAGGAAGGTAGTGTAATTATTGAAGAATCCCAAGACAATCACTTCTGTTCCTTTATCCATATTTCCACATGTATATTATTGCACAAACAATATCCAAGGCATAATTCAAAAATAATTCATCTTTGACGTTGGAATGCAATGTTACTTTTTTCTTTAACAAATATTTATTGAGAACACACTACATACTAGGCACTTTCACATACATTATTTCATTTCATCCTTACAATAACTCTTTGAGGGAGGCATATAAGCAGTCTGAGGCACAGAGAGGATAAATGACCTGCCCAGATCATTTATCACCAAGCTAGTGGGAGAGTGTCTCCAACTCACCCAGTGTTCTTTCCACAACGATGCGTCTTTTACTTAGTTATGTGGCACTGCTGGGAACAGGGTTTCCACAAATATGATCTCTCATTATACAAGTTTAGCCTGCAGAGCAACCAAAGTCTAAAACTTTTGAGCATTTTTGAGGACAGACTTTTTAACATATATTGTCTATTTCCCTGCCATCTAAATAAAGGGTAGTGAACATTAGTTAATCTTTTGCTAATAATGCAGAGCCATTATCATGACATTTTTTCTTGGGTTCTGTACTAGGACAAATAGGTTTATATTTTCTAAATTTTCTGTCCCTTTATCTCTCATCTCATATGTCAAAATAAGCATTTAGGAAGCAGAGCCCAAGGCATAAAGTGCATGGAATCAGTGTTAGGTCTTTGTGACTATTTAATGGGATGGAGGACCCTTTGACTTCCAAATTCAGGAATAAAATTACTTGTGAACTAACTTCGGGATAAGTTCTGGGGCAATAATTTCACTTCTCTAAAACATTCTTACCTAAAAATTTCCTAAACCACACAAATAATTAGATACAGCTCCTACCATCCACTTGATGAAGAATTAAAAAAGAGACAGAGAGAGAGAGAGAGCAGACTCTGAGTTAAGAGCATTGGACTCTGAAACTACTAAGATATTGTTTCTGTCACTTACTAGCAGTATGACCTTGAGTGAGTCATATAGCTTCTCTATACATTATTTTCTCACCTATTCTTAGGAGTTCTTATGAGGATAAAATATATTCTTTATACTTGTAAAGCTCTTTAAATACTGCTGAGCATGTAAAAATTGCTTTTAGCTTGTAAAATAATATAGACAGAAGCCACATTCTGTTGGGGGAAAAAAAAGTCATAGATAATCCTGCAAGTGTATAACCAAGGATCAACTACATAACTAGAATGACTCTAGATGTGAGGCTCCCCCTTCCTGCCATTCTGTATGTGATGCCTATTAAAAGGGCCCCTCAGAAGTAAGTTGGTTATTTCTAGTGAATTCCATGGCTTGTGGTAACACGATCCATCATGAGATGCTGCAACAGGCTGACATTTTCCACATGTAAATCCTGCACTTTGTAATGTAAGAGCAATTACTTTTATGAACAAAATCTTTCCAATCCACCATTTCAAATCCTTGTCTTGCCATGTCATAGTCAAAACATCTGTCCATTAAAGCCAATGTAAAAGTATATTAAACCAAGTGTGTTTGGTTTGGGACATCTGCTTCTTTCTACCAGAATGAGAACTATTCTAAATTCAATGGGTTCAGTCTACGGGGCTTTCATGAAAACTTTTCAGTCATATTCATGGGGATTATCAAATAGCCCACATTTTGATTACCGTTTCAGGTTCAAATAGAATTCAGAGTTCAACAGGGGACTCCATCAAAATAATGACAATAATAACAATTATAATGCAAAGAATAAAAATCTTTGTGTGACATTTTTATACAAAGAATTTCATATACTGATGTTAAATATTATATAAACATGATATAATGACCTGTACTATAATGAGTATTCTGTATTTTTAAAACCATCAATATTTTTTCCTTTTCTTTATTCTGCATATTTGCTGAAAGTAGTCATAGTCTTCATAACAAATTTAAAGGATTGAATTCAGAAGATCATGATAGGCATACTTGTCAGATCATGCCTGACTCAACTCCAGTATCTTTATTGTTTTCTCTGTAGATTTCTTAGCCGAAGCTGAAACTATGTGAAATTCTGGACATATCTCCAAGAAATCATTTGCTAATAAATATGAGTCTGGAGCTCAGTAGCAAAGTTGCCCCAGATGTGATTAAATTTTAGAGAAAGATATCTAAGAAATGTAGTCAAGAAAATATTCTTCTTTCATTGTTTTCAACCAACATTTGGCTCATAAACAGTAAATGCAGTTTTCTAAAATAGCAAAGCCCTGTAAGGCTTCCCAGCCATGGCATTTTCACTGATCATTCTCCACATTTCATTTTCTTTCCAATTTATCAGCAGTAATTCACAGAAAGAACAGAGAACTTGGAGGCAGGAAAACTCTGTTTAAGTCCTAATATTGCCACTTATTGACTATAAATTTGGGCAACTAACACAACATTTCTTCTTAGTTTCCTCAACTCAGAGAGTTAATATGTGCTGCCTACCTGGGGTGCCTGGATGGCTCAGCGGGTTAAGTGTCCAACTTTGGCTCAGGTCATGATCTCACAGTTCATGAGTTCAAGCCCCACATCAGGCTCTGTGCTGACAGCGTGGAGCCTGGAGCCGGCTTTGAGTTCTGTGTCTCCCTCTCTCTCTGCCCCTCCCCCTCCCCTGCTCACCCTCTGTTGCTCTCTCAAAAATAAATAAACATTAAAAAAATTTTTTAATATGTGCTGCCTACCTAATAAGGTTAAATGTTGATAAAAGTTGCAACATGGAAGATGTTATCCATTCATCAAGTGCCTCTCATGTGCCATACTTTATCTGTGATGTGGTTGATAGTTTAAAATGGCCCCTAATAAATCAAGGCTCTGTGGGTCCATGCTAATTGCAAAGAGACTTCACTATTCCTCCCATCATTCAAGTCCACCCCTTGAATCTAGGTTGGACTTGTGACTTGCTTTGACAAATACAATACAGCAGAAATGGCTTTCTGGGACTTCCATATCCAGAACCGCTTTCACACTTGGAATACCCCTGACACACTAAAATTTGTAGCCTATCCAACTGGACAGACAGGTCACAATGGGGAGAGAAAGACCCTGGAGGATATAAGCCACATGGAGGGAGAGACCACATGGATAAGCACTGAGCCACTCTAGGTCTGGCCAGCACTACATAGAGCAGAAATGAGCAGACTCCTCTGAGCCCTGCCCAATTTCCAACCCACATAATCATGAATAACATGGTGGTTGTGTCAAGTCACTATGGCGTGGCATGGTTGGTTACCTTTCAGTATATAACTGATATACAAGATGACTTTATACTGTCAGTCTTCAGAACAACCCTCCGAAGTAGGCATTGTACCCATTTCACATTTGAGGAAACTGGATCGAAACAGACACATGTTGAATGTAAAGACTATCCCACAAACTCCTGAACTGACAAGGCAATTGTCACTGGCAGCAAAACCACAAAGTCTCCCTCTTCATCAAGGAGTCCACTGCAGAGAAACTTTCTGTACTTTCTGTAAAGTGGTTTTTTTTTTTTTTTTTTTTGCTTCATGCAATGATTCAGAAACCCCCAAATGTTCCCAATAAGTCTCTGTCATTTCCCAATAGGCTAAAAGCCTACTGCAGACTCCAGCCAATTGAAAGTTCTGGGAAGATCAAAAACATTTGTATTCTAGCAAGATTTTCAGTTTCTCACGTTAATAGAAACAAGACTCAAGTTTGTATTAAGAATTATACAGTAGCCTTTTGATGAAGTTGGGCTAGTTCATAGAATTTTAGACCTGAGAGGAAGTTCAGAGGTCATCTGGTCCAAATCTCAAATATCATGGTTTGAGAGTTGAGAACCTTGCTTAAGTCCCTACCCCCCAACCCCCCACCCCCAGTCAGCCCCTAACCTCAGGGCCAAGCCAGGTACCTGATTACTAGTCCACTGAACACTGCCTTTCAGACGCAGTCCCAAGATCTCTAAGCTCTCACCATGGGCACCTAGTGTAGGATTACCTACTTCCAGAATCTTGGAAAGGATACTTAAATGCATTTCTCCTTATATCATCACTTCTTCTATTTGCATTAAATTGCATTCTGTTGCCATTTAAGACTAGATCTAAAGTCTTTCTCAAAAGAGAGTATCTACTCTACTTATTTTTAAAAAACAATACCAGGATGACTTTTAAAGTAGCATAAAGGAAAGTGCACAAAAAGGCCTGAATGGCATTTGATCAGATGAAAGAACTGTTTAATTGGGCAATATGAGCCTGATTCTGAATTCATTATTTATGATGCTTGTTGACATTTGAAGTGAGTCACCAGTGTTACCTTCTTAGCATAAAATAAGTGTCTTGGAGGAAATACCATGCAAGCAGAAGAACATCTACAAGGTGTATCAAATGGTAGCAGAAAAAATTAAAACATCCTAGAATAAGCTAGTTCTGTTTTCATGATGTTCATTTGGCTTCATTTGCGCATCTCTAAGCAGCACAAGTTACAAGCAAAGGTTGCGTTCCTGAAGCTAATTTTGTTAAAATATATTATCCTTGTCTTAGATGAAGGACTCCTGAGAAATGAGAAGCAAACAAACAGCAACAAAAACAGCTTTGTTGGCCCCATGACTGGATTTGGCCCACAGAGAAACCCGACGTTATTTATCCCTGTCCTGTGGCGCATATGTGCACATTGCCTTGGGCTGTACTTTGGACAACTGAGATGCTACCACATGCTTCAACTACGTGTGTCTCATCTCCCGAACTAGATCGAATTCAATGCGAGTAGAGGCTGTGACTTACATCCCTTCCTCCACAATGCCTACCAAATTCTACACTAGAGAAGGAGAACATTTGCTAAAAGCGTAACAAGGATGATGGTTAACGTGTTACTCTCTCTCCCAAGGTCATCGTCTTATGCCATACTGACTGAAACCCTCTCGAGAAGGAAATCAAGAGAAGACACAAACTCAAGATAAAGAATCTGGAATCAGAATGCAACCAGCCCCAGTGGTCTCTGCATGTTTATGAGGAGCAGTTTTAGGTACTGAGGCACTTGGAATCTGCAAAGACTTCAAGGCCCAGTAGTGATTTAGATATAAGTTATATATTTGGGGAGGAGGGGTATTACCTTAGTGTAGCCATACTTTGTGATGTGAGCGGAAGAGACATTTCTAGGTTGGGAGACGTGAGGGAGCAAGCACTCCATTGAAAATCTCGAATTACAAGGTGACCGCCAATTCTGTATCTTGGGGACTACTAAATGCGCCATAGTTCCTGGACTAGCCCTACATGACCCAGGAAGGGGGAAAGGAGAAAAGGGGAGAGGTGTCTATGTGAATTAGCCAGATGATGCACACAAAGTTCACAAATGAGCTTTTCTTTCCCCCCTCTAGGGTGTGCCAGGAATGCCTCCTGTCTGCTTCTGTCATTTTTTTTTTTAAGTTAGATATTTGCTCTTCTACCAGAAAGCCTTTCTATTGACAAAGTAACAGAAGAGTAAATTTTAACTTGAAGTTTTTCCACAAAGCAGATGTCTTTTCTTGTGAGAACTGGCATATTTTTACCCTCAGAATGATCTCTGCTTTCATATGCCTAATTAAAGTTTAGAGGTCCCCTGCTTAAATAAAGATTTATTAGCTGTTAAAGTAGTAGCATAATTCTCTGCCACCTCCATGCTATCCTTGAACATATTTACAAGCAGACTAGCTTATCCACTATAAAAATATCGATGATTTAATGCTGTTATGTTATTGGTGTCAGTTACCAAAATTCAGCTTCACAATAGAGCTTTCTGAAGATACTGTTAGCTAACTTTTAGACTGTCAATGAGCTTGAAGAAAAAGAGTCTGTGAATTTCAGTTATTAAGTATTTGAACTAGTTAAGCTAAATGGAGGTAATCGGCAAGCCTGGAACCCCGAAAGCAGGGCCCATGCAAGGTTACAAGCTGCTCCCTATATGAACATGGTCACATCACTAAAAAGCCTTCTCCTCATGAGTTAATTCACAGCTACTAACATTCCTGTTTGTTTAGTGAGACACACAAAACTCACAGAAAGATTGACTGTAATGTTTTGAAAAATACTTCCACAAACCAACAGCCTTGACATCTTCCTCCCCCCACAACGCCCCCCCCCGGGGGATTTTTAGTTGCAACTTTGGCAACATTCCTAAAATATTCAGAATTAAATTAAATTTGGCAACATTTGCAAGCTTCTGAAGTTCTGTTTAATGAGAACATTTCTAAGCATGGATTGCACTATGCCTATTTCTCAGTGGACTTACTCAATTTAATCAGACCTTTGGATTCAATGCAGTCAACCCAATGAAAATCCCTACTGACCTCAGAGTTAAAACATCCCTTGCAGACAAAGTGTCCCTGGTCAGAGGAGGGACACTGGGTAGAAACAAAGTGTGTATTCAGTTATTTAATAAACTGTAATGCTTTGAAAGACGTAACTTCTATTTTCTAATTTATAGGAGAGAAGAAACTTTGTCAAGCTTCACTTCTTAAATCCTCAAGCTTTGCTTCAGATGCCTCCTAGGCAAGACCAAAATATATAGATTATAGTCAATGGAAGTTCAAGGTCAAAGGATTGGCATCCCAGTTTTAAAAAAAAGAAGAAAGGAAGAAAAATGATAGAATTTGAGAGTTCTAATTAAAACAGCTTTTTTGAGTCCTATGTTACTACAATCCAAGGATAAGGAAGAAAAATCCTTCCAAATAATTTTCATAAAAATAACTACCCACGTACCTCCTTCCATCATAAAAGCGTTCTAGTCTTTGAATAGCAATGTTATGTTACCTTGTTACCACCCTGTAGATTAACCGAATATAACTTCTTACACCTTTTGGGCTGATACAAATTAGTTTTTGTCTCAATGCATTTATTTATCTGTAAACACACATAAAAGAAAACACTTTTTGTGTGTCTGCCTTAGCCAGTGGGGAACACGAGAACTTTGTTTTCAGAGTCCCATCAATACACAACCATTCCCATCTTTACTGATGCATTTGTGAGCCTGAGAACATCACATGGGAATGTATGGCCTAATACACATTAGTCCTAAAAAAGCTAAAACTTTCATGGAGTAAACATGACTTTTTTTTTTCTTTTTCTTATGTATCATGGCAACATGCATTGCCTTGTGCTCCGTGTAACAAGCAGGTGTCAGAGGTTTTGAAAATAGAAAGGCAAAGTGAGATCCACCCAGATCTCAGAAACATACTGTAAAATTATGAGCTGTCCCTGTTGAAATTTTAGCATGTTTCTTTTTTAAATGTCATTTAAGATTCTAAATAAAAAGATGCATCTGTTCAATAAACACATTTACTTCTGAATATCCTTTTATTTTTATGGCCAATTGTTTTTAAAATGACCATAAATGACAAAAAGTAAGGGAGAAGGGAACCCAGACTGAAACACAGTGTATTTTATAATCTACCAAGATGTAAATTGTTAATGTTGCACCTCATTTAAAGAAAACACACACACACACACAGTGTATGAACTCATGTAGGCATGTACATAATTTTTGAAATTGTTTAATCATTTTGTTGCAATATATTTTGAATCATAACAAAAATCTCTATTTAAAAATCCTACCAATCAGTGAACTCTTTATTTAGATATTTAGTCTTCAAGACTTATAAACATCTATATGTTTAAATTTTGGAATGCAGTTACCACAGAGAGTTTAATTCTATAATTTTTAACACTGCTATGTATAATAAATGTCCACATTCCATTCAGAACCACTTGACTCAGCTAATTTGCTTGATTAATAATAGGAACAGACAATAGGAAAATAATATATTTCTAAAATATTCAGGATTAAGTTACCTATATTTAATAGCAGAGTAATCTATTATATTTTGTGTGATTTCTTTAAAATACAGAGCAGATTGCATGGAATTATTTAATGTAAGCTATTAAAATGGAAGTTCATTTAAAACACACAAAATATCTTTCCCATACTTTTACAGATATAAACTGGGTTTACCTTACTAGATTAGCCTGTGAAAATTAAGTTAAAAGGGGTGCCCAGGTGGCTCAGTTGGTTAAGTGTCTGACTTTGGCTCAGGTCATAATCTCATGGTTCATGAGTTTAAGCCCCACGTGGGGCTCTGCACTGGAGCCTGCTTCAGATTCTCTGTCTCCTTCTCTCTCTGCCCCTACCCGACTTGCACGTGCTCTCTCTTTCTCTCAAAACCAAATAAACAATAAAATAAAATAAAGTTAAAAACCATAGCAAAATTTTTTTGCGGGCCCCATCCTCACCCAGAAATGAAAGAAGGTCACATTCCTTATCCACCTCCCTCTGCTACGCACACAACTTTGGGAAAGCTTCTTTCTAAGTGTGCCTCTCCTGAGCTCCTGGATAATCTGGCATCTAACAATTTTCTCCTCTCCTGTTTTGGCTTTCTCTGGAGAGGTCTTCAGCTGCCTTCAAGTGGTATGCAGTCTCCACCATTAGTGATCGTCCAAGGCTTCAGTGATGCCACTATAATGTCACTAATGCCCTCCAGTGTGTCCCTGTCTTTGTGGCTGTCTGTGACACCAAGGATGCATGAAGACCTCTTCAGTGTTTCTATATCTGAGCTGCAGGTTAGTCTACTGTGGCTTGAGCCCTGGATTTTGCATTTGAATCTGCTTTAACCTTGTCAGAACTTCTAACCCTCTTGTGTTACACTGTCTTACATAAACTGCGTCTCCAAAGATTTATGCCCCAAAAAAAGAAAAAGAAAAAGAAAACCAAAACAAACAGAAAACACAAACAAACAAAAGCAAATAGATCCTCCTGTTATTTTTGTTTTGCTTTTATTGGCTTGCAATCCCTAGAACTCAAGTGCAAATTCATGTGGGCTGACCTGAAAGTTATCTTTTGTTGCCATTAGATAAAGTTTCTATGCCTTAGGGATGTCTCTTCTTACCATTTACTTTTTCTTAAGAGATGCTTCTATCCCTTATACACAGACCCTGCTAAGCACATCTACACATTCTTCAAATTGCCCAGAAAAGTTTCAACCTCTAATGAAGATGTATGAAGTCCAGATAAAACCTCCTTAAGAAGACATCCAGATGGCCAACAGATACTTGAAAAGATGCTCAAGATCACTCATCATCAAAGAAATGAAAATCAAAAATACCATGAGGGGTGCCTGAGTGTCTCAGTAGGTTAAGCAGTGGACTTCAGCTCAGGTCATTATCTCATGGTTCTTGGGTTCAAGCCCCACACTGGGCTCTGCTGACAGCTTGGAGCCTGGAGCCTGTTTTGGATTCTGTGTCTCCCTCTCTCTCAGCCCGTCCCCTGCTCGTGCTCGGTCTCTCTCACTCAAAAATAAATAAATAAACAAACATTAAGAAAAAAAACTTTTTAATACAGTGAGATATCACCTCATACCTGTCAGAATGGCTAAATTAAAAAACACAGGAAAACAACAAGTATTGATGAGGATGTGAAAAAAAAGAAAACCTCGTGCACTATTGGTGGGAATGCAAACTGTTGCCCCCGCTGTGGAAAACAACACGAAGGTTCTTCAAAAAGTTAAAAATAGAGGGGCACCTGGGTGGCTCAGTGGGTTAAGCATCCAACTTCAGCTCAGGTCACGATCTCATGTGAGTTTGAGCCCTGCGTCAGGCTCTGTGCTGACGATTTCAGAGCCTGGAGCCCACTTCAGATTCTGTCTCCCTATCTCTCTGCCCTTCCCCCACTCACACTCTGTGTCTCTCTCTCTCTTTCAAAAATAAATAAACATTAAAAAAAAATTTAGGGGCACCTGAGTGGCTCAGTCGGTTAAGGGTCCAGCTTCAGCTCAGGTCATGATCTCACGGTTCGTGGGTTCAAGCCCCACAGTGGGCTCTGTGCTGACAGCTCAGAGCCTGGAGCCTGCTTCGGATTCTGTGTCTCCCTCTCTCTCTCTGCCCCTCCCCTGTTCACGCTCTATCTCTGTCTCTGTCTCTCTCTCTCTCAAAAATAAATAAACATTTAAAAGTCTTTAAAAAAATTTTTAAGTTAAAAATAGAACTACTCTATGATCTGGTAATTGCACTACTCAAAATACAAAAACATTAATTCAAAAGGATATATGCACCTCTATGTTTATAAGCAGCATTATTTATAATAGCCAGCCAAAGTACGGAAGCAGCCTAAATGTCCATCAATAGATGAATGGATAAAGACACACATGCGTGCGCGCGCGCGCACACGCACACACACACACACACACACACACACACAAACACATAATGGAATATTACTTACCATTACATAAAACATTACATATTTTACATATATATTACATAAAAAAGAATGAAATCTTATCATTTGCAGTGGCATGGATGGAGATATAGAGTATTATGTTAAACAAAATACTTTGTATCTTTTGTGATACAATAGCTTTCATTTTCTTCAGTTTAAAGATACATGTTTAAAAATACATGGAAAGAGCCTAAATGTCCATCAACTGATGAATGGATAAAGAAGATGTGGTTTATATATACAATGGAATACTACTTGGCAATGAGAAAGAATGAAATCTGGCCATTTGCAGCAACGTGGATAGAACTGGAGAGTATTATGCTAAGTGAAATAAGGTAGGCAGAGAAAGACAGATACCATATGTTTCACTCATATGTGGAGCCTGAGAAATTTAACAGAAGACCATGGGGGAGGGGAAGGGGGAAAAAAAAGTTACAGAGAGGAAGGGAGGCAAACCAAATACTGAGAACAAACTGAGGTCAGATGGGGGGTGGGAGAGAGGGGAAGGTGGGTGATGGGCATTGAGGAGGGCACCTGTTGGGATGAGCACCAGGGGTGTTGTATGGAAACCAATTTGACAATAAATTATATTTAATTTAAAAAATTAAAAAAAGATATATGCTTTTTGGTTTTGTTTTTCCTTTCTTTTCCTTTTTCATATTCTAGCATTTCTGAAATCAAGACATTACTTATGAACAGTGTGTGCATTTAATGCTTGGGGTTTTATCTTCTTTTTCCCTTCAAAATATTTGAGGATGAATCTTAGAAATGATTGCTCTGAATCAAGGAAATACACTGTATCAGGTTTTGACTATTTTTTATTATTTTCACTGGGAAACTATATTTGGCCTGAGATGTATCCAAACATACATGCTGTAACAAATAATAATATACTGTGATCCAATGAATGATTAAGAAGGTGACCTTTAACCCAGGTTTCAATGAACATGACTGAGGCAACCCAGTCAACTTGGTATAAGATATTTTAAGCGTGAAAGATTACCTGGCAGGAGGTGTGTAATGTGTAACTACAAAATAATTATTCAGAATTTTGATGTATATTGTGGGTATGTGATTTTCATGTGAATCTACATGGAACATACATTATCCTTAGAATGAGCCAACAAACATTTTGCATGCATGAACCTGACTTTAACATATGCTGGTTGTTGACAGGGCAATTATGTGTGTGATCTCTCCATGGAACCAGTAATCTTTGTCCTGTTACCTGACTATGGGCTGTGCCCTGATATCAATCACATGTGTCTCTCAACTTTGCACTACTCTTTTTAATGAGCTCCTTGTAAAAGAGTGTGAATAAATTAGCATAAATGAATCCCCACCATGGAAAAATAAAAGATATTCTTCAACAACATTCCAAAAGCAAGTTCTTCTTGATTTGGAACAAAGAAAAACAAATTGCCTCTTATGCTCCAAACTACAAAGTGACGTAGACCAAATGTTCTCCCCATTCCTCCTCAGCCTTGGAATCTCTGCCACCTAACCCTTCAGTCCTAGATCCCCTTTGGTCAACAGTAGTCACCTTTCCTAATTTGGAGGCCACAATGATGAAATACGTGAACTGAACCATAATGAGTATGCTTCTTATGTGTTGATTATTGAACACAGTTTCCAACTGTGCTCCAAGGAGTGTCACTGACAGAGGACACAACGAGAATGTATCCCCTGAAGATGTATATTATGGTGCTGGCAATATTGGATTCAGACTGAGCCAGATCTTCTACCAATAGTGCTGCCCGTACCACATCCATTTAAACTCTTCCATCTTTAGTTGTGCTAGTTTAACACCGACCTCTCCAAATTGCCAGGTCTCCTAATTTGCAATGAGTCCCAAAGAGCACCAATTTTTCCACCTTCAACTTTTTATCACATTAGGCCCTCCTGGCCTTTGAAGAATCTGTATCATTAGCTGTAGTGATTACTAAACCATAGTCCCCAGAACAGTTGTGTGGAAACCAACTGGGATACTGGTTCAAAATATAGATGCTTGTCCCCCGCCCAGGACCTACTCAATCTGAATATCCAGAGGCAGGGCCCATCCCCAAAGCACGCCTGGTTTAGGAACCACTGATTTAGGGGGACAACCAGCAATACACTTTATAACACTAGTAGAGTAGGGCAGCAATTTCCTCATGCTCCTAACAGTAGTTGGTAGAAGGAGAGCAAACTGCCCTCCCTGGTAACTTAGACACACTCACAAGAACTGACTTCACAGTCACTGTCATTCTCTATTTCCGACTTAAAGCAGTATTACCCTCATGGGGGCAAATAAGATTCCAACACAAACAGGACCTCACAGTTAAAACTTTGCTAAAAACAGGCAGATGCCAAAGACCCATCATTCAAAAGTCAGCCTAGTCCGAAAGAAACCGCCAGAAGGACATCTGATGTTTTATTAGCAGCACTTTGCTCAGCCTCTGGTTGAAAAAGTAGTTCTTTGCAGCAACCCAGTTTTAGCTGTCCCCAGGGCTCTGGCTTGAAACAAAGTTTGACATTATTTTTTCTAAGCCAAAGGGGCACTCCTAGCACAGAAGTATCAGACAAGACACCTGGTCAGGAGCACTGCAATTCACTTATTTCCCACTGAGCAAGTTAAGACCCTCTCTTTTTTGCCTGAATTGCTTTCCCCAGATGCCATTCCCATGGGCAGCCTCTACCATCACAAAGCTCCACTCCTGGTATCGATAGGTCCACGTGCCAAGCAGCCTGAGGAGAAACATGGTTTGACATCCTAGGGGCAATTTCTCTCCTTGGGGAAGGGCGGACTTCCATTGCTCTGCTCTGTCTCTCATTAATGTGCCCAGCTAAGTCTCTTTACTGCTCTATTTAACTGCATCCACTCCATTATTGATCATATTGTGTGTAATGGTACATTTGCTGAGGAAAATGATGATTATGCTGTAAAGAGAGGGCTGTGTATGGGATCTTGTGTCTATACAATTTAGTGATGCTAAGGAGTCTGCCTCAAATAAATGAATTGGAGATGTATTCCGGATGAACAGTGACAGAAGCAAAACCAGTTCCTGAAGTTGAGACAATCTAAGTTTCCCTCTGCACTGGAAGTCAGGCCTACTCCAATGTAGTTGCTTTACATTTTGGCCCAAAGAATTTAATATTAGAGGCCTTTTGTAATCCCTAAGTGGACACGCTGCAATTTTGACATGGGGCAATGTGCCTGTGTCATCACTTTTTGCCATTTTCTGTATTTCAGTCTCTCATTTACTATTTTATTTGGCATATGGTAAAGTTAAAATTTTTGGTATATTCTTGCTTTGTTCTTCATATTGAAAATTGCATGGTATTGTAACCTTTTGTAATTCACGGCTATTTCTTCTGAAAGCTGACAATTGCTTCAATTGCATTCTATATTCTACTATTCCTACTATTACCAATACCTCCTTTTCCAGCACATTTTTCATATTTAACTCAATAAGTCATGATAATAAAAGGCTTCGTTTCTTTCTTTTTTAGAAGTTGTTGAACTAAAGATGGGAGGATCATTGAATCAGTCAGATTCCAATCAGGAGACAGAAAAGACACAGTAATTTGAACAAGGAAAGTGGAATGAAAAAGATTATTGACTACAAGAGGGGATTATCTGCCAGGAGTAGGTAACTGATTACAGAAATGGATACAGAAAGCAGCCACTACCTCTAGAAGTGAGGTGAAGGACCCCAGGAAGCCCTCCTTCCTTCAAGGACTGAGATCCAGATGCCCTTGGAGAGCATGTGATCATGGCCCACTGCGTGGCAGAGAAGCTTGCTGCACCAGTGGAACTCTGCAAAGCCACCCTCTGGGGTGTGGGAGAAGCCACCTAAATGGGTAATTCTGATGAAACTTGCTGGTGCTGAGCACCACTGGTACCCCATGAGCTTCTGGCCACCGTATGCTGCAGGAGCAAACAAAGAATACAGGAATCCAGGAAGAATGGCCTTTCCTTCTCCACTGTCCTTGCAGTACCCTCTCTATGAAACAGTTTAACACTGTGCATGATGGCAAGGAAGAAATATTCTATTATCAAAAGCAGCATACCGAAGGGTGGAGTTGGAGCTGAGCAGCGATAGTCTAATGAATGGTATGGTCTATTCCTTTGGCTATTCAGCTACCATATGTACCAACTTACTTATAAAGTAAGTTCTTACCATTTCCCTAAAATGAAGAGACACATTGTCTCAACAGTCATGTTACCCATTACTACCTTTATTAATTACTCCTCGAATTCATAGTCCCACTGAATATTCTGTTACTGAAAGACTAAAATATATTCTACGGCACATCTTCCCCTACATGGTATTTTCATGGTCGTTGGTCCTTTCCATCCCAAGCACTAACCTTTGTTTCCTTGCCTAATCTAAGGTGACATAAACCACTGGTGCCTACTTCCCCTCCTGCTTCTTCTGCTACTTCCTACCCTTCATCATTGCTGTGTTTTAGTAGCTGACACCTGATAGATAATGCCTTAAGATGCCAATGTAGGAGAGTACAGATACTATGGGGCATGCATAACAGATAAAATTACACAAGTAATTGTTAAATGTTATTTTTGGCATCTAATTTCAAACTCCTCCCCCAATAGGGAAACTGGCCAGTCTGACTTTAACTCATGTCCCTCCCATCTCCACCCTGTTAATGAGAACTGAGTGGCCTAAAGCCAGTGAGGAGAGGGATAAAGAGAAGCAGACTCCATTATTAGCCCACGAAAAGTTAAGACTTAACTATACAATGTGCCTTTTATTTATTCTAGTGTTTTTCTTCAATTGTTGAAAATCTGTGATTTGTTACATTTGACCCAGTGGAAGTCTTGCAAGCCACACTGACCTATTAATAGAAACTCAGCCTCCTAACAACCAAGAAACAGAGCTCGGGCCTGCTTTATTTCTCCACTTGCACCTCAATAGCAGCAGTGACCTTTGTCTATCATACCCCAACAGTGTGGAGGGCATCATATTTCTACTGACATCTCTGTTTGGTGTGTGAAGTTATTTCCAAAAAGCTTCATTTATTTAATCTTCCAGCTGTCTGAAAATCTTTATGGGTGACCATTTTTAGCTTGCCCTTTACCCTTTGCGTTCTGAACCTAACCGGGTTCTTGCTTGAGGCTCCCAAAGGTCTAAGATCAGTAGGAGAAGAAAGTAGAAATTGGATGTCTAATGAAACAGAAGTCAGCTGGAAAAGTTCCATAAAATCACTTTGGGGAGAAGCCGGTAGGAGAGATGCCACAGTGTTTTTATTTCTACTATCACAACACAAAATAATTAATGGGTAAAAAATACTTTTTGTTTAATAATTGCTGTTCTTCATTAGTGTGAACCAAGGGCACAGTCTATCTAAGACAATAACATCTGCACCCCATATTTCATTATCACCAAACTTCACGTTTCGCACAAAAGCATTGCTAGCACAGCCTTACAGCTTTAATTAGTTTCTGCCATAGCTGTGAAGGTCAGCCAATTATTGTGTGTGAAATTTCAATATGAAGTGGCTGAATTGAAGACAGCATTGCAACAGTGTGGGATTCTGCAGTGCTGTAAATCTAGCGTTTGGGGACCTTTTTTTTTTTTTAAATATAAGATATCATAAAATAATCATCAGGTATGTACAGTTTCAAGGATTACTGGTTAATTTAACATGTGGTTGGGGGGGGGCACCCCACACAATTTATGATTGTTTCTCAAATTCCCTCTATTACACTGTCATTATCTCTGACAAAATTGTTAAGGCTGATCTGTGTTTTTATGGTTAACTTGTTTTACTCACTTAGAACCCCTCTGGAACATTTGATCTAGGAATAAAGCCTGGTCTTACCAAGCTTTACCTGATGGAAAGTTAAAAATACTCATGCACATATATATCTAAACACTGTATTTGATTCATAAAAATGTAGATGCATATTAATTGATTAGGTCAACTTCAGAACGTCCTTTTACTTAAAAACCTGGTGAAATAAAACTGTTTTGTTAGCAATCAAATTTCACGTTTTCTATTTAGGATCATAGAAATTCGGAGTTGGAAAGCATCTTGATGCTTATCTGCTCGAGGGTCCTTTGTTTATAGATGAGAAAATATACCCAAGAGCAATACCAGGTTTCATAAGGTCACACAGCTCCTTAGCAGTAGTGTCAGCGACAAAATTCAAGTTCTGTCACCCTTTCCTTGTGGCTCTCCACAGGCCTGTTTTACTAGAGTAATTTAGGGAAGATGTAACATGATATACAAAAGCTCCAAGTTTTGCTCAAGCATTTTTCATGAGGTGTGGGTGCTATTTCGTGAGATGTTTAAACATAGACATCTATGTAGTTTAACACCAACTCAAGCAAACATATTTATTGGGCCATCCTCCAAAGCAAGCCACCCTGTAAGGCATTACAGATGTCCAGGATGATTAAAATGCTCTTGGTGAGCTTACACACCAGTAGACTAGATAACACAAAGAAGAGGAGGAAGAGGAGACTGTAGATTTAATGGAAACAGATTTGTCTGGTTAGAGGAGATAAACAGAGCAGAGTCAAGGAAGGAGGCCTAAGGCTGAGGGAGAAGGAAGAGGCTATAGAAGGTTTAGCAGCCTGCCTGGCCTCTACCCACTGAATTCCAGCAGTGCCTCTTGCCCCAATCCTGGCAATAAAAACTGTTTCTAGGGGTGCTTGGGTGGCTTAGTTGGTAAAGCATCTGACTTCAGCTCAGGTCATGATCTCACAGTTCACGACTTTGAGCTCTGTATCAGGCTCTGTCCTGGTAGCTCAGAGCCTGGAGCTTGCTTATTCTGTGTCTCCTTTTCTTTCTGCCACTTGCCCACTCACACTCTCTCTCTCTTTCTGTCTCTCAAATATAAATAAACATTAAAATTTTTTAAAATTGTTTCTAGGTGGGGAGAATGTTTTGGGAAAGGGTAGCAAATTCACTTCAGATGCACTCATCTAAAGTCTAGTTTTTAGGGGCGCCTGGGTGGCGCAGTCGGTTAAGCGTCCGACTTCAGCCAGGTCACGATCTCGCGGTCTGTGAGTTCGAGCCCCGCGTCAGGCTCTGGGCTGATGGCTCGGAGCCTGGAGCCTGTTTCCGATTCTGTGTCTCCTTCTCTCTCTGCCCCTCCCCCGTTCATGCTCTGTCTCTCTCTGTCCCAAAAATAAATAAACGTTGAAAAAAAAAATTAAAAAAAAAAAAAATAAAGTCTAGTTTTTAGATCACAGAATACAGTGAATCTTAGACTTCCCCACTCCAGAGACTTTGCTTTAACTTCACTGGGATCCAGGATCTCTTGACCCTTTCCTCATTTCCCAAGCTACAGGCTGGGAAGGTGGCATCACTTACTTCAGAGAAGCTTGGGAAACTAAGGGCTGGACTGGGGTCACTTGATTTGAGTGATTTGGTGACCAATGGAAGGAAGTTAGATTGTAGTAGATTAAGGAATAAGTGAGTGTGACTGATCGGTAAGCATGACAGCAGATGTGCATGAATTTTCTAAGTGAAAAAGTAAAAGAAAGAGCAGAAGTGGTGCAGTATCTCCAAGTAATTATAGGGTTGAACACTCTCAACCTCAGAAAAGGAAGACATCTGGAGCCAGGTAAGTCTTTGTTGGGGGTTGGGGGGAGAATGTCCTATGATCTTTTTTTAGGATATTTTGCAGCACCCTTAGTTTCTACCCACTAGATACCAGTAAACACCCTTCCTCTTGTTTGTGACAAACAAAAACGTCTCCGGATATTGTGAAATATTCACTAGGGGTTAAATCTCTTCTGATTGAGAACGACTGGATTAGGAAGAGAGATTTCTGTTTTTTTAATTTAGGGTGGAGAACACGAAGCAAGTGTTCAGGAACAGAAGAAAAGACAACTAGAACGGGAGAAATTGAAGACGCAAGTGACAGCAAGGAAATTTGGCAGAGGGGGACATAATATGAAGAAGGTGACAAGGAAGAAGACCAAGAATGCTTGGATAGGAGAATGGACTTTCCTTCAGAGCAAATAAAGAGATGGTCCCTAAAGTGGAGACATCTGAGCAGCCAAATCAGAGCTTGCTGGAACTGTTTGCTTTTGCACCAAAATTGTTGAGTATTAGTAGCTGTGGGCTTCCTATGGCATTTCCAAGGGAGAAGCACCATTAATTAGGTTTTCCACATTCCTAAGGGGAATCTGACACTTTGAATGTTATAGCATCTCTGCATTTTTAATAGAATCAAGTATTTCATTGAAATTTCTTCTTGTTCTAAACATTTTGTTTGGACAATCCCTTTTGTTTTGCTATAAAATGAGCCAATAAAATAATGGGAGAATATAATGGGAGGTTCCACATGAATGGAATGCTGTAGATGAACTTCATCTGTTGACAGAATCTGAGAGGGGGGAATT
Organism: Lynx canadensis; assembly: GCF_007474595.2. Taxonomy (NCBI): domain Eukaryota; kingdom Metazoa; phylum Chordata; class Mammalia; order Carnivora; family Felidae; genus Lynx; species Lynx canadensis. The sequence goes on from NC_044305.1 coordinate 84,183,515, forward strand.
CACTACAAAGTTGAGAGGTAAGCTGCAGGTCACTGCTTACCTGAGATTAGAGAACATATCTTTGCAGCAGAACCAGGAAGAAGTGTATTGAAGATGCCATATTTGTTGCTTATTCAATTGACCGTTACTAGAAGCAGGATCAAAGAATGGACACTTCCTAGGACTAGGAACTGTCAACAGAAGAACGGCAGCAGGACAAGTGGTCGAGAAAAGTGGGAGTGAGGTTGGAATTCTGTGTGGGCTCTATGAGGTTAAAACTATGAGGTAAGTGAAGTCAAGAAAGGTGCCAAAGTTTGAGAAACAAGGGAAGGCTCAAGGGATCATGCCTCCTAATGAAATTGAAACAGATTCTCTGCTTTGAAATTGGGAAGCCTTGGGGCGCCTGGGTGGCGCAGTGGGTTAAGCGTCCGACTTCAGCCAGGTCACGATCTCGCGGTCCGGGAGTTCGAGCCCCGCGTCGGGCTCTGGGCTGATGGCTCAGAGCCTGGAGCCTGTTTCCGATTCTGTGTCTCCCTCTCTCTCTGCCCCTCCCCCGTTCATGCTCTGTCTCTCTCTGTCCCAAAAATAAATAAACGTTGAAAAAAAAAATTTAAAAAAAAAGAAATTGGGAAGCCTTTTTAAGACCCATAATACTATACGGTCTAGCGTCTCGACCCTAGATTGGTAGTTCTCAAATGAATTTGCCACACACGCTCCATCCCTGCCTCTCCATGTATTTGGTAATGTCTGGACACAATTTATATTGCCATGACTGGGGTGGAGGGCACTACTGGAACCTAGTGGGTAGAGGCCAGGGATACTCCCAAACATCCTACAGTGCACTATGCAGCCCCCACAATAAAGAATTATCTGATCCCTAATGTCTATAGTGTCCTTGTTGAGAAGCCCTGCTCTAGATTAACACTAAATATCTAGTAAGCTATTTAATGGAAACTCTTGGGAAATTTTTAAAGAAAATTAAACTGCAGGGCACCTGGCTGGCTCAGTCAGCAGAGCACACGATTCTTGACCTCTGGGTCGTGAGTTCAAGCCCCACACTGGGTACAGAGATTACTTTAAAAAAATAAAAGAAGACAAAAAAAGAAAATTAAACTGCTGAAAGGTCTTTTTACTATCCCATTATACCTTAGCATCAATTTTTATAGCCTTTCAGAAAGCAAGAACCTCCAACTGCTTTTATTCATGCATTCATTTATTATTTCATGCAAAATAAGTTATTGCATTTTATTATGGGAACCATATTAAGCATCGGGAATACAAAAATAAAGTAGACATAGACAAGCATTAACTCAGAGAAAGTATTGCTATGGACTGAATTGTGTCACCTGCTCCCCAAATTTATATGTTGAAACCCTAAACCGCAGTGTGACTGTATTCGGAGATCAGGTCTATAAGGAGGTAATAAAGGTTAAATGAGGTCATAAGAATGGGGCCTTAATCTGATAGGATTAGTTTTCTTATAAGAAGAGGCACCAGAGAATTTGTGTTCATGCTCTCATGCTCACTTGCTCTGGCTCTTGCTCTCGTTCTCTCTCTCTCTCTCTCTCTCTCTCTCTCTCTCTCTTCTCCCTTCCCCTTGTGTTCAGGTCATATGAGCACACACATAGATGGAGCCCACCTACGAGCCAGGAAGAGAAAGCTCACAAGAAATGAACCATTCTGGCCCCCTGATTTCAGACTTCCAGCCTCCAGAACTGTGAGAAAATAAATGTCCGTTATTTAAGCCACTCAGTCTACTGTATTCTGTATGGTAGCCCCAGCAGACTAAGATAAGCAAATTCTCCTATTTACCTGTTTTTATCCCAAGGCTTGTTCCAAGCAAATGCCTTCCCACTCCAACCTAACCCCTTTTCTTATTCTCTACTTTCTCCTACCTTTGACAGTATGAGAAATGAATTTGACTTTGAAATTAGGCAAACCTGATTCTAAATTCTAGCACCTAACCATAGAGGCACTAAATATCCTCGCTTATTAAAATGGACATAACCACTTAAACGATTTAAATGAAAAATCAGATAAGAATGCCTAATATTGCTCTAATACATAGCAGTCTCTCAATAGTTAACACTTTCCATTTTCCCTCTTGGATCACAATTGTATTCGAAGGCAGTTTTCAAGAATTATTTGGTTTATTTTGTTCTTCCCAACTGTCTCATTAGATGCTGGCCTAAAGAAGCTGAAGTTTTCCCTCTCCCAAAGACTCCCCCCAAAGACTTTTGAAAACAGAAAAATTCTCATTCTCTACAATTGAAACTCTGGTGATGAATTTCTGGCCCCATAACAAGTAGAGGAAGCAATGGTATTTGCAGTGTGAGTACCTGACTAGTATTATAAAATGAAATAAATATGTAGCTTCTACTAAAAATATCAAAGAAAAGAAAATAAAGCCTATGTTTATTTCTAGTGTATTAAATCACTTAAGCGTTTTTTGTGGTATCGGATAATACAGGTATGTGCCTGTCACCTAAGTATCCTACAATTCCTACTTGGCACTGTCATTACGTGCCGAGTACTGTGCTAAGCTGTTTACACCCGCTAACTCATTTAACCCTCACAGAAGACCTTGCTTCACTAGCATGGCTGGCTGGATTATGAAATGAGGGACATGAACTTCCGCTTGAAATTTATGATGATCCCTTCTTTTCTGTGACAAAAGACTCTGTAGAATGCCAACTCCTCTTCCAGGAGGTAAGAGTTGTAATGATTCCTGTAGGTGCTGCATGGCATCTGAATTGAAGAATCTGGGCCAGTTTCATTTGGCAAAAGATTATCACAAGTTTCAGGTCAATTTTTCAGGAAATTTCTCCAAACCATGTCTAGAACCACCTTATCTTCACCCTCTTTTGAATATCAACAAAGGAGACAAAAGCTCTTTTTATGAAGAATTTTTCATACTCTTCAGCTGTTTAAAATACAACTCGTCTCTGGTTCATCATCTATAACCATGTAGGGCCCTGTAGGTTGCAAGGGAGGGGGTGGGAGTGGTCAGTGCTCTCCTCTAATAAACGGAAAATTGGCTCCTATTGCTCAGTGACCAGGTCAGGACACCTGATCTCTCAATCTGCTTTTCTAATAGAGATTAGAAAAGAGACTGTGGGACCAAACAATTGGAAGATGGGTACTCATTAATGCATGCTCTACCCTTTGCCTTCCAGGCTCTAGCTTCTAAATGCAAACTTTCTTCTGTTAGCCAGTACAAACTAGTAAAATTCTGCCTAAATGACCAGACAGGGATCTACCCTGGCTTTTCCTAAGATAGTCTATCACCTCGGCTATCCTAGACAACAGGAGCCATCTTTCATAGACTTTACCAGACTTATTATTTATTCTCCGGCTTCACTGACACAAGTTGCATGAGGGCAAGTACCTTGTCTGTCTTTATCACTGCTATCTTATCACTTGTAGCATTGTGCTAGGAACATCACAGACATGCATGGAAATTATTCTTATACAAGAAAGGAAAGGAAGAATGGAGGGAGAAGAAAAGAAGTTATCCTACACCCTAACCACTGAGAAAGCAAAAAATATAGTACACTGGAATTGATACTGGTATTAAAATACAATTTTGAAGTTGGAAGGAATCTCATAAATGCTACTGAGCTCAGCTCCTTATATACTGAGGTTCAGGGATTTAAGTTGTTTACCATGGTCACAAGTTCATAGCAGAGGTGTCTTGGTTCTTGGTCCAAGAGCCATTCCCTTATACCATGTGGCCTCTATAGTGAATGTTTTTGGCCTCTTTGTCAATGCTTTCCATGTTTTTAAAAAGTAAAATATACTTTACTTAGAGCCATTAAAAAATATATGGTGGGGCACCTGGGTGGCTCAGTCAGTTAAGCATCCAACTTTAGCTCAGGTCATGATCTCACAGTCCATGAGTTTGAGTCCCGCTTCAGGTTCTCTGCTTTCAGCACAGAGCCCGCCTCAGATCCCCATCTCACTCTGCCCCTTCTCAGCTTGTGCTCTCTCTCAAAAATAAATGTAATATATATATATATATATATATATATATATATATATATATATATATATGTTTATTTATTTATTTAATGTAATAGGTAGATATAATCATTAGGTTTTCATCATGGAGTATTTCCTATTTCTGGAGTATGTATGCATAAGTCTGTATAGGTGTTATGTGTGTTTTCCCTTGCAGTTTAAACAGAGCAAGATAAGATGTTTATAGGGCTTTCCTCATCAAAGGAGAATGATTTAAAGGAATTCAATGACTCAAATTCTCAACAGTATCCTCTTATTAAAAAAAAAAATGCCTCTAAGGTTTTGGAATTGATACAGCAGAGACATTTAATGAAACGTTCTTTAAATTTCAAACCCTAAAATGTTCTGTGTGCACACTGAATACTGTGACTTGGAAGAAATAATCTTATAATTCCCAAGTTTAATGTCATACCTGTGAATTAAAAAGTTAGGTCAATTACAGTTTTTCAGGAGAGAGTCAATGGACAACTGCCAACCCATGAAAAATGAGCTGCTGAGCTCTGACACCAAAACAAGAAGAAAGACCTTGGCGGTGAGGAGGAACCAACTTCAAACATGGAAGGGAAGTTTCCACAGTCAGCCATCTACAACCTCACTTCGCCACTGGATTAGAACTGAGAGTCATGTCAGGAGTAGTTTCCAAAGAGCATAATATCAAGCGTTTGAATTTAAAATGTTATATTACATTTACACAGTGCTTTTAACCTCTGTATAGCACCTCCCCCTCCCTGTAGAACACCCTCCTGCCCATAACAAGGACTAGAATCCACTATTTTGTTTGTGTTTTAGATACACAAACTGAATATTGAGAAGTTAGATGATCTCTGAGCCATGAGTAGAAGTCTGTTTCTTGGTACCCAGTCCCATAGTCCTTCTATTTTACCTTGCTGAGAACGTTTTCAGAAGGAAAACTTTGGGTGAGGTGTAGTATACTAAAAATTAAAAGATATAAGCAAAATTAATGGAAGAAATAGAAAACTGTATTCTTGTCACCTACTCTTGGCTATCTACCACTGTCATTATGGACAAGGACAGTGGAATAAATAAAATCCACACGTATACAAGACCACCATGTTGGAAAGATGAAGTCAGTCTCTCAGAGACTGAAGCTATTCATAGAACGAGCATAGCTAATGTGCTGTTAATTTGCAGCTGATTTGACTTACATGGCCTCTGCCTTCTTCAGCCAACCCTTTGGAGGGTAGTGGTACTATGCAGTGAAATGGACACAAGGATCAAAAAGGCACAGATTTGGAACAATTGGCCCTCAGGTAGTTGAGAACTGACTGTTTCAGTGATCTAGCAATTGTGTTCCTTTTACCAAACAATTAACAACTTTCTGTCGTTCCCTAACTTGTAAAAACATCTCTCAAGGATCTCTCTAATACAGTGTGCTCTGGCCCTTGGGATTCAATATTTCAAGAAATGCCTTTAAATCAACTAAACTTCTAGAGATTTTTCTGTTTTTACTAAACTCTTGTTTCAGTTCCAGTATTTCTTGGAAAACACTGATTGATTGATTGATTTATTGTGGTAAATTATGAGATGTTTTTAACGTTGGGTGCAATATATCTGATTTGTTATCTCAGGCCCCAGATGTTTTATAGCAGAAGTTTAAAATGTTCACCATAGCCTGGTACAAATAGGCTCACCTATAAACCCATAAAGGCCTGCATTTGCTCCGTTATTACTTCTTTTCTCACACCTTCTGACTTTACTCTCCTTGATTCAGTCATGATCCATGTCAAAAACTTAGCAATGCATGATTTCAAATGGCTGATTTTAAACTAATCATGAAATAATCTAAGCATCATGCTAAAGGTACAGATGCTAAAGGCTTGGTGGAGGCTGGCTATACACGATGGCAGTCATCACAGGGGTAGAAAGGCATGGCCAGATGTGTCTGAAAAAAAGCAAAAAAGCCTAATCTTCAAAGCTTAATGGTTGCCTATTGGGTTGTCTTTCCTGACAAACTATCAGATTTGTGAGGTCTGTGTCTGCTCCACTCACCATTGAATATCTGGTATATAGTCCTATGCCCAACACCTGGGAGGTGCTTGGCACATATTTGTGGAGGGGATGATAAAGAGGATGACCAAATGAGTCATGAGGAGGAAGAAGCACAAGTTCTACTGTAGCTATCAGACTCAAAAGCTGTATTCCCCAACTGCTTTCTTCTCTCCTTTGTATTTTTTGTAGACTTCTGTTAAACTCATTGTCATTTTTTATATAATTAGGATGAATTGAGCAATCATCAACTTCTGACTATTTATTGACTCTGTTTCTAAAGACAGGTCTTGGTTTTAAGCTCTATGAGGATCCGTTAGCACCCATCTGATCCATAACCAGAGACTCAAATTACTTCTGTGTTAAACCCTCTTACTGGCTATGTTAGTGTTCTAATGTTGGACAGTCTGCAAAGAAAGAAGTGCTTTCTGACCTTTAACCCTAATCCTTCCCCTCACAAGGTGAACCCATGTCTATTCTGCCCAGGCACAGTCGGAGGACAATTGTTCACTAACCCTCATGCCCCATTTTTTGATTTCTTATGTGGATCAAGTAGCTTTTGCTGTACAACAAAGTGCCATCCTCAGTGGCTTAAAATAATGACCATTTTATTTAGTACATGATTCTGTGTATTATCACCTTGGGCTGGGCTCAGTGAGGTGTCTATTCTGTACTAATCTGGTCTCACCTGTGCTTCACTGAGCTTACCCACATATCTGGAAGGCTCAGATGGATGAATGATACCTCTATATACAAGGTAGAGCAGCCCGAGCCAGCCTTGTTCATATGGTGGCAAAGGGTAACAGAAGCTATGATGTTTCTCAGTGCTAGTTCAGACTCCATATATAATTTCTGCCGCATTCTATTGGTTAAGGCAAGTCACTAGGTCAGTCCATATTTAAAGGATAAGGAAACAGATTTCCATCTTGAGAGGAAGACCATTTTTGCAATCTACCACACCATCCTAGGCTCCTTTAAGTTTCATTAGCTTCATCCTTTCCTCAAATTTTCCCAAAATAAGTCTTCTTTCTGTTTATCTTAGATACAACCTCCAGATTTCATGTGTATCTCATATATTCATTCCACAAATATTTACTGAGCATCTAGTATGTATCAAGATCTGTGCTAGGCTTAAAGCCCACCAATGCATGGTTCTTACTTTTAGGGAGCTTAAGGCTAGAGGAGAAGGCAAATATTGAAGAAAAAGGTGATAAGGAGCAGAATAAAGTATTCTAGGAACCATGGAAACATAGGGCAGAGTCAAAATGGTGAGCCAGAAAAGATTCCTGGTAAAGGCAGTGCTTGAATGAACAGTCTTGTAGATAAGTGCTACTCAAAGTATGGTCTGGACTGGTAACAGTGTTACTGGTCTGGTTTGAGACAAGAGTAAGAGTTGAAACCTTTATAGAAATCTGGTATTGCTGCAAAGTCCAAGCATGTGATTTTTTAAACAAAGAAGTCTGCAACGAAGTGCATTTAAAATTTTTTTAATGACCTTTTATCAGAGATAGTCTGAGTAGCACTGACTTGGTGACAAAGGGTGGAAGAGAATCACAGGCATGTGTGTGACTTCCCAAAGGAGATCCAGGTTCTAATCCCCAGAACCTGTAAATGTTACCTTAATGGAAAAGGAATTCTTGCTGATGTGATTCAGTTACGGGTTTTGGGATGGGGAGATTATTCCTGGATTATCTGAATGTGCGCTAAATGCAATCACATGCATCCTTATTAGAGGGAGGAAGAGGGAGATTTGTATGGAAGAGGATAAGGCAATGTGACCACAGAGACACAGACTGTGAGCACAAGCCAAGGATTGCTGGCAGCCACCAAAACTTGGAGAAGGCATGGAACGGATTCTTCCCTGGGGCCTACAAAGAGAACATGCACCTGCTGACCCTTGATTTTGGGGTTTCCAGCCCCCAAAACTGTGAAAAAATAAATTTCTGCTGCTTAAGCCACCATGTTTGTGGTAGTCTGTTATAGCATCCGTAGGAAATTAATACAACGTGTGGAGACAAGAGCCAATGAAGCAACATGATACATTCGGGCATCCACACAAAACTAGAAAATGACCAGGGTAAAAAGATACTGTAGGGAGGAGGAGCAGAGATAAAGAAGAAGAGGGAGGCAGAAACTAGGAAGACCAAAGGTTCCAACTTCATCCCATACTGACATTTGAGAATTAATAAGCAAGCCATTCACCAATTGGTAAAGTGTGGCTATAGTCTACATAGGTAAAACACAGAAATATTGTTCCTCAAACTCAATCAGGAAAAGAAAGTACACCTTGCATGAGCCTAAAAATTAAAAATTTGTTGTGGTAACTGATGTGTACCCTAAACTCAGTTATCTCAAGAGAGGAGAACTAGCCAAATTTGATAAGAAAAGTGGGGAATTAAGGGGCGCCTGGGTGGCTCAGTCAGTTAAGCGTCCAACTCTTGGTTTCAGCTCAGGTCATGAGCTCACAGTTCTCAAGTTTGAGCCCTGCATCGGGCTTTGCGCTGACAGTGTGGAGCCTGCTTGGGATTCTCTCTCCCTCTCTCTCTGCCCCTCCTCTCCTCACTCTCTCTCTCTCAAAATAAATAAATAAAAACATTTTAAAAATAGGAAAAGAAAAGAAAAGTGGGGAATTAAGTTTATTTACCTGGTGCATAAGAAGTGGATGCTACAAACAAGCTAATGAGATAGTAAAAATAACTAATCTGGCTAGCCAATCTATCTAGCCTGCAACAACACACATGCATGCTCACGCACGCACACACACATTGCAAAACCAGCTTCCCAAACTAACCCAAAATAAAAGGAAAAATCATTAAGGAAAGAGTGGGGAGAGCCTAAGGACTGGCAATTGCTAGTGACATGTTTACTAAATATGCTTTAAAACATTAAACATAACATTGGAAAGCAGAGGAGCCAAATGGTTGGAGAAGCCCACTGATTATAATTAAGGTTAGGTCTCTGATCTGCTTTCTCGGCACTTGGCTTCACAACCGGAGCTCAGCCAAACAAATCTGCATCTCTGGAGTCTCCAGGCAACTCCCAACTTGGCATTTCTGACACAGGAGAGCTAGCCAGGAAACCCCTCTTTGGAGGGGAACCATTGGCCAGACTCACTCTATCAACATCCAGACATCGTAGTTAATTACAAACACACAAGACCAACCTGACAGCCAGCTCTGCAAGTAGCAGACACTAGCCTTCCCCAGGGAACTGGCGTGGCTCCAGTGAGTACTCCCAGTGACAAGAACCCTTTTAAGCACACCACTCCAAGGGCTCACCAGATTGCGACAGGTTTTGTATTGCCATGTAAAGACATTCTCCTACCACCACCACTTCCTCAGAAATACCAGATTTCTATTCAAAGACAGTGAATGGAAAGCCCTGGCAAGAAGATCATATCCAACATTTAAAAAATACAAATGATTTCCTAATCACATCCCTACTTCCCATCTATCTGGCACTACACTCTTTTTAGACGGGAGCCTAGGAAAAGTCTTCGAAAGGAAATTGGTAAAACCCTTGACCCGTGACTCAGGTGTGTGGGAGGAAACAGTTTGACTCAGAAGCCTCTGATGTCTCCCCTTTTTTGACATTTTCCAACAAGAAATTATTCAGCAGGAAGACTGGAAATTTGGCCGCAAATGTTAAGATCCAGGCAATGAATTAGTCAAATGTTTTTACGGAGAACCCATTTGGACTTGACATTAATTTGGGTTGTCTGCGGGAAGGCCAAACTTCTTGGAAAAGTCGGGACCACGAGAACACAGTGCTATGCAACTGGATACTGACCGACTAAAGCAACTTGAGAAATGTACCCTGCTTCACCCCCATCCATCGGTGTGATCCTGGCACTTGTACTGGTGACAGAGAGTCATTTTGACTGATAAATGGCAGGATTAATCACATTACTCCAATAGCCCACCAGTGAGTGACGCATCAATGGCCATAACTTGGCCAAAGTCACTCAACTCAACTGAACCAGAGCATCAAGCCAACATTCTGTATGAAGTTTTTATATCCTGAAGACAATTCTGCTATTGTGCAGCTTGCCACCATAATGTGGAGCTTGGCTCCTAGGAAGAGTTTATTAAAGCCAATTTTTTTCCTCTACTCTAGCACATTTGCTTTGTACCCTTTCAGCAACCCATTGTGCCACATTCAATTAGGTAAGAGCTTTAGGCTTTAATCCTGGTTAGATAGTGGAGAACTTCCCTCAATCTTTCTTCCTCAGATGGAACCATATGTAGACTTCTCACTTACTTTTTCTGATAAAGAAATGTGTTATTTCTGCATAAGCAAAAGATTCTTTATCCAGAAACCACAACACCACCACATTCCAGTAATCATTGGTGTCTCTTACTTGGGAAGATTGCTCAAATAACATTTCCCCATTTGTATTCCATTGTCCTTTTACATGCTGCCCCTTTGAAGCTTAGATTCTTAAACCGTGTGCACATCTGTCACACATAACCCTTCCCCTTAAGCATTCCAAAGGTCTGTGGCAGAATACCAAGTTCTCCTTCCCAGGTCTACACTAGTCCAGGAGGAAATCTGTGCCTTGAAAGAGAATAGCCCTAATAGAATGACCTTTACTGAGGCTTGACATCTGCTACCTTGTAAGCTTCTTACACACTCAGTCTAATCCACCTGGAGGCTTTTCTGCTTGATGGAAGGTGATAAAAAAGCTGTTAGGCTGTAAGCCTTGTCTTAGATTCAAAGCATGTAGGCTGCTTGAGATTCTGAGGCTTAGGGCAGACAGAGGGGGAAATATTTCTTAGTTCAGGTGCAATTCTCAAGATGCTTATTAGGATGAACTCTAGTCTAAGAACAACTTTATTGGTATGAAAGTCAAGACAAGGCTTCCTAATAGGAAGGAGGCTCCCAGCTTCCCAACATTTCAGAAGAGCTAATGTAATGGCGATCATAAAACTTGCCTCGCCGACAAGAACCAAGAAGCCCAACTCTAGAAATTTACAATCCACAGAGGATCAACAGCTTGTATTCTGGATATCTTAAAGGTGAATGCTCTCAAACACCCAACCGTCTGTGGTGATGAAAACCTGAACACCCGTGGTTATAAATAACCCAGTCCGTTTCTTACAGCAACTAAGACTAAGGCCTAAATTCCAAATCGAACTGGCTTCTTGATTTATACCCTTGGCCAAGAGACGAAAGCTCAGAGATGGAGCTTCTGAGAATAGTAGAGGCTGGTCTCCCAGGAAAGAGGGAGACTCTGAGATAAGCTGCTGAAGAGCAGCTCCCTGAATTAAATGATAATTGCTTCTCAGAACCACAAAGTGAAATTAAAATATGAACTATTCTGGAAGAACCAGAAAAGGTGAAAATCAGATTGTATTATGCGATGATTTTTTTTCCCCCAAACCAAGTAGTGGGATTCCTAATGCTCAGCAAACTTATCCCAAAGGGGAATTATTTATAGTCTGCATTGAAAGAAAAGTCTGCTCCATTTCAATAAATGTTTAGTGTTAAAGAATCTGGTATACTGGATAGATATTTGTCTTTTGATAAACTGTTTACATTGTTTTCTCTCACACATATTCTTGATTAGATTATGGAACTGTAGATATACTGCAGTTGATTTTACAGCAGGTATGAGATAAATAGATCTCATCGTTGCTGACATCACCAGTTCTGTGCTCTCTGATATATACATGTATTTGAATCTTAGAAAACCTTAGAACACCTATCCCTTGGGGAAAGAACACATCATATCCTAACAACAGTAATAAAATGTCCATCAATATTCACAGCAGATGAGGGTTTATTTTAGCCTCATTTAATAGAATAAAATGTGAGAAGATTAGGTGACTTGTGCAAGGTCACACAGCTAGAAAGGATTTAGCGGGTAATCCAGATCCCTGATCTTATGCTCCCTCTAGCACAGTAAGTTGCCTTTAGTCTGGACCCTAAATGGACCACATTCAGAAAAGCTAATAATATCTGTAAATGACATTACAGGTATGTGATTTATTTTACCCAATTTCCATTCTTCCTGAAAAAGATGTCCGTATTTGCCAAGAGCTAAAACAGTGGTTGTCCTACCCACCTGACAGGAACATGGCTCCCCTGAGTTGCTAAGTTTAGGCATATTGGATAAAGTGAAAAGAGGTAAAGTTATACTAATTGCACATCTCCCAGTTGAGATAGTGCTACTGAGAACGACTCAGAGTTGAATAAATTGGACAAGTGCAGTTTTGATTAATCCCAAAGGATAAAGAAGTGTAGTATATTTTCCCTGAATTAAAAAGATAAAATAAATTGGAGCAAAATGAAGATCCTAGTCTAAGATATACTCAGTTTTATATTTATCTGATGAATTTTGATAATAAGTATTCAGGATAACTTGCAAAATCTATGCATGAAAATGATCCTTGTACTGGAAAGATTCATGGGTAAAACTACTGGGCAAATGGAACTATTTAAAACATACAGTTGCGTGTAGTGCAAGTTAATCCATTATAATAGCTCTGGCTAACATTCTCCCATGTGTACCATGTGCTAGACTTTGTGCTAAACAGTAATTATTTCATTGCATCTTCACATCAACTCTATTAGAAAGAATGAGCATTATCTCCAATCACAGACAAAGAAATTGAGGTTCCCTGATGTCTAGGTGCTTGTTCAAGACTCCTGAGGTAGGAAGGAGCAGAGCTCAGAATTGAAAGGCCCATGTGTTATCACCTCAGTTGCTCTTTCTTCTTTACATTTTGTCCTAGTACTGTATACAGGGACACCAATTTGAGGAGGAAAAGAAGTTGAGTTTTTAAAAGTTATTCTTAAAGCAACTGGCTAACAATTAATTGTTTAACTAATTTCAATTTTGATATCCATTGGTATGATTCTTACCTGCGATCAGCAAGGCTGACCCCATCATGGAGGGACAGGACCTCACCTCTCTACCGTCCCACTAGCCCTTGTCTCTCAACTCTAAGCCTACTTACCTCACCCCAGACCCAGACTGAGGAATATCATGAACACAGCCTGAGGTGTTAGAAGATGAGATGGAGTGGACCCAGCAGAAAGAGAGGATGATTCTGTGAAGGGGCAGGAAAGATACGAAACATCTACGTAACTATCCCATCACCCGCACACCAGACCAACCTTGCTGCCCTTCCCCAAACGAGCCTTCTCCTCTCATCTGACTATGATTAAATCCCATCCATCTGCGTTTTACCTAAATGCAGATGATATTTACCTTTATCCATTCCTTGTTCAACCATTCATTCATGCCTGTACTTAAATTTCTGGCACCATGCCAAGGATACAAAAATGAATGGCATGCCTGTCACCAGAGCCAGACTTGAGAGAGTGAGATATGATCAGAGCATCTAGTGCAGACAGGCAGTGAAGGAGGTAAGCAGAAAGGACTCTGGGAACAAACGGGAGAAGCAGCAAACCAGCCTGGATGGGGTGAGCAGGGAAGACAAGACTTTCTGGAGAAGTGACTCATGAGCTGATTTGGATTCTAAGAAGTGAGTATATTGCTGCAGGAAAGGAGGTAAGTGGAGGACTGTATTTGGGAAGAGTGGACTTCATGACCCAGACTAGCCTGGTGTGGCTAGTGATTCACCATCTGTAGTTTTAGTAACAGATCTAAAACAAGGCAGCTATTTTAAATCCTGAGACCCATGGAAAGGTAAAAGATCAGAAATTAAAGGGGAGAACTTTCAGGCTGACTCTCCCCTTTCCACTCCTGTGTTTACCCAAGTCACCCCATCTTCATCCAGTTCTCTACTGTGGATAAGGCGACTCAGCTGTGGGCAGCACCACATTAATAAAGCAGTGCTTTGAGCCCAAGTTACAGACTTTAAAAATCAGCAGAGGTGCCAGCTGAGCAGCACTGATATGTGTGTGCCATGCCTCTGCTTCTCTCCCATCTATGCCTTCATGGGATGCATTCACTCCTGAAAAAGCAAAGAAGCCACATAAATCCCAAAGAAGCTTACGCTTCCCTACCAACACAAGCCTGTTCTCTACTTTATGGGACGGCAACAACTCTAGCAACCATAATTTATTGAAAGCTTTCTATCAGCCAAGCTACCATCAGCTCCCCTCTGGACACTCAGGGGCCTACTAGTGGATCTACTTGTATTCTCTCTCTGGCCCTTTCTGATGCCTTCTCCGTACACAAATTGTAAAGACAATTTGCAAAATTGATGCTCTATCTCCACTTCCTACTTCATACATGCAAGCCCTCATACACACTGTGCTTCAATGGCTTTCCACTCCACTTAAGATAAAATAAAAACTCTTTCATGCGACCTATAAGGCCCTTTCATGGTTTTCCCTATCTCTCCATCCTTTTCTCACACCATCCACCCTCAAATACAACCCAAAATCAGGAGACCTTCTTTCATTTTCTTGGGCATGCAATGCTTATACATACTTTTCCCTCTTCCTGGACCACTGCTCCTACTTCTCCTCACCTAGTTAACTTATAAACACCTTTCAAATGGTATACTCCTCAGGGAAGCCATTTTGATCACCCTGACAAGGTCACAGTCTCATATTATAACCTCTCAAAGTAACATATAACTTCATTCACTAACCAAAATAATTAATTTGCATTTATTGGGTGACTATTTGATCAATGCTGGTCATTATTCAATAAAGAAGATGTAACAATGAGCACACGAACATGGGAGCATAGGATCCATTGGAGCTGCCATATATGGCATCAGCTGAAAGCAGTTGGCTTGATAGAACATTGGAACATCCCATTAAGATTTCCACTAGGGTGCCAGCTCAGGCTTCCCAACCGATAGGGCTGCTATGCTCCAGGATGTAGTGAATGTAAAAACCCTACATCTGACACATGGTGCTGTACCCCAGTAGCTAGAATACAGAGATGCACAGTCTCCCGGTGACCCACCTATGGAATTTGAGATTTTGTTGAATTAGAGGTTTGAGGTCCCAGTAGGGGGTGGAGTGGGAGTGTGAGGAATGCTTTCACGTAAGGACATAGTAAGGAGTTCTCTAAACATAAAGTTATGATCACTGCTTAATCATGTTGGGCTCCTCATATTGGTGAACCAGCTGGCAATGAAAGGGTTTACCAGAATCACAAGAGTAATTGACTGGATTTGCCATGAGGAGCTAGTGTTGCTGCTTCATAATATGGGCAGTGAGAAGTGTATATGGAGTTTGGGAGACTCACAGGGCACCTCTTTGTACTGTCATGACTGGAAGAACAGTGTAAAAGGACAACTGTAGCAATTACAACCTGACAAAGGTAAGGCAACCAAGGGCTAGACACCTCAGAAAGGAAGATAGGGGGCCTCCAACAAGCCAGCTCATTACTTGGCTGAGAATACAGAAACTCTAGAATGAGCAGGCAGATAACGAATATAATTCATGAGCCTAAGACCAGCTGTAGGAGGTATCTGTCTCAGCCTTTCTGAAGAGTCAAGGACAGAGTGGACTTAATGTGGGCATCACTGTCCCTGAGTGGGGTAGGCTCAACTCATATTTCAGCTGCAGCCCTAATGAGCATTTACTTCCATGGAAGTGTTCTACCTCAAGTCCACATCAGCACCTCCTTACCTTTCTGCTTCTAGAATTTTTCCTAAGCCAAGGGGTCTCTAACATCCTGAAATTTGATCTTAAGTTTACTTATCATGTGACTTTGCCTAGTTAAGAAAATAGTATGATTTTGACTGAAGTGATAAAAAGTATGTTCTGTAACTACTTGGTTTTTCCTTGCTTGGTAAACATTTTTTTCCCTTGTTTGGTACACGTTTCTGTCACGTCATTGAAAGGAGGAATAATGGTGTAATATTTATGTTTCACTACGGGCTACTAGCATCTTTGTTGTTGAAAAAAAAGGTGGCTAAGAAGAAATCTTGCTGATAAACAGCTTCATATGCACTTATTCTTTGCCTTGAGAAACTGAAATTGTTCAGATACAATCAACAGCATCTATAGGCTAGACTGTTTCTGAATACTCCAAAATCTTAGAGGTGCACATTAGTATTACAAAGACACATTAAAAACTATTGAGGTAATCATATTGGGTCTAGATCTATGCTATCTAATATGGTAGCCACCAGTCACATCTGGCTATTGAACACTTGAAATTTACCTAGTCTAAATTGAGATGTTTTTCACATACTGGATTTCCAAGACATAGTATGAAAAAAAATGAATGTGCAATATACCAGCGATGTTTTGTATGATTTTGTATACATTAAAATAATATCTTAGATATACTGGGTTAAAGAAAATGTATTATTGGAATTATTTTCACTCCCTTCTTACTTTTTTTTAAATGTGGCTAATATCTGTATGTCTCATGATACATTTCTCTTGGACACTGCTGTTTAGAGCTTTATAAGCCAACTTTCTTCTGGTGGACAAAACAGAAAATCTTTATAATGGCAAGACCAATCAGATATAAAATTGATATATACTTGTAGAAAATGTACTATTATTCCATACTTCTTCTGATGACATTCCACTGACTTCATATCCTAAATAACAAAGAAATAAATAGCCCGATAAGTCAACATCTGCCTATTAAACGTTATGAGAAAACCGAGGTCAAGCCTCATGATTAAAGGTTTAATCATCTTCTCTTGTTCCTTTTAAAAGTCTTAAAATAGTGCAACAAAATTAGTAAATAGTCCCTCCCTGGCCCCATATAATCACACCTCAAAAAAGTAACTGTTGATCTAGCAAAGGAAACTTGTAAACCAGAGGCTACCATGTGAGTAGTTTGCCAAGAAGTTACTTTATGTAATATCACATGACAATGTTTGATCTCTTTTATCTCAGCAAGGATAAAAGGCCAGCCAAAAGGAGACACGACAAACCCATGCAGCGCTGCAGAGGAACTCCGCAGCTGCCCAGGGAAGAGCATCTTGTTTACATCCACACACCAAGCCAGGAAGAAAGGAGTGAGACTTTGGTCACTGAGGCATTACGTCCTTGCTCTGATGGCCCAATCCAGGTCTAAAGCACCTCTATCTGGACATAGTCCTGAGCATAACAACATGGGAGATCAGTTGTCTTTTCTGTGAAATTGTCATTAAACCATGAGTAATTTGGCACTATTTTCTGCATGATTTGTCCCCTCTGAAAATGAGCAGACTCGGGCTTGTGAAAATGGAAATTGATTTACTTTCTATTCTTCGTGAGCTCATCTATTTCAGGTCTACTTCTTCTGGGATGTGCTACAAGACTGCTTTCAAGTTGTGGAAATTTCTTTTAATGAAACAACTGACGCAGACCTGGAATGAGAACACACTTGGCTAACTGGTTTCCCATCCCGCACCACATCTCTTGCTAAGCAGGGAGAATCAAGCCACTGTCAACCTGGCTAGGCAGTGGCAGCCCTGGCCCCCTAACCTAGGTAGTCACCCTCTCCCTTCTTCAGCTGGATCCACTCCATTCTATAGATCTCACTTATTTAAGGTAGAGTGTAAATTTTAAAACGATATTTCTATAAATAATGTCAAGCAGAAATGGTATAATGATACGCTAAATTAGAATAACGATTGTTCAAAGGTAAATTGCAGATCTTTGGCCCACTTTGGGGAAAATGTAATTAACATCGCTGCCAAGGACTCCTGGCACCAGCACCACACGCTAACCATTGGTTTCATGACAAAGTGCCACTGTGATCCACCACAGCAATGCTATCCTTTTAGGTACTGGATTAGAATCCAGGCGAGTCCACAATATAGCCTTGACACATCATCAACTTCCACACAGGACATAAATTGCACTAATATAGTAATATACTGAAATCTCAGACCAACTGTTTGTCATCGGATTAGAATGTGATGACACAAAATAAAGATGTGAGGCGGAATCTGTGCTGAGGTCTAAATTCACATTGGAAGTTTGGAAAGAAAAGACTGTTTATAAAATTACAGCCCAGGAATTGCTGCCAAAGTCAGCCTTTGGTGCAGCTGTAAGTCGGATGGAATCCACCTCCCTGACATCAGACCCACCCACTGGAATGCTGCTCCCTGGCTGGAGCTTCCCTGAGTGGAAACGGCATGTCACGCTGTAGGAACTGTCATGCCAGTACTGCTGGCCTGTTTGGATCTTTACGGTGGGGTAGTTTTGTTTTCTTTTCCCTCCTCAACCCAGCAAAAAGAAGGCCATCAGAGCTCTTGTGGTTTTCGCATGCACGTGTGTCATGCCCAGGTTTTGAGTTTTGCTCAAAACGGTCGGATTTCATGCCATCTTCGCCCTTGATGATGAGGTGCCTGTCTCTCTTTTCTTCCTCCCTTTTTTCATTCTTCTTCAATTTCCTTCCTCTTCATCTTCTGTTCCCAAGAAATGATGACTTCCTTGGCACAGCTTCTGCTTCCATAAACGTTGTGTTATATCATTTACAAAACCCAAGAGTATATTTTGTGTGCTATTGTTGAGAAGCACCTGTACCAGATGTAAAGATACCCCTGAAAAATACCCCTGTTCTCGCAGAAAGTTTGTCTGGGCTAGCAAAAAAAAAAAAAAAAAAAAAAAAAAAAAGTTTTGATATAACTACTTGTATAAATCAGAAGCTCTTGGATGACCACCTTAAAGGTTTTTAAACATATAATGTTTGGAGTTAGAGTCACAATATAAAAATATTTAAATAGGTTTCAACTTAGTGATTTGGGGACAGCAAGATGGTGAGGGTAGTGGGCACAGGGTTGACTGTTGTAATATACATCACATAAGATGATCTTCATAAAACCAATGGTAGGCAGGAGGACTAGACATTGATTCAGTTTTATACGTACAAAAAAAAATGGTGTTTAGACATGTGAGGTGACTTGTCCAAAGTTACCTCCTAAGTGGCAGAGCCTACACGACTAGAATCCAAGTTTTCAGATTCTTAATCCAAAGTTCTACCTCCAAAATATCATCTGGATGGTCAGGTCTGCTACTTTGTTGTGATTGAAAACATTCATAGATTCAGGGTAGTGGATTTTAATAAACTAATCTTTCTATCTCTCAGATATGGCTGGTCCATATGCAAAACTGCCTTGCCAGTCTCAACTGCATCTTTAGAGGTTAGCAAATGTGCCTCTTGCATATTATATAAATTCCCACCTTCAACATGCAGCAAGCAGCTGATAATCATGAATTGGCTTGTTCATATTTATTTACAATCATTTCTTGAGCACTTGGTATGTGTCAGGATCTGCTAGCTTATGAGCTATTAATATCGTATACTTTATATTCAATCATCATCCCAGATGCTCTAAAAAGAACTTAACATTCTAGGCACCAAAAGTTTGTTTTTGTAGTCAATACTTGTTTTTCAGGCCTAGTAGAAGGACATAATGAACCCTAGGGGATCCACTATTTAATACTAAGGGTCGGGTATTAGGCTGGGGCCTCTTTATGATATCAGTGTTGAAATGGAGAGGCAAAACCTGAAACAGGAAAAACAATCAACAACAACAAAACAACAAAACAAAACACCCATGGCAGATGCTTGAGGAGATGCCTTGAAATCACCTGGTTAGACTGTAAGTGTATGATCATTGAGAGATACTAACTCTGAACAGGCATGTGAGTTTTGGGGGCAGTTTGAAATTAAGGACAGCAAGCATTCTTAAGAAGGCAATGCCAATGCAGAAAGTCCACTCAAGGTCATAACAACATTATTCAGCCATAGTGGCCTCATTTTAAGACTCCTCAGCCAAGTAATCTTTACTGGTTTCAAAGACACTGTATCATGAGCCCAATTCTGACTTTCAGATGTTTGTTTTGAAGGATGGTATTAAGAAAAGGAAAAGTTCTACTGTGCAAAGTATTATAATAAAAATTGCCATGGTGATACTCAGTTTTATTTCTTTCCCTGGAATTAACCATGGGCTTAAGACCTTTCTCGAGATGCTACTGCTCCCTAAATTCAACTCTTCTTCCCAAGCTTCAGATGTTCTTCTGCTATAATAAATAGACATGGTATGTGAATTTGGAAAATCCAAAACAGTGATTCCAAGCCCTCTCTGTGTTCTTTTAGCATGTGTCTCTACAGGATTTCTCTTTAAACAGACAGCTATCCCCCACATCACATTTTTGTCCCAGTTCTTTACAACTCAGAAATCCAAAAAAGTTGCTGTTATGGTGTCTGGCTCTTTGAAAGCAATAAAGATATGATTATTTTTCTGTTTTGATTCCCCAACAGATTATTTGACCAATGTCTTCAGCTAATCTGATTACTGTTGAGAAACAAATTAGATGATTCACAAGAAAATAATTATCTTATCTATATGTACTTTGTGTATATGGCACCCCGCGAAGTTGATCAATAATCTGGTTAACTTAATCACTGTATATAATTCACAACCCTTTAATCATGCTTAGTACTATGCCACGGATTAAGTACTCAATTTCATAATTTATTGTTCAAAGATACCTTCTTTCATCCTAGATGTATAAAATGAAAATGATGGAACTAAGAAGCATAGAAATATATGTGACAAGTCCTCTTCAGCCAATTACACAACTTCTCTCAACTCAGGAAAATGCACTAAAACAAACTGTCCTGTCCTAGGACAGAGAAGAGGGCTGTAGAGGGAGTGCACAGTATAAGAAGGCAAAGCTACTCAAACCAAGGAGGCTTTGAGGGGAAAAATGTTGCCCCCAAAGCCAGAACAATTCTACATCTGTGTTACAGAAAACAGCTGTGTACCCAAGTCCCTTGCACCGTGCCCCACTATTTCACCTTCTCTATTTCAGCTCTCCATTACTATCTAAGAAACTATCCCAAAACTTAATGGCTTTTAACTACAACCATTTTATTTGGTCACAATTCTGTGGGCTGGAAATTTGGACGGTGCTCAGTAGAGCAGTTCTTCTGTTCCATACAGGTGGCATCAGCTGGGGCCAGAATGTCCAAGATGGCTTCTAGGTGGCTACATCCAGCTGGCTGCTGAGAAAAGACTGCAAGTTCCAAAAATTCTTCATGCACATGTCTGGTGCCTCAGTGGATTTCCTTGTAGTCTCCCTTTCTCCATGTAGCTAGTTTGGGGTTCCTCACAGCATGGTGAACTGACATCTTATGTGGTGGCTAGCTTTCACAACTAGTGGAAGAAGACGTAGATCTTTTGAGCCCCACTCTCCGAAGTTCTAAAGCATCACTATATTCCATTGGTCAAAACCAGTGACAGTCTGGAACAGCCCAGATCCATGGAGGTGGACAAATACACCCCTCCTCCCGATGAGGAGAGGGACCAAAGGAACCCAGAGCCATGTTTTGCAGTCTGCCATACTCACCAACCTAGAGTGTCATCATTCATCAGGTAACCCTACAGCCCCAAAGTGTAACTCCCTTTCTTATCTTTGAACCACCTTCTCTGCCTTCCAAGATCCCTGAAACCTGAAATCCAAACAGTTTAATGATACCAAATGTTTCAAATTAGTGTCTGTCTTGTTGTTGCCGGTAATTGGGGAGGGGATCAATATTAATGAAGAGAGAAGCAGTAAACATTGCTAATGAGGATGAAGCAGAAGAGACCCGGCTACTGCAGGGATACATTTCAGCACGCAGTGAGTAAAGGACACTGGCTTTGAAAGCCTGAATCTTTAATGTGCCCACAATAACAACACCACCAAAGTTAGTGCTGTGGATAAATTTTAATAGATGATGTCTTACAAAAAGCTCTTTGCTTGAAATGCAGCCCAAAGACTAAATTAGAGTCAAAGCCCCAGTCAGTTAACTGTGCTATAACATGTGAAGAATTGATTTTCTTATTTTCAGCTGTCAGACCTGCTACAAAGAATGAGTTTTAATTCTGGGGATGTTATTAAACTCCTTGCTTAACTGGCAGAAAAATGGAACTGCTAGCCGGGTGACGGTGGAGCTGCTGTCGGATTGAATGACACCTGTCAGAGTATGATGAATGACCCTCTCTTCCCCACAATCCCCTGTTCTGTCACTCAGGTGAGGCCCATTAATCTTCATCGTGGTCCTGTCAGGCTAGGCACCCATGACGACAAAATGTCTTGAAGCATTTACCCCCAAGATGCATGGAACAATACGATCTTCTCATTGTCAGAGCCACATCAAATTAGCATAATTTATTATGACTCCCCTCCCCCTCACTCCCTACCTCTATTACCACCCCCCAAAAAGCAAGTGGGGGCTAGATGGGATTAGACAGATGGAGTGTAGGACCAGACTGCCAACTACCAAGCCCCCTGCAGTGCCTGATTGGGGGGGGGAGCATCTCTACAAACCAATCAAAAAGCTGGCAGTTCAATTACAGAGTAATAAAGGGACATTCATCATTCAATTAGGCACCTGTCATGGTTTCACAAAAGGGAAAACTTCTAACCTGAGACTCCGGGGAGAAGATGCTACAACCAGGAGACAGGGAAATAAATGAAAAAGGGGACAAAGTCAATTACAAAATAAGGGGAAAGTTCTCCCTAGGCAAAAATCAGAAAAGTTCGATGACCTTACCCAGATTAAAAGGGGCTAATATTAAAAGTAGCATGGTGCCCTCTTCTACAGTACATCTCATGATTGAATTTTCCCCCTAGAAGCCGCCCAGGAAACTGAATTTTGTAAGAAAAAGAAATCAGGAGGAACAAGTAACTCTGTTACTCAAAAGCATTGTTCTTTAAATGACTAAGACATGAGGGCTAAGAGAAGAAAGCCTAGGCTGACATCCAAGTCTGATGTTTCACCGGATTGAGGGGGAATGATCACAAACGGCGTTCTGAAAATATGATGCCCTGGTAGCGATTGGAAATAAGGATTGACAAATTTGGTTTCTCAGCAAGTGTATGTGCTGGTAATTGAGACTAGAAAAGGATTTTCCAAAGGAAAAAAATTCACATTTTTTAACTAAAATTTGTTCTTACGATCCAACAGCTGTTTCCTACCTCATTCATGTTAAAGCTTCCAGATAGGTTTTACAATGCAAGATGAGCAAATGAAGCACAGAATGTTCAAGCTGAAAGTAAAGACAGCAATGAATTTAGCCAGCCCCCTCACAGTTTGGGACACACAGACTCAGGAGCGCCCACCATGGGCCATGGTGCTCTACACCACAGGGACTACCTATCACACCTCACCTCTACTCCCACACATATTCCATGGCTCAGCACTGCTTCCCATATTCTTTGAATTATTTTCCCAAAGATCTTTTAAAACAACAAAGAGACACTTTAGAGGAAAAAAAATTAGCAAAGCTCCTCATGTTATAAAATAGTAACACGTAAGGTCAAGTAAAAGAATTTCTATTTTGAATTGAAGTTTACATATAATCATTTCTTTACGGAATTGATTATTCACTCTAATAACCTCTGTCTATAGTTGTCAAGAGATAGATTTATAATATATACACTGTTTCTTTTTATGGTGACTCAGGCTGTAGGTTTCAGTGCAATATTCATCATGTGTCACCTGTCCAGGTACCAGGCTTTCAGATGCGATTTTCAAAGGCCCTTAGATTATTATATCATATCCCATTTATTTGATTCTGGGAAAGAGTTCTTCTCTTTCCTTTTTCCCTCTTATCTTCTTTGCCTATTGTAAAATTCCTTGTTACTTTTGTTCTTTTAATTTGAAAATAATACTTGACACTTGCTCAAGATAAACCACACAACCACTTCTTAGAACAACTATCTAAGGAAATGTAAGGTTCTATATAGAGAAACGATACACTTAATTCAGACTTTTGTGGAAATACCAGATAATGGTCTTATCTTTAGACTTCAAGATGCCTTGTGAGGGAATAAAAATCTATGTTCTATTAAATTCAGAGGTGTGTAATGTGCATACACACACATGTTATGTCATATGCACTCATAAATGTACAAATACACACAATGAGTAACTTCCTTTCAGTTTTGGTTTTGAAGACCCATCTGCAGTAAAACATTAAAAAAAAAAAGGCAGGGTAGATCTCGTTTTGTTGTATACTAAGGTTATATTGACAAGCCCTCTCAATTCTTTTTCATAAACCTTAAAAGCCATATCCTAAAGCCAGAAAGGTGGGCCATTCCATCCAGAATGTATTTATTAGGTTAATAGCCCTCTGTAAACAATGTTGGCAATTCCACTGGAGGAAGGGGAGTAGGAAGCAGAGGTAATGACTTTTGCTACTTTCTCTCCCCATCTCTACCATCTTGGTTGGAGTCATGTTGATGCATTTTTAAAGCCAAGAGAGACTGTAACATTTTTCCAGGTTTCCATCTTTCCAGGTTTCTGTATTTTTGTTGGGAAAATAGATATAAGAATAGAGATTAGAGGGTGAAAAACACCAAGGTTACGATTACTTAGGAGGAAAATCTTCTGGAACAGAGTCTTCAGTTAAACACAGGATTAGGTCCCTAACCAGTGAAAAACCTCAATAAATGTTCATCAGTTCTAACAGGACAGAGATTTAGTAGAAGAATTAGATGTAATAAAGTTTTATGTATAAGCAAAGACACAAATAGTTCTACATTTTGTGTATATGAAATTTTGCCTTGCGAGACCCATATGTGTGATGGTAGCAGGACACCCATCAGGGGCAGAAGGCCCATTACTACCCTGAGCAAACTGTGAGATTCCAGGTGGCCACTTACTCTGAGCTCTAGATTACTCATTTGTAAAAATAAAAGACCAGAACTAAATTATCTCGAATAATTTCTATGCAAAGTGATTTTATTTTGTAAATCATATCCTGCAGTTTTCTTTTCAGAACGATCCACTTTGTTTTGATGAAGAGGCCAATGATAGCTGGAGACCAGCCTCTAATTATACCTTCAAAAATAAGGAAGGTTGTATTCTGTTTAATTACACGCAGTCAGTGTGGGCTGTGTCACACAGATATCACAGATCTACAGAAAGAACCTATTGCCTCTAACTCTCTGAGTGCTTCCCACTGTCCCCAGTGGGAATGACAATGCTGGACCCAGTGCCCACTGCTTATGTAAATTCCCTGAGCTTAGTCTGCTCTAAGGGCCCACAGTCTGATTCCATCTTTATCATGTAAAGCTAAACTGAAATTAGATGTAAGTTAACATACAACAAAGGGTAAATTAATTCCAAGTTTGCTCTTTCTGAATACAATCAATACTTCCAGTCTAATAATTTTAAAGTTGTTAAGTTGAATTGAAATTATATCTTTACCAGAAAGTTTGACTGCAGGAAAACCAAAGATCCAGGCAGGAGCTTAAAGCCATTTTTTCCCGATGTGGTTCATATCATGGCACACAGAGAAATGGTTAGAAGCTAAAAATCTAGCCATCAAAAGATATACCACTACCTTATGTACCACTAAGAAAGAAAAAAATAATTTCTCCCACCTTTAATAGCAGAGCTGGGATTCTGACTAGCTTCATCTTTGATGGGAATCTTCCTTTCCTCAAACTCATAAAGCACTGGATGATTCATCCTTCCTATGACGTATTTTCCTCCAACAATATCACATTTACATCCATGTCTCTGTTTCCATGCCTTTCTGTTCACACAATAACTTTTTTGTTTCGATGTCGAACCATAATGTATGTTTTTGAAGACACTTTGAGGGAAACTCGACCCAACGTAAGCAGTACAACGATGTACGTCGTTCAGTTAAAGTTAGGACAATGTGAACAGCTGCAACCGAGTTTAGTCAAGCTATATGCAGACTATGAAAACTACCTCATTAAGTTTATGTGCAGATTATCACAACTACCTCCTCACTGCCACCTGGCCAAAAGCGATTGCAATATATTGATAAGGAAAAACACTTGAATTTCAGAAATGTTAAATGAGAAAAAAGATGTACGTCTTCAAATCCATGAACTAAGGAAAAATGCGTAAGGCTTCTCTTAGTCCAGGGCCACCCATCTGAGGACCCCACCAGATGCCTCAAGGAGGAGGAAGAACAATAGCCGAAGCACACCCATAACCCATTCTCAGCCTGGCACACTGATAAGAAGACCCAATTTAGAAATCCATGGAGAGAACTTCCAGACAGTATTTCTCTAAATATGACTGTACAGAATAGTGACTAGTTGAGATGTAACAAATTAGAATCCATTTGGCCAAAGTCACTACTTGCCTTCAGATTTGCGATCTATTTACCTTGACAAGCTGAAGATTTATATCCATGTCTTCTCATTTCTTTTTATTCTTTCAGAGAATGTGGAAACTTGCTCTTTTTTCTAGCATTTGTTTTTCTGGTTTTTTTTTTATTTTATTTTTTTTATAAGAAGGCCATTGTAGATTCTTGATGTGACATGATGAAAATGGCATTTGGAGAGGTTATTTGGTGGCAAAGCACAGACACGTTGCAGACAGTGTGGCTGAGGCAGTGAGGCATGATCCTATCTGCCAGCTGACCTGGGTATTTGAGTATTACAACTGGTGGGGGCAGAATATCAAAGCATTTCCTCACACCCACCTCTGCCTTTCCCTTGTTTTGTCAACCTGCCTTCCAGATAGTACCACTTGTACCACTTGTACTGCCTTCCAGATAGTACCACTTCCAGATGGACCACTTGTCCATCACCCTACCTGTCCAGGACAAAAGGGAAGTACTTCTAGTCCTTACTGCATGAGGGAATGACTTTGCTCAGCATCACAGCCTCCAGCATTCTACCTCCTGAGGAGTAGAAACTGACGTCCTTGGTTTTCCTATTGACCTTGAGTGACTGAAACAAATAACAGACTCTGGGAATAAGTTCTAGCCCTTGGCCTCTGTCCTGCTTCAAAGCCCACTCCAGCCTCTTGGGTGTTTATTGTGAAAGCTCATTGAAATCCTCCTCACAATCATATGGCCATCCAGACCATGACAGTCAGTCCTAGTAAAACACAATTTGTTCCTAAAATTATATCCAATTTTAATAAGTAATTTCTAAAAGAAATTAATAAGCTTATGTAGAACTGAGTACCACACAGACTTGGGTGCTTTGCCTCAAGCCCATAGACACATCTTCATCTACATGACCCAGATTGTAAATGCAAGGTTTGCTTTTGTTTATTTTCCTGTGAAACATGCAGGTAGTACTCAGGCCTCCACCTCACAGTCTGCTTGATTATAAAGAGACAGGCTGAATATGAGGCGTAACCAAACACCCACAACTCATTCATTCATGCATACATTCACTCATTCATTCAATGTCATCTGTTAAGCATCACGTTGGGAATTGAAAATACAAAGACAAATACAACTTAGGCTCCGTTCTCTAGGAATTCACAGATTTGTGGGGAAGAGTCTCACACAAATAGATGATCAGAACACAGTGGGATGAGCACACTGTCAAAAATAAGCCCAGAGTATTAGGGAAGCACAAAGTCAGGGGTGCCCTAGTTCCCTGAGACTCAGAAGTTAGACTTCCCTCTAGTAGGCCTCCATTATCATGTGTGATATCCCGGATGAGTATTGAAAAGAGATGCTGTTTGAGCAGAAGCAAAGGAAACTATAGAACAGAAGTCTCTGTTTACACTCCAGGTAAGGAAATTGAGGGTTAAAAAAAGTAATCACACCAACGCAAAAAGAGGAGGAAGACAGCAAAGTATCAGGAATGCAGCTGGATGAATAATTGATGAGCTGGTGGCCTAACAGAGAGTCTCATTAATATAATCCTGCAGTTTCATTAAGTACTGTTCCAGGCTTGTCTTGGAGGGGGCCTCCTGAGTCTTGATTAGGGATTGTGTGGCTTTCACTTTGACATCAGAACTTTGGGCCTTGGGTTTTGACAACTGCTTCCTAAGCTCCTATTCTTTTACCCCAGCACTTTTAGAAGCTCTTCTCGATCCCCCTCGCACTAATCATGGGCCCCTAACCATGACAGTCAGTCCTAGTAAATAATATATCAAGATAAATGATAATTGTTCTGTTTTAAGTGTCTCCTAATGAGCATCATAAATTAAAAATTAATATTGCAAAGACTGTATGAATAGCATCAAATCCATAAACAAAGCAGCGGGTATCACGCTTGCAAATGAAAGCTAAACACCTCCCCTGTCCTCTTTTCCATTCCCCACCTCTTTTTACCCTCCCCCAACTCCTTCCCTACCTTTACTCTGGGTCTACAGATCTGAAATTCAGGCTATCAGGAATTATACTGCAAATAACAACACCAGTAATTTTTTTCCTACAAGTTACTTCTGGTCTGCTCCTTACCTAACTTGGCTCAGTGTGATTTAAAGACTCAATCCAGAAATTTTATTTCTCATTTTTATTTTTCTTGGCCAGAGGCAGAGGAGGTAGAATTGAATTTCAAAAAACTCTTATGTGGATCAGATGAACTAGGTCAGATCCCATACAAGGGGTGAATATAAAGTCACTTTTATTGGCATCAAATAAGTTCTGTCCTTCCATCTTAGAGAATGGCATTTCAAATGGAGCCACATTTAAGGGGAAATTAAATACCAAAATATTAATAAGAGTTTTTTTCTGTGTAGATTATACTTATTATTTTATTTTTTTGATGCATTTCTGAATTTTGTAAATATCTACAATTATCATTAATACTTGTGCAATAGAAGAAAGAAAGAAAATATCATTCAGAAGTGAAGAAGAGTACTTGGTTGGACACAAAAGCCCTGTCACAAGGTTAAAATAATCATCATTTTATCAGCATTTTTATAATGCAGCAGACACTGTGCTAGATGTGTGTTATCTCTATCCTTCACAGCAGCATTGAAGGGTAGATGATATTCTTCCCAGCATCTAATTGCTGTCTAGAGGAAAAGGAGGCTTAGCCAACAGGCTATGAGCATTCCAATTCCTTTTTGTTGTTGTTGTTGTTTTCTTTTTTAAGGCAGACACATGGAATGTCTTGGCCACACGGCATTAAATATTCCACTTATGTAACTGATGCGCCTTGTTGGAATTACGGGATCACCCCACAACCTGCTGGTTATTATTTGGCCTCTGGTGCAGGTAGTCAACAGTGTGACTACACACAGATCATGCTCAAGTAAATATTCCAGGCCACGTGGCAGTCATATTTCTCACTGTAAATGAATATGTTGGCTTTGTTCTACATAAAATCAATTCGACCAAAACTTCAGTTCAGTTGCTTTAGGACTGAAAGGACAAAGATTTCCTAAGCCTTCAGTGATTGCCAAACTCTCTCCACCCAGACCCACGCGAGCCCCACGTCTCTAAATGCTATCTCTCAGATGATTTGCTTGTTTTATTAATCTGAGGATTCAAATGTTCACACAGCCGTGCATGGAGAAAGTATAAAACAATTCACCTTTTTTTCAGGTGAGCTACGTTACCAGTAAAGGTGGCATTCAGGCTGTTACCCAGATTACTTTTCCCAAACTCAGCTGAAATGCCATCCCTGTGCCCCTGAGGACTGTGCATAACGTGCACGGGTGCTGGCGTTGCTGCTGCTGGGATTCCCTCACACGCTACAGGCACTACAGTCGTAACAGCATGACAAGGAAAAACTGAACCTCTCTCTCCCCGGGATACCCTAAACCCAACAATGGCTAAACCTCTTAAAAACAAAAGTGCACATAAGTAGACAGCGCTTTAGCTCATTAAATTTGTTGCAGAACCAGGAGAATTCCAAGAACAGCAGTAGTACATTTTTACTTTATAAAAATGCCCCCAATGAAACAACAGATCTGAACACAAAGGTAAAAACTAAGCATTTGATAATGTTCCCATTCACATCTGTCAACATTTTAGAGAAACTTCAAATGGACTATATTTGTGGCTCTAGAAATTCTTAGTTTATGCACAGAATACATTTGAGGTGACTTTATTTTCACAGGTACCCAGGCTTCAAAAAAATACACCATGCAATCACAGGCCTTTGAAGCTGGAAAAGATCATGAAAGTCACGCAGACTTACCCTTCCTCATTTAACATGTGTGATGAAAGTTCAGAGAGGTTGAAACATGGCTCTAGGTAACTCACATGATTAGACTCCAGGAAATCTAAAGGCTAAAGAGAAATTGGGGGCAGACTTCCCATTGTACCCTTAGCAGTTGAATGGCAAATGACTCCATCTATGATCAAGGGCTAACCCAGACAAAATGCACTGGACACCTGACCTTTTGGTATTTTTACAAGAAAACTTAAATAGAGAATTGAAACATTTGCCCAAATTGCTTTGGTTAATTTATTGAACTTTGCTTACCTTAAAAAGAAAAAAAATGAAGTTGAATAGGCAGTGTGACACATCTTGTAGTGTTGAAATAATAGTAGGGTCATATTTGATGTAAAATATGTTGTTTTTATTATATCATATGAGAGTATCATTTCATGAAACTTTTCATGTTTCAATTACAACTGACCCTTGAACAACGCAGGGCTTAGGGGTGCCGACCCCTGCACACAGTTGAAAATCTCCCAAAACTTAACTACTAATAGCCCACTGGTGACACGTATTTTGTATGTTATGTCTATGTATATATATGTACATATATGTATGTAATATATACTATACATACATATATTTATATGTATATATATTTATATACATATATTTATATATGTAATATATACTATACATACATATATGTATATATTTATATGTACGTATGTATGTATACGTACATATATGTATGTAGAGTATATACTACTATACTACGTATATATACAGCTAGAGGAAAGAAAATGTTAAGAAAATCATGACGAAAAGAAACTGCATGTATAGTGCTATACTGTAAAAAGTCCACTTCTAAGTGCACCTGCACAATTCAAACGTACATTGTTCAAGTGTCAACTGTATATTTATATGCATACCCAGGCACACACATATGTTGGATTACAATGTATTTCTTACTTTGTATCCTACTAAAAAAGAAGGAAATTCAGTTCAGTAGAAATTCTGCTTTTGGCCCCACTTGGCTTTCTTTAAAAAACAAAACACTAGGAAATGTAAAATAGCACCTTTTTGAAAAAAATTGGGGGATCTTTGTGCTAAACAGTCATTTTTTTTAATCACTGCCGCCCAAAATGTTCTTTCTACCCTAGACCTAGTACAACATTCTGTAGATTATGAATAAAAAGACATTAAACATAAGAAACTAGGGAAAAGGACAAATGTATAACAGATGAAAAAGGAAACGGAACATTCCTTTGTGGTTTTAAGATACATTTTTTTCTTTCCTAAAATCTAAGTTTGAGGTACACAGCCAATTTGCTTTATTCAGTTCCTGGCACATAGTAAATGTCTCATAATATGTGGTGAATGGATGCTGAACTAAGAGACAGAAGAATCAACTTGCTGTGCAACGCTAGGCAAAATCCTTAACTTCTCTGAGCTCCAACTTTTTTCAGTGGTAAAAAGAAATGATGGGGCAAGAGCAGTGTTTCCTTCAGGGGTATCTGAAGAACTCATTCCATGGAATGTTAATAGATGACCCATCAAAATCATTTATAGCTGATAGATTAATAGGTGGTCCCTTCACCAGATTTCTATATCCTTCTTCCTGACCATTCAATGAGCCCTAACTTCGTGGCTCAGATATAGTGGCCTCTGAAGAAGGGGAAAAAAAAATTCAAAGAAGACCAGGAAAAAAAAATCACCCTGGATTTTTTTTAATAGAAGAAAATAAATATGTCCAACTACCTAGACATGATTCTATTAAGCCCCCCAAACTGAGGAACAATATTTTGGCTGTGAATTGGTGACCTCTGTTATTTTCCATACATCCTTTATTTTTATGCATCTGAACTTTCACAAAAAGGACAGAGGAACAGAAGGTATTTTTGGCTCAAACAATATCTTGCCCAAAAATGCCACAGCAATGGGCACTCTGCACCATTTGTTCAGGACTGTTTCTGCAGCATCAGCATCTACTTAAGGGCCTGGAATTAACGCGAGACCCACCCACCTGCTTCTGTGACTTTGGGATAAAAAGGGAGCCAAGTGAACTCTAGTTCTGGAGCTGTACCTGCCATCACCTACAGCTGCAACTCTGGCCTGCTGATGTTACTGTCAAGAAACAAGGATAATCCTCTCTGTGAAGGGGTTTTGAGTTTGGGTAGCCAGACAGCATGGTTTGTCTGGAGAAGCACGGCGTAACAGTTAAATGTGTAATGTTAAATTAGGCAAATCACTGAGAAGTTTAAGCTTTAATTTTCTCAAGCAAAATGGGAATAAAACTAGAACCTACCTTATGAGTTGTGGAAAGAACTGAATAAGAAAATATATTTGTAGGATTTGGCCCAATATCTGAGGCAGAATAAGTGTTCAATAAATGGTGTCTATTTTTATTATGGCACAACTGAATCCAGACCATGATTAAGAGATCAAGGATACAGAAATGTTAAACAATGTGTTAGTGTAGACACATTCTACTGTGATATAAAATGCATTAGAAAGACCCCAGGGAGGTATTCACATTGAATTGGAAACCAGTGCTGCCTTCATTGGTTCATTTTGTTCAATTTACTCTAGCAAATGACTTAGAAGTGTTAAAGAAAACCAACCGGCTACCCCTAGATGACCAGCAAATCTTGTACTTAATAGGTAAAAGGGGTAGCCAGAGAAGCATCCATTTCTCAGGAGATATCCTATCACCATAGGTTTCTATTCTTTGTTTAAAATAGCAACACATTTTGAACCAAAAATGTTGGGCATTTTGCAGCCATTCTGCCATCCTGAGGCTTGTGTATGCCAACAAACACCTCCTAGTTATCATTAGTAAGCACCAATATTTCATGCTGTGGTCTCTAATCATATTTATATGGTCAAAGATGGCTTCAGTTTACCTAGCAGGGCAGATCACTGCCACCCTTTTATCCCCAGAAAGTGGAGACAGAAGCATAAAGAGGAGCAGCACCTTACCCAAAGGGTCCATGGACTGGACCACCAAATCCGTAAATGTGGCAATCAGCCATATAGCAATGCCAGCCCCTTAACCATCCCACCCAACATGCAAATCAGGTTCACACTCACTCATTTTCAGAGCTACTTGGGCAGTGAGCACAAGCCTCAAGTTTTCCAGGTGTCTGTACTGCAGAAGTGGTTGACAGGCTGAAACAAGGTGTATCTGGGAGGAAAAAATAATAGTAAAAGACTTAATTAAAGGATATCCAAAGAAGGCAAAAGAAATTACCCAACCCATCTGCAAACCGCACACTAGAAATGAATGGGTTCTTTAGTGTTTAGGACATTTTAGTGTTATAAAAACGTAGACTATAGAGCTATTATATCAAGTAATTTATGGGATGAATATTGTAATTCATTGAATGTCACGACTTATCTTTTATTCATATAGTTACTATTCCATTACCAGAGAGGGAGGTTTGTCAAAGGTTAATTATTTTAAATTGCTCCAGCAAATTTATTTTGATTTGTACAATTTTTTTTGAATAATCACAGGTCTATATATTCATACATCTTTATGAGGCTTCTTTTTAAAAAATAATATTCTTTGATGAGGCAGTTAAAGCTAGATAAATGCTTTAGCGATGTCTTTAAAATATATTCTCTTTAACTCTGGATGTAGATCTATAAAGAATTATTATATTATTATTGTTGTTGATATTATCAGTCTTTTTTAGTAGAACTCTCTACTTTTCTAAGAAAATTCTAATTAAAAAAATGGCTGAGAAATTGAGCTTTGACTTTCTCAAGAGGTTGGTCATGGTTCATAGTATCTCTTAGCCCTGGGTCACTATCTGGAATGGCCCCCCATACGGTGGATGAGGAAAACTGTGGCATCTGCTCTCTGGTGTGCCCTCTTCCTCTGTTTCACACGAGACTGCCCCTTGGCCAGGGGCACACCTCCTCAGGACATGAAAACTGGTCTTTGTGGAACAATAAATGCTAGAAGATAGGTCAAATACTTTCAAAGTTGGAAAAATCATTTCGAATTATAGACCTAAATTAGATAGGAAGCCAGAAGCAAAGAGAGTATTGGAAGGCTATAATACATACAGTATATATAATATATAGATTAATCCAGCTCCGTCTCCTTCAAAACCTATCACCTCTCTCAGGAAGCCTTCCTGATTATGCTTGTTTTCTTTATATTTCTCAAATACTAATGTATCAAGTCTATATTACATTAATACGGTCTTACTGTTATGTAGCCTTTTAATTATTCATAAATCATTTGAGAGTTAAAGAAATAGAGAAAAGGTTCAGTTTAGAATCAAAAGACCTAGACTCAACATTTAAGCCCCAAGCTTTGTTACCTCTATGGGCTTAGAAAGGTTGTTCAGTTTGTCTGAGACTCAGTTTCTTTAATGTTAAAGGGGAATAGGAAAAACTGCCCATGTGCTTCATAGAGTTGGACATGTTACCTAATAATTGCATACTTCTCTGAGTTTATAAAATTCTTGCATATTTACCTCATTTAATCCCCAAACGACAGAATAAGATGAGTGTTATTGTTCACCCATTTTTATGTGAATTGTGTGAAAATACTATTTTTAACACCATAAATTATTTTCAGTCTGTAGATTTTATATCATCAATTTAATATTAATAGCCCTAAGATACAGGCCATATCTATCTTTTATCTCTTTTTTATTTTATTCTTTCCTCATATCCCTTTCTTTTAGATGACTTGATAAACAGATTGAGAACGTAGATTTTTCTAGTACAGATAACAAAGTGCTTTGCAAAATAAAAGCACAGTCAGGATGTATCTATATGTCGCCAGAGTGACATTAATTTTACTTGATGTCAGAAAGAAACTAATAATCTACCATTTGATCAAAATGTTTACTTTTTAATCAGTTGTACTGTTCCAAAACACATGGTGAAATGTTCTTGGAGTGCACAAAAATTCCAGAAATACAGAAATAAAATGTACATCTACTCTATAATGCTCTAGCTAACACTAGCCACAATACATGATTCTGGAAATCATGAATTGTGGCTCAGGTACAGAGGCTGTGAGGTATTTCCTAGTTACTTATTCCAATCCATCCATGAGGGAACCTTGTCTGTCTTAATCACACTCAATACTTTGGCTGCCTAACCCATAGTTGGGGCTCAGTAAATATTAGCTAAGTATAAAGTCTTTCATTATACTCATAAATCAGACCTTTAGAAGACTATGGAACTTTGCATTAAACAAGAGCTTGGAATTCTGAAGTGGATTCAGAAGAGAGAAAGTGTGGGAAATGGGACTCATAAAGTTAAAGAAGTTATTAGCCCAAATAATAAACGTAAGAGGAGATTGCAAGCATCATATAGCTTCATACAAAATATCTACGGTAGAGCAGAACATGTTGGCAAGGGGATCCTTGCTTCTGCTGTGAATAGAAGCAGGGGAAGTGTATTTAACTGTGGTACAAAAGATGTGCATTCATAGAAGTAAATAAATACATAAATACATACATGTGTACATACATAAAATAAACCCTCATTGAGAAGTGGTAGAAAGTGAATAGGAAAATTACAGCATTAGTTCTCCACTATTGAGCTTTTGTTATGTGTCAGGCCCAGACGCTGTGTGTTTAAGAACTTGACTTACACTGTCTCATTTAAACAAGTTCTCTGTGGTAGATGTTATCATCGATGAGGAAACTGAGGCTAGGAGAGGTTAAGTAACTTGCCCAAAGTCACATGACAGTGGTCAGCAGATTTAGTAACAGTAAAATATTTGAATATATATTTTACCCAGATTTCACAATAAAATTAGAGCCCAGTAAAACAGAATCACTGAATCAGTGAGTAAACAGATTTCGCCTTCAAAATCGAATATGTGACCCTAAACGTTTTTATTTTTCTGTCATCTAGATGTACATCAGTAAAGGGTGTATTGGATTATTCTGTATTGTTAGGGCTGGTCAATAGCTTCACTACATTAGTTGGTTGTCCATGAATCAGAGGTCTTCAGCTGAATGGCCAGTCTGATGGCGTGGCAGTTAGTTTGCTTCATCGATGAATTATTCTGAATTGACTTACTCTGTATTGTTGCCTAAACTTAATCAATTAGCCACATAATGGTCAAATATCCAAGAATCTATTGTCTAAAGGGAGATTTCTGTGTGAGGAGACACTGAACCATGGTATGAACAACATTGGCAGCAATTTTGTGACTGTAACAGTCCAAAGTATTGCCATGAATCATCAAGATGGAATGAAAGGCAGGCCCCAGAGACTATCAGGGCAACAATGAAACCTCCCTTTTCTCAATTCTATCAAACATCACCAGAGAAAAGTGTTCTGTATCCAGTATCTTTTACCAGCAACAATCTGATTGTTTCAATCCTGTGGGTTGGGATACTTCTATTTTTAATTCTCCTTAACAAAGACCTCTTAGTCCAGAAGCTTCCTCTAAGGCCTGTGAAGTGCTATTCTGATCACCCCTTCATGTTTCTAAGCTGCTGTGGGATAATGTTGTGGAGAGAAGGCCCCCAGGGGAACAGCTGATTGGATTCTGGCAAGATGGACCAAACATCTGCTTCAAACAAAAGGCATCTGCATATTTCACATTTATTTTTCATAATTTACAGAAGCAACCTGCCAAAATTCAGCAAGGGAGAATACACTAGCACGTAATTAGCTTAAAGTTTGCTTGCTTTAGAAGTATGAGCATGAAGCCCAGGAGCTCACCTGGGAGGACATCAGGAATGGTGGAACTAAAGTTTGGTTTCTGGATATTCAGTTTTAGACCTCGTTTGCCAGGGCAGAAAACCCAGCACTGCTAGGCTTACAAGGGAGAAATAGATATGCCAGAGGTAACACTAGGAAGTTTTTTTGTCTTCACGTCAAATAAAAAGGCTTTTATTTGGTGTGAAACCAAACGGGTGGCCTAAGGTAATACCATTTATTAAATAAGATTTGAAGGGGAGCCTGGGTGGCTCAGTCGGTTGAGCATCCGACTTCCGCTCAGGTCATGATCTCGCGGTCTGTGAGTTCAAGCCCCGAGTCAGGCTCTGTGCTGACAGCTAGGAGCCTGGAGCCCACTTCAAATTCTGTGTCTCCCTCTCTCTCTGCCCCTCCCCCCCTCATGCTCTGTCTCTCTCTCTCTCTCTCTCTCTCTCTCTCTCTCTCTCTCTCTGTCAAAAATAAATAAAAACATTTAAAAAATTTAAAAAAAAGATTTGATTAAGCAGAAATATTTTACTTGTACCACTTAGCTCTGTAATACCCAGCATAGGTAATGGTGCAATGTTACATGGCTTATAATTAAAAATGTGTATACCAAAAGTACAAATGGCATGGTGAGAAATCGTGTGTGGGGATATTGCATTGTTTTTCAAAGCATCTGAAAGTTGTCGCTTACCAAAAAATACTGGAAAATATGTTTGTTGCCCAGATAACACTATGTAATATATGACGAAAGCAAAGAGAACAAGATAATGGATGATATGATCAGTCTTAACATATCCTGGTGGAAGGGATACAACAAATTATCTGCCCTCTATGAACTAGATCTTCCCAGCTGAATTTCGAACTTTGCAAGATCATTATTATGTGAAATAACTAAAGTTTGCTTAATTAGAAAATAAAAGGTAAAGAATGGATTCTTGAGAGCAAGAGAGAGGTGGGGGAGGGGGAGAGGTTTTCTTTTGTTTCTAGCAAAGGAATTTTAACGCTGTGTCCATTATTTTAAAAAAATACTAGTTATAAGATCCTGTGGGATTTCCCCTGATCTTAACTCCAGGAGAAAGCCTACTTAAAGCAAAATCTGCAAAGTATGGGGTGCTGTTGTTTTCAAAATATTCAAAACACAGGTGGGGGGGGGAAGGAGAGTGGCATTTTGATTTTGCTGACTGCCCAGTGTCTTCTAGTCTTAGTCATTGTTTTACAAAACAATTGTATATCTGATTTAGTTGTAGCCACAATGCTGACCCTCCACAAATCTCTGCAATAACAGCGTGGCAGTCCCAAAGGGTTTAACATCTTGAGTTTTCAAACAATGGAAAAGCAGTGTGTTCAATGCAGGCACTATGAATGATTCCTTGGTAACTCCTAGTTAGTTCTAAGGAGTGACTTGGTTGTGGCCATTCCAAATATCACCTAGTCTAAATTTCTTTCTTTTTTTTTAATGTTTATTATTTATTATTTTGAGAGAGAGCGCTGGGAAGGGGCAGAGAGAAAGAGAGAGGGAGAGAGAGAATCCCAAGCAGGCTCCACTCTGTCAGCACAGACCCCAATGTGGGGCTCCATCCCACGAACCATGAGATCACGACCTGAGCCAAAATCAAAAGTTAGGCACTTAACTGACTGAGCCACCCAGGCACCTGACCTAGTATTAATTTCTGATATCTGATTTACCATGTGCACACCAAACGGGTTTGAAACATGAAATCCCAAAGCTGCTCAAAACAGCAGCTACTTTGAAAACAACAATTTGCAACTTATACACTAACCTGCTGTTTGAGATTCGCTAATTATTCTTTTTTTTAAGGCTCCTCAAAAATTTTTATTTTACTATTTTTTTCATATGAAATTTATTGTCAAATTGGTTTCCATACAACACCCAGTGCTCATCCCAACAGGTGCCCTCCTCAATGCCCATCACCCACCCTCTCCTCCCTCCCACCCCCCATCAACCCTCAGCTAATTATTCTTAAACATGCATTCTTTTTTAAAACATTTCAGTGTACTTAAATTTCAAATCAGTATGGGGCGCCTGGGTGGCGCAGTCGGTTAAGCGTCCGACTTCAGCCAGGTCACGATCTCGCGGTCCGTGAGTTCGAGCCCCGCGTCGGGCTCTGGGCTGATGGCTCAGAGCCTGGAGCCTGTTTCCGATTCTGTGTCTCCCTCTCTCTCTGGCCCTCCCCCGTTCATGCTCTGTCTCTCTCTGTCCCAAAAATAAATAAACGTTGAAAAAAAAAATTTTTTTAATTTCAAATCAGTATAACATGCACATAAACCTCTTACATAATTATAAATTCTCTTCTTTTTGCAATGGGCTCTTAACAGAGGGGCAGTTTGTTATAAAGGAGAAAGAGGCTGGACTTGATTTGAATCAAGACCTGAGACCTAGATTTGAATCCTGGTTCAACCATATATAAAGCTGGGTGACTTCTGGCAAATTATTTAAACTCTCAGAGTTTCATTTTTTCTTCTATTGGGGGAGGTATTTTTGCTGTAAGCATTAAATGAGGTAACTTGTGTTTATCACAGCACTTCATCTGCACCTAAACTAGCATTTTAATTTGCCCAAGATTTGAACTTGCTCAAATTTAGATGTCTTACATACTGTAGAGCTCTTTGAAAGAAAATTCATCCCAAAGAGGAGGGGGTCTGGCAAGAAGACAAACTTTGAAAACAAACCTCAAAGTTGATTGAGAGGACTAATCCTAACATATTGGTATTTGTCATTCTATACACTTGTCAATAACTTAAAGTAAAAATTGAAAGAGCTGTTTTTCTAAAATTTCTACAATATACGGGGGCACAATATATACTCTTTGGGGATTTGCCTTTCTCCCTAGGGCAGCACTGTGGGGAGACGTCAGCAGCAGTGGCCATGCCTGGTAGAAGCAGTGGATTCTGTTGAGAGTTGGCAGTAGTCCCAATCAGAAGCAGTGGTACAGGAGAAAGGGATGTTCCCAACAGAGGTAGCTGCCATGTTTAGAGAGAGAGCCTTCACCCAAAAACACTCAGTGGGAGAAGTGTGGTAACCAGCAGAAGTGCCCAGGAAATACCAATCTGCTCTGTTCTGTCTAACATGGTACCACTAGCCACATATGTTGCGTTTAAAAAATGAATTAAAATTAAAAATTCGGTTTCTCAGTCTCAGTAACAGACCCATCATCGTAGACAGTTCTATTGGACAACACTGGACTAGTAGATGACTGCTTCATTCCAAAGCACATGTGAAAGACCCCTTAGAAGCTTCCCAAATGCCTGAAGACTGAGGCAGGGGGAGAGGGGGAGGAAATGAGGTCCCAAAACAGCAGTTAGGGGTAAGAGCTGTGAAGTAGAAGTTATTCCCTTTAACATGACTTCTTTCCACCCAAGGTGAAAACCAGGGAAATTCAGTGCATGCACAAGATATGGCTAGCACACTGTCTTTAATGTAATAAGCTTCAACAAATATAAACTCTCTTCTGCTTAAGATCTCTGCGCCGGTGTTAGTGATTTCTAATATAACTATCATTCCATTACTGGAATGATTTCCCAGCACCTATATTAGATCATTAACCCCTTAAAAAGCAGCCAAAGACTCTTCATTGAATAAAGAACATGGTACAAAGTCCTGAGACTCATATCTTACCAAGAAGAGCACAGACACTGGAGCCAGAGAGCCTGGGCATGAATCCAGGTTTGAGGCTTGCTGGCTGTGGTGCATCACCAGTTAACCTCCCTGAGCCTCACGTTTCTCATCTGTAAAATGAGGATAGTAATAGCACAGACATCAGTAAGTTGCTATGAATTCCTGACACATCACCAGTGCTAGAAAAGTGTTTGTTAAAGAAATATTTCCACTCCGCAACACACTGATCTCCAATCACATTTCAAGTCGGTCTTCTGCTATTGCCTAGTTCCCTCTCTACATTTCAACTGTGCATTATTCCCTCAGCTTGACTTAAAACCTTTTCCTTTTCATATCTATTGAAATCCTACATACACATCTTTCAAAACACACCTTCTAGAAGAATTTTTTCCTAGAAGATTAGTCTTACTTCAGCATGTCGATAACCTATGGTTCACCTCAGGATTACAAGCTTTGTTTCATTCTAGTTTGCCTTGTTCTTCATAGCTTGGTCTTGACAGGTCTGTACTCACCCTAGATTGTAAATTCCTCAAGGAATGATTCATGCATTTGGTCCCCAGAATACATGGCTAAAATAGGTGCTCAGCAAATTCTCAGAAGAGGGTGAGAAGGAGGGAGGGTATGGCATGCCTTGGCCTTTCAGACCAATTCTATAAACACCTATTTTGTCTGAGTGCTATGTTTTACAATCTGCACATAAGTGGCTTTTCAAGTTGTCTAAACACCGTATCAAGCATAATATCCTTCAGATGATGAGGGAAAATATCTGTTAATCTCCATTACATGGTCTGCTTAATGGTCTGCAAATATCTAGGTTTCTGCACCCTCTGGCTGTGTCACAAGGACTTCCCACCAAGCATAATAGCCTGGAACCCAAATGTTCCTTTGTGGGTACTCCACTTGCTGGGAAGTGGCAGACTCAGGAGAGTTCTGTCTGTGATCAAGTGTACTTGTTCTTTTTATGGGCTGTTGATTTCTAAGAATTACACTTGATTTTACTTTTACAGACATAAAGACATCACATAGGAAAATGACAAATGGATCATGAACAGATATTTTCAAAACTATCTCCCAAAGGTAAACCTTTGACCAAGGAGGATGTTGGGCAACACAACAGTACATCGGTAGTATCCCAAGAAGGCATATCACTGAACAAAGGAAGAACCAGAGAGATGCACAGAATGTGCACACCTAGACCATCCTTACATTGGTTAATTCTCCCATGAATAAGAGTTCTCTACATTTGTGTTCTGGGCCTATCTTGACTCTGGAAGGGATCAAAACTTCTACTCACGGAAATTATTTTGAGTAACCAGGACATAGGACATATGACCAACAATTGTCAGGATCACATATCCCTATCCTTCTCCCATTGGGAGGCAGTGGCTAACATTTTGTAAAATGTACCCACATGCTCAGCATTTATCAACCCAATCATGGACACTAAGGATTTTTGCACAGGACCTTTTGCTCTCTCCATTCAAAAAGTAGATCGGTAGAGCACATCTGAAATCCAATATGATTCAAGCATTATCTCTGAATAATTTCTAGGCCATCTCTTTTTTTTTGATCTTTAAAAAACACAGAAATCACATGTCTTTCTTAATTTTTTTTTTCCTAATAGGTCAATGGCTGAATTTTAGTTGATACTCAGTATCACACAATGTGAACACATCTTGGCTAGGGCTGCTGGGATCTGTGAGGGGAAATCCCCCCTTAGAACTCCTCACTCTTCTTATATTTTTACGTAACTCCTAACAAAGTAAGTACATATAAACAAAAAGACCTCACCTCTTCTTACCCTCAACATTTTCCTGAATGATTTTATTTCTTTGTTAGAAATATAAGATGAAGCTTTATGAGTCTTTAAAAGTCTAA
The DNA here is from genome assembly GCF_007474595.2 of Lynx canadensis. Taxonomy (NCBI): domain Eukaryota; kingdom Metazoa; phylum Chordata; class Mammalia; order Carnivora; family Felidae; genus Lynx; species Lynx canadensis. Next base: position 84,225,462 of record NC_044305.1, read on the forward strand.
AGAAAATAGCTACTAATGGTATCTTTTTATTGCCTACAATTCATCCTGCTGGAAAAGGCAGTAATGTTCTTAGAGTTGATTATAGCTCAGTCTTAAATTTTCTAATTGTTTTAGATTTTTCACTTATTTTAGACATTTTCACTTTGCCCCCTAGAGTAAATTAAGATGAAAGGTAAATTAAAAGAGAGGAATTCAACATAAAGAGAATAAATAAATAAAACGCAGATTGCAGAGCAGGAATGAAAACAAGGTCTCCCGGACCAATCTGTTGAAGGAATGCTACAAATGTGAAGTGTTTACTATTTTAAACATTAATCATGCACTCACTCTGTTTATTTAGCTATCAATGTTTTTCCTGTAACTCTGACTTGAAAATGTGTAAGCTGTTTAGAATTAGGACTCAAACTGAAGCCAAATGATATGTTGATTATTTATATTGCATAGCTTGTCTTGAAACTTCAGAGGTGCAGTCTTTTCATTTCAATTCACACCTTTTTTAAAAGTCATTATTATTTTGTATAATGTGACATCTCAAATAACTTTTATTGCCACCCACTACCAGACACCCAAGTCACAGCCATTAAAGATAGGGAGCCTGAGTCCTCCATCAATGGGCCTATTCAGAAAATTGCCACCATCTTGCTTTCACTTAGAATCTATGCAGTGGCCCCAACACATAAGACTAGCTTAGTCATCAGAATTAGGATTTCCAAAAAACTGTAAGTTTTCCAAGTTTCTGGCATTATGTTCTTGAGAGATATTAATTACTTTTGATAAAATTTCACAGTTTGGGCCTGCATAGAGAAAATAGCCATCAAAGCTACCAAATAGTCATCATGAATAGAAGCCTCTCATCGAATCTCACAAAATTGTAAGTTGTGTTAAGGACAGAAACAGATCACATAAGGTTGATTTATTATTTCTTTCCTTTAAGAAAGTGAGGAAAGCATTATAATTTGCTCCTGGAATAAAGATATGTTAGAATTCTTCCCATTAGAACACCTAGAATGACATGGACAAGATCTCCAAAGGTACATATTTTCCTTGAAGACTGTTGCTGTTGCCATAAAATTATCCACATGACACAGGTGTGCTGGAAAACTGTAGCATATTTATTTTCTTCAGTTGACATAAAATTCCTCCAGTGCCCCACCCCCTTTCTTCTAATTTTAACAGTTCTCTGGTGAGAGCTGTTTCTTCCCCCACACCTTTTTTTTTTTCTCAATTGGTATGGTGGATCTCCACATGATTCTTGGGCTGTTGTCTGCTGCAGGGTCTCATTTGGTACTTGGTGAATGTTGGCTCATTCTCACATGTTTCATACTCAGTGTTCTAAGGACACTCAGCCTCCCATACTAATAGGTCAGATCATGCCTTGCCTGGCACTCTGCCTCAGCCTTCTTTAGGAAACTCAGAAGATGAACCCAAACCCATCTCTGACTTTCTCTTCACAGTCTCTGAGAACCAGAAGGGCTTCCCTTCCTCTCCCCTTTGGGTCAGGCCATGGGGATTCTTTCCTGCTCTATCTTGTCACCCTTCCAAGAATGATATTTTCCTTCCCCATTTCTTTTTTGGTTTTTCATTTGTTTGTTTGTTTGTTTTAATTTATTTTTGAGAGAGAGCAAGTGGGGAAGGGGCAGAGAGAGGGGGACAGAGGATCCAAAGCAGGCTCTGCAATGACAGCAGCAAGCCTGACGCGGGGCTGCAACATACAAACTGTGAGATTATGACCTAAGCCGAAATTGGACGCTTAACCAACTGAGCCCCCCAGGTGCCCTGCCTTCCCCATTTTTTGATGGCTATGACAACAGAGTAGTTGTTGAGGATAGGACGTCATTTATGTGAGGAAAAAAGTGTAAGTTTTGTCAGTTTGATAGTTTCTAATTTGCATCCCCTTGGAGTTATGTAGAGGGCGGTGAGAACTACAGGTCACAGATTCTTCTAGTCCATCCTCTCTGTGTCTTTTACCATACTCCATTCTTCAGTGGTAACTCCACTTCTGCCCTCTGGGTCCCCAATGCCCTTACAAGCTATTCACCTCCTTCAAACTAAACGTTTCTGACAAACTAGCTCATAGACATCCAATGTATGATATGACTTTAGGTATCACCTTGCTTAGAGGAATTACGAAGGACTAACACTTGAGCCCAAGCAATGAACCACTAAAACTGGAATTCTTAGAATTAGTGATTTAAGAAGCGCATTGATGGAAGAAAAGTTTTTCAGTTCTGCTGAAATAATACCTTGTAGATGAGATGATCTCATGAGGTTTTTCTATTTATATGTTCAACCACGAATGCACACACATGGACACATATGCATGCACATATACACACAAAGACACTTCAAACTGAAATATCAAGACATAAAAATGAGATTAACAAATATTAAAGAACTTTTAAAACTAATAAATATTTTATAAGTATATAGTGTTAATTGTGTCAACACATTTGATACAGACTTCCTTAAATAAAGAATCACAGTAAAATGAAGAATTAGAGAAATGACATTAACCAAGCCAAAGCCCAAATCACTCAGTTGGTTCCAGAATTACCCAAAGAACTGACTTTTAGCACAGTGTTTTTACTTATTGAAAGAAACGGTCACAGATATCTTGCTGTGACCAGTAATTGACAACAATACCAACTGTCCTGTTTTGTAAAGGATTTGATTTCAGGCAAACCTAACTATGTTTACAAAAGCTGATTTTTTTTTAATTATAGACTGTGGCAGTCTGAACTACTCTTTTAATGTTTTTAGTAACTGCAACAAAAGCTTCTAGTATTTTAAATACACAACAATTAAAGAATATGTGGCACTTTTTATCATTTTGCTCCTTCCCTGGAACTTTTGACAAGAGAAAACTTTTAGCAGCATTTAAGGGATGGGCTTCACGTTGGCCTGGCAGCTCAGTTTATGCCTCATGATAGTATTTTGAGAGACAAATCCAGATTTGCCTGGGTATATCTTGATGGACTTTGTTTCTTTTTTTTTTTTTAATACGAAATTTATTGTCAAATTGGTTTCCAAGCAACACCCAGTGCTCATCCCAACAGGTGTCCTCCTCAATGCCCATCACCCATCCTCCCCTCCCTCCCACCCTCCATCAACCCTCAGTTTATTCTGTTTTTTAGAGTCTCTTATGGTTTGGCTTCCTCCCTGTCTTTTTTTTTTCTTTGTTTCTACACCTGTCTAGGCAAACTTCAGTGATGGTTTTGTTACATGTGTTACTTCCTGGAAAGAATAATAAATTACTTTTCCAATATTCAGCTTGAAGCTTCAGTCAGATCCCTTCCCTCAATTGCTAACCTTTCCACAAGTACCCATGGGAGAGTGTGACAACTATGTTGCTCTGAAGTGGAAGAGCCTACAGCCTTGAGTGGTGGTTGGCTTGACGGGATAGATTTTCGCCTTTAGGGAAGGATCATTCCCACATTGCTACTCAACCTTCCTTCATTTACAGCCCTAAGTGTGTCTGTTGTTAAGGCACCAACACTGCATGAGGTTTCTGCACATCAAGGAGGCTCAAATATGCCCTCGCGTTTGCCATACATCTGCTCCCATGGGTTCAAGGCCCTCTTCAGGTAATTGGGCATCTACACTCCACATATATTCTCTGGATGAAAAGAATGCAAATGTGGGACCCCCCCCCCCCCCCCCCGCCTCCCGCCACAGTAAGGATCAGCATCCCCTTCAAGGAAATCTGATTGTCTACTACTACAGAAATGATTTATTATTCCTTGACTTTGATTTGGGTAGTCATGTAAGATTTTAACATTAAGTGTATATATTATAATAAATCTATTTGGGATACATATTACCTGCTTGACTTCACTGTTTTATGTTTTAGTTGAATTATCTCTGAACTTCAATAATCCTCTGAAATAAGGCATTATTTATTTTGAAGAAATGTAAGCTCAGAGAAGTAAAGGGATTTGTCCCAGTTCATGCGGTCAGTAACGGCGTAGAAATTCTGAGTTCCTGCCCAGTGTTAAATTTTGTATTTAACAATGTGGGGGCACCACCTTCTATGCTTTTGGCCTGCCTTTTATCCCAGCCACAGCTCTGGCAGCCAGTCTTACACAGGGATACCCTGCAGTGCCTCTCTCAATCATATGGCATATGCCCTGGAGATCCTCTGATTCTGTGATACCCAGCTGACAGTCACACATGCAGATATCCATTATGTGCCCAGAAGTGTCAAGAGCGGCTAAAGGCTTTCCCCTTCTGTTCTTTGAGAGGATTCTGAAACATGTCTGCACAGTTCCTCAGAAAGTGCCAGAAGGATTGAGTGTGTTGACTACATTGGTGGCCTGCTCAGTATTGCACCCTTGAACTGTTTTACTCTTCAAATCCCATTTCTTGTTCCCTAGGATCACTTCCAAAAAAAGAGGGAACTCTGCTCTCCAGAGGGAACCCAGGGTAAAACAAGGACATTATGTCACACTCTGAAAGTGGCAGGAGAATGTATCAAATGGGGGAATGATTTGTTTTCATTGGAGAAATGAAATGGGCTCTTTTAGTTTTCAAAGGCAAGTCTTAAAGCCAGGCCTAGAAGGAAAGCCATTAGCAATGGAAAGTAACCAGCAATTTGAGGAGAAAAAAAAAATAGTTCAGGCCTTTGAGAAGGACTAAGTGTATAGACCAGAAAAGAGAAAAGGGGGAAGGAGACTGACATAGAGGGCATGGGCCCCACAAACATAACAGACGACCTAGGTCCCAGGAAAGAAATGGCCAGCAGGTGATTCTCATGACAGATTGTGACCAACAAACCTCATGACCTGCACTGTTTGTTCCAGAGTTGTCTATGTTGAGTGGCTCTTATGATTTCCCCAAATCCTCAGCAAAGGTGGTTAATCATGGCAATCTAATGCGACTTTTACGGAAACTGGGGAAATAGAGGTAGAAGTTGTATTTGTATTCGGGGAGAAGTCAGGAGGAGAAAAAGCCATAGCCTCCCCAAGCACTACCTGGGGAGCGAATGGCAATAATAGAGCAGTTTTGGGATAGGCCCAGGAAGAGAAGTGATAGACAATGAATGGGACGTCTAGGCACCTACCAGTAATCAGCAAAATAATTCAGGGATAGGGTTTCCTATAGTTACACAGGAAATAGGTTTGAGTTGTTTTATTTAGACATTGAAGATAAAGACAAAAGAATTTGGGAATATTTGGGCAATATACACATATATGGAGTTAAAGAAATGGACAGAAAGCATGCCATTCATACATTTCATATAAGAAGGAATACTCAGAACATCCATTTGTTCCTTATATATTTATTTTTATTATGTTGTTAAATGTTATTATTTTTTATTTTATTTTATTATTTTAAATATATTTTATATACTTATTATTTCATATATATTTCATATTATTTCAATATGAAAATTGAATATTATTGAATTATTTAATAATTGAATATTGAATTAAAATTATTCAATACTATTTCATAGTATAATATTTCATATAATATATTTTATATTTTTATAATATTATTATATTATTATTCTTATATTTATTATTATACATTTGTGCCAGGTACTAACCTAGACACTGTGGGAGAAAAGCAGTGAACAAAACAAAAAAATATTTATTCTACTGGAGGGAAATATAAAAATTAGTAAAAATATAGGTTCTGTTGGACAATAAGTTCTATAAAGAAAATAAAAGAAGAAAGGGACAGAAATGTTTGGAAAGGAGAGCAATAAGAAATGTTGGCACTATTTTTATGTTTCTTGCAAAAGAGCAAGTTCTGTGGACTATGACAACCAAGGCCATGTACCTAGGCTTAATCAAACACTTATTCAATGAATGTCAAATGTTATTTGATTACTTGCTATGGACGAGGTGCTGAGCTAGGCAACATGGTGGAGACAAAGATGAACAAGAAATGTTTTCAAGGATCTTTCAGGCTAACCAAGATGCTTAAGTATTTACAGTTTAGCAGCCTTTCTCCATTGGGATCCCATAAGAGAATTAAGGCCTAATGCCTTTAGACTTTTACTTTAAGTAATGAATTCCCCTCTCTCCTATGAATCCAGAGTGTTACTGGTTATGAACCATCCTTGGGATAACTGAGAAAATAGTTACTCAAATAATTTTCTGTTGTCTATGGTAGAGATGAGGAATATCAGTTGGGAAAGGCAGAAAGGCATGAATAATAATAATAAAAAAAAAACAGATCCTAAACCTGTTTTGCTTTGTTTTATTTTTGTTGGTAGTTGTTTATTTTTGAAGACATTCAAACCACCGATATTGATGGCTGTTATTATGGGATAAATATACTAAGAAACAGCAAGGCAATTTGGCCTCTACAATTTGTTTGGTTTTAACGAAATATTTACCTTGGAAGAATTAGATGTACAAGATTGATAAAATGAGATATGACAGTCACCTTGTTATCTTCCTTGGAATGTGAGGCTTGGATGAAACTGAAACCACCTGGACTCCACTGGAAGACACATCAAGGAGCATAAAGATTAAGACCATTCTGTTCTTGAGCCTTTACTGTGAGCAATTTTGTGTTGGGGCTTTGGCTTCTCCACCAGCCTGGAGGTTTTCTTATTGCTGCCACTGGCAAATATATTTATCACGTATACTTGAGAATGTTGACGATATCTTATAAGCTTGTCCAATTGAATCATATTGTTTAGTTGTTCTATACTGTTGTGCTGTCCCTGTATAGTGTCCTTGGCTTTTTCTCAGGAGGTGTCACCAACCTCACATTCTCCTTTTAGCTGGAATAGACTTTATTCTAAAACATTTTAGTACTACCTAATGAAATAATGGATCAAGGTAGCCTTCATCTATAGCTGCCAAATCATTAGGTGAAAGACTTATAGGAAATTTTATAATGGATGGAGCAGAGGGACGCCATCTAGGAAGCCACTCACTGATTGATTAAACAGATGTTATGTGTTTATGGAGATGATGCAATAGGAAAGACACAGCATTACCTATGAATTCTTGGTCAAAACTCTGAACCATAATCTAATCAATCACTAGTAGGCAGGAAAAAGAAAAACCAGTTAAATGACACCATGAGAAAGCAATACACCAATGTCATTCCTCAGAATAAAAATAACCAATTAGTCAAAGTATAAGTAGGGGAAGGGAGCTATTATAGAATAAAATAAAGTTAAGATAAATAACAATCAAATACAATTATGGTGTAGGTTCCATAGAGTTCTGTCTAAAGGGAGCAGTTCAGACCCTGGAGGGGCAACAAATTGGCATGCCTTACCAACTAAGGCTTCTTAGCACATTTTCTCCCCCAGAAGACCTAACTTACCTAGTTCTTTAGAATTCTTCTGCTTCTTCTCTCATGATCTCTCTTAGCTAAAACTCTGATCATCATTGTTATTAAAACAGCTTCTTGTGACTAATAAAATAAGCATGGACAATAGCATACTTCATTGCTTCAAACTTGGAGAAAATGTGGTAGAACTGGCCCAATAACACAGTTTCCAGGAAAACCTCAAAATGTCTCAAAACATTTTCAAATCTTGGCAACCAGATTAGGGCTTTAGAGACTTTAATACACAGCAGCCACACCCACACCCTAACTCATTCCAGCTCCCATGTTCAGAAATCTAACTTTGGTTGGCATTGGAAACTTGACTTACCGCCTAACCTCATGCCCGAGAAATACATGTTAGAGATTAGTAATTAGCCACTGGACCCTGAGTGGCAGCATTTTTACTTTCTGCATATGGATTTGATCATTACCTACCAAATCCAAGAAACTTGAAATGTTAGTGGTATTTCACAAAAATTATACTCTGAACATGACTGTATTCAGCCCACAATTTGTGCTAAGTTGTCTGAGACAGAAATGTATCAGCAAAGAGTCTAATGCATAGCTTAAAATGATTGATTCAAGACTAAATCAGCAACGCTAATTTCTTGCAATGCTAGTTACATATGGTTGCATTAGTATTCCCTTCTCAGAAATCCAGCTGAGAATCATTATTTAATGAAAGGCTTACAAATTGCATCCTATTTAATGGCTTTCATTGCAAATTCCTTTGTAGAAATGCAAAAAACATGTAAGTGACCATGTAAATTGTATGCTGCAGTTGCAATGAGCTGGGGTATTTTATTTATGTGTTCATGAAATATATATGTATGTGTGTATGCATATAGTACATATTTAGGCATATATTACAAATACATCTATACATACATACAATATGGCACACATATACAACATATAATATATAGAGCATATGCAATATATATGATACATACATACATTCATGTCAAACTGCCTTAGGTTTGAATACTGGCTATACCACCCATTAAATGTATGTCCTTAAACAATTTTATTCCTTAATATTTAGTTCTCTCATCTTTAAATTAAAAAAAAATTTTTTGGGGGCGCCTGGGTGGCGCAGTCGGTTAAGCGTCCGACTTCAGCCAGGTCACGATCTCGCGGTCTGTGAGTTCGAGCCCCGCGTCAGGCTCTGGGCTGATGGCTCAGAGCCTGGAGCCTGTTTCCGATTCTGTGTCTCCCTCTCTCTCTGCCCCTCCCCCGTTCATGCTCTGTCTCTCTCTGTCCCAAAAATAAATAAACGTTGAAAAAAAAAATTAAAAAAAAAAAATTTTTTTTAATGTTTATTTATTTTTGAGAGAGAGACAGAGTGCAAGCGGGGGAAGGACAGAGAGAGAGGGGAGACAGAATCCTAAGCAGGCTCCAGGCTCTGAGCTGTCAGCACAGAGCCCGATGGGGGGGCTCGAATTCATGAGCTGTGAGATTATGACCTGAACCGAAGTCGGATGCTTAACTGACTGAGACACCCAGGCACCCCTAGTTTCCGCACCTTTAAAATAATAGTAATAATATCTACTCCCCAGGGTAGATATCGTTGTTATAAAGGTGAAAAAATTTTCAAGTAAGATACTTAACACACTAGGGCACCTGGGTGGCTCAGTCGGCTAAGTGTCCAACTTCGACTCAGGTCACGATCTCACAGTCTCTGAGTTCAAGCTCCCATCAGGCTCTGCACTGACAGCTCACAGCCTGGAGCCTGCTTCAGATTCTGTGTCTCCCTCTCTCTGACCCTCCCCCGCTCAAGCTCTGTCTCTCTCTCTCTCTCTCTCTCTCTCAAAAATAAATAAACATTAAAAAAAAAAAAGATAACTTAACACACCATCTCACACAGACCAAGTCCCCATTAAGCATTAACTCTGTTTCTAATGTAAAAATAACAACTGGAGGAATCGAAATTTGTTACAGAATGAACTGCAGGATCTATGGATTTTTAGTTATTGAAGAGTTGAACCTAAGCAGGAAAATTATTCCAAGATCTGTGGGTAGTTCAGAGACAGACTGTAAAGCAAAGAAAGTTTGTGGAAGAATTCACATTTAAGTAATAATTTATTGCAGTTTTTCTTTCAGGTTAAGATAAGCCTCCTGATTCCTATATAGTATGTATATATTATCCTATATAATTCTTATATGTAATTATATACATATATATATTTACTACTTTATCAACTAAAACTAAATATTTAGCCAACTAAATAGCAAGCTTTCATGTAAAACATTATGACTTGAATAACTCTAGATTTGCCTTACTTGAAATACTAATAGAAAAAAATAGATTATTCAGGGCCTCACCAACCCAGGTCTATCGACTTGGCTTTTTTCTCATTAGGAAACAGACACAAGGAATTTTACACAAGCAGAATCATGAATTTAACTAGTTGGAAGTAAACATTTTTCAATGTGGCCACAGAAATGGATAGTCAAAGACTAAGCCAATAAATCCCTCTGGACAGGATGCCAAAAGGAAAGTCCCCATGCACTCAGTCAAGACAGGAATCACCAATTTCTAAGATTTCTAAATGGAGCCACAGTCAGAAAAATTCCATGTAGTGTGATCCTTATTAATATGAAAACTGTGGCTATCCTGACACCTGGATACTCCATTAATTATTTTTACCTAAAGCAGATTTTTTTTTTTTTAGGAAAGAAGAGAGTTAAGTGAATTAATTAATTTTCATTGAATTATTTTTTGTTTTGCCTAAATATTCTTAGTGTAGCCATTTTTTAAGTCATTTGGTAACATTAATCATAGCCATAGTTTTATCTATTTTGTAGAACAGAATGTTTCCCCAAATGTTATATCACTTAATCCCCACAATGGACATTGAGCTACATATTGTTGACCTCATCTTAAACTTGAAGAAAATGAGGCTGAGAGGTCACATGGCTAATCCAGACTTTCATAAGTAACAGCTCCAGAGATACCCCTACCCCAGAATTTCCTCTGTGTAAAGTTGCTTTGAATGTTGTGAGCATGCCTTCTTCATATGCTAGATATTTTTAAATCATAAGTCAATGGCAAGCTTTCTTTCTTTAAAAAGAAAAAAAAATAGTGGTTTACTGTATTCTAAATCAGGGGTAAAAATGATGTCCCATTGAAAAACCACAACTGATTCTAACGCATGCTCAATGGACCTGAAATGAGCTAAATCCAGGAAAGAAGCCATGATCTCTCCATTTAAACCAGGAGTTCCGTGTCCATCTCCGCTGTCAGAAATTTGAAGAATATTCACATTTTCCATGTGCTTTATCAATAGCTACCTCAATATTTCTAAACTATCTGTCACTATAGTGCCTAGGTAATTAGGCAGAGGTGCTCAGGCACTGTATTATTTGAACATCATTTCCATGGAGCAAAGTCAGCTTGTAACATTTGTCATCATTTTGATGGGTTTCCTATCACTTAAATAACTAAAGGGGAAAATTACAATTTCCTCTAAATTCATTTGTAGTTACTTTCACAAATACTTCTTGGCCACAGTCATCATATTGAACATTGGCTATGTGTCAACTAAATCCTTGGTGATTATTTCAGCACAATTGATGGTCCTAGTTCATTTCCCAGATGCTATTCTGAGATCTCTTTTTCCAAGTAGTTTTTTAAATGTTGGAAATCACTTCCAAATACACTTCTTCTATTGGTTCTCTTTTTCAAGGAAATCAATTGACACGGTATGATCTTTGATGCATTATGTCTGATATACATGAAGAGAAAAAGCCTCTTGGATGATCTTAAACCATTGTGATTAGGTTTTTAGGTTTGACTTTTTGTATAACCACCAGAAAAGGAAATATGTATGACAATTTTAGGATGTTTAATCTAGAGCAGGGATTGGAAATTTATAAATCTACATCACCAAATAGTTTTATAAATAAAAACATTCTTAGCCATGCTCATTCATTTACATATTGTCTATAGTCATTTTCATCCTATAATGGCAGAGTCAAGTGCTATGACAGAGACCATATGGTACACAAAGCTTAAATATTTACTAACTGGCCCTTTAAAGAAAAAGTTTGCAGACTCCAGATCTAGGAGTAACTTTGGTTTCTGGCAATAGTTTAAAAGAATCAAAAATTAAAAAAAAAAAGTTTGTCTTAGCTGGCCTTCTTTTAGCCAGAAATCCAATATTTCCTCACATTTCAGGACTCATAATTGATGGTCATAGTGATGTCCTTGAAGTACTGAAAAGCCTTGAAGTACCTTCTGAATCAGCAAAGATTAAATCTCACTCACTGTGGTCTCTGTTATCTAGATTCATAGTCTTATAACCGTTAAGCAACTCCAACATCATCTTTCACAAAAGAGCAGAAACCTCTTCTACTACATGCTTTCCATGTGGTATTTTAGTCTCTAATTACAGACCCAGTGAGAGGGGGAATACAACTTCACATGATACCCATACTATTTTGTAGCACCTCTGACTCTTACTCATGCTAAGTGTTTTTCAGCTCACATTGAGTTACTATCTTCCTGCCACTCACTTGCCCTATTCTAATATTGTAGCTGCTAGTAAATTATAAATGATAGATCTGTGACTTTTTATTAACCAGAATGCTGATTAAACAGAACACCCCATCCTTCCACTCTGCCTTATCAGAGTAGATAAAGTAGGTCCTGAGTAACAGGCACAGGTTTGGGACTCAGATACACCTATGCTCAACTTCTGGCCTCACCATTAAAAATGATGTTTTTCTGAACATCAATCTCCTCATTTGCTAAATGGAAAAACAAGAGAATTTGAAAGATGGTATACAGAAGGTTCAGCATGTTGCCTAACACAAAAGAAGCTTTTATTACTAGTAGAAAGTAGTAGGCATTTTAAACATGCTACGGGAAAACATGCAAGTTTCAGAGAACTCTAAGCTGGGGGAAGCACTGGGGGCATCTTGGGAACTAAAAATAATCCTATATTTAAGACTTCATTTTAAAAAGCTAACATCGCCTCATGTTTGTCATAAATATTCCAGAACAAGAATTTATCTATCTAGTTCCCTATATGCCACTATGCAGAAATAGGGGTTTAGAGCTTGATTTTAGCTCATGAAGATCCCCAAAGAGTAAGCAGTGTAAACATCAGACATTCTAAATGTATACAAAGGAATATTTCAAGAAGTACATACACCTTTTCAGTTCAGAAAAATAAATTATGCAAATTGCTAAACCAGTGAAGGCCAGATTAAGAGTGTCTGTCTCTTTTATTCAGCATTACTGTGTTTTGAGAGATCTGGCCATGTCTGTAGCATCCAATTTTAATATGGCAATTCTCTCCTATTCTAGCTTCTTCTGTTTAAGGCAACATATTGAATCTCTTGGGAGAAACTCACCCTGTATCTGCTCAATTGAAAACATGAGGGTGCACATTCTGAGCTACATATGCTCAGGTCCAAGTTTCCAAGGAAACAAGGGACTGCTCGTTTATCTGCAAAAATGAACTGATGAATCACTTTCGGCCTGTTACAAACCTTGATTATGAATCAAATTGCAGTGTAGAGTCTAAAAACTGTCAATGTCTTGTCATTTCTGCCTGGCAGACCCCTGACGCTCTGGAAGCTGGCAGCTGGGGGCAGGCATTAGCTGAGTTATCTCACCACTACTTCCCTCTGAACTGTTAGTGAAATACTGTCACTGATAGCCAGATCCACACTGCACCTATGTGTGGATAGCCTTCAATTGTTTCTATCCGTAAAGCCAGACAGGGCCATGTACATTTGGGATGTCCCAGACCAGCCATATGGGAGGGACTTCTATGGTCCTCCCAGCTCTGGCAAGGACTGCCAGCTCTCAGGTTCACACCCTGGACTAAGCAAAGAGCCACTGGACCCTCCACCTCCAAACCTTCATTGGCATTCAAACAGTGGTTGATAAGCATTTCTGAAATTCTTGAATATGAAACCTCCTGACCATTCTTTAGCATTTACTGGTCCAAGTACTTTAAAGGTGTTACTTTAATAATCACAACAAACTTTGAGGTAGATACCATTATTATCTTCATTCTCTAGAAACTGAGGCACAGATAGGGGAAGTGATTTCCCCCAAGGTCACATAGTTTGTAAATGATAAAACTGGGATTGGAACCCAAGCTGTGTCACTTCCAATTCATACCCTTAACAACTTATTCCATCTTGTAGAATACTGACCATTGTGTTTTTGTCTAAGTTTCAAATGAGTATGCCCATTCATTTATTCATTCATTCATTTATTGAGCAAATATGTACCAGACATCTATGCTAGGCCCTATGGCCATAATAGCAAACAAGAGAGACAGAGTCCCTCACGGAGCTTGCATCTTACAGAGGAAACAAATAATAAACAAGTAAGCAAATACAAACCAGAGAGGAACTGTAATATGATGGCAAAAAATGAAATCAACACTGCAGTTTGGGATGATGACATTGGAAAAGACCATGGCATAATGAAGGTACAGAAAGGAGACAAGATGAAGCAGAAGCAGAAACGGCTAGATCATCCTGGACCTCAGACAGCAGACTGGATTTTATTTTAGGTGAAGTAACAAGTTATTGAAGAGTTTTCATCATAATTGGGGTACAATTGTCCTCTCTTCCTATTGCAAAGAAACTATATAGATAGGTATAAAATACACCTGTGCATCAGAGGTAGAAAAACGCATTCACTCCCAGCCCCAATTACATTTTTCTGGAATGACTTTAATCACATACACTGAACATTTTTCAGTGTTCTTAAAAGACTAAATTAGCTTTCCTATTATTTATTTACTTGTGGTTAAGGAGAAAGTACACTGAGTAAGAGTAAGAAAGTATGCTAACGTGAAGGAGTGTCACTGCTCAACAGGCAGAGAAAAACAAATTTAAAAGGACCTGTTGAATAGGCACCAGGCTAACGTGAGTATCCATGAGTAGACGAAGTATGGACCCCTTCAGTCTATTACCCTCTAAAGAAATGAACCCACCTCTATGGACAGTCTCTAGGCTCCAAGGGATAAGGCCTTGTTTTGTTTCACATCTGTATGCCTGTGTCTGGCATAGTATTTTATTTAGCATAGGTTTGCCGAAATATCTGTAGATGGAAGGAAGAGAGAAAGGAAGCAGAAAGACAAAAAGAGAGAGGGAGGGAGGAAAGGAGGAAGGCAAAAAGGAAATAGCACTCTTGGTTATGGGCTGACATCTTTACCTCTTGGTTTTGCATCTTCTTGACTGTTTCTTTATTCTCAGCACTCCCTTACCCATCTTCCTGGGATTTAAAAAAAAAAAAAAAAACACACACACATCCAGCATGACACTTCCAAAAGATTAATATTTTCATTTCAACATTTCTGAAAGTATTTCAACGAAATTGCTTTCAAATGGTTTATTTTATATTAGATCATTGAGAGATAGATTAATGTCATAAACGTAGGTACTAGCAAGCAATATTTTTGTCTCCTATGTGCACATACGGTATATTTCATAACCTCTGATAACTTAAAGTCACTAATTTAAGTCAAATTAGGGAATGGGCAGTATAATAATTGCTATATTTCTGCTCCTTCTTGATAACAAATGAGGCTTTTTTTCTCCACCAGTTTATAATAGTGTGCTTTTTCTTTGGCTAAGATATAATAGCACTGCTCTACACGAACAAAAATATTTTTACTGGCTATGTTATTACTGAGAAATGCATTGGGAAAATGTAAAAATATTTCACCTTTATGTTGAAGAAAATAAACACAGTGGATTAAATAAAATTTTCACAGCTGTTGACACATGCCATATGTAACACTTGGTAAACATCAAAGAGGCTTTGGCTCCTTCTGAGAATCAGGACTAGAATTGGTGGGGACCTTAGATATTTATTGATCCACTACCCAAACCCACCTCAGCACTTTGGGAAAATGAGACCTAAAGATGTTGATGGACAATCCAAAGTTTATGTAATTAATTGAAGAACCAGGACTGTTAGACTTGTTACCTGAGCTCCAGTCCACGCTGATCCCACTACACAATGCTGCACCCTGATGCTTCACTGCACACTACTGGAAGTCAGCATTAGGAAAAAGAAAGATCAATTTTGGCTCTAGAATCAGACCAATCAGACTTCACATCCTGACTCAGACTCTGACTACCTCTTTGAGCCCCTGCAACATATTTTAACCTATGCAAGCCTGAGCTTTTCCATTAAGAAAAAAGAGATTTAATAGTGCCAACCTCAAATATTTGTTCAAATGTCAAGTGAAACAGTTAAAGTACTGGTACATTTTAAGTGCTAAATAAATCTTATCTATTACTACCAATATTATTAGCATTATTATTTATTATTATTAAACATGTTACACATGAAACAGTTCTGCTGATGATTTTTAAACACATTCGTTTGCTAAAATGGAACTCTAAGTTCTTATGTACAGACATAAAACTCTGCTCAGAAAGTGTCTAAGTTAATTGGCTCTAATGATCCAAATATTAAGCATCCTTCTTAACAATTCCACCAATTCAAATAAATTGAGAAAGTTGGTACTAAGGCAGTACACTGTAGAAGATGAACCAGAGCTGACCCTTGCCTCCAGAAACCGTCAAATCAACGGCGGGGGCAGGGGGAACACAAAGAGCAACAAGGCTTATAAAAGACCAAATGTGCTGTGTATGGTATAAGAGAAGTGACAAAGAGGGGCTTTGGGAACAGAGCAGGAGGAAGGAATTCAGGCTGAGAAAGCAAGAAAAACTTCGTGGAAGAGACAGTGTTTGATCCGAGCCTTGAAAGCATGTGGAAATTAGAGGAAATGATGTGGTCAAAGAACAAGCTACAGGTCTCCTGTGTTCCAGGCATCTGCAAGCTGTGTTTCCCAGGATTACATAAAAGCCCATGTTCCTCAGAAACACACAGGATATTGGAAAATGCTGAAGAGTACAAGGACTGAGTCACAGTGTGTGGGGGAGGTAGAAAGATTGGAGGGGGAGTGAAAAATGAGGCTGGAAAACCGGGTTTGTGCCTGAAGAGCATCATGGTGAGACATGTAGACCTTGGAATGACAGCCCATTATGCATCCCAGTTCTGCCTCTCAGAGTCATATGAGCTTGGCAGATTGCTTAAGCTCTCTGTACTCCAGTTTCCTCATTTACAACATGACAATAAGAGTAGTGTCCACTTCATAGGGTGGTTATGACAATTACATGAGTTACTACCCATAAAGCATCAAGACCAGTATCTGAAATAGAGTTTTGTCACTGTTAGATCATCATGACTATCATTATTGCCATCACTGTCATCATCATCATTACCACTGGGGATATTTATATACCATATTGGAGACTGAAGATCTACAGGTAGTCATCTAAAGATGCACCCTGGTCAAAGCACTACTTTATGAAAATGATTTTGGTGGGCTGCATACACTTAGTTATTTGACCTAAAAATTGTGTATGACTCTTATTTATTACAAGAAGTATGGAAAATCTGGGTTGCAGAAAAGAAAGATCAATTTTCCTGGTAAATTAAAGAGCTATATTATAGCCCAATACAAATTTTGTTTGCATTGTTTGCTTTTTTAAAACTATGAAAGTAGTAAATAAATGCATTTTGGTTATAAAAAAATAACCAGTATAGAAGTGAATAAACAGTGAAAGTTCCTTCTCATCCCGTCTCCCAGCTCCCATGATCACCCCTATCTCTGATGTTACGTATTTAGACTGTAGATGTTAAATACCTAGTATTTAGGTATTCCAAGCTTGTTTCTACACATTTACAAGTATACATAACTTTTAAGCTTTTTAAAACCATACAGTTTTCAATTTTCCTTTAATTCAACAGTATGTTTATATGTAATACAATAAATCTGTCTTATCCCTTTCAACTGCTGCATAGTTTTCCAAATATTGTTATTTCTTACCTTATTTCATTAATCATTCTGTTCATGAACACTCAGGTTACTTCCTGTTTTTTACTTTTATAAACAAGGCTACAGTATACTATTCTACATATATTATTGTGTACATACATGCTCAAATATCTCTAGAGGACAGACACTCATAAGGGAAATTGCTGATTCAAAGAATATTTTCTTAAATTTGGAGAGATTCTGTCATAGTGGTCTCTGGAAAGTTGGTACCAATTTACATAACCATCAAAAATGAGTGAGAATTTTTTAATAACTCAAGTTTTAAAATAATCAAGTTCAAATTCCAGACTAATGGCATAATTAATTTACTATTCTAGATCAATAGTTCTTAAATTTTTTGGAGTCACACGTCTCTTTGAGAATCTGATAAAAGTTATGGATTTGTTCCAAAGAAGAGAGTGCATAGACACAAATATACTGAACTTTGATATTTCAGTGTATGTTTCATACTCTAAGTTCAACCCAGGATTAAGAACCTCTATTCTGGATAAATCAAAAGTTATGCATTTGTGGGTGTGATGAGTGAACACTGCATCCAGACCTGGATATCTATGGGTACACCTCTCTGAGAACCTTTCTTTAGATCCTCTTTTTCTGCCTCATGTAGATGGCATGAGACTGGGTAAAACAGTTGTCTCTTTACTGCACTTCCATCTGACAGTGAAAAATCTGCTTTCATGTTCATTTTATTCAAGTGGTTTCGTTCTTCAGCCTTCAGTGAATGTGTTTGTATCTGTGTGTGTATGTGTGTGTTTGTTCGTGCGCCCCTGCTCATGTTGATTCTTTGCAACAAGTTAACATGGAACCAGGCTGACTGGGTTCAAATTTCTGATCCTGACACTAACTAGCTGTGTGACCTTGGGGAAGTCATTTAACCATATAGGCCACTACTGGCCAATAAAACTTACTGCAGTGATTGC
The DNA here is from genome assembly GCF_007474595.2 of Lynx canadensis. Classification (NCBI taxonomy): domain Eukaryota; kingdom Metazoa; phylum Chordata; class Mammalia; order Carnivora; family Felidae; genus Lynx; species Lynx canadensis. The sequence continues at coordinate 84,243,568 of NC_044305.1, forward strand.
AATGGTCTATAATCTGTGCTGTCCAATATATTCATCCCCAGACATATGAAACTACTGGTCACTCTAAATGTGACTATTATTGAGGAATAAAACTTTTAATCTTTTATTTAATTCAAATTAAAATCAACACATATGGCTAGTGGCTGCTATATTAGTGCTAATCAGTGCTAATCTGTAGTCTTTGTTTTTTTCTTGTCTGCCAAAAAGGGATAATAGTAGTTCCTACCTTGTAGGAATATTGTGAGGAATAAATAAATTAAATACATAAAGTACTTAGGGCAGCACCTGGTACATAAGTATTTGTAGTTACTGTTACTGAGTACTAATTATATACAAAGTGCCATTTTAACATTATTACTATTGGGGGAAAAATAGATATATGGCTCTCACCCTCAAGAAATTTGAAATCTGACGGAAGAGACAACACGTGTGTATGTGTGTGTGTGTGTGTGTGTGTGTGTGTGTGTGTGTGTGTGTACATACGGGGTGGTGAGAGGAGAGAGAGAGAGGGACAGTAACTCAAATGTTAAGTGATATTTCAAGTCAAACACCTGTGCTGTTGTGCCTAAATAGTAAAAGATAATACACTGAATCCCTGTGTGGAAGCATTGTGAATTGAACTATTGAACCAAGATTTGAACTATGTGTAAGAGTTTTAGTCAGAAGGTGAGAAACAAAGTTCCAAAACTAAAGCAGGAAAAGGAGATGATAAAAGTTCATCAGAGAATGCAGAGTAGGCCTGTGTGGCAGGAAGGTTAATCAAGACATCTAATGAGCAATAAAATTGGGCGGTACAACCAGAGGCAGATAACCAGAAGTCTTCTATGGAAGATTAAAGAGATTAAAAATTTATTCATTGGACACAAGAAAAACATTTGAAGGTTTGAGGGTAGGCATAGAAGTTTCTGGCATCAACGAGCAGGAGAAAGGTTGACTTCAGACAACCAGAGGATATGTCAGGCAACAGGAGGGCCAGAGGCTGGCAACCGGTTGTTTACTTGTCATGAGGATCACCCCCAGATTTCTTCCCATATAGTCTTTCTTCATTCCTCCTGTCAGATATAAAATTCTTTTGCCTGCAATTGTCCTTCAAGCTTCCACAAAGGCCTTACTCTATTATCTCCACTCTCAGGGACAGACCTTTTTAATGCTTTGCTATTCCTGCTATTGTTCTGAATATCAAAGTAATAAGAACTCATTGCAGAAAATTTTAAAGTACTGAAAAAGTTAAAAATGCAGAAGAAAATACAAACTCTCACCACCAACACCAATTATGTCTTCAGGCTGGTCATTTCATGACTTACAAAATTCTTCTTGCATTTCTAATGCGTTTTTTTCCCAAAGTGCTGGGACAACGACTGTGCCTTTTACAACATGCCCCAAATCTGACACAAGTTTAGTAAGTGTTCTTCCACTGAACAAACAATGGGTAGGAAGTTTCTAGGAATTTTATATGCCACAACTTACTTAAAAGCATGGCAATTCCACTCTACAATGAATCACTCTGAGAAACCTAGACCTAACTGCAAACACGTTATCATTTCTTCCTCAAAGTCTAAATTATGGGCATTGAGGAGGGCACCTGTTGGGATGAGCACTGGGTGTTGTATGGAAGCCAATTTGACAATAAATTTCATATAAAAAATGGGAAAGAAAAAAATAAAATAAAATAGTTTTAAAATAAATAAATTAAATTAAATTAATTATGCCAAAAAATTGGCAAATAAATACATAAAAAGGTGAATGATGATATCCACACCCTTTTATTCATACTTTACTCATGCCAACTAATGAAACCAGTGTCCAAGTGACTTACAGGATACCTCAGTGCTGACAAACACACCCTCTCTGTGGACAGGTCTACACACTCTGTTGAGTTTGATTATTGATGGCCATTAAAAATCATTCAACTAGGGGCGCCTGGGTGGCTCAGTTGACTAAGCATTTTAATCACTGAACTAGACAGGTCCCCCAAGATGAGAAAGATCACTAATAACTATAGACCCATGGCACTGAACTCAAATCCAAGATTTTGCCTACTTCATTCAGGTCAAAAACACTAGAGGATTAGGTCCTGCATTCTTGGTCACAGATTCAAGGTTACAAGTCTGGTTTTGCCCATAGGTTTTAATCATCCCATAAAATTGGGATGGATTTGGAAGCACTTTGCCCTATCACAACTTTCAATCAGCAGGCTTACCTACACCTCCAGTAAGTTTGTGATGACTCTCAAGAGGGCAGCTAATAAACAAGATAAAATCTCCCTTTTGTAATATTCAATGGGTAATGTAGTTGACGCACGGTGTGGCATATTAATAAGAGTCATTTTATTCATTATAAAGATATACCAGATTGTCACAGCAAACATTAAATATGATAAAATCAATAAACCGAAGGGTTTTTTAATCTCTTTTTTGCAGTGAGCTTCAACATCTGTAATTAAATAAAAATTTTTTTGAATATCTCTTGGATAGGAAGAACACAATTTATGTTTCTAATTCAAACAAAAGAGCTAATTACTAATGCATGCCTGAATTTAGTGCACTATATTATTATATGGGATCACATATACCACGATACACACACACACACACACACACACACACACACAAACACACGTAATTGTAGAATATATTTAATTTACTTAAATTGGCCTTGTTCTATTTAAAGAGGTTTTTTTTTGCTTTTGCATTTTAATTCTATTTTCATCTCTGACATTTTGTAGGTTCTCTCTCTTTTTTTTTTTAGTGTTTTATTTATTTTTGAGAGACAGAGAGGCAGAGTGCAAGTGGGGGAGGAGCAGAGAGAGGGGGAGACACAGAATCTGAAGCAGACTCCAGGCTCTGAGCTGTCAGCACAAAGCCCAACGCAGGGCTCAAAGTCACGGACCGCGAGATCATGACCTGAGATGAAGTCAGACTCTTAACCGACTGAGCCACCCAGGCATCCCTCTTCTCTTTCTTCTACTTTCAACTTCTTGACCTACAATGATTCCCTATTTCTCCGTGTGCAACCCTTTATAACATTTTTCTGATTGACTCTTAAGGCTCCCAAGTAACCTAACTACAACTCTGTTTCCAAACTGATTTTCCATTTTTCCCAACATGCAACTTGCTGCAGAAAAGGCTCTCTTACCTTTCACCTTTTTAGTGCCTTTAGGACATAGGAGCTTTCTCTTCTCAAAACTCCCTTTTTCCATAGACCCATCCTCACCCCATTAATCACTTCCTAGGCTTTCATTTTCTTGTTTTGCTTTTTTTGAGATTTAACTCACAAACCACACAATTCACTGGTTTTTACTATATATCACAAAAGTTCTACAACCATCACCACTCTCTAATTCCAGGACATTCTTTTCATTCCAAAAAGAATCTCTATACTTATAAGCAATCACTCCTTAATCTTCCCTCCTCCCAGCCCCTGTAGACCATCAATCTACTTTCTGCCTGTAAGGATTTGCCTACTGGGGAAATTAATATGAACATACAATACGTCATACAGAATCATACAATACGTCACCTTTTGTATCTGGCTTCTTTCACTTAGCATGTTTTCAAGGTTCATCCATGTTATAGCATAAATGTACTTCATTCCCTTTTATGGCTCAATAATACTCCACTGTATAGAAATACCACATTTTGTTTAACCATTCATCAGTTGATGGACATTTGGGTTGTTCCCATTTTTTGAATATTAGGAATAATGGGATCAATATTCACAAAGAAGATATTGCATGGACATATGTTTTAATTCTTTTTGGCATATACATAGGAGTGAAGTTGAGGATTATATGGTAGCTTAAACACAGTTACTTTCTAAGGAACTACCAAGCTGTTTTCCAAAGAGGCTGCACTATTTTACATTCCCACTAGCAATGCATGAAGATTCCAATTTCTCTACATACTTGTCAACATATGTTAATATTTATCTTTCTGCTTGTAGCTATCCTGGTGGGTATGAAGTAGTATTTCATCATGCTTTTGATTTTCATTTCCCTAATGACTAATCATGTTGAGTATCTTTTGATACACTTATTTAAGCATTTGCATAACATCTTTGGAGAAATGTCTATTCAGTACTTTGCCCATTTTTAAATTGGGTTATCTTTCTTCTTATTGCTCAGCTATAAGAGTTCTTATGTATTCTGTATAATAAACCCTTATCAGATGTACGTTTTACAAATACTTTCTCCCATTCTGGTGTGGTGTTTTTCACTTTCTTGATAGCATCTCTTGAAAAGTTTTTAGTTTGGTGAAGTGCCATGTATCTGTTTTTTCTTAGGTTGCTTGTGCTTTCGGTATTTTAACTAAGAAACAGTGGCCTAATCCAGGGTTACAAACATTTATACCTGTATTTTTCTAAGAATTTTATAGTTTCCGTTGTTAAATTTAGGGCCTTGATTTATTTCCAACTAATTTTTTTATATGGTGTGAGGTTGGGGTCTAACTTCATTCTTTTGCACGTTGATCCAGTTGTCCTAATACCATTTGCTGAAACAACTATTTTCCCCCGTCTTGTCATCCCTGTAGAAAATCAACCGACCATAAATGTTTATTTCTGGTCTCTCAATTCTGTTCTACTGATCTATTTGTTTATTCTTAATATCACATAGTCTTGATTATTGTAAGCTTTGTAGTAAGTTTTTAAATTGTGAATATTAGTACTCCAACTTTGGCTCTTTTAATTACATCTTTGGGTATTTAGTTGTGAACTGTGAGTATAAGTTTTGCAACAAATTTTTTTGGCTATTCTGAATCTTTTATGTTTTCATATGAATTTTAGGATCAGTACATCAGTTTCTTCAAAAATGCCAACTGGGATTTTGATAGGGATTGAATCTGTAGTCCAATTTGAGGATTACTGTCATCTTATTAAGTCATATAATCCATCCACATTGATGTATTCATTTATTTAGGCCCTTTTAATTTCTTTCAGCAATGTCTTATAGTTTCCAATATACAAGTCTTGTATTTATTTTTTAAAAATTATCATGGACTTTACTTTTGAATCTACAATTCAAGTGTAAGCTTTTCCACGGAAAGAACCATATCTTCTATTCCTTCTCAACCCATTGTGCAATCATTAGTTCTTACACTAATTTTTTTAACTCAGAATAAATACATTCCACCAAAACTAACAGCTTCTAAAATATGGCATTCTATACCCTGAACTTCATATGCTTCCCTATTTCCATGTCTCTGCTTACTCTTCTTCTATTTAAAATGACTTGTCTCTTCATCTTGTCTAGCCATCTCTCTAGTTCTGTATCTTTGCCTATAACTTCCAAATTAAAATAGTTCAACTTGTGTGTGTTGCATAAATCTGAATAGCATTCTAACGTCTGGATCACTGATCAGTAAATCAGCTTTTTTTTAAGTCTTAACTTTTATTTTATGTTATGCATTTTATTCAAAAATAGGTGGAAAGACTGCTAAATATAATTTTAAAGTTGCTTCCCTTTCATCCTCCCCCCCCAAATATGTTTATTATGTACATTTGGAGAATAGTTTAAAGCAGGGGTTGGCAGAATTTTTTTCTATAAAGGGTCAGGTAGCAAATATTTTAGCCTTTGTGGACTATATGATCTCTTTTGTATCTACTCAACTCTGTCATTGTAGCTGTACTTTAGTATGTCAAGTAGACATAGACAATATGTAATTGAATGTCTGTAGCAATGGTCCAAAAAAACTATTTACAGAAACATATGACAGGCCAGATTTTGCTCTGGGGCTGTACTTTGTCAACCTCTGGGTTAAACCATGAAGAACCTTGGCCCAGCACATTTACTCACTTGTATTAGGAATTTTATATAACGGTGCTATCAATGTATTATTTCCCCCTATAGAGTAATATGAGTAGAGTTATAAACCCTGTCATGGAAAATATGTTCAAGTAAAATTTCAAGTAATTTTTTTTTTAGAAACAGAGTAGGGATGTTATAGTACACAACAGAAAATAAAAATGCTTAAGTTGCTTATTATACCAAAAGTCTTCCATTTGGGATATAAACCAGGAAGAAAAAAAGTAAAAATGAGAGCTCTCCGATCTGTTTTCCACTTGGCAGAACAATACAAATGACAAAGAAGGTCATTCCCTTCTTTAGAAGAAAGATCAAAGCAAGAATTCATTTTTAGCATCAACTTTTATAAACTGATATCAAAAGTTATTCTAAGATGTTATGATGTTTTATTATTTTGTGTTTTTTAAAAGGCTGTTTTTTGTGTGTAAATTTTCTTTTTCAAAATGGCACTTTCCATGTCCCCAAACGATGGACAGCAGATAAGATTTCACCAGTTCACAGGATTTAGTGGCTAAGGGGGAGACACACAAACTGAGAATATGACACTGGAGAGGAAATCTATGGGATGACTGGCAGGACCTAAACCAATGACCTGACAAATAAATGCTTTATAGGGAACTCAACAAGACTAAGACCCTCAAGGGCAGGGCCCCCATCTACATCATTCCATGTCCTTGCACCTAGTATAGCTCCTGTTGTGCAGTAAGCACCCTATGCATGTTTGGTAAACTAGACCAAACCCCAGTTTTCACATTTAGTATGTCAACACATATTGAAGTTCTCCTGAGTTAAAGCTCTCTTCAAGGCCTGATGAAAAAATAAAAAGGAAATGTCTTTAGTCAAAGGAAATCAAAATCCAAGAGTACAAAATAGAACAACACCAGGAGAACACCTCACACTACTAGATAAATATACTAGCTTTCCTAATAACAATTACAAGTTCTGAATGATTCTTCTACAGATTTTAAGGCACTGGTACATACAGTTCTTTATATTCTCAAGAAACTATGAAAAAAGTCTAATATTATTGAACCCATGGGACACATTAATTCCAAACCTGGGATGAGAATTTGCATGCTTTTTTCTTTCTATGTCTCTGCTTCTTTTTTTGTGGCTGGACTATTACAAATTCTTCTAGTTTAGTCAAGACTAACTTTATCCACCTAAACAAATGCTCTCTGATTTTTTCTGTGTTCTAGTTTAAATAATTATTCTATTCCTTTACACAAATGTTTAGATCCAGGAGTGAGGGATATACGGAAGACACTGCAGAAATGTTTTCAGAATATCTTCTAAATGATGTACCTGGCTCCTTGCTCTGAAAGCCCTCCATTCTTCATCAAATTAAGTCACCTGGCATGCACCTATCATAAATTCATTGTAGACTACGAGATAGACCTTGTTTCTCCATAGAATAAATTTGAACCCTGGATCCTAATCAATAAGTCATCAAATCCATTGTCTCTGGTTCTCCTTGCCTTCAAATTGCTATTTCTATAATACAGGTCTTGGATAGTTTGAAGGGTGCCCCCCCTACAATGACTCCAAGAAGTAGTAAATCGTAGTGGTTATAAACATGAATTCAGGAGCCAGATCATCTGGGTTTGAATTCTGGTGTCAATGCATACTAACTGTCTAACTGGCCAAGTTTCTTGACCTCTCTGAGCCTCAGATTCTTCATCTGTAAAACGAAGATAATAATAATATCAGCCTCACAGAGGTATGGTAAGGATTAAATAAGTTACTATATATAAAATGCTTAAAAAAGAACCTGGCATACAATAAATCCTTTTTATACATATGCTATTACCAGCAATTCTAAATTTACTTGCCAGTCATGTTTTATGAAGACCTCATCAAATTTTTGAGATTGATCAGGAACAAGTTCATCCCTATTACCTGCATCAAGAATGACAGACAGTTTAAGTTCCCACTAAGAAAAAAAAAGACATTCAAATTTTCATTCAAGGATTGAAACTGTAATATATAACTTTTGCTCTTAAATATAACCTATTCTCAGTATCTTCTATTTTCCATTTCCCCTTCAGTTCCACATATATTTCACATGTATTTTAAGATTTAATTTTAACTTCCTTAAAATATAATAGTCAAGGATACAACTGAATAAGGATGCCAGGCATACTTTTGCAATTTTCCTTCAAGTATTTTATCGCATTAACCTTTTTTTTTTTTTTTTTTTTTTTTTGCTTTTTGCTTCTGGGAAGACCTCACATGGATACAGGTTTTAGAAAATTGAGTCCATCTCTATTTGTGGTTCTTCATTTCTGTCACTTGAATTTATGCAGCCAGTTTTGTTAGTAAATATCTTCTTCCTTAATTTTTCCACTTACACTCACTGCGTCCTAGGAGCAGTAGCAGTATTTCTCTTTAGAATCCTTTTATTTTTTCAAGGTGGAGCTGAATCACATGATGAAGAGAAGGGAATAGTGCCATAGAAAATACAGATGGCTCGCACCAGTGTGACAGTATTTTCATTAGCAACGGTAATTGCAGGACAATTTTTAAATCTTTTTACAGACGACATTATTATTTTAAAAGGAAATCAAAGAAAACCTTGGTGATTTTATTAAAATTTTCATGCCAGTCCTTTATACCTTGTAAAATATTATAATATTTATAATATAACACATGATATACTTTCTTTTTTAGACATGTTACTCAACCTGATGTCAGAAAGCTTCGGCAGGACGTAATTTTTGAAATCAAAGCTTATGGGAAATGTTAGCAATTTCCAGTGACCTAATAATACCAAAAAAAAAAAAAAACCCAGCATAAATGCGTGTCTTGGAGGTAAGTGAATGCTAGTGTAGGCCTTGTAAGTTAAAAGCAACATTTTATAATCTTGGCAAGATGTAATGGGTAGTCAAAGTAATGAAGCTAACCCAGGCGTAATGATTAATCTCTGTGTGAGTCACGACCCCGGCAGCTGCATTCTAAATGAACTGTAATCTATATAATGCATTCTCAGGAAGACCAGACAACAAGAAGTTGCATCCGTCCATAGTTCAGATGGCCAGACTGCATGTAGAAGAATACACAGCTTCTGGCCTAGAAGAGCAGAGGTCTAAACTGAGCAATATTCATAAGAGGACAGTGAGATATCATAGATATTTACTGGCTCCAGTTTATAAAAACAGAATGTGGCATTAACCCTTACCTGCTTGGGTAACTAGTTGTAAGCTGGGCTATGTAATAAAGGCTCCATAGGAGAGATAAAACTGAGCAGGACCTTGTAAGATGGGTTGTAACGGAAAGGCCATTCCAGGTGAAAGATTCAACATGAACAAAGCTATAGTGATAGGAATTCACAAGGTGTTTTTGAGGCAAAGTGACCATCTCTGACAGCTGGAAGGTGAGAATTGATGTTATGAATGCTAGATGATAAAAATGTGAAGTTTAGCCCATGAGTGAAACATTTTGACAATCTTCTTTTAGAAAGAAGATTTGGCTTTGCCAAAGCCAAGATTTTGGCTTTGCCAAAAGCCTGTTGTAACTAACCAGTGGTGTAACTAACCAGTGCATTATCTTTTGGAGGGGACTGGGTGTTGGCATTGAGCCTCACCATTTTGACAGATAATTTTTAGAATACACAGATGGATAATCTGGAGAGTGGTTCAGGAAACTTATCAGAGGGGATATTTTTCAGGTGCAAAGCAGAACGGCCATCTCATAATGACTGGATTGAATATGTTTTGTAACAAAGACTAAAAGCATTGTCCCATGGAATGGGCACACACTTGATGATAAGAACCACAGAAGTTAATCCTGGTGCTGCCAATGCCTGCTACAGGACCCCTTTTCTGGGCTGCAGTTATCTGTAAAAGGAGAACACTGGACCAGAAGATCCCTATGAACTCACGTTTGAACATTTACACATGATGCTTTAGCTCAAGGATTTTATTAAATGATCTTGTGCCTTTGTTGGTCAGGGGCAATCATTCTGACAAACACATGTGAAAAATGCTCTCATTTCCTATGCACATTTACACACTTTTATTTTCTAAGAACATATAACTGCAAAAATAACACACAGCCTCAGCACTCAAGCCTCACAGCCTGCTAGGAAAGATGTAAATGATGGTAGTAACCAAGGAATTTATAGGTATAGACTCAATCCTTCCTATCTTACAGATGAAGAAGCCAAGTCATAGAAAGGTTATATAATTTGCTTAAAATTGCAAAGGTAGTCAATGACAGAGCTAGGTTTGGAAGTTAGGCAGCGGGTTCTGGGGCCTGCACTCTTATACCCTTGTGTAAGTACTACCTCTCTAACAGAACTCGGTCATTATAACCCAATGCGAATGACACATGTGGTGGAGCTGTGCTCAGGCTAGTATGAGAACCCGGAGATAAGGTCTTGGATGAGGCTCTCTCTTAAGGGAACTGGTGATAAGAGGCCTTGGTCCCAGTGAGTAGCAGTAGCCACTGTTGTGAGGTTCTCTCTAGAAGTTGTTCAACGCCATAACCTTGATAGAAATGTGCTTGCATATGAGAGGCCTGACTTCATTTAGAACCAGATTGTCTCCAGGCCCACTAAATCTGTACAAAATTTCCCCCTTGGCCCTTCCAAGTATTAATGGCTGATGTCAACAGACACATTCTATCTCTTTATTTCCTGCCTTCATCCCCTTCCTCAATATCTGCCCCAGCTAAGCTTGGGAAGGGAAGTGAACAAGTAGACGCAGCTAGTCTGTCTCCTAAAATCAAACCTAACACATCTGGGTTTTGCTTTCATTGAAAACCCAAGAACTCTTTGGTTTCCTGCACATTTTCACCTTGAAGATCCAGGAAAAAAGACTCAGGACTGAGTGAGTGGTCAGGGATCACAATTTCAACCAAGGACTCCTTCCCAAAATATTAATTCATTCTCTCTAATGCTTTCACGGCGCTCTAAATTCATCCTAAGACACGTCAGCTGTTCCTCAAGCTGATTGAGGTGCGTGTCATTAGAGACTCAGTTAAAAGCCCCAAGTACTTCTCACTCTGACCAGGGTGTCAGAGGTAAAAAGTCCATGAGGGTTTTATAGCTGATCCAGCCAAGCCTCTCCACACCCCACGCACCCTCCAGATGGCAAGTTGTCTGCATTTAAGTCACTGTTAGAAGATGTTCAAATGCTTATTGCAAAGATGACATACTTTCCTTGCAGCTCATTTTACTAAATTAAAAACATTAAACATAAGTGTCTCTTGAGGTGCCTTTTTCCCCTTCAAAAATTATTTCTCTGAATTAAAATGTGTTTATACAATTTCAGATCAGAATTAAGCAATCCCTTCTTTTTTTCACCTGCCAGTGGATGTCTGAGTGCACAGACAGCCATTCTGAGAGCAGGAGGTCCCCAGAGTTACTAGTGTAATTCTTTTTACTCTGGGGTGCTCAAGCACAGAATTGCCTACAATCAATTTGCTTTCACATCCTGGCATTAAACTCACTGTATATAAAAGTATCACAAGTATTTTCAATATAAGTCTAAGTAGCAGTGATTTAAAAGGCTTTTTATTGTAATGAAAAAAATTACAAGGCATAGTAAAAGCTGCACAGCCTATTTGACTGAATCCAATCAAACACATGTAAGATTCCCCATAACCTCAAAATGAGTAAAAATGACTTAAAAATTAAGAAGGACAATTGATAGAAGTCATTTTCATGTCTGACAGATGAAGCAATGTGCCTGAACAATATTTTGACCTGGTTTCTAAAACTATGGAATGAATTATAATGTAACTTAGTGCTATGGGGAAATAGGTTCTTGTCAAAGATGTAGCTATAGATATAAAATATAGGTACTTATATTCTTCTAAGAATAAGAATTCTTCTAACATAATCTTCTAAGTACACAACTATTTTCTAAAGGCAAAACCAAAAGACTTCCAATAAAATATATATCATTAATTACCAAGAGTACTCTTGATGTCTATCACTGATGTTTGATTAGACAGCAAGAAGCGTGACTTAGGCATATACAGCCATTACTATTCAAAATTACCACCATTAAAATCTGGTTCACACAAAACCCTTGAACCAGAATAAACGTATAACAGAAATATACAAATGTTGTTAGTTCCTGACACATAGTAGGCCTTCCATAAATATTTGTCGGGTGAATGAAAAAATGGATAATGAGTAAATAATATATCCAGAGGCAATCTGCTTTTCTGCACTATTTCTGATTAAGTCATTTTCATTTTTGCCTTTAAGAAAAATGACTAAAGCAAATCAGAAAGGTGAGTTACAAACTGTGGCTTGATAGCTGTTTGATATTGTTAGCCCTTCCAGAATACCAAACCATCTCTTTTGACTTAGTCCTCAACCTTTGGTTCAGAGTCTTCCCAGTGTTTATACAAAGGCAGAGACCCCTTCTACCATCACCAAATAGTATGTTATTTTGTTAGTTTATTATTTTTACACACTATAATGGTAGAAGAAATAGAGCTGCCAGGTAAGATACAGGAAGCCCGAGAAGGCTGGATTTTGATAAACCATGAATAATATTTTAGTATAAGTATACCCCAAATATTGCATGAGACATACTTACCCTAAAAATTATTCATGGTTTATCTGAAACCCTAATTTGACTCAGCATCATGTATTTTTATTTGCTAAATCAGGCAACCCCAGAAGGAAAAGGAAATGTTCTGACTAGATACCAAGCGTTTCTATGTTTGCATATTCTAGTAGAGTGAGTGAAACTTTGAGTAGGAAACAATAGCAGAATTATCTTAATGCATTATCCAGTAGCAGCCAACTTTTCATAGTTCACTAAAATGATATTTTTATTTT